>NC_057854.1:58031250-58725000 GCF_015237465.2 Chelonia mydas
TTTGGATTATTTTCTCTGGAGTCTGGACCTTGACTGTACCTTGACCAAGAAATTTGGACCTTGGCAATCAAAAATTGATTACTTCTGGTTCAAATGATGCTTAAAACCAGCCACTCTGCCTGTTGGTGGAGGAGTGGGGTGAAACCATGAAAAGCTTGTTTTTGTTGGGCTTCTATCAAAAACCATGCATCAGCCCAATTTCACTTAGAAGCAGCTTTGCTGAAACCCTAGCTCAGGTTATCTGAAAGCTTTATGGACTATCATAAACCTGACCCAATTTTAGAAACTAAGTTATACCCAAGTAATTTTTTTTTTCCTTATAAGCACAGGGCCATTTTGGCACAATATCTCCTGGAGGTGCTTGGCATGTAGTGGTTGCTATGATCACCAATCTCTCATCCCAGATCCATTTGGGGTGGCTACAGCTGCTAATCTACACTGCTTCCTTTCAGCTGAACTAAAGGGCTGTTCTGATGGCCTATCCCTGAGTGAGGCAGGGGTATAAGGCCAAAGTTTCCCTGTCTACCCTCTTACACTTCCAATCAGAATTCAAGCACAGTCAGACCCTCTAGTTCACATCTTTGAGTTTGGACAGTCCTTCAAGCTGTCAGGAACCTCTCAAAGAATTTCTAACAGTGATTTCGGAGTCATGGTGAAAAATTCTCTTCTTTGTCGAGAAGATCTATTTTCAATGTTGTTCCCTATATCAAAACAGAAGGAACTTAATGAATGTGACAGCTGTAGCTGTTCTACAAGATTTTCTTTTTTATTTTGCCGCAATACAGACTTTTATAACTTAATACATATTTAATTTCTAATGAATTACCTTTAATAGTATACCATGCCCTCTCTGTTATGGTATTCTTGATGTAAAGCTGCATAATAATCTGCTGCACTTAAATGTATCATAGTCACCTTTATTTTATAATGCCATTGTACAGTATTTCTGATTTTTGGCTCCCAGGGATGTTATAACGAGTATGGAATGTAATACCAATAAAATTAATCTTCTGTTTAATGCTGGGTAGGTAAATTACCGAAATGCTAAGAACAGATGTCTCCCTACTGCCAAACAGTACACTCATCCAATGGCTGACTAATACAGTACTCATGTTCTATTTTTAAAGGGAGTGCATGCTTTGAGTGTGCTTCATTTCTCTTATGAAATGGGGAAGATTGTCAGAAAAAATTCTAGCTTTATTTTAAGGAGTCACTGGCCTTTTTGAAAGATAAAAGTATGCAACTTTAATCAGGACATTTGAGCAATGTTAAATATATTGTTACTCTTTTGATCCAGCTGGTTAGCCAAATTCAGGATGTTTCAGGTTCTGTCAGTTGGGAGGAGAAATTTATGGTCATCACATTTCCTTCAATGCAATTTTGTTTATTTACAAAGAAAGTCCTGTTTCCACAAACATAGGAAAAAAAGAAAAAAAAATACAGGAACCAGTTTCTTTGCTTTTGGCTCTGTCAAGTTTCCTTCCCCACTCTGAACTCTAGGGTACAGATGTGGGGACCTGCATGAAAGACCCCCTAAGCTTATTCTTACCAGCTTAGGTTAAAAACTTCCCCAAGGTACAAACTTTGCCTTGTCCTTGAACAGTATGCTGCCATCACCAAGCGTTTTAAACAAAGAACAGGGAAAGAGACCTGCCATCCATTTCCACCCTCTGACAAACAGAGACTAGGGACACCATTGCTTACCCATCCTGGCTAATAGCCATTAATGGACTTAACCTCCATGAATGTATCCAGTTCTCTTTTAAACGCTGTTATAGTCCTAGCCTTCACAACCTCCTCAGGCAAGGAGTTCCACAGCTTGACTGTGCGCTGAGTGAAGAACAACTTCCTTTTATTGGTTTTAAACCTGCTACCCATTAATTTCATTTGGTGGCCCCTAGTTCTTGTATTATGGGAACAAGTAAATAACTTTTCCTTATTCACTTTCTCCACACCACTCATGATTTTATATACCCCCTTAGTCTCCTCTTTTCTAAGATGAAAAGTCCTAGTCTTTTTAATCTCTCCTCATATGGGACCCGTTCCAACCCCCTAATCATTTTAGTTGCCCTTTTCTGAACCTTTTCTAATTCCAGTATATCTTTTTTGAGATGAGGGGACCACATCTGCATGCAGTATTCAAGATGTGTGCATACCATGGATTTATATAAGGGCAATAAGATATTCTCCATCTTATTCTCTATCCCTTTTTTAATGATTCCTAACATCCCATTTGCTTTTTTGACTGCCGCTGCACACTGTGGACGTCTTCAGAGAACTATCCACAATGATTCCAATATCTTTCTCCTGATTATTTGTAGCTAAATTCGCCCCCATCATAAAACAGCTTAAAACAGCACTGTTTCTAACATTGCTAAAATTCCTGACAGGGAAACATGAAGACTTAACATTATGTCCCTCAAAACAAAACTCAGGGTCAAATATGACACCAAAATTATTTAATGAGAAGGCTATTTCATATTTCCAACAAATGGTGCCATAAATGAGGAAGTGCCATCTAGCACACATTTTATATGAATTAAGCAACAAATATTAGCAGACATCCAACACTAAACATCTAGTAAGTATTTTTTCCAGACTAGAGACAGTTTTGTCTAGGTCATGAACCATTTGATATACCTGTTATATTTTGATGTCGTCAGCATAAAGATGGCAACTAAGGCCTTGCTTACTGAATAAATATCCCAATAGGATCATGTACTATATATGCTAAATAGGATGGTCCTGCTTTACAAGACTTATCATGGGACTTCTATCTTGTTTCAATAAAATACTCAGCTCCTGTGAATAGAAAGCTATTACTAGTGTGTTCCAAACCGAGCAAAAGTAACAATGGTTGTATTTAGTTGGGTTGGGTTCCATAAAAATGTGATATGGAAAAACAGATCTGCTTTTCACTGTTATCTTGCTCCCTGTCCCAATGTATAGAGAATTAAGTCAAATACTTGTCAGTGTACTTATTTTGCTATCTGTTAACAATGGTTTAGTTTGTTTGCACAAAATAAAGGGACAAATCTGGGTCCCACTGTAGTCAGTGGTAAATTTCCCAATGACAGCAAAGTTAGGCACAGTTGCAAGGAGATGAGAAACTTTAGGTATTTTTTGTAGTGTTATAATTACTTATTACTTATATTGAAGTAGCTCCTAGAATCTCTAATTGCTACCATGGCCTCATTGTTATAGACACTATATAAACACATAGTAAAAGACTGCCAGCTGTAAAGAGCTTACATAGGAATTCCCATAATGGATGAGACCTCTAGTCAACCTAGCTGGGTATCCTGTCTCTCTCTGTGCGTTACAGAAAGTGCAATGAGCCCACAGTAGACATATGGGAATGTAGCCTGGTACTCTTGCCTCTGGTGGTTATACATCTCCAAGCCTTCTCTGGTTTTCACTCTCTCTGGATCTCTTTCTTGAGGTTCCAAATTCCAGATTCTGGTTTCCAAGTACTTTTTAAAATCTCTCATGTTCTGTAGTGTGAGTATTTGTCCTTCCAAAGCACAAATCTTTTCTTCCAGCACAGCCACCATTTGCACTTAATACAGATGAAGTCTCTTCTGACTTTAGACAGGAAAAAAAAACATGCCACAGCCACTGCAGGTTACAACCACTGTTTTATTACTGGCCATAGCAGTATTGAGGGTAGCACTGTACCTAGAAAGAAAGCCTCACACAGTCCCTCTTGTAAACTCCCTTGTTTGCCACTCAGGAGTCCACATGACAACTGACTTATATACCAAGGCTTGCTGCTGCCAGGGAGAGACTAACTACTCAAAGACATCAAACACTGGGATGATCACAGACCCAACAGTCCCAGCCAAATGGTCCTCACTAAGATACAAACAATCAGAACTGTCTCACCTGACCTGCTCACAGGCACAAAACCCAGCTGTGCAACCCTCATGGTGAACAAACAAAAAAACAGAACAAACCTTCCACTTAGCAAGTCCCTCTACTTACAAGCACAGGATCCACAGCTATGCCCTCCAGAACTATCATTCACCACTCTTGTTCACCTGCTGACTATGATGTAAGCCACTAAGTATGAGGATTTCTGTCCTCTTTATTTTTTGTATTAACTGCTATAACTCTGGATATTCTTGATATCCATATGAATGGCTAATTCCTCTTTGAACCTTGCTGAGTTCTTGGCCTCACTGACTGGGGCAATAACTTCCACAGTCTAATTTATGCATTGTGCGGAAAAAGTATTTACTTCTATCAGTTTTGAATTTGCTGCCTTTCAATTTCTTGTAATTTCCCATTTGATCTTGTACTATGAGACAGGAGTAAATTTGTGATGTACCTCTATAACGTTAATTGTTTTATCATGTCTCCCTTTATTCATCTCCTCTTTATGTAAACAATCCCACTCTTTTCAATCTCTCTTCATAAGGGTTTTTCTATGCCCCAATCATTCTCTTTGCTTGTTTCTGAACTCCTCCTAATTTTGTAATATCATTTATAAGATAAAGTAGATAAGGAAGTGTAAGTATTATGACCCACATTTTATAGATGGGACTAGTCGAAGGTCCCATAAAGAGTCTGTGGTTGAGCCAGAAATTGAACTTAGATCTCCAGAGTCTTGACCAATTTCTTTAAGCATGTTACCATCCTTCCTTTCTAGTGCATGTTTTTTTTTTCTCTGACTGTCATAAATATAAAGGGAAGGGTAGCCACCTTTCTGTATACAGTGCTATAAAATCCCTCCTGGCCAGAGGCAAAATCCTTTCACCTGTAAAGGGTTAAGAAGCTAAGGTAACCTCGCTGGCACCTGACCCAAAATGGCTAAGGAGGGGAGAAGATTCTTTCAAATCTGGAGGGAGGGGGAAGGCTTTTGTCTGTCTGTCTGTGTGATAACTTTGCCAGGAACAGATCAAAGATGCAAGCTTTCCAACTCCTGTAAAGTTGGTAAGTAATCTAGCTAGAAAATGCATTAGGTTTTATTTGTTTTTTGGCTTGTAAATTCACTGTGCCGGAGGGAATGTGTATTCCTGTTTTTGTGTCTTTTTGTAACTTAAGGTTTTGCCTAGAGGGATTCTCTATGTTTGGAATCTGACTGCCTGTGAGATTATCTTCCATTCTAATTTTACAGAGTGTTTTCTTTTATCCTTGTTTTGTTCTTCTAATAAAGTTCTGTTTTTTAAGAATCTGATTGGGTTTCTAGGGTCCTGAGAAACCCAAGCTGGTCTGTGCTCAACTTGTTTATTCTCAAGCCTCCCCAGAAAAGGGGGTGTAAGGGCTTGGGGGGATTGCTGGGGGAAGAGGAACTTCAAGAGGTCCTTTCCCCCGGTTCTTTGTTAAAGCGCTTGGTGGTGGCAACATACTGTTCAAGAACAAGGCAAGGTTTGTGCCTTGGGAAAGTTTTTAACCTAAGCTGGTAAAAATAAGCTTAGGGGGTCTTTCATGCAGGTCCCCACATCTGTAACCCTTGAGTTCAGAATGGGGAAGGAACCTTGACACTGACAATATGCATTATATATTATAAAGCAGATTGTATCTTATAACTTTGGGGGAGATGGTTGGGAGATGTCCAGGTAATCTCCACGCCAGAATTCAGCATAGAGTGGAAAGAAAATGAAGTAAGAGTGGATACAGCTGTAGGTAGGAGGAAGGGCAGTGTAGATACAAGTCTAATAGGTTATACTGGTAGTAAAATAACCGTGCCTAATAGGGTACAGAATGTGAGTGAGGCTAAACAGCAAAAATTAAGATGTTTGTACACTAATGCAAGGAGCCTAGGTAACAAAATGGAGGAACTAGAGTTACTGGTGCAGGAAGTGAAACCAGATATCATAGGTATAACAGAGACCTGGTGGAATAGTAGTCATGACTGGGCTACAGGTATTGAAGGGTATGTGCTGTTTAGGAAAGACCGAAATAAAGGTAAAGGTGGTGGAGTAGCACTGTATATCAATGATGAGATAGAATGTAAAGAAATAAGAAGCGATGAAATGGGTATGACTGAGTCTGTCTGGGCAAAAATTAAATTGGGGAAGAAAACTATTAGAGCCTCCCCTGGGATAGTGCTTGGGGTGTGCTATAGACCGCCGGGATCTAATTTGGATATGGATAGAGCCCTTTTTAATGTTTTAATAAAGTAAATACTAATGGAAACTGTGTGATCATGGGAGACTTTAACTTCCCAGATATAGACTGGAGGACGAGTGCTAGTAGTAATAATAGGGCTCAGATTTTCCTAGATGCGATAGCTGATGGATTCCTTCAGCAAGTAGTTGCTGAACCGACTAGAGGGGATGCCATTTTAGATTTGGTCTTGGTGAGTAATGAGGACCTCATAGAGGAAATGGTTGTAGGGGATAATCTTGGCTCAAGTGATCATGAGCTAATTCAGTTCAAACTGAATGGAAGGATTAACAAAAATAAATCTGCAACTAGGGTTTTTGATTTCAAAAGGGCTGACTTTCAAAAATTAAGGGAATTAGTTAGGGAAGTGGATTGGACTGAAGAATTTATGGGTTTAAAGGTAGAGGAGGCCTGGGATTATTTTAAATTAAAGCTGCAGAAGCTATCGGAAGCCTGCATCCCAAGAAAGGGGAAAAAATTCATAGGCAGGAGTTGTAGACCAAGCTGGATGAGCAAGCATCTTAGAGAGGTAATTAAGAAAAAGCAGAAAGCATATAGGGAGTGGAAGAAGGGAGGGATCAGTAAGGCAAGCTACCTTATTGAGGTCAGAATATGTAGGGATAAAGTGAGACAGGCTAAAAGTCAAGTAGAGTTGGACCTTGCAAAGGGAATTAAAACCAATAGTAAAAGGTTCTATAGTCATATAAATAGGAAGAAAACAAAGAAAGAGGAAGTGGGACCGCTAAAAACTGAGGATGGAGTGGAGGTCAAGGATAATCTAGGCATGGCCCAATATCTAAACAAATACTTTGCCTCAGTCTTTAATAAGACTAAAGAGGATCTGAGGGATAATGGTAGCATGATAAATGGGAATGAGGATATGGAGGTAGACATCACCATATCTGAGGTAGAAGCGAAACTCAAACAGCTTAATGGGACTAAATCGGGGGGCCCAGATAATCTTCATCCAAGAATATTAAAAGAATTGGCACAAGAAATTGCAAGCCCATTAGCAAGAATTTTTAATGAATCTGTAAACTCAGGGGTTGTACCGTATGATTGGAGAATTGCTAACATAGTTCCTATTTTTAAGAAAGGGAAAAAAAGTGATCCAAGTAATTATAGGCCTGTTAGTTTGACATCTGTAGTATGCAAGGTCTTGGAAAAAATTTTGAAGGAGAAGGTAGTTAAGGACATTGAAGTCAATGGTAAATGGGACAAAATACAACATGGTTTTACAAAAGGTAGATCGTGCCAAACCAACCTGATCTCCTTCTTTGAGAAAGTAACAGATTTTTTAGATAAAGGAAACGCAGTGGATCTAATTTACTTAGATTTTAGTAAGGCGTTTGATACGGTGCCACATGGGGAATTATTAGTTAAATTGGATAAGATGGGCATCAATAGGAAAATTGAAAGGTGGATAGGGAATTGGTTAAAGGGGAGACTACAACGGGTCCTACTGAAAGGTGAACTGTCAAGTTGGAGGGAGGTTACAAGTGGAGTTCCTCAGGGATCGGTTTTGGGACCAATCTTATTTAATCTTTTTATTACTGACCTGGGCACAAAAAGTGGGAGTGTGCTAATAAAGTTTGCAGATGATACAAAGCTGGGAGGTATTGCTAATTTAGAGAAGGACAGGGATACCCTACAGGAGGATCTGGATGACCTTGTAAACTGGAGTAATAGGAATAGGATGAAATTTAATAGTGAGAAGTGTAAGGTCATGCATTTAGGGATTAATAACAAGAATTTTAGTTATAAACTAGGGACGCATCAACTAGAAGTAACGGAGGAGGAAAAGGACCTTGGAGTATTGGTTGATCATAGGATGACTCTGAGCTGCCAATGTGATATGGCTGTGAAAAAAGCTAATGTCGTCTTGGGATGCATCAGGAGAGGTATTTCCAGTAGGGATAAGGAGGTCTTAGTACCGTTATATAAGGCACTGGTGAGACCTCACCTGGAGTACTGTGTGCAGTTCTGGTCTCCCATGTTTAAGAAGGATGAATTCAAACTGGAACAGGTACAGAGAAGGGCTACTAGGATGATCCGAGGAATGGAAAACTTGTCTTATGAAAGGAGACTCAGGGAGCTTGGCTTGTTTAGCCTAACTAAAAGAAGGTTGAGGGGAGATATGATTGCTCTCTATAAATATATCAGAGGGATAAATACCAGAGAGGGAGAGGAATTATTTAAACTCAGTACCAATGTGGACACAAGAACAAATGGATATAAACTGGCCACTAGGAAATTTAGATTAGAAATTAGACGAAGGTTTCTAACCATCAGAGGAGTGAAGTTTTGGAATAGCCTTCCGAGGGAAGTAGTGGGGGCAAAAGATCTATCTTGCTTTAAGATTAAACTCGATAAGTTTATGGAGGAGATGGTATGATGGGATAACATGGCTTTGGTAATTAAATATTCATTCATTCATTCATGGTAAATAGGCCCAATGGCCTGTGATGGGTTTTAGATGGGGTAAGATCCAAGTTACCCGGGAAAGAATTTTCTGTAGTATCTGGCTGATGAATCTTGCCCATATGCTCAGGGTTTAGCTGATCGCCATATTTGGGGTCGGGAAGGAATTTTCCTCCAGGGCAGATTGGAAGGCCCTGGAGGTTTTTCGCCTTCCTCTGTAGCATGGGGCACGGGTCACTTGTTGGAGGATTCTCTGCTCCTTGAGGTCTTTAAACTACAATTTGAGGACTTCAATAGCACAGATATAGGTGTGAGGTTTTTTTGTAGGAGTGGTGGATGAAATTCTGTGGCCTGCGTTGTGCAGGAGGTCAGACTAGATGATCATAATGGTCCCTTCTGACCTAAATATCTATGAATCTATGAAACTCTTTGGAACATGCTATTGGGGGTGGGAAAAAAACTTTCCCTCACTGCCTTGCCAATGTGCCTCCACCCCGTGATCTCTAGTGGTAAGAAGGTAGTTAAGCTTCTATGTCCATTCATTCCTTAGCCTTGCTGCAGAGACTCCTGACTGTCCATGATGAACTAGACTAAGACCATCAACTCCATTCTTCAGTGCCATTAATTTGCCGCTTTTCATGAGCAAAAAAGGCACTTAAAATGAAGCATGTCATTTATTAGTCAGTACAAAACACATTCTGAATCCGTTACTTTGATTGGTTCACTAATCAGCAAAAAATAAACAGTTAAAAGAACTGAAAAAAGTTACTCCTAGTCAACCACCCCATTCCCCAAATCTCCTTTTAAAATTAGAAGAAGAAAAAAACCGCTTCCATTTGTATTCAGTGACCAAAGCCTCAAAGGCATATACAATGGAAAATGGGAACCAACCGGTATATTATCACAGGTTTAATAGGAAAACAGTCTTCCCACTAAAGAATGATTAAAATCTGTAATACAATATCTACAGCAATAAAAAGTATGTTGAGCTTGTTGGGATAGTTTCTGATGGGATCGTCTTTGCTTTCTGTCCATAGACAGTGTGGTGGTGAGTTGCTCTCAGACATTAATAAAAGTGTTTTTGCTGCTCTTCTGAATATAAGAGGAAAATGACTTACACTGCAACAATTCAGAAGCTATGAGATCTGCTTATGAAATGAAATGCAAATCTAAAAAAGAACCCGAGGGATTATTTTAATGAGCCTGAATCTATCTGTTTTGAAGGCAAATTACATATAACAATATTCTTTACATGGAAAACAGGATTTGTCATTTATAACCTGCATGGATAAACTCAGCAATGAATTAATTAGGTAGATTTTTTTTAAAAGTCCCTAAGAAGAACAGGTATAATAGGCTTTGTGGCAAATTTCATTTGAAGTCAAAAGGCTGACAATAAAGAGACAGCAGAGGGCAAATTCACCATGGCCTCCTCAGGAAATTTCTAGACAAACATCACAAATTATTTTATAAGACTACCGTGAAATAACAGAACTCAGTAGAAAAAATTACCAAACAAATGCTTAACAAAATCTTTAGGGTAAAAAATAAAATAATTAAAAAGTGACTCAGGCACTTAGGAGCTTTAATCTCATTTAAAATTAGTGGGGCTTAGGTGCCTAAGAATTTTTGATTTTTCTAGTAGGTGCCTATCTGGATCTTTAGGACCCTAAATACCTTTAAAAATCTGGCTCTTAGGAGCCTAAGTCCCACTGATTTCAATAGGAGTTAGACATCAATGCACTTTTGAAAATCCCATTAGATGCCTATCTGAATATTTAGGCACCTAAATACATCTAAAAATCTGGCTAAATGCCTGTTACCTTTGAAAATGGACTGAAACTCCAAAGTCACTTACGTTCTTTTGGAAATGCCACCCTTTGAGGCTGATACGTGTCATATCAGCATTTTAAGATTTTGGTGACTGACTTCCAGTGGCCAGACCAACATCACACTAAAGGTTCAATCCTCCCAACCTTTACTGACACAAATGAGCTGATCTTCATTTTTACTAAGACCACTTTACACCATTCTGACACTGCAGAGGGGCTTTAGGGTGGGTACAAGTTACATTTCTGTAATGTATCTTCCTTATTTAATTAGGACGATACCTCTGCCTTAAACCTGCACACAAGTGGGGAGGAGTGTCAAAATGTTCATGACAGCCATTAGCAGCAGGATTCTCTGGGAATACACTTGTCATTCCCACAGAATACTAGGGGTGGCTGAGACACACCAGAAGAATACATTGTATAACACACCAGTCTGGTTTTACTGGAAATGGATGTGTCAGTCACCCATAGTGGGATCTCAACCCCATTATATTCTACAACATGTATGTTCCTTCACAATTCTAAATTGTCCGACACTGAAATCTACAGCACAATCATTGATTCTTCTTTTCAGACAAAGAGGTAGAGGCGAAAGAGAAAAAATAAATCAACTGACTTTACTCCTTTCTCCCTGCTGTATCATTCTGATACTTTGGAATTGGCTTTGATATTACAGCCATTCAAATAAGTGAAATGAATAGGAAGACAATTTCTGGTATTTATAAAATTCATGATTTTGCTAAGGACCACATATCTTGGATATAGTTGATATGTTCTGCAGTATTGACACAGTCAAAGTGATTCAGAATATAAAAATGCTATCAGTTTTCCTCAGGAGTCTAAGGGTCCATCTGATACTCAATTACAACAGAAAGCAGATTGCTGTCTATTTAATAAAATGCCAGAATAATTTAGAGCCTAACACAGACTGTAACCTTACCTGATCTCCCCACTTACCTTAGGCTAGTTGACTCTAAGGGTATGTCTACACTGGGAGAGTTATAGCGCCAGCAGTTACAGCACCACTCAGATAGCGCTGAAGGGAAACCATTGTTGTGTGTTCATACTGTCAGCTGCCTGGGCAATAGCATGTTCAGACTTGTAGCAGTATTTGGAGCGGTGCACTCTGGGCAGCTATCCCACAGAGCATCTCTTCCTCTTCTGCCGCTAAGAGTTGTGGGAAGGCAGAGCGGGTTGCGGGGCATCCTGGGTCCTGTCCCAATGCCCCATGATGCATTGCTTTGCATCCCAGCAATCCCTGTGCTTCCATCGCATTTGACACCGTCTTTCAACAATTTGTGTACTGCGCGCCCTGCGTCTTTGGGCTGCAGGAATGGATCCCACATGTGTTAACCAATATTCTGCTCGCTCCGACTAACACGTCATAAGTGGCAGTGGACTTATTCCTTAAACTACAAAGGCAAGAGGAGTGCAACATTGATTTTGCCACGCATAGTAGCTACCACACAAGATTGCTTGTGGCATTCACGGAGGTGCTGACCACAGTGGAACGCTGCTTTTGGGCTCGGGGAAACAAGCACTGAGGTGGGATCATATCGTGATGCACGTCTGGGATGACGAGCATTGGCTGCAGATCTTTCAGATGAGGAAAACCACATTCATGGGATTGTGTGATGAGCTCGCCCCAGCCCCGCGGTGCAAGGACATGAGAATGAGAGCTGCCCTGTCCTTGGAGAAGCATGTGGCTATTGCACTATGGAAGCTGGCTACTCCAGACTGCTACCGAGTGGTCTCTAACCAGTTCGGAGTGGGAAAGACAACCATTAGACTCATGTTGATGGCAGTGTGCAGGGCCATTAATCGCATCCTGCTCCAAAAGACGATGACTCTGGGCAACATGTGTGATATTGTGGATGGCTTTGCAAAAAAGGGGTTCCCTAACTGTGGAGGGGCGATAGATAGTATGCATATTCCAATTCTGGCACCAGACCACCTAGCCACTGAGTACATTAATCAGCAAGGGTATTTCTCAATGGTTCTCCAGGTGCTTGTGGATCACCGTGGGAATTTCATGGACATTAACACAGGCTGGTCTGGAAAGGTGCATGACATATCCATGTTTCAGAGCACTGGCCTGTTCAGGAAGCTGCAAGCAGGGACTTTCTTCCCAAACCAGAAGATCAGCATAGGGGAAGTTGAAATGCTTATTGTGATCCTGGGAGACCCTTCCTACCCCTTAATGCCATGGCTTATGAAGCCATACATGGGGCACCTTGACAGCAGCAAGGAGCAGTTCAACAACAGGCGGAGCAAGTGCAGAATGACTGTTGAATGTGCTTTTGCCATTTAAAGGCCTGCTGGTGCTGCCTATATGGGGGGCAGGGGCTGGACCTGGCTGATGACAATATTCCTGTGCTTATAGCCACGTGCTGTACACTCCATAACATTTGTGAAGGGAAGGGTGATAGCTTCACTCAGGGCTTCACCGCTAAGGCTCAGTGCCTGGAGGCTGAATTTGAACAGCCAGAGACCAGGGCTATTAGAGGGGTGCAGCACGGTGCCATAAGGATCAGGGATGACTTGAGGCAGCAATTTGAAGCTAAAATCCATTAATATTTGTTTCTATGCTCAAGAGTGCAGTGCTTGTAATGCTAGGAGGTGATTGTGATTGCTGCAGATGATGCATTATGAATTGCCCGTTGCTTTGCAGGGCTCTGTTTGCTTTCAGTTAATGTAATAAAGATTGCTTTCAAACCAAAACAATTCTTTTATTAAAAAACAACAACCGGAGGAGAGAGACAAATGAAAAAACACATCAGCACTGAGGAGGGTGGGGGAAGGGAGGGTTCCAGGAAGAGGTGGGGTTCCAGGAGGGTTAAAAATTTGTGTATGTCCAGTTATCATACCCAGCCTTCTCCTTTGGAGTACAGTGCAGCAGGTACTGTACTTTAGCAGGGCTAAACTGCAGAGCGAGAGCGATGAGTGCAGTGGGTCTTGGGAGTCTGCAGGGCTGGACTGTGACAGAGCAGGAGTGGAATGCAGCGGGTACAGACTGGAGCCAGGAGGTTGATAAGAGTGTGTTGGTGGTGTCTAGGGTGGGTGGGGCATGGGAAAGAGTTTTGCAACAGCGGCTGCAGGGGAGGGCGGGCGCGGAGCTGCTTGGTTTGCAGTGCTAGTAGCACCTGGAGCATGTCTGCTTAGCACGCCATAACTTTTAAGAGCCACTCCATGGCTTCATTCTGGCGTACCGCGTTCTCCTTTTGGTCCCTCTTCTCGCTGTCCCGCCACTCCTTCAATTCTTATTTTTCACCTATGGAATGACATCATGCAGAAAGTCCTCTTTAGTTGTTCACAGCCGCTTTCTAATTCTGCACAGCCATTCAGCCGCTGATAACAAAGAGGGAGGCTGGGTTCCCAAGGTCATCTCTGTGAGGTTTAAATGCAACATTTTACAGAAGCAGTATTGTTTGCAACACAGAGACCACTGATTTAAAACACAGCCGTTATTCACATACCTGTCACTAACTGGCTGACCCCAAGCAAGCACATATGAACCACAAGACCCCCAAAATGGTGAGTAACTACAGGGGCAGGGGAAATCAGTTTTCCAGGGCCGAACTGTACACTGGGCACTTGGAGAGAGACAGCACTATAGGGGGCGCCTTATAGTCATTACTGTCCCCACATTTTAACAGGCTGTGTTCATTATGGAAGATATCTCACTGCTGAGGGTGGGCAGGGAATTAAGGGAGGGTCTTCTGCAAGACTTCAGCTTCCGCCCTGGCCCCTATGTGGCTTGCCTGTGTGCAGCAATGGTCCCCCCGCTTTGACAGCAGAATGGCACGGGAAAGTTACCCTTAATGGGGCAAGAAACAAAGCAGCTCTGGCAAAGAATCTGTGGCAGCGGATTGCCCAGTATCTCCATGAGAGTTTCCTGGAGCTCTGTGAGGCAGATTGCTGTGCAGTGAGGGAGTCAATCAACACCCTGTTCCACCGCTCAGACTAGGCATGTGGTGGTATGCACATCTGGGCTTCCCCCTCCACATCCTCATCCAAGATTTCCTTCTCCTGGCTCGGTCCACTCTCGACTGGCACATGACCCACTGAAGAATCCACAGTGGCATTCGCAGTGGATGTGGGGTCACCACTGAGTATCGCATCCAGCTCTTTGTAGAACCAGCAGCTTGTGGGTGCAGCACTGGAGTGGCGGATTACCTCCCACTCCTTGTGGTAGGCATTCCACAGCTCCTTCACTTTGACCCTGCACTATAGTGTGTCCTGGTCATGGCCCCTTTCTGTCAGTCTGCGCAGACAGTCTCCTCTCCCAAAATGCTGATGAGGTCCAGCAGCTCGGCTTTTCTCCAAGTGGAGGATCGCGTGGTGCATGGAGCAGGCATGGTCACCTGGAAAGATGAGCTGAGACCACTGCATGCATCACTGAGCAAACAGGAAGGGGAATTTCAAAATTGCCAAGGAATTTAAGGAGTGGGATAACGATTGGTCACCTGAGGGCAGTAAAGTTCAAACCGATGACCAGAAAGGCGAGAACAGGCATTGTGGGACACCTCTCAGTGGCCAATCTCAGCACTGTAATTGACCAGGGTGTCTACACTGGCACTGCAGCACTGTACCTCTGGTGCAGAAAGCTGTACGCCTCTCGGGGTGGTTTTTTACAGCGCTGCAACTGCGCAGTTTCTGCGCACTAAGTGGCTTGGCAGTGTGTACACTTCAGGAGTTACAACACAGAAAGCTGCTTTATTGTGCAGAAACTTGCCAGACAAGGCCTAAAAGAAAGGGCCATAAAATCGGTGAAACATTGACAATAACAAAATCATAAACAGCAAGGAGACAATTGCCTTCTCCCATGAATATTTATAAATATTCATGAGTTAATGGACATTCTGAGCTACCCACTGGGAGCGTTTGTTTGAATAGGCTAATAAAAAAACTATGTGGTCAGACCTAAAATATGAATATTCCTTGTATAGTAAGAGAGGCAATTTTGGTTATAAAATCCAGTTCCTTGAGGGAGAATTCCATCTTTATTTTTTTTCTAATTAAATGTTCTCTTAAATTTGAACAAAAATAAACTATTGGGAGCTGGGTTGGTAAATCTGGAAAGTATTTGTCTTGTACAGCTGTTTATTTTAAGAAATATTTTATATTTTCAACATTGTTGAATAGTAAAGCTAATTTTCATTTTTGTGTGGGAGTTTTCCTCATTATAAGTCTAATTTTTCATTATGAATTGTAAATATGCTTCTGTATTAAATATCAAAAACACTTTCATCTCTCAATCACCCTATTTTTAGTATAATTTCCTGAGAGAGCATACAGTACTTTGAAATGTAGGCTATTCACGACAAACTGCAGATCAGAAGAAACAATAATTCTCAAGGAAGTTGATGTATGGCAATTTTTTTTCTTTTTGAAGATGAAATTTACCTGAAGTCTGATCAGGCAAGAAGCAACATGCATTGGTGTGGTTATTAATCTGTGTAAAACGAAGTCCCCGGTGATTACCATCAAACAGCCTCCAGCTCCAGATTTCATATGGATCAATATTAACCTGTCTGGATGGGCCATTGAGCAATGGCAGCTGTCAAATATTTGTGCAGCATCATAGGCAGTGCAGGAGGGTCTTGAAGGACATAGATGTTCATAAAGCAGCAGTTGCTGCCATGTTTCAGACTCTTTGGCATCCTCCGTGGGGATCTTGTAACATCAAGCTTGCTACAAAGCTCTGGATCTATAGAACTACAGTATACCAATTCTGTTGTATGGAAGTGAAATATGGGTGCTGACAAAGGCTGAAGAGCACCAGTTTGACATTTTTAATTCTCATCAATTTCTCAAATGGCAGGAGAAGATCAGAAATGAAAATATTCATAGCCAAACCCAGCAACTGATACCACCAGCGATGCTCAGTTCCTGCAGCTTTCTTGGTCTGGACATGTTATAAGAATGAAAGACCAATGAATCCCAAAGTATGTGCACCAAGAAATGCCACTGCATGACCAGCAATCACATGGGCACCAAAAGCTTAGGTGGCAGAATAAGATTGCCAATGATGGACATAAACTGAACATACAATCAGACTACTTAAACTACCTTGTCAGAGATTGATCCAGATGGGGCTTGGTTTGCAAAGAGACCACATCCTTTTGGGATTTGTCATGATGATAAAGATGATGATGATGCTATCATCCATAATTTCAGGCTTCTGATCCCCCAACAAAACATTTAAGCGCATATTTAACTTTAAGCATGTAACAGGCTCTTGCAACATATGTTAACTCCTTGTACTTAACAATCTGTTCCACCTTTTATTTAGCTGTGACATTCTGATTACCCTTCCCAGACCTGATGAAGAGCTCTCTGTAGCTGGAAAGCTTGTTCCTTTCACCAACAGAAGTTGGTCCAATAAAAGATATTGCCTCACCTACCTTTTCTCACTAATTACTTACTGTACTAAGTAATTTATACCTACAAGAAGCATGATTTTGAGGATACTTTCAATGGACTTGGGTAATAGACTAGACTGGAGTTGTCTCGTAAAGGAAATTTTCTTGCTGTTTTTTCTCACTAAGGGAGTCCAAGAAAAACTTGAGCTTCTCAGTGTTCAGTAGAAATTGTTTCCCTCCCTGCCATTTAAAGACGGTTTTATTAAAATTTGACATATTAACTGTGTTTATTTAATCAAAATCTTTCATCAATCTCATTGAAGCTGTATCCATTGTGACAGGGTCAGGCCAGATGGCTACAGGAGAGTAACAGAAGGCAGATATATTAGCCCCAGATTAAGTAGGTCCCTTTTTTCCTGGGTAAGGTAACAGGGAAGGTTCCAGAACAATCAGGAACTTTCTGGAAACAATTAAGGCAGACAGTCTGAATAGAACACCTGCAGCCAATCAAGAAGCTGCTAGAATCAATTAAGGCCGGCTAATCAGGGCACCTGGGTTTAAAAAGGAGCTCACTTCAGTTTGTGGTGTGTGTGCGAGGAGCTGGGAGCAAGAGGCATAAGAAGCTGAGAGTGAGAAGGCGTACTACTATTATCAGATATCAGGAGGGAGGTCCTGTGGTGAGAATAAAGAAGGTGTTGGGAGGAGGCCATAGGGAAGTAGACCAGGGGGTTGTAGCTGTCACGCAGCTGTTACAGGAGCCACTGTAGACAGCTGCAATCCACAGGGCCCTGGGCTGGAATCCAGAGTAGAGGGAGTGCCCGGGTTCCCCCCATCCCTCCACCCCAACTCCCTACTTGATACCAGAGGAGTTGAACTGGGTTCCACCAGAGGGGAAGGTCTCTGGCCTGTTCCCCAGTACACTAGGTGGATCAGCAGAGACTGCGGGGATTGTTCTTCTTCCTTTCCCCATGCTGGCCAGTAGTGAGGCTAACTGAGTGAACGGCAGATTTGAGCCACAAAAGTGGCCAAACTGAGGGCTGCTGTGAACCTCTGATGCAAGAAAATCCGCCAATAAGCACAGGACCCACCAAGGCAGAGGAGGAACTTTGTCACACCATGTGTTTACTATGCTAATAATTCTTCATTTGCATTACAGAAAATAAGGGAAGTTCCAACATTAAAAAAAATACTATATTAACACTGAGTGCAAGTTGCTGATCTCTATTGCTAAATAACATAAACATTAGAAATATAGGAAATCCTGAGGAAAGGTGGGTGTTTTAAAAAAAAAAAAAACACTTTAGAAATCACTTCCCTTTAATGTTCCAAAATTCAGTTTTTCAATGGAAAAAAAATCCAGGGGGAAAAAGTTACAAAATGTTTGATTTTCTTTTCTCAGTTCATAAATAATATTTTTTCAATCCTTTTGGAGATGAGGATTGAGATGTATGTGTGTGGGGGTGGGTGCGGGGGAATGTGCATATGTATACAAATACACAAATAAATATCATTCATACCTAGCCTGTGTAAAGGACTCTATTGATTTTTCATCTTTGAATTACATATTGCATTGTCTCCTCTCTCTGACCAATTGCCTCCTGAAAAGGATGGTGTTCAAGTGTTAGTTTACTATACGAATCCTCCTCTCTCTACTGATATCAATAATGACCCTCCCTGCCATTTCAACAGGGTAGAAGTTTGGTCATTAAACCCGGGGGATGGGCAGCCTCTGAGAGAGGGAGGGAGAGTTCATGCCCAGACATGTTGAAGCCAAGCCCTTCCTCCTGCACACTGAACCCAATTCAATGCCTGGTATGAGGGGGGAAAGGGTGGTGGATAGTGCCACACCCCAAAGTTAAGTTAATATAGTTACAGCCTGCTGTTTAAATCTATCCTTGTGTATGTCTTCTGTACGCTGTGTGTCCTGATCAATGTTCTGTTTGTGCACACACCAGAGCTTGGTTCCTTTATACCATGTTTATGCCTTTCACAAGTTTAGTCATATTTTTCCAACTTGACATTTTAAAAAAAAGTTAAATTAATTATTGTATTTCTTCTATTCTGTTACATGCAGTTTTTTCTTGGTTTGACAGAATTTATATTATTTTAATTAAGTGGACTGGGAATTGTATGCTAGAGAGAAGAGAAAAATAAGAAGGACTAAACACAACTAAAACAAAAAATCAACTAGAGAAATATTAACTTTTAATGAATATCATTTTATTTCTGGGAAGTATAATTATGTATTTCATGCATTCATCACTCACAGTACGACCTTTAAAAGACGTATTTTGTCTTTGATTTTTATGTTTTTTTAGTTTTATCTGGACAATGTGTTGTTTGTTTTGGGACTTGGGTTCTGTTTGTTTGTTTTTATCTTTACCACTGATCAGCAGACATTTTCATCATGAATGTTAATTATTTTATCTCCTGTACGTATGTATTGGTCACAGAGATGCTATTCAAATTATAGCTTATTCTGCGTAGCACATGGCGGCCATCAAATTTCATACACAGGTTCTAATTCCTCCAGTTAGATTTTTATCAGAGTCACAATATTTGTTTAAAACTGAACTGGATTTATCAGGGAATTCATAAATATAAAAGTCTGGAGAAGGTCATACTACAAAATTAAATGACTAAGACAACATTCCAGAAATTAAAGTGTAATAAGTCATGACAGCTATAGCTACACATACCTCATAGGAGGAATAAATGCCTTTAACTGTCATTTTATTTTAATTCATGTTCAGTTGTTTTGTTTTGTTTTTTCAAAAAAAGTTTTGCTGTTACAATATGAGTCTACTTTTGTTGTAGGTCTGCTGATCATGCAGCTTGTCATCTCCAGTTGTAATCTTGCCAGATCTCAGAAGGAAAGCCTGATCAATTAAAAATCAGGTCTTGGATGTGAGCTCTATAGGAGAAACCCAGATACTGGTATTGTAAAAAGCAGCTTTGGTGAGTAGGTTTTACTCTTGCTTTCCAATTCCATACTGAACCATTGCTCAGTATATCAGCTCTATTCTATGATATTACTAGAAGTGTTTTCTTGGTGTAAGACATAAATCTAAGGCCATTTTTCCCATGACACATTTGGAAAGGGTAGGAGCGTTAATCCTGGAGCCCTTGACAATTCTAAGTTACTAAATTCAGTCTACCTGCGATGGCAGGGTAGAAACAAGGTGAAGTTGAATCCTGTGATAGGATAGAACAGGGTATCCATGATGAAGGTAGGTGCACCCACTGTGGGATGAGGGCCCACTTTTGACATCCTGAATCCTGTAAATTTTGTTTGTGGCCCTGATTAAAAGAAAGCTTCACTTTTAATGTTGGCTTCAAGCTAGTTGTAATAAAATGCTTTCTACATCCCTGGTATTATATACATCCCCCACTTGTAATAAAATGTGTTAATTGCTAAACATCTTGGATTAAAGAAAAGAAGCTACATGAGAAGTAATTTGCTGCATTTAGTATTTACACAAGACATACCCTGTAAAGAGACACAAGGCAAGACCAGACAAAACTGCTCAGCACAGGACCCAAAGGGTAGGAAGCAGAAATGGCTTTACCCCTGGGATCCTGGGACTGGTTGGGAGCTGAGATACTCTAACTTGCATTCAGCAGGAATGTCCGCAGTGGTCTTCTGCCCAATAGCTCTGCATCACCTGTACACCAGCGGAATTGCCAACTAACCACTAAAGCCACTTTTCCATCTGCTTTGTGTCCCCAGAGAAGCACAAAGCTGGAGGAATGGAGGGCCAGGGATCTGGTATCTGTCAGCAACTGCTTTTTGCTGAATATTTAATAATTATATAGATGTTAACTCTATTGTATATCCTGTTCCTTATTCATCCTTAAATATGATTATTTAAAATCATATCAGTATATCATCTCAGAGGTGGTGTCTATGCTGCAATCAAAGATGTGATTGGCTGCTTTGGTAGGCAAAACTGCACTAACTTTAATCTAGCCAGCTCACTAAAAATAGCAGTGAAGATGAGGCAGTGCAGGCTTTTGTGCGGGCTATACAAGCCTGCCTAGTGCGCCGGTATTTATTTTCATTACTAGCAGAGATATAGCATGAATGTACCTTGTGGATGTGTATTTCACCATGAGGAAGGATGTACTGCATTGAGGTAGCATGAACAAAGTTTATAAAATGTAGCATAATGCTGAGAAATATTCCACAATGAAAATGTTGCATACACTATTTCTACCCCCTCTACATATAACACAGATAAAATAGTAATCTGAAAATAAAAATGCAATGTTATTGACTTGCTGAATGATGCCCACATTTACTACTAATCAGTTAAGACAATCTCTCTATGTGTCTGTCTGAAAATGGATAACAATTTTAATAAATGGATATTAGTATGTTGGTAGTGTTTCACTAGTGGTAGCGCAGATTAAAAATAGACTCTAAATTGCCTAAATGTCTTTAGATGAAAATAGACCTTTTAGCTGGGATTTTCAAAATGGACTTCCACTCCTAAATCCCATAGGTGTGTTTGAAATTGGAGGGAGGTTCCTAACTCATATGGGCCACTTCCAAAAAATCTCTGCTTTGACACTAAAGAATAAGAACACAGAGTTAACTATAACAACTTAGAGGGCACAAGAAGACCATCCTTGTTTTCCTCTAAACTATTTCATAAGAAAATGTTTAATTAAAAACTACTGTGACAGGGTCAAGCCAGATGGCTACAGAAGAGTGGTCAAAGGTAGATACATTAGTTCCAGGTTAAGCAGGTCCCTTTTCCTTGGGTAAAATAACAGGGACTATTCCAGAACGCTCAGGAACTTTCTAGAACTAATTAAGGCAGGCAGGCTAATTAGGACACCTGTAGCCAATTGGGAAGCTGCTAGAATTAATTAAATTAGTGAGGTTAGTGAGATGTGCCCAAGGAGCTGAGAGTGAGAGGGCATGCTGCTGGAGGACTGAGGAGTACAAGCGCTCTCTGGCATCAGGAGGATGGTCCTGTGGTGAGGATACAGAAGGTGTTGGGAGGAGGCCATGGGGAAGTAGCCCAGGAAGTTGTAGTTGTCACATAGGTGTTATACAAAACATTATAGACAGCTGTAATCCACAGGGCCCTGGGCTGGAACCCGGAGTATAGGGCAGGCCCAGGTTCTCCCCACCCCCAACTCCCTATTGGATGTAGAAGGAGTTGACTTGGACTGTGGGTCCCACCAGAGGGGAAGGTCCCTGGCCTATTCCCCGACCCACTAGGTGGACCAGCAGAGATTGTGGGGATTGTTCTCCTTCCTTTTCCCCATGCTGGCCAGTGATAAGGTTATCTGAGTGAATGGCAGATTTGAGCCACAAAAGTTGGCCAAACTGAGGGCTACTGTGAATCGCTGAGGCGAGCAAAATCCGGC
The DNA here is from genome assembly GCF_015237465.2 of Chelonia mydas. Taxonomy (NCBI): domain Eukaryota; kingdom Metazoa; phylum Chordata; order Testudines; family Cheloniidae; genus Chelonia; species Chelonia mydas. The sequence continues at coordinate 58,053,362 of NC_057854.1, forward strand.
AAAAAGCGCAGGACCCACCAAGGTAGAGGAGGAACTTTGTCACACTATCTTATTTCTTCTTCTAGAAGAATATTGTAAAATGTATTCCATCAAAGTGGCCCCTGCTATCTTGTCTAGGAACAATAGGTTATTTTGATTTGTGCAGTATTCCTAGAACGTGTCAATGTATGCAGTACCCATAATCATGAAATGTTGCAAGAAATGCTTGATTTACTGGTGTGAAAAAGTGTTGTATTTAAAACATAACTGGAACCTGTTGTATTCTAGTTACTTACAGATAATCTAACATCCTTGATGCACACTTCTCAGGTTTCTGAATAAAAGGCTATTTCATGTCTGAGAGCATCTCTGCTGTATATGAACAGCTGTTGGATATAAAGAATTAGGTGGCTGCAAAGAGGAAAAACAATATTACTATCTTAATTATATTATTGCTGTGCTTATTCTGTCGAGTACACATACAAAGCCTATTACATCTTTATGAAGAACTCAGAGCTAAATAAGTTATTTAATGTGATGGGGTTCTTACCTATGATCATGTAGCTCTTTCCTGTGCATACACACAGTACAAAAGAAGGTAAAAATGTGGCCTTCCATGCTAACAGATTGTAAACCAATGGTTAGAATATATCCCATAGGCTAAAAACAGCATGATATAATAGTTAAATGCTACAGGGTCTTTATCATAGTTTTCTCTGTAATATCTTTTGATCTTTTAAATAATTGTTTAGGACATTTTAATGAAAGTGGAGCAATAATATTGTTGTTGTTTAATAGTGTCTTTGGAATTTTTCCATCTTGGAAGCCAAAAATGACATCAGTCAGTTCTTCAAAGAAACTTCCTGAGAGGGAGAAAGTACTGAAACATTTACACATTATTCTAAGAGATGCATGTTCAGGCTACAACAGAGAACGGTTATCCTTTGGGAAGAGATAGAGGTGCTAAATAGCACTGGAGAGAAAATTCTTAACTGCATACGTGAATTCCTAACATCAAAAAAGTTTTTTTTATTTGAGCAAATAAACACTGATACGATGACTATTCAGAATGCTTATTAGAATTGTCCTCTGTTCTGGAGTTTCAGAATCTTTAGTTTTAATGCAAGTGGTAACTAACTATATAAGGACGCTTAGTTGGAGGTAAGCCATACTAACACCCTAATGAGGATTATTGCTCAAATCAAGAAGCCTCTGAAATCTGTAAATGGAATTCAGACCAGTTGTGTTTTATTCTGTTGAACTCCAAATAATGGTATGTTACTGAATCTTTAACTTCTCTTTAGCAAAGTTTTTGAGTGGGTCGGTGATTATTAAAGAAATGCTATGTATGAATATATTGAAATTGAGAGACATTATCTCTGAATATACTGAAATAATTTTGGCTCCTTCTGTTGTATTGGGAACATAAAAATCAGATACACTTATGTTCTTTAACATGTAGGCTCTCCATTTGAATGAACTTTAGCTATATTATATCCCAGTGTGTTTTGAATACAATGACCTGAATATAATGAAATTGCAGAGTATCCTTTTCTTCTAGAGCTAAACCTCTACTTTCAGTTGCTTGTAAATCTCATAAATACTAAATTTGCACTCAAACATCACATGGTCTTTGCCAAAGTGAATATTTCTTTTTAAAATCATGAGCAAAATCAAATCAGCTTTATCAGTTTCCCTTTAGGATAAATTTGGCTTAGAAATTAACTTTTGATTTGTTCTGAGACCAAATCTAAATCCTGTTGCTCATCATAGCATCTGCTACATTTCTCATGCTGGATTTAATATCCTGATAGTATGTTCACCGCAGCTGATTATTACTATGTTTATTTGCAGCCAATAGAAGGATATTCAGACTCAATAAAAAAGTAACTTTCCAAAAAGTAAAGAGTAACAAGCTCACAATTTTCTAAATTATTAGTGATTTACGTACACATCAATAAATCACCTCCTTTCTTACTCCCCATTTGAATATCAAAGCAGGTCCCATTGGTGAACCTCACATCATGTCCTACAGACTCCTCCTGCTCCACTAACTTTGAGTTGTATTATGCTGTTCTGCAACACCAAATAACCTCAGCCATTGAAGTCAGTACTATTGTTACATCATCAGTATAACTCAGTCATAAAAATTAACTAAAAACTGGTAACCAACAGAAAAAATTTCAAGCCAATTGCAGTATCAATGTCATTTCTACTGACTGGAGTATTTTGGCATACAATTTTTTTTTTCATTTCTTTGAATTGTTTAGCACCTTCAATTTTCAGCAAACTAAGAGTTCTAGAAACCATGTGACAGACATTCATCACCACACACGTTCAGGCCTTTTATTGTCTGGTAATCTTTTGTCATTCAATCAGCCAGGTGTAGTCTTCTGTATACCCATCTCAAGGGAAGAAAATCTTGACATTGACATAAAACCTTAACTGAAACCAATGTTCAGTTAGTACTAGATGCTTATTTTTGAATTTCTCAGTCTCTCTTGGGCCAGGGAGAGCCACGCTTGGGGTACAGATGGGGCAGGAGTTCAGGTAAATGGTACTTGAATATAAATTAGCTCCTGCAGGTTTGCTCCAGAACCTGAATTATATAATGTACTCTGCCTGATAGGATCTGTTGTTTCATTTGGCAGACACAATTAGCAGGAGACTTATTGTCTGCTTAGGAAAATACTTAGCAGTTGGGCCACTCAAAACTCTTTCCAAATTTTAGGTGAGGATAAAAGCTTACACCAATTTTTGCTGAAGATGTTTGAAACAAATCCCGTTTTACTCTTTTACTGGACTGAATACATGGAGGACTAAATTAATCCTTGATTTTGTGGTATAAACCAGAATAACATATATTCTTACCACTGGAAGATCCCATATGTCTGAATCGTCAGTATTTTTACATGCAGTGGCCTCATTTCCTAGGGGAAAATCAAGGAAGAATAGCAGACGGTTTTGTATATTGGGATTTTTACATAATTTTAAAGGTTATTCCTCTAAAATTATAATCTACTGATTCTAATTCCAGCCATCAAAACTGTAAAGAGGTATCATATTCAATCAATAACCTTGTCATATAAACCTGTATCTTGGAGAATTGGGAAGCGATATCTCAACCTTGTACTGGCAAGTTCTTTTTTTTAGCATCTCATAATAGAATTAAGAAGCCATCTGAACCTTGTCTACTGACAAGCAATCCTGATTTATCCGTATAGAACAAGCATTGCATATGGGGAGTTAATATATATGCTGTTGTTCTGGCTACTATTTTATATTCAACATCTGGTAAGGATATTGGTCAACATGAGACACAAATTGAAGGAGGGAGTATTTTTGGCTTTAGGAATGATATTTATTAGTTGTTTGCCAAGAGTAGGTAGCAGAGTAGTATTCTGTGGATATTAAATGTGCTTAATTAATGTAACTGAACATTATCAGAGTTGTAGAATCTGCCCTGTAGCCATCTGGACTCAGAAAAGTATTTCTGGTAAATGACTCAATTACTATTTTTGCTTCTTCCAACTCTACATGGGAAAGTTGAGTTTGAGAGTTTAGTAAGACCAGACTTATTAAGCAATTGGCATGTTCTTAATAATAAACCATTAGGGGAGTTTCGGCGTAGAGGATTTGATAATATTTGGAAAAGCATTTGCTGTCACTTTTTGCTGTGCTCTTATGTTGAGCTGAGGGTGTTGGGGTTTTTACATTACCTTTGAGAACTGCTGTGTCACTAAATTAAAGGCCAAAAGCCAGCTTGATCTATTGACCTGTGTTTTTCCCCACATTTTTGTTAAGGAATGCTCAATTTGAGAAACAAAGCTCTTTTTCCATGACTGGTTGACTATAACTCACACAGTGCATAGGGCTAGATTCTGACTTGGAGTACACACCCATGCAAGGGGGTAAAAGACAGCTAGAGCTTCCCTTATATACCTATATGAGCTACTCAGATACCAAGGTCTAGGTGTATAGGAGCTAAGTGGAGCTACTTTCCTGCTTATTCCCTCCCTGCACAAGGCATATAAGAGCTGGGGACCGGGTAAAGCCCTGACTTGGAATAGGCCTGAAGTAAATTACTATCCCCCAGAAGCTGGAGGGCAGTAGGAGAGGAATTATGATTCAGAGTGCCTTGTGGGGATACTCTTGGGCTTGTGCAGTTTGTGCATCATCCCCTGCTTGGGACATGCTGTGACAGAGTCCACTCATCAGAGCAGTGCCTCCTGCTGGCTATCTTGGGGGATTAGCTCTCTCAGCCTCTCCTGGTGATGCCTCGCCTGCTGCCTTCTCTGCCTGCAGACCCATCTCAGACCAGGACCTGAAGTATTCTTTCCATGGCTCGGCCCTCCAGACCTACCATCATCCATGTTTTTCTCCTTCGTGGAGGTGCGGGGGGGAGTATCTCACAGCACTATAGTCCAGACACTTCCCCAGTGGTGAGTGCGGGGGGACCTGGGCCTGCCCTCTTCTTCAGGTCCCAGCCCAGGGACTCTGTAGCTAGCAGCCTCCTGCTGTCTCTCCTTAACTTCTCCATCAATGCTGCTTCAATTCCCTGGGCCACTTCCTATCAGCTCCAGCACTTTCTTTGCCCTCTTCCCACGGCCTTCAGCCTGCAAGTTCCAACAGTGAGCCAGAAGCTCCCTCCTGCTCTCCAGGTCCCTGCCAGCAACCGCTCTGTCCAAGACGCTACCTTCCTGCAGCCATGAGGAACATTGCCCTCTCTCCTTGGGCTCCCTGTAGCAACTGACACGGCTCTGCCCTGCAGCTCCCTTTTGTGTGAGCCCGCTGGGCCCTGATTGCTTGCTCCATGCAGCCTCTCTCTGATTGGATGTCCCCTGTGCTGCCTCCCTAGGCGGCTTTTAACCCTCTCCTTGCTTGTGTGGGATGAATGCCCCATCACGCATGCCTAAAGTCACAATCTAACCGATAACTAAAGTGAACCTCAGCTGTGAAAGTAAATACTGAAATTTTGTTAAAGTACTGTTTTTTTGTTTTTGTTTTTTTTTTTAAATTAATCTATGCAGGCAGTATTTATGAAGTCCTTGATACTTTAAAATATTTTGCCTGTAAAACATTATTTAGTTCTGTAAATAAGTGCAATAATATGTTCACACTGACACAGGCCAATTTTTACTCAAAGTAAATTGTACAGGATAATTAATATGCTCAGTATGGAAAGAGTTGCTGCCAGCTCTAATGAAATATCACCCTGACAAACTAAACTATTTTCTAGACTATATTTCTGGACCAGATTCTGATCTCATCTACCCAGGTCTTACTTCTGAATATACCCATTGGCTAAATGTTCAGTACTGCTACAGTAAGCAACTATCATACTTCTAATTGCCATTAGACAAATATATTCAATTTACATCAGCCATTTGGTATTTTTAAAAGGTTGAGTGTTTACTCTTGGAAATAAATATCTTGCAACAAGTAATACAACCATATTTTATGTCAATTTCCATTAAATGGCAGGAGTGTGAGAGCTTTTTGAATGGGTTCCTAATTACAAATCCTGTCCAAAGCTCAGCACTTTTAATGAAGGTGAGTGCACAACACTGTCCCTGTATGTAGCCAACATCTGTCTTTGTATTATAGCAGGAGGGTAACTGCTTTAGTTAAGGTTGCATAAAAGTGTTCATTCTACCATGCTGTTTTTTTTCTTCATAATGTCTGAATTCTATTTCATTCACGGCTTCCCAAGGAAAATCTTATTCACTCATCTTGTACAAATGCAAATAAAACAAACAAAACCAACAATGAACTTATTCTACACTAAGGCTGAAATTCACTCTGATGAAAGCGAATGTTAGAGTGAGATGTGGCTGGGTTTGGATTAGAGAAGAAGAAAGATATATAGAATGGGGGAGATAATAATTTAAAAGGCTTTGGTCGATCATCCAGACTTCTAGGGATTTGATTAAATCTATGAACCTTTTCCTATTTTTGCCCATTACTAATTACCCTATAAACCACATTGAGTTAATATATTAAAAACACTTTAGAATTGCAATACATGCCAATATAAAGTTGAGCAAATTGCCAATACTTGGGCCTTGAACAGGATATTCAACATTTTTCACATTCTGTATTAACTAAATTGTGTAATGTAGATGATGTTTGTAAAACCCAGCTAGAGTGCTACTTTACTTCATGGTTACTGGGATTTCTGATAAGTCTCATACTGAAATAATCTCACTGGCAAATGAAAAGCAAAACATGGATTTAGAGCTCATACATAAAGTTAAGATATTATTCCTTAAAATTATGTATTGTACTGCATTTCAGTGGTACATTCTGCAAAATTACATGATCAATATTCTTTTTGGAACTCAATTGGAACTCAGTTGAATTCAAAACCAAAACTCAACAAGATGGCATACATTTCACTTTGTTTTGAAAGCAGGACTATTCATGCAAGTACCTATTGCAGGACTTTTCCCCAATCATCTTAAATTTAAGTAATTTATAATGTTCCAACTTTATAGAAATATCTTATCTAGTTAATGTAAGCAATAATTTGCTCAGACTGCCAATGAATTGTCTGGAACAAACTGCATTCTAAAACAGTAGCTATATTATTTGTCACATCCAACAATGCTCTTACTTTTGGCATATGGGAAGAGTTCAAGGTGTTCATTTTTTTCTTATAGTCTTGTCCACATTTTTAAATGATTATTTTTTTGTTTTTTCTTCTTGCTATTTTCCTTTTAGGATGGATCCTATTAATCCTTATGATTTAGGAGCAAAACAAATTAGTTGATAAATGTATACTCATCCTGATATCTGCTGGGAGAGCAATACAGCGGTGCACAGACAATCCAGGAAGTTTTTGGAAACTGTAGGGGACAATTTCCTGGTGCAAGTGGTGGAGGAACCAACTAGGGGCGGAGCTCTTCTTGACCTGCTGCTCACAAACCGGGAAGAACTAGTAGGGGAAGCAAAAGTGAATGGGAACCTGGGAGGCAGTGACCATGAGATGGTCGAGTTCAGGATCCTGACACAAGGAAGAAAGGAAAGCAGCAGAATACGGACCCTGGACTTCAGAAAAGCAGACTTTGACTCCCTCAGGGAACTGATGGGCAAGATCCCCTGGGAGAATAACATGAGGGGGAAAGGAGTCCAGGAGAGCTGGCTGTATTTTAAAGAATCCTTATTGAGGTTACAGGGACAAACCATCCCGATGTGTAGAAAAAATAGTAAATATGGCAGGCGACCAGCTCAGCTTAACAGTGAAATCCTTGCTGATCTTAAACACAAAAAAGAGGCTTACAAGAAGTGGAAAATTGGACAAATGACCAGGGATAAGTATATAAATATTGCTCAGGCATGTAGGAATGGAATCAGGAAGGCTAAATCACACCTGGAGTTGCAGCTAGTGAGGGATGTTAGGAGTAACAGGAAGGGTTTCTTCAGGTATGTTGGCAATAAGAAGAAAGCCAAGGAAAGTGTGGGCCCCTTACTAAATGAGGGAGGCAACCTAATGACAGAGGATGTGGAAAAAGCTAATGTACTCAATGCTTTTTTTGCCTCTGTCTTCATGAACAAGGTCAGCTCCCAGACTACTGCACTGGGCAGCACAGCATGGGGAGGAGGTGGCCAGCCCTCTGTGAAGGTAGAAGTGGTTCGGGACTATTTAGAAAAACTGGACGTGCACAAGTCCATGGGGCCGGATGCGTTGCATCCGAGAGTGCTAAAGGAATTGGCGGATGCGATTGCAGAGCCATTGGCCATTATCTTTGAAAACTCATTGCAATCGGGGGAAGTCCCGGAAGATTGGAAAAAGGCTAATGTAGTGCCCATCTTTAAAAAAGGGAAGAAGGATGATCCTGGGAACTACAGGCCGGTCAGCCTTACCTCAGTCCCCGGAAAAATCATGGAGCATGTCCTCAAGGAATCAATTCTGAAGCACTTAGACGAGAGGAAAGTGATCAGGAACAGTCAGCATGGATTCACCAAGGGAAAGTCATGCCTGACTAATCTAATTGCCGTCTATGATGAGATAACTGGTTCTGTGGATGAAGGGAAAGCAGTGGACGTGTTATTCCTCGACTGTAGCAAAGCTTTTGACACGGTCTCCCACAGTATTCTTGTCAGCAAGTTAAAGAAGTAAGGGCTGGATGGATGCACTACAAGGTGGGTAGAAAGTTGGCTAGATTGTCGGGCTCAACGGGTAGTGATCAATGGCTCCATGTCTAGTTGGCGGCCGGTATCTAGTGGAGTGCCCCAAGGGTCGGTCCTGGGGCCGGTTTTGTTCAATATCTTCATAAATGATCTGGAGGATGGTGTGGATTGCACCCTCAGCAAGTTTGCAGATGACACTAAACTGGGAGGAGTGGTAGATATGCTGGAGGGTAGGGATAGGATACAGAGGGACCTAGACAAATTGGAGGATTGGGCCAAAAGAAATCTGATGTGGTTCAACAAGGACAAGTGCAGAGTCCTGCACTTAGGACGGAAGAATCCAATGCACCGCTACAGACTAGGGACCGAATGGCTAGGCAGCAGTTCTGCAGAGAAGGACCTAGGGGTGACAGTGGACGAGAAGCTGGATATGAGTCAACAGTGTGCCCTTGTTGCCAAGAAGGCCATTGGCATTTTGGGGTGTATAAGTAGGGGCATTGCCAGCAGATCGAGGGATGTGATCGTTCCCCTCTATTCAACATTGGTGAGGCCTCATCTGGAGTACTGTGTCCAGTTTGGGGCCCCACGCTACAAGAAGGATGTGGAGAAATTGGAGAGAGTCCAGCGAAGGGCAACAAAAATGATTAGGGGACTGGAACGCATGAGTTACGAGGAGAGGCCGAGGGAACTGGGATTGTTTAGTCTACGGAAGAGAAGAATGAGGGGGGATTTGATAGCTGCTTTTAACTACCTGAAAGGTGGATCCAAAGAGGATGGATCTAGAGTATTCTCAGTGATAGCAGATGACAGGACAAGGTGTAATGGTCTCAAGTTGCAGTGGGGGAGGTTTAGGTTGGATATTAGGAAAAACTTTTTCACTAGGAGGGTGGTGAAACACTGGAATGCGTTATCTAGGGAGGTGGTGGAATCCCCTTCCTTAGAATTTTTTAAGGTCACGCTTGACAAAGCCCTGGCTGGGATGATTTAGTTGGGATTGGTCCTGCTCTGGGCAGGGGGTTGAACTAGATGGCCTCCAGAGGTCCCTTCCAACTCGGTTATTCTATGATTCTACTTATTTGTATATATTGTACAGTCAACTCCAATATTCAATAGACCTAATACTACAAGTATTATTAATTATTTCTATTGTGGTAGGGGCCTCAGTTGAGATTGGGGGCCCATTGTGCTAGGCACTGAGCATAAAAAGTGATCGTCCCTGCCCTAAATTGTTTACAGTCTAGCTAGACAGAAAGACAAAGGAAAGGAAGGGTTATTATCCCAATTTTTACAAATAGGGAATTGAGTTACAGATTAAGGGTTCAGTTCTCAGTCTGGCTATGCACTGATGCATGAGGGTGTGGGGATATAAAAAGCCCCCTATTCTCCTCTGGGGGTCATCTGCATTACCAGACCTTGTAAGGGCAGGCAATAGATTGTGACTCGGAATGTGGTACTAGGCTACTTCTGGGGGCAGCACAGCTACAGGCTGCCCCATACTCCAGATGGATTTCAAGTTGCCAATTAAGCCTGAGTAACTTCCCATGGTTGTGCACACAATCTGCGGCAGAACCAGAAACTGAACCCAGGTCTCCTTAACCCTAGTTCAGTGCCTTCACTACAAAAACATCCTTCCTCTGTGTTGAGATCTGATATTACGTTAGCTGACATGAAGTATAGCCTTACCTGTTACAGTTCTAATACACACAGTCCATGAATCTCATGTCACTTATATAATGCTAACAATAAATCTGCTTTTGGAGTAATGCAGCATATGTATTATACATGTGTAATTTAGATTCTCAAGTAGACATATTCAATACAGATGAATGAACAATTTATGTGGAGTAACGGCAAACCAGAGTATGGATCCTGAGGCCCAGAGAACTACATTTTGAATAATGTAATGAGACTCAATTGTTAGTGTCACCTCTTATTTTTGTTATTGAACACACCTTGTCAGAGTAACAAAGTTATATTGCACTCTATTCTGTAATCATTACAGATTTTGCCATAGCAATAAAATATCCAAATATTTTGTCATAAAAGTATGGCTCCAGAATTTCAATATCTTCTGTGCTGTAAATCATCATATTATGTTGTACAATTTCAAGGTTCAATATATCATATGATGATTAATTGGCAATTATGATTCTGATCTCATTGTCATGAGAAAGAGCCCTAAATTAGCAGAAAGTGACCTTAATCCATTTTCAGGACTTAAGGGCATTTTCTGCTCTTGTTTCAGGCAGATACAGCCTTAGGTGAATGCAATTGATGCAGCCCACTACATTGCCCCACTTTTGAAGGGGTCCTGCGCCTCACAAATACTACAGTCTGCCAGCCAGTGAACAAATGCAAGAACCATTCATAGCAGAGATTTCTGTCCCAGTACCTTTAATGCAATAATAACTATCGCCCATATATATAATTCACAGTGTTGTTCTAGCTGTGTTGGTCCCACAATGTGAGAGAGAAAAAGTGGGTAAGTTCGAGAGACAAGCTTTTGAGCTCCACAGCGCTCTTCTTCCAGTTTTCTTCCCAGACCTGAAGGAGAACTCTGTGGAGCTCAGCAGCTTGTCTCTCTCACCAATGGAAGTCGGTTCTATAAATGATACTACCTCACCCACCTCGTGTCTCTCTTATGTCCCATATAATATTTTTCACATCTAGATTTCAAAGCTCATTACAAAGGAGGTAAGTGTCATCCTCGTTTTGCAGCTTGGGAAAACAGGCACAGAAGGGTAAAATTACTTGTCCAATGTCACATACCAGGCCACTAGTAGAGACAGGGTTAGAACTTAGGGCTTGTCTACACTACAGGATATGTTGGCATAACTTATGTTGCTCTGGGGTGTTAAAAAGCTCCCACCTTGTGCAACGTAAGTTATGCTGATCTAAATGCCAGTGTAGACAGGGCTATGTTGGCAGGAGAGCTTCTCCTGCTGACACAGCTACCGCTTCTCACAGAGGTGGTTTTATTATACCGACGGGAGAGCTCTCTCCTGTTGGCATGCCATAAAGCATCTTCACCCGATGTGAAGTGTGTCTAGTCTAGACTAGCTCTCAGCATTTCTGAGTGCCTGTCTACTGAGTCACCTGTCACCTGAGTGCCTGTTCCATGCTAGGCTCCAAAAGCATTGATTAGCATACCTATACCAGATGCCCACACTGAACCTCATTTTTAAAACAGCATACTATAATAGAAGTAACACAGGTTAGCAAGGAGAAACTTGAACTAATGGAAAGCCTGACACTAATGGAAAATGGTAGAAGATAACTTAAATATGACCAATTTATTTGAGCATAAGCTTTCATGAGCTACAGCTCACTTCATCGGATGCATCCGATGAAGTGAGCTGTAGCTCACGAAAGCTTATGCTCAAATAAATTGGTTAGTCTCTAAGGTGCCACAAGAACTCCTTTTCTTTTTGCGAATACAGACTAACATGGCTGCTACTCTGAAACCTTAAATATGACCCTTCCAAAGGGACCAGAGAAAGGAGTAACAGGATTGCTGCTTCTGTATTATCTATCCATAAAGTAAAAGATGTATTAAAAACTGAGTCTAAAATGTAAAATAACCAAGAAGCTAGATATCTCACACTTCTTTCATGTAACCTAAACCTCAAAAGAACCTGACTGCTCTTTGTATCTGTTCCTTAGTGCACGACTGATAGGTGTAGAAAGTAAGTATTCACCTAGAAGTCTTATAACTGAATGCAGCAGGAGAAAGGAGCAATGAGTCAACAACACAAAGTGTAAACAAATTTAGCTATTTTCAATGGCTGTAAACTTTGCAGACCAGATTATCAACTTGGGCACACTGATTTACACCAGTCGAAGATATGATACTGACTGCTTAAGATTAGTTTTAGTGGGTATCAGTGTATTCTGTGTTATGTGTGTGACATGCACAGGTTTCTCAAGAACACTGTTAGGCTAGATATTTCCCACTGGGGAAATGCCAAAAGAGCATGGATGTATGCAGGTATCCAGCTGTTATCTACAGTAAGAAGCCACCTGCTGCTACTAGAAATAATCTATGGAATTAGTCTACATTCCAGTCCACATCTTGGCTGGGTCTTGAGTGCCTCAGGAAGCAGAACTCTTCTAGAGTGGATAGCTAAGAGTTCCTCCTTCTCTAGCAGGTTTGGGCTAACGGAAAGCAGCTGTGCTGATTGACTTTCCTAGTCAGAACAGATGAACATCATCCTCTTGATAGCTTATTAAGGGATACATTAATAGCTTGGCTTTGGACTGAAAAGAAGGAAGATATGGGGGTGTTCTTAGAGGCAATGGGGATAGCAGTATGCTTATTTGAGTTAATCAAAGTGCCAGGTGTACACACTCACACAATAAGAAACCCTAGTGAGCTTTGACTATTTGCAGTGCTGAACCTAAGCTTTTCAGGAACCAAAAAAACAAAACAAACAAATGAGTATGTGCCATCACAGCCTTAACTTTGAATCTCTATGATTTTTAAGGGTGAAAACAGACTCTGGTTCAATAGGACTCTATAAGACTCTTTTGCCCAAGAGGAGAGCATGTGTGGTGTGGAGTTATGCAATTATTCCCTTGTAACCCTATACTGTAACAGATAGAATTAAGTTTTCTTAATGCTCTTCCCTTCATTCTACTTATTTGTCCAGTTGATTCTCTAATAGCTGCTAACTCATGTTCCAGAACATTAGCTAGTAGAAAAAACAAAGAATTGGAAAGCGGTTGGCTTTTTAGTACTGCAGCAAAATCTCTGTTGGCAACTAGTCTGAATTAAAACAAGTATTGCATTTTCCGCATTCGGCAATACTCTTAGGGATGATCCAATGTCCACTGAAGTCAATGAAAAATTTCCCATTTACTTATTTACCTTTGGATCACAATGGGAAAAATATCAAAACCATAAAGATAATAGGAAAAAGAGAATGGAAGTTCTTAGACTGAGCCCAGCCACTTTATTGGATTGAATGCATGTTTACTTATATATCTGAAATTAATTTTCCAAGGATCATTATAATTCATATAAATGATACAGACTATATTGAATGCCTAGAGCATCCATAAAGGACATAAAATATTATGGGAACAATAGATCCTTGAGATCTTGTTCTTGATGGTTTTTTTTAAACAAAACAAATTCCATATTTTACCAAAGCATGATTTAAACCATGATTTTTAAGGACTCCAAACTTACTCTAAATCAGGTAATTACTTCAGATGGATTAGCTCCCGCAAACACACACATTTGAATACACCAATGGCCAATTTTATTTAATTGTAAATAATTTTCAGTCCTGTCCAGTACTATATACATAAGGTTAGTTTGAATCCAGTTAGTTTGAATCCAGCTAGTTTGAATCCAGGCTATCCAAGTCTAATAGAGAGAAAAGATCAAGATAATAGTTCCAATTAAGTATATTCCCAAATACTTTCTAGTTACATAGAAGTCCAATGTATCGATATCAAAATTAAGGAGAAAAGCTAAAGTGATTCTTTCTCAGTCCAAAAGTCTTCTCAGTATATGAAATTAAAGGCAGCCAAGTATAAATATATGTTTTGTAAGTCATTTATTTAAGCCTCATGCTTTTTCCTCCCCATGGATATAAATATTTTTAAGCCATGAGTGCAAGGGGCAGGAGTTGTTTGATTTGTTTATTTAATTAGTGGCGACTAAAAATCATTGTTAGTAATCAAAATATATATTCTATTCACCTTTTAATTTTTTACCATCTATTACTAGTAGAGGAGAGGAGAAAATGTACCTGCTCTTTCAAAAAAATAAAGTATGCCGCTTTTTAACAGAAAGCAAACTTCTTTGATGGAAGCCTCCAAACGTTATGTATCAGGGAATCTGACTGCCTGTACTTTCTATACTTAAGTCACTTTGGACCAGACTATCCCTCTGAAGTTAAAAATCTCCATGATGGTGTAGAAGATGGTATGGTTTTCCCTGCTCAGTGATTGAACACTGAAGCCTGATCCCAAAATCCAGTGGAAACCCTGACAACTGTTCAATGCCAGGACCATTTATAAGTAGGTTCTAATTCAGGTTCTGGTCAGTGACCCAAATCCACAAAGATATTTAGGCTCCTAACTTCCACTGATTTCAGCCTAGCTACCTTTGTGGATCTGGGCCTATGTTTCTTATATCCCCTCACCCTGGCAGTGCAGATCCCATGAAGTTATGCTACCAGGGACTTCCCCTGGGTGAATCCCTGTGAAACTAACTACTGCAGAAACTGCACCACGAGAAGGATAATATGTATTTCTCTTAGCTTTTGAAGACTGAATAAATAACTAGAATAATATAATAAAGGAAGGGTCAGATTCTAATGCAATCACCTTTGAAGTACACTGCTCAATGATCCAAGTCAGATGCGAGAAGATGACCCTTAAAGCACATTCAAAAAGGGTTAATACTGTGTCACTGACCACTTAAATTATTCCTCCTCTGATAAAAAAAAAATGAGCTTAATTGAATTGTGTGGCCAGCTGATTGGCTAGGGATCAGGCGTTACCAAAGATACCTTTTATAAAGTCCTATAATGGTCGTCTTATAGTGAATCCTAGTGTGCGCATAGGGTGTCCTAACTGAAAACTTAAAAAAAGAAAAGAAGAAATGGGCATTTCTGGGAAGGGTGGCAGAAAAGAACCACTCCCACAAGGAAAGAAAATGCATATACATTAATTATAGCCTTCTGTATATTAGATAACAAAGTAATTTGAAAAATGAATTCCTCTCTCTTCAGAGAAGACTCTGCTACCAAACAAAAAGACATTTTCTTACATCTACTAAGGAAAATCTCCCACTACACCCTTGCAGGGTTTGAATCTTTACAGAAGAAACCATTTTTTTAAATTTAATTTTATAGTCATTTACTCCAATACACTAAGGCCTTAGACATATTTCAGCTCTGTAAGCTTGAAATATCTTGCACTGAATAGTGCTCTAAATGCCCCCTTATCTAACAGATTTTGACTTTGAATCTACTTGATAATGTTAATTTGCTTAATGGGATTGCCATTAATGTTGTTATAAAAGTAGTTGAGAGTCATTCCAAAGACTTTATTGATCAGAAAAAACACAGCATACAATAGAAAATGTAATCTTGTCTGGAATGATCTGTATTTTGCGATATAGGGGCTGGATTAATTAGTCAGATTACCCAAGAGGTGCTTTGCTACCCAAGAAGTACAAAAGGGCCAGAAATGGCTGTAAATAGCCAGTAAACAATTCCCTTGGTGTAGCGGTCTGGGTCCTGTATTTACCACTTCCATACAATCTTGGCACTGGAGATGTCTGGGGAATGGTAAGGGGCATGATTTCAGGTACCGGTCGGAGGAGCAATAGAGTTTCACTAAACCTATGCTCCACAGACATTGGCGTCCATTAAGGAATCCTAAACCAGGGGTGGGACTTAGAGTTGCCTAGCAACAGCTGTAAGTGACATCAGACCAGGGCTAGCTGAGCAGAGTTCTGGTGCAGGAGAGAATCTGCTTCAACAGCTTGTGTCTCTTGTCTCTATGCTTTGTTTTCTTATTCCACATATTCACTAAGCCTCTTTTGCGACTGAACGTGATTCTCCATGGCATATAGTTACCCATGATTTATGCAATATGGACTGAGTATGTAATGGCGGACTTTCATATCTTGATGCATTATGGTCTATATTTTATAGATCTGTCAGTCATGCATGGAATGAACCTCTGGCAAGTGCCCCCTCTGGTTGCTGTGTCTGCAGTCTTTAAACTAGTCTCAGCCCTGCCATCGGGCCACAACCCAGGGCTTCCTCCCTGGAGGTAATGGTTTTGACCTCTTAGTCTGATTTGTCTCTAGCTTTCAGCTGAGTCTCCTGACAATTCAGGCCTCTTCTGGGGGTTTACTGATCTCCAACTGAAGGCCCTTCCCCAGTGTCTTATATGGGGGAATCTGGGCCCACCCACTACTCCTGGACCCAGCTTTAGCTCAGGGCTCATCTAAGCACAGATCCACTAGCCAGCCAGAAGCTCTTCCTTGCTTCCTTGGTCCCTGCAAGCACAGGGCTGTCAACTGTGCTGCAGTTCCCTCAGCAAGCCACACCATCCATGCTCCTCCCACCCTAGCAAGGAACTAACCTGTCTCTGCCACTGTAGCTCCTTTTTATAGGGCCCTCCTGGGCTCTGATTGGCTGCTTCCCCTGCAGCCACTCTAGCCTGCTTGCAGGACCTCTCCACAGGACCGCTCCTTACCTGGGACAAGTGTGGCAGGACTCTGAGGCCTCCAGCAGGGGCCTCTGGGCCTAATCTACCCCATCATACACTATACATAATTTGTGTTATATTGCAAGCCTATTTTTTAAAATAAAATTCAATAAACATTAAATTAAAAACAAGCATTACAGTGGAAATATGTCCCATACTAGAACAAAGAATAGGGAAAGTAATGGAGAAAGGAAGAAAGCAAGTTTCCAATATGGTTAAACTGATTAAAAGTGTAGTTGATCTCTTAGCGAGGAATGCCCCACTCTTTACACTTAGCTCCTTTGTAAAATGCTTTGAGATGTACTGATGAAAAGTGCTGTATAAGAGTTAGGTATTGGTATTGTTACACAACATGGAGCTTGTAACAAATGAGTGAGGCCTCAAAATGAGAGGTGGTTGAACAATTTTAATTGAAACTTTAATTGAAAACTTTAATTTGAAAATTTAATTTTAAAACTTTAAATAAACTAAAAATGGCTTTTTGACAAAACTGAAATTTTCAAAAACCAATTTCAGTTTTCATGAAAAATTTTCAGCTTTTCACCAAAAAAAAAAAAAAAAGATCAGTGTTTGCTTTTCTGACAAGCATCCAAAACATTTGGAAGAAAAAAATTAGATGAAAATGAAAAATGTGTTCATCAACTTTTTTCACTGAAAGGGAGATTATTTTCCCCCCGAATCAGCTCTACTCAAAACTAATGGAAGCAGAGAAGAGAGGGCTGAGTGGAATAATCCCTACTCCCCAACCTCCCAATCCGCAGTAGCTCATCTTTTGGAATAGCGCATGGTTCAGTTCTACAGGTTTTAGGAGTGGAACAAGTGTCCTGCTAACCAGGCAGAAAAACTGCCAGAAAACATGTGAAAGTCCCTGCTGCTTTTAAAAGTGTTAACTGCCTACTGCATATTGTACCTGCTCACCATTTTTAGGTGGTGTTAAGTTATCCTGGGTAGGAGGAGGAACCAAGAAGGGAGAATTGATCTTCCTGTAGAAAAAAGGAAGCAGATAGGAGACTCTAAGCTTGGACAGTTCTTTTCATATCAGACGCTGGGAAGTCTTGGCCCCCAATAAACTCCTCAGTCAGGTACCAACTGGCTTTATATTCTCCTGTCTGAGGAGTCTTCATTTTAACAGTCAGAGAACAGAAAAAGGGAAGAGGAGTTCAGTTCCTTCAAGTCCAGTAAAGTGAGAGGATGGGGAACTTTATCTCTTTTTAGCCATGTTCCCACATGGTTCTCAACTTCGGCTCAACCATTTATAGCTTGCTGTTCAGATGCCAGACACAGACCTCCGTAAGCTCACTAGCTCAGCACCTTAAGCTAATGCACTGATGTCCAGACAGACTTTTGTGAGGTTGACTGAGCACTGTTCACTTAATGGGCTGATTTTAAGTCACTGTTTTCAGCAAGGTTTCTAGTTCAGCATCATTAGCTTGGTGCACTGATATCGGAGGATAGGCCTCTGTGATGCCACTACTCAACACTTCTCCATTTCTGGGCTCATGTCTAGAAAGGGGCAAATGTGAAGTCATTGACTGAACATCTCTAGTTTGCCTGGCTTATGTCAACACTCAGTCTCAGTCAGGTCACTGGATCAGCACTTCTAGCTTCCTGGCCTTATGTGAAGGCCTAATATTCTGTGAGGCCTCTGGTTCAACAACTCTAATTTGCTAGGATGAAGCAAAATCACTGGTCTTGATGAGTTCATTGGCTCAGCACATCTAGCATGCTGGTTTGATGTTAAAAGATATACATATGTGATGTCACTGGCTCAGCATTTCTACATTGCTGAGATTTTGCCAGCTCAAATGCCCCTGTCACTAGCTTGGCATTTCCAACGTGATGATCTAATACAGAAGGGCAGATCTCTTAATGTCACTAACTGCATGAGTCCAGGTTGGTAAGATGATGCCAAGACACAGGTCTTTATAAGTTTATTGGTTAAGGGTTTGGCAAACAAAAATGAGAGGGGCAACCAACAGCAGCTCAGTAAAATGAGCTGTCTGCATTGAAGAGGAAGTCTGAGAAGAATGATGAGAAGGTAATCTGTGCAGATGCCCTGAGATCAAGAGAAGACGAACATGTCCCAGGTAAATGGATTTTGTTGTCTGAAGGAAAAAAAAAACCCTGTTCTATATCTTCTTATTTTCTTACAGGAAGCTCCCATGTAGCCTAAGAGTGGAATTAAAGGAAATGTAACCATTCTTCCATGCCTGTATTATATTGACTCAGATGCAATAACAGGGCAAAAAGCCATTTTGGGAAGGGGAGCTTCAGTCAAAAATTTAGAGTGGAGAAAAATAGCTTTTTGAAGGTAGTTATTGCTTTTTGTCAAGTGCTGATGGACAGTGAATGATCACAGCTGTGTTTGGGCATTTGAACAATGCCACATAATTTCATGTTTAAACATCATATTTGTAATACGCAAATCAGAGGATCACTACTGGATAAAAGGCATTGTTTACAGCATTCATTCATTTTGGCAGCCTCATATACATTCAGCCTACTACAGCAGTGACTCTCCCTCATGACTACAGCATACTGATTTCTTATTCATGCAATGGATCCTTCTAAGTATAAAGAGAATTTTTCCCCACTAGCCTGTAAATAATTGATGTAGCTATTGATTTAATATATTTTAGTAGCTTTTTGTGAATTTGTCTACTTTACCATTGACCTAATGTTACAGTGGGAATGACATTTTATGATAATCAGAAACGGTTACTCAAGTAAAAATATTCCTCGTCCAGCACTTCCTGCCCTTCTCCAGACACACATGCTGACATAAGCAAATCATTCATTTTTTCATTGCTTTTTAATAACTCTTATGAATGCAAATATTGCCAGCAGTTTGTTAACCCCACCTTCTACCACCCACCAATATTGCAGACAAACAAGTATATTTAAGCTTACTGTAAATGTTTATCCAAAGGAAATTTGCATTGAAATCCAAGGTAATTTACTGTAAAGCCAAGATAATAATGTATAACGTATTTAACCATAGTCTCAAAGGAATGTTGCATTCATCTAAAGTGACTTCATTACACTTGAGTATACATAGGGCCTGACTGACAGCCCACGAAGTCAAGTCTTTCCACAAACTTTCCAGACCTTTTTGGCTTTTGTAAAGTGATTTGAGATCTGCTGATAAAAAGTGCTATATAAGAACTAGGCATTATTAATTATTATTATCATTATATGCTGTTCCTTTTTCTTTGGATCTCTTTTGCTGTCCTATAAAGGTAATTGACTTTGACCTGGTTACAGCTGGTTTGCTACATATCTAAATACAGAGCTGTGCCTTGGGTCTGATGCTCTTTTTCTGATTCTTCACTTCTTTTCATTACCCAGGTGGTCCATTCAGAAAACCTGATTTGATAGTTCTCATTGTTCAGTGAGATTCTCTAACATATTCAGGCATTTATGTTCAAATTTCCAAGAAGAAAAAGGAGGGAATATTTGTGCAATAACCATTTTCAGAATCTGAATGTAGAAGGAATTAGGAGATCATGACTGAAAAGACATCTCCTGCAGCAGACAAGAAGCACTGGAAGAAGATAAGACTTGGAGAAAATAACCAAACTGATTTTTTTTTTTAAATTTGAGACAAAATTTGTTTACAGAATGTTTCACTGATGATGCCTTTAAGACTGAAGCTGGCGTTTTTGGGAATCCTCTCTCACTCTGATTTGATACACAAAATGTTAGATTTGTTCAAAGCAAGAGTATACATACTAGTTAATAATCACTAGACAAGACTATTTAGCTGACACCATAAGAGTTACTTGATTGCAGAGTTATAAGATTGTAAGGCAGTGTTTAAAAACAGAGTTGGAATTAACTTGGGTTCACTGGTACTTTCACAGATGAATATTTTCAGAGCTTCTGATTACAATTTAACTTTTTAGTTAATAGAGGAAACATTCGGAGTGCTTGTTGCAGCAACCATTTTTTTTTCTAGGAAGTTAAATTAGTGACCTTGCTTCACATTAATCTTTTTTTTTTACCCATGGATGAGTCCATCAAAACATTCAAGGATAAACCATTTCTTTAAGTGTTTTTCTGGTGGAGGTATTCATTGCTAAGTGACATTGTTATCAATACTCATTGCAGAAGCAACACAGCAGGTAAGAGCATCAGTTAATTTCTTCTTATATGAGTGAAAAACAAAACAAAACATGACACCACCTATCTGGTACTGTACAAGTGAGCCTGATCGACAGCAGTTCATCAGTGGATTGGCTTCCTCTTTCATTTCAGAATTGGTGAAGCATTGCTTGTTGCGCTTTAATTAAAATGTGTTTGAGACTAGCCAGTTCTCCGGTTTTAATTTATCCCTAGCAACTACAGATCTAATACTAGGTCAATAGTATAATACAAGCAAGTTCATCTAATGCAACCTATTACAGCAACCAGAATAACTTTCCAGATCTATTCATGAAGAATGGAAGCTAATGATTTAGTGCCTGATTCTTATCTCATGCCAGTGTAAGACAGGAATAACTTTGGAGTACATGGGTCAGATTCTCTTTTGCAGCCAAAATCACTCAATTCAGCAAAGAAGGGGAGACAGTTATGGCTCCCTGATTTTATGCCCCTTTCCTGCCCAACTCAACTCCAGCACAAGGTAGGCAAGCCTGGGTGCTGTACTAACCTGCACAAGAGGGTAACAGCCCTCAAGAGATAACCAGGTCCTTCCCATTTGCTATTTCTCCCCATCCATAATTACCCCCTATACCTGGCCTGCAGGTGTGTGGCATGAAGCTAGTTAAAAGAAAAGATATCGACAGCTTCTAGTGAGAGCATGGTGGTGAAACTTGTCCCACCAGTGTAAATTAAATCAAAATTTGCCCCCTTGACTTTTGCCAGTTGCACCGATACATAAGAATCCGTTCACTGAACTCCAGACTAGGGCTGTAAAATGATTTAAAAATTAATTGCAATTAATCGTGCAATTAAAAAAATTAATCATGATTAATCAAATGGTTAATCGTGCTTTTAAACAATAATAGAATAACATTTATTTAAATATTTTTGGATGTTTTCTAAATTTTCAAATATATTGATTTCCCATCCATGCCCATCATGTTCAGCTACTCTCATTACAGCACAGAATACAAAGTGTGCAGTGCTCACTTTATATTTATTTTTATTACAAATATTTGCACTGTAAAAAGCAAAAGAAATAGTATTTTTCAATTCACCTAAAACAACTACTGTAGTGCAATCTCTTTATCATGAAAGTTGAACTTACAAATGTAGAATTATGTACAAAAAACTGCATTCTAAAACAAAACAATGTAAAACTTTAGAGCTTACAAATACACTCAGTCCTACTTCTCATTCAGCCAATCACTCAGACAAACAAGTTTCAGAGTAGCAGCTGTGTTAGTCTGTATTCGCAAAAAGAAAAGGAGTACTTGTGGCACCTTAGAGACTAACAAATTTATTTGAGCATAGGCTTTCGTGAGCTACAGCTCACTTCATCAGATGCTGTAGCTCATGAAAGCTTATGCTCAAATAAATCTGTTAGTCTCTAAGGTGCCACAAGTACTCCTTTTCTTTTTACAAACAAGTTTGTTTATATTTTCAGGAGATAACATTGGCTGCTTCTTGTTTACAGTATCACCTGAGAGTGAGAACAGGCATTCATGTGGCACCATTGTAGCCGGCGTCACAAGATATTTATGTGCGAGATGCACTAAAGATTCATAAGTCCCTTCATGCTTCAACCACCATTCCAGAGGACATGCTGATGACAGGTGCTACTCAATAACGATCCAAAGCAGTGTGGACCAGCACATGCTTATTTTCATGATCTGAGTCAGATGTCACAAGCAGAAGGTTGATTTATGGTCTATCAATTTAGCTCACACAAAAGCACTCTTTGTTAGTATTTGCCAAACACAAGAGACACTTCTTCACTATGCGTCTGATCCAAAGCCATGTAAAGTCAATGAAAAGACGCCCATTTATTTCAATGGACTGTTAGGCCATATTATGCTTGAAGAGGTGAATGAGTAAATAAAAGAGGACAGAAGTTTGACAACATAGAGACTGAGGCTGCTCTCCTTTTATGTTTGCTTAAAAAATCAAGTTTATAAATCAGGAATTTTCTGTAACCGACCTTGGCAGCATCAAAGAGATAACTTCAATTTGAAATATGTTTCTGAATAAGAATAATAAAATTCAAAATGAAGAAATAACCTTAAATTAAGGATGAAGTTTTTCTGAAATGTCTTAGGAAGAAACTGGTATTGATAATTAATAATCAATGATTAATAATTTGTCAGTAATCAATGATTTAGGAGACTTCTTGAGTATGATCAGACATTTAGCAGGTAGCATTCTTTGACTTCAGATTTCATAGAATCACAGGACATGAAGGGACCTCAAGAGGTCTTCTAGTCCAGTCCCCAGTATTCAAGGCAGGATTCAGTATTATCGACCATCCCTGACAAGCATTTGTCTAAACTGCTCTTAAGAATCTCAAGTGTTTAACTACCCTGACAGGAAGTTTTCCCTAATGTTCAACAGAAATCTCCCTTGCTGCAACTTAAGCCCATTGCTTCTTGTCCTATCCTCAGAGGTTAACAAGAACAATTTTTCTCCCTCCACCTTGTAACAGCCTCTTATGTACTTGAAAACTGTTTTCATGTCCCCTCTCAGTCTTCTCTTCTCCAGAGTAAACACACCCAATTTTTTCAATCTTCCCTCATAAATCATGTTTTCTAGACCTTTAATCATTTTTGTTGCTCCTCTCTGGACTGTCTTCAGTTAGTCTACATCTTTCCTGAAATGTGGCACCCAGAACTGGACACAATACTCCAGTTGAGGTCTTATCAGCGCAGAGTAGAGCAGAAGAATTACTTCTTGTGTCTTGCTTACAGCACTCCTGCTAATACATCCTAGAATGGTGTTTGCTTTTTTTGCAACAGTGTTGCACTTGTTGACTCATATTTAGCTTGTGGTCCACTATGACCCTCCAGTACTTCTTCCTAGGCAGTCATTTCCCATTTTGTGTGTGTGCAATTGATTATTCCTTCTTAAGTGGAGTACTTTGCATTTGCATTGAATTTCAACCAGTTTACTTCAGACCATTTCTCCAGTTTGTCCAGATCATTTTGAATTGTAATCCTATCCTCCAAAGCACTTGCAACCCTTCCGAGTTTGGTATCGTCCACAAACATTATAAGTGTACTCTATCATCATCATGTTCCCATTACACTTCTGGCATTTAGGGCAGTGATGAAGCTCCTCCACTTCTGTCTGTTTCTAGCAAGTCTTTCAATGGTTCCCCAGCTGTGCCCCAGATTTTTCAGCTTGGCTTCCACAGTTCTTTACCACAGTTGTTTTTGGGCAGCCGCATTTTTGCTTGCCTTCAGGTGTCTATCTTATTGCTACTCTGGTGATGGAATCAGTTTCCATCCAAAGCACATTGCCAATCCATCTCCAACACCTCCTGGCAATGCTGGTGCTCATATCTTCTTGGCTGCACTGTGTCAATAGATCTTGGTTTGAGATTGTTCTGGGTCAAAAGATATGGAGGATTTTTCTGATTTAGGTTGCATGGAATGAAGACAGTTTGTACTCTATGCCATTATTTAAATAATTGACTAAGATATTGAACAGAACCAGAACTAATCCCTGTAGTACCCCACTTGATATTCCCTTCCATCTTGACTGTGAACCACAGATAACTACTCTCTGGGAACGGTTTTCCAACCAGTTATGCACCCACCTTATAGTAGTTCCATCTAGACTGTATTTCCCTAGTTTGTTTATAAGAAGGTCATGCAAGACAGCATAAAAAGCCTTACTAAAGTCAAGGTATACCACATCTACCACTTCCCACCTATCCTCTAGGCGTGTTACCTTATCAAAAAAACTATTAGGTTGGTTTGATTTGATTTGTTCTGGACAAATCTATGCTGACTGTTACTTATCACCTTTTTATCTTCTAGGTGTTTGCAAATTGATTTGTTTAATAATAAGAGACCTTGGCTAAATCAGCTTTCATTGGATTGATTGATCAAGCAATTAGTAAAGATAGCACATACACAGAGAGGCATACAATTACCAACAGCTGCAGAAGACCTTCCCCGTAGCGTTGGACAGCCTGTGTCTAGACTGCCAATGATCTTACTTACTCATGTTTTCTTAGAGTAATTATATCCTTGCACCCTTCATTGTTTATCATTCCAACCATTATCTATTTCCCCCTTTTGGTACATACTTCTCCTTATCTCAGGTTATTTGCTAAGTTCTCTGTTCCATTGTAACTTTCCATCTGTCTCAACACTTGATGGTTAGTCATTGTTCATGCCCTTTTTTGCACAATTTCATTTGTTATACATTATGTGATTAGTACAGTACTACAGTATCTGTTACAACAATTTCAATATATGTTAAAGGTCACTGCTCAGCAAAATTCCACTTTCTAAGGTTAGCTTTACTTTAATTTCAAAGCATCATGGGAGTCTTGCTCCTAAGCAAGCCTTAAACCTTTTTTTTGGACTGTTTTAAGTTTCAACACCAGCTACATTTCAATATCAGATTTGTTGCATCCATGGTGGTGGTGGTCCAGATGAGACATCTGGAGTACTTTATGTACCTTTACCTGGACTACTGGCTTCTGGTCGCATGCTCCCACACTGAGATTACATCTGCAGTTCGCACTCTCTGCTCTCTTCTCACCACGTTTGGTGTCTGTATCAATTTCATTGGCGCACACCTGGATTCCTTAGTGGCATGTGCCACTTTCCCTGCAGACTGCTTTGTGGTCCTCACCATTTTTGTGGAGGACTTAAGCTGCAACCCATGCACCATGGTATGTCATTGTTTCTGCCTCCTCAGCACAAGGCGGCCTGCACCTATGTGACACCGCATTCCTGCTTGCACATGCGCAGCCTACATATGTGGCTCCTGTCAGTCTTCAGACCCCACCGGGATCACCTCAACGCCACAGTGCTCATTGCATGGTTGGTTCTGGCCTCCTTCACCTGGTGAACCAATCCTTCCAAGGTGCTCATTGGCACCCCCTTCTCCACCCTATCCCGACTGACAGCCTGACATGGATGCTTCCCTCTCCAGTTGGGGTGGTCATCTGCATCAGCACACTTCCCAGGGGGTTGGATGCAATGCAAGGCAGTCATGGACATCCATGTCGTGGAGCTGAGGGTGATTCATATTGCCTGCCATGCATTCCTGCCACCCATCCGTGCCCATCATTTTCAGCTACTCTCTGACAACATGACAGAGGTCACCTACATCAACATATAGGGGGGCACCAAGTCCCTGTCACTCTGCTCAGAGTCCATCCACTTCTGGAACTGGTGTCTCCCCACTATGTTACCCTCCAAGCAACATACCACACATCTCGAAGAACCTCCAGTTACATATAAGTAATCTCAACTTTCATGCAAAGATGGTGAAATAATAAAGTAAAAAGACCAAGATTTAGAGTGAAAGGGTCACGGCATCATCTTATGAGAGGTTTAGCTGGATGCAAATGGAGTAGACCTGGTATCAAAGAGTGAATAAGAGAGAAATATAACTTTAGATGAAGTCAGCAGAACCTCTACTGAAGCCATTGGAGCTACACCAGTGGAAAATGAGTTTACAGTCAGGCCCATATTTTAGACTTCTCTTTAAAGCTCTCTCCTACAATATTACAATTCCTTTCTACAGTACAAGTAAAAACAGTCCATTCAAACAATTTATGGTATTCAGTAGAACCTGTTCATACAATACTCTGAAATAGTGAAAAATGTTTTTTTAATAGCAAAATAAAAGGAAAGTGCAGAATTTACATGCATTGCAGAATTAAAATTTTAATTGACGCGGAGTGGACAGATTCACCTTTGCGTTGTGCCACTATTAACCCAAGTGCAGGGCTTGTGCAAGAAGAAAATATACCCAGGAGGAAGGTTTTGATGGCACAAAGTAGCTACAGTCCCTCTTGGGCAAAACAATCAAGTGCATCCCAAAAAGGGTCTGTTTCATCACATGACTAGCAGTCTCACCCAGTAGGGCTCCTGTGGAGCTACTGGTAGAAATGAAATTACCCTTCAGGGAGGAATCCAAGATGGAAACTCTGGATGCCTTCTCCAGAATAGGAATTCCACTACCAGCAATCCCTCTCTACATGGGCAAGATGCAGAGAAATATAGTTTGTTTCTCCTTGCAGTAAGCAGAGTGAATCTGACCAAGCATCTGCTTAGTGATTTTATGTAATGGGGAATAGCTTCCTTACAAGAAAATGCCAATTTGTGTCTATGTTTGTGTAGCTAGGTAAGATTTACTGGGCTTTTTAAACTTGTAAACTGCCGGTAAGCAAACTAGAGGGTAAGGATCTTTCGTTCCCTTTACCAGCTCATAATTAACATTTATGCTTTCAATCTGCTTCCTGCACCCTAAAGTGATATCATAGGCATTTAACTGATGAACTTGGATTGTCATAAACCCTACAGCCCTGAACTATTTTAATTGTTTATCCTTGTGCAGAGATGATTGATGTGGAAAAGAAATCCGAGTTGCTACCCAGCGCAACTTAAACAGTTCCTTTCCATATATCATTCTTTACACACAAGCCCTCAAGATCAGTTCTGTTTAAAGATTATTTTCAAAAATTGCAGGATATATTATGGCCTGTGTATTTTATGAATGCGGTTAAAAGCTAAAACCATCAGTTACTTATTCCCTTAAACAATAAGTTCCACATAAGTCATTTGAACCATGGCATATTAGGTTGAGTTCCTCAGTTTTGAGCAGCCTGCAAATCAAGGACATAAAAGAGGCAAATCTCTTTGGCGTCTGCAAGGTTAAAGGCTAGGATACAATGTAGTGGGTTAGTGGTACTAAAACTAAGTCCTGAGATGTGAATGAGGAATAAAAGAAAGTTTTTCATTGTCCTGAATAGCATCTTTTGTAAAGACACCTTCACTTCTTAATGGATTTTCAATGACCTAAATTATTTTATTATTTTGCAACAAAACTCCAAAACAATAAGCACAATGTTAGAAAAGTAATAAAGTACTAAAGCAATGTTAAAAGTGTCAGTTCTATTACATCTAAAAGCATTTCAATTCTAACTGTAAACAGACATTTAAATACCATTGTTAGGAAACCCAGTTATTTTTTTTTCTATGCTCAATTTGAAATAAAATGCAGCCGGCCAGTCATTCTGAGTAACAAATCGGCTTCTTAGCCTTTCCCAGAAATAATTGGTTATTTAAATAATACTTGGTACTTTTCATTTCTGAAAGGTGGATGAAAGTCATAAAAGGCCACATTTTCAGATTTCAGGACAATCTATATAACAAAGTGCCCAGAATCCAAAATTCTCTTTTCATACAAGGGAATAATAAAATATGGATAATATAATTAAAACAACCAATTGTGAGATTAAAATCTATGGGTTTTGTCTTCTACTTGCAACAAGTGAACCAAGACCAATGTATCATAAAAAGTCCATTGCAATATATTAGAAAAGACTGCAACAATATTCTTGTGAGTGCAAAAGCCTCAAAGCACTCATTTGGTAGCACTCCTATCTGACTTTTCAAAGCATTATGGACTCAATCCTGAAAGATGCTGACAGTCAAACACTCTGACCCTAATCCAGCTAACACTGAGGCATGTACTTGGAATATCCCATTGAATTAAAATAATAATGCTTATGAGAGTGTAAGTTACTTAGAGACTTTATCGAAAGACTCTTATAACACAGTTTGAATGCTATAATTTCCAGGCCAGCAGTGCTACCCATAGTAGTGAATAAATAGAGCTGGTAATATTTCATAATGAAGAAATTATTTGACAAATGTTGACTCCTTTTAATTTCCATGGCCAGTTTTTCTTGAACATATTATGTTATCTACTATATATACGTGTTAGGCGAAGTATATACCACATTCATAGATGTTATATACATGGTGTTAATCTGATATACTATATAGATATAGTATGTATATATTGGAAAGTTTTGTTTGTGACCAAGATAGCAACTTTCTACAATAAATTTAAGTATTTTAGCAATTCATTATATTAAGAATGGAAATGGTTATGTATTATTGTGGAATGATCTGTAATATTTTTGAGGTGGAGACATGGCTAATATGAACACTTATGAACTTCAAAGTACTCTTTGGAACATTGTGCTAGACAAATAAAGCTAAGTGGGATTCCTAGAAAATACTTGGGAGAAGGAGAATGCAAATTAACCACCACTAGACCCATCCTTTTGAAGCTGAAGAAAACCCATTGCCTGGCTGTTTACCTAATCATGGTCTCTTCAAAGACCCAACTTGGATAAAGGAGTGACTCAGATTCATGAGTGTGCTTGTTCTGAGCCAAAGCACTTATGAACTAGTAACCACAGAAAAACCTCTTGGTGGGGTTTGAAGGACTGTTCACCAGCCAGAGCCCTTGCTGGAGTTGGGGTGGTCTCTGGTAAGCTTATTAGCATGCTCGTAGGGCATTCACAGTGTATGCAGGGAGCTGTGAACCCTGGAAATACTCCAATCAGGAGAGAATGAGACACCTATCTCTGCCAGAGAGAGGTGGTGGCTGGTGAGCTAGAAGCCTAAGAGTATGTGCCCTTTGCTGATCCATAGAGGGTGAATACATGTGCAGTTGACCTTAACTTGGACAAGGTTAACTGAATGTATTATGCTCTTACCACCACACTTTGCAAAGCTGAAGTCAGCTTTGGCATTAGAAAACAGGAAACCTGTCAAAGACAAAATGTGTGATTGGTGTGTCCTAGCACCGGTTGGGATGTACTGCTGTTCCCAGCTGACTTGGAAAGCAATATCCTAACAAATGTAAGGAAGGTACACAGTGATACCTAAAAACAGGGTAAAAAGGTTATTGGTGAATTTTAGTCTTGGGTGATGTGTATACTGCTTTCTAACTTGTAAACACTCATGATATAGAGGTATATGTGGTTTTTGAGGTGTATCTTCAAAGATTATAATAATAATAATTATATATTCAGCTTATTTTCTATTTCTTTCCCCTACCCTTTATCTCTGTTGTCAATTAGATTTGTCAGCTGTTAGACAGCCCCTGCTCCAAATACTTTGTGTTTGTACAGTGTCTAGCACAATGGAGCCCCATTTTCATTTGGTCCCTAGGCGCTCCTATAATATGCATGATTATTATTAATATGTTTTATACATATTTGCAATAGATGGATCAGGTGTTATAAGAAATATGTGGGAAGTGAACATTTTTCACTCTTTGATCATTTCTACATAATAATAATAATTAATTAATAATAAGCAAAGTATATAATTTCACTGAATCCCCAAAGAGCAATTTGAAATGACAGGTTATACTTAAAGTTGAGGGCCTAAGGGTGGTCTGAGCTCCAACTGCCTTTCCCAAGTGGCATTCGCATAACAGCTGATAATATGTTCCTCTACAAGAAGATTGCAGCATTTTTTTCCATTCAAATGAAAGCAGTAGAATTATGTGTAACACATTTCTTCTCTTATTTCATTACAGTTATAGATCTCATATCTGAAGGAATAATAAGATACTGGAGGTCTGCATAAAATGCAAACAGAAATGATATGTTGCTCTATTGCTGAACTGTTACAATGATTTTTATAATTCTATGATGTTATTATTGGCTTCAGTACAGTAGCCAAAGGACGAGAGAATAACTAAGATAATTCCCAGTAAAGTACTTCTATCTATATTTGCCAACTTATCTATCTTGGTGTCTCTATGCCCCACACCAAAAATTTAAAAATAGAACTCACTTTCTCCTTTTCCAGCCTCTAGAAAAAATAGTTTTAATAATTTAAACAGAAGGAGAATGTTGTTTGCTTGGTTATGCCTGTGTGTGCATATGGATTTGTGGTTGTGTATGAAGAAATTACTGAGAGAAAGCTATGTCAGAAATGGGTTTTACATTTTATTATGAAAGTGTCCTTGGCCATCTTTATCTTTTGTTTAAAAATAAACAAAAACCCTTTTGAGTCAGATCCTGTGCTACGGCCAAGGAGTGCTCTATGCATCCCAGGAGGGGGAGGCAAAGGTGACTTTTACATCAAAATGATCCTGGAATTGGTCCAATTTTTGGCATCAATCAGAGCAAACTGAGGAATGCTCTAAATGATGCTAACTGTCAAGAGCTGTTGTGAGTGCACCAGCAGCTAGGGATAAAACAGGTGCTCGAGAGATCCACCATGTCCCATTTTCTGGCCACTGGCAGCTGCTTCAAAAGCTCTACACCATCCAAAGATCCATCTTACTCTGGGAGATCTTCCACTGGGTAGCTCAGCTATCTACAGGGCAGCTTTGTACTGCAGAGTTGCCCCAAACATCATGAATGGGGCTCATAATATTTAAATTATAAAAGAGAAAAGCTTCTACTCAGCTTTAACATTCACCATGGCATCAAAAAGATTTGCCTTCCTATTTTGAAAGAGCAAGAAGCAGCAAAATATAATACGTATTTGCTACTGAATATATAAATGTGCTGTTTGAAAGGCTAGAAAAGAATGCTAAAAACATATTTCCCTGATTCAGATACATTAGACTTTATCCGAATACCAATATCAACTACACTGCCCTCATCTTCAATAAAAGTTACTTTGTTAGGATCCTTTCAGCGAAATTATGTTTGTGCTGTTAGGTAGGATATATGAAATTCTGCATGTGACAAATTATAATAAATGTACAATAACTATGAGAGAAAGCCTTTGAAGATATTTCAGCTAGGATATCCCTGCTTTAGTAATCAGCTTCCATTACAAGCAATGAAACAGCAATATTGTTTTTGACTATACGTGAGCGTACAAATTGAGGCTACTAATTGCAGAGGAAACTTACCCAGAAGTTATCTCTTTTCAATGTTTTTAAAGGGCCCAGTACAAAGAGTACCAAATCCTAATTTGAGGCCTTCAGGCACTACCATAATAGGTATGTTTAATGATGATGATAATAATAAAACTTATAATAGTTGATGTAGGCAATATATTCCTAGAGCAAAGGGAAACATCAAAGATGAAAATAATATTCTGATTAGTATTATAATGAAAAATACAGAGAGAATTACATAAACTACTGAGATAGTCAGTGCAATTAGCAGAAGTTAAATGAAATCTCCATTTTACCAGCAAGCACTTGGAAGTGATCAAACATACTTGAAAATGAAAAAGGCCATAGTGCTCAGAAGGAAAGACAACTCTACAAGGAAGAAATGCTTCAGTTCACTATCCTGAAAGGAGATTTCCTCCCTCCCCCCAGCAAGTTATGGTGCAAATAGATGGCTGAAACAAAAGGCCATATTTGGAATGGGATTATTGCATCATACTAAAATATGGGCAAACTTCTTTAGGGTCATAGCTTTGGTTCACAAAGCCCACAATTGTTCAGGGGTGGGATTTTCAAAGACACTAGGAGGACTTGGACTCCCAGTTCCATGAATGTTAAGGGCAACTATGCGAATCTCTTAGAGCGCTTTGAAAATCTCAGCCTAGGTGCTTATCCAAAGGATGCAGAATCTGAATCATTTGAGATCTCCTGTCTCCATTGCTAATCCTTCTCCAACTCTTGTCTTTTTCTCTTGTCAATATAAGCGTATCCTCACCACAGTCTGACCTGACCCTTAGTTTTCTCTCTCCAACCCTACACTCCCTCCTGCTGGCCCCTAAACCAACCAGTCATTCTCTGCTACCATTGATTATATATGGTAGTGCCTTCTCGGCTCCAGTCAGCTCCACTATGCAAATGACCTCTGTTTCTTATACTGGCTTGATTTATAGGGTGACCACTTTTTCAAGGTGCAAAAATGGGACACATGCAGGAGCCCCACCTCCTCTGTGGCCCCACCCATGCTCCTCCTCTTTCCCCTGAGGCCCTGCTCTCTAACCAGGCTGGAAGCCTGAGCCAGGCAGTGGTAAGAGCCACCCAAGGATCCTGGACCACCATGGTTGCCTGGAACTTCCGCCTGCCCTGGATGGGGGGCCAGGGTGTCCAAGAGCAGCCCCTAGTCTGTGTCCCTCCCTGCCCCCTGGGGTATGCTGCCCAAGGCAGGCGGAGGGTCCGGAACTCCAGGGTTTCCCACAGTGGCCTGGGCTCCCTGGGTGGCACTTACAACTTAAGACATGTATATTGATGTATGTCTGTTAAATGAATATCCCTCTGTTGTAAATGTGGTGTAATTCACAATCAATAGTAATTAGAAGCTAATTTATTTTTAAGTGTAACTGAATTGAAGCAACACAATTGCTAAATAGTATACACTGTAGATATGCTTCATTAGAACATTTGGCTCTCAGAGCTCACTCATGTAATAGTATTGAGGGCCTTGTTCATAACTGAGAGATCTTTATTGGAATGTGTAAATAATAGTTCTATAGATTTAAATTAGGCCAGATTTCCAGTTTTTATCTAAATTATTTTCCTATTAAAATGAGTATACAACGAATGAGAGATTCCTGCCATAACTTTTATTTTATTTGTTAGTTTATATCTGATAACTTATTTAGGGGGAAAAAAGACATTGAGTCTAAACCACCTCACTGTGGTCACAGGATCTGATCCAAAGACCACTGAAGTCAACTGAAAAGCTTTCATTGACTTCAACAGGTTTCAATTATGTCTAGTCTACCCATATTTAGTCTATCTAACCACTTTTACACTATCCCTCCCTGTCCCATTCTTTGCAAGTGTTTGCAAGTCCCCTTTTTGCATCTTGTCTTAATAAACCACTGATCTTGCAAACATTTACGTATGTGAGTAATTCCATTGAGGTCAGTGGGACTAACTATTTGCATGAAGTCAATCATGCATAAGTGTCTGCAGGATTGGTGCTTTACACTGTAAACTTGTCAAGATAGGCACTGGTTTTTAGTATGTATATGCAGAATGCCCTGCACAGTGGAGACCCTGTGCACTACTATAATGATACATTAATAAATAAAAGGCAATGAATAGTCTAATTTATACCTTTGTACTTAACCAAGGAGTTGATTTTTTTAAAAAGCTGTATTATTATTTCTCTGTCTATAAACTCGTTCTTTGCTTGTGGCACAATGTGTGTCTTTGCAAATGTATTAATTACCATGGGGGCCATTTCTGTTACCTTGTGAAACATGGAATTACACAAGAAAAAAGCATATGCAGACATCTAGTTTATGAGAAGTACTATCATATGCAAGAAAGGATTCCCAAAAGAATGATCATTGGATGATTACTGTTGCTGTTGCACCACATCATCTGCTCCCATATACAGTGCTTTGGAGAGGGAATTTCTGATAAGATCCCCTGGCAGTGATCTCTTCTATATCACCACATTTGGATTCCCAGAGATCAGCACAGAACCTCTAGGTCTCATTTTTCCAGTTCCATGGTGGTGATGGGGGAAAGGGAGCAAGCCCTTCTCATCCTCAAGGAAATGATCAGGCAGAAATTCTCGAGTTTTCCATCTCACATTGTTCATAGACCCTACACAGGAATAGCTCGTGCATGGGACAGTGTGGTTCTGAAATGTTATCCTAATGCTGTATGTTTCAAATTTCTATGCCCCTAGTGAAATCATTCCATTGGTTCATATATAGCACATTTCCCTTAAGACACTGAATACTGGAAGTGAATGTATGTTCAAATACAGTATATAATCTGCCATGTTATTTTATGACTTGAGAGAGCAGACAAAGGTACTGTCAATACCTATCAGGTGGAAATTATCAAAATAGACAGGGCTTATTAACCTATTGTAACAAGCATGTCAAAGATGGAGATTTGATTGCTTGTTTTTCCTATACATTATGGTTAAAAATAATGGAAAATTGTATACAAATAAGTCATTCTTTCTTCCTTTGTCATGGTTAATGACCTCTGTGTTAGCATTGCGTTCGTTAGGTTCCTTTCATGGAACATCGGGGGTAGCACTGAAGTTAGTTATTCTTTGAATGTCGTATTGTTTGCTCTTAAGTAAATTCATAATGAATTTCTCAAATGCAAACTTCTTAAAGGCATGGGGGAAATAATTTCATTTGTGCAACTTTATTTTTGAGAGGAGGGTGAAACTACAATTATCAGAATGTAAAAAATACAGCAATAATAATCCATGAATTACAAACTAGCCAAGGGGGAGAAATAATTCCAGGGGAAGAAGAGAACTGCAGAAACAAATTTCCAAATACTGAACTTCCTTTATGAACTGAAAAGAGCAAGATAGTGATGAGTATGGCAACAGCAATATCTCTTCCTTCCATCTGCATTGTTATCACAGAAGTAAGCAAAGAGACAAGCAATGGCAATGCAGCGAGAAGTGAACATATGGCAGGGGCAATATGTGGTGCGCATCCCCATATCTGCTTCCTCTGTAGTTAAACAAGAAAACTATGTAACCAGTTTTTCTCAATTTAAATTAAACCAACACATCCCCCCAGACCTCAAAATCACTATCTCTCTAGGATTCACAGCTGCTACAGTAGATGAGTGCACTGTGAAAAGAAGCAGACAGAAATAACGAGATGTATACAGTAAGTTATTCCTATTCTGATATCCTAAAGCATCATTTTTAAGGCCAACACACGGGGCCTAACCATCCCTTTTAGCAGTAAAACCCAGGTGAGAGACCCTTGTGGAGTTACCTCCTCACTCTCACCTGGCCGAAGAAGTCTGTGACCATATGGAAAGGAAAAGGTGATGTGGTCCTTTTGATTAAAGTTTTTCATCAATATTTCAATATCAAAGAAAATTTTTGCAAATGTTAAATCTAGGTTTCAACCATCTCTACATGCAAAACAATCACAATACTATAACCATAGTTAAGGCTAAGATTTTGTCATGGATATTTTTAGTAAAAGTCAGGGAGAGGTCATGGGCAATAAAGAAAAATTCATGGAAGCCCATGACCTGTCCCTGACTTTAATAAAAATATCTATGATAAAATGGGAAGGCATCTTGGCAGCTAGCTACAGGGTGGCTGGGAGCTCTGGGACTACCACACCTGTGGGGGCTCAGAGTTCCAGAGTCCCCTAGTCTCCATTGGCAGACGGGAGCAGCAGGGTCCCCCTGGCCCCTCCCCAGCAGTGGGGAGCTTCAGGAATCCCCCTGCCATTGCCACAGTGGGGAGCTGTGGGTGTCCCCTGTCCTGCTGTGGTGGCCGGGAGATGCGGGGGTCCACTAGCCCCGCGGTGGCGAGCTTCCAGGGTTCACCAGCCCCATAGCGGCAGCTGGGGAGATGCCAGGGTCCCCCTGCCACCGTGGCTGCTTGGGAGCTGCGGGGTCCTCCTATCCCCCGCAAAAGCCAGGAGCTGTGGGGTACCCACCCTGCCTGCAGCAGCTGGGAGCTGCAGGGATCCCCGCTGCCCATGAAGGCTGAGAGCTTGGGGGACAGCTGCCTCAGGCAACGGCGGTACCTCACAGCTCCCTGCCACTGATGGAGGAAGCAGGGCCCTGGAGCTCCTGGCTGCCAGAGCTGAAGTCATGGAGGTCTTTGAAGTCACGGATTCCATGACTTCCATGACCTCTGTGACAAAACTGTACCCTTAACCATAGTACCCTAGGATTTCTCAGACTTCAGCTCACATAGAACAAGATCACAGGGTCTCAGTAGAAGAATTTTAGGACAAAATTCTCAATTCTCCCTAAGAATGCAGAATTTCAGTGTTTTTTATGACCATGCAAAATTTCATGTGCCCATGCATGTGTCTGCACTTTGCAGGGACTGTCAACTTTGTGCATACTTAAAAAATTCGAACATTTGAATGGCTACAAGTGTTAAGAGTTTGCATTCAGAAAATACATTAGGACAACGAGGTTATACAGATGCCATAGTTTCATGGTTTCCCTTGGTCAATCAGGTGTAACTTTCTTTGCAAGAAAACTAAAAATATTTTCATATATATTTTTAAAAATTCATTAGGAAGTTGGGTGGGGGGGATAAGTCCATTACAGATTGGATAGGAAATATACGATTTCAAGTTAGGAGAGATATAATTTATTGATTCATTTTCCTGCAACAGTAGAGATCAAATACTTATCTCTTTCAGATTAATCCAATATATAAATAAGTAATATAAACTATAAAAGATAAATCAAACAGAGATTTGCATGAGACCGACAAAATAAATAAATAAAAAATGCTATGTCTATTCTTGAATATCATTGTGCGACACCAGTTGTCTTTGTGGAACTTGGTGTCGTTTAACATCCTGAACTCCTCATACTCTGGGTAGGGCTAACTGCTATGTATAGTGGTTAGGTTAGTCAGAGGGCTCACTCTCTTATCTGTTAGTGTGCTGCCTTCTGTACCACTGCTACCTGACTGTCATCTGGATGGGTGATTAACTGATTCACTCATTCCCTTCACAGATAGCTGGCTGGCTGGGTTCCTACTTTCTGCATTCAGGCTAGTAAACTCATGGACCTGATGGCTGGCTGTTCCTAGATGATGCCTAGATTTTCACTGTCTCTTAGTTAATCTAACAGTAGTTTTCCTTTTTCTCTCTCTTGTTTTCCATCCTGAAGGTCAGTGAGGCTTAAAGCAACATTTCCCTTTGTCTCTCACCAACTGCACAGCATCCTGCCACACTGAGAGTCTGTGGCCATAACACTAAAAGCACCCTCCCTTTCTAAATTACTATTCAGATGTTGTACTTTTTATTTCACCCTGAATGCTCCCTTTAATCCCACTCATTCTGCCCAGATAGTAAATTATGTGGAATATGAAGAACAAAAAAAATCTTCAAGAATATATATGTTGTATTTCTATGGGTTTGTCAAATTGTGACTCAGTGGATTTTTGCTTTTTATCTAAAAATGAACATGTATAAAGCCAAGGTCATGACCAACTATCTTGCAAATCAAGGGAAATGATTACTGAAGAATCCCCTCTGAAGAGAGTCAGTGGTTTTATATACCTGGGACAATGCATGAGCCAAAGAATTAAAATAATGAAAGAGAGAGGAGTCTCATAGCTGATCAGAGAACCTTTGGAAGGCTTAGAAAATATTATAAGAAGTAAGCATCTGATTTGTCCAAAAATAATTCAATTAAGGTGCTCTCCTATCCATCACCTACATAGTATACACATGGATGCTAACCAAGTGCACCAAGAAGAAGATACAGGTAGTGCAGAGACGCATGAAGTGACTCAGTATCAAAATCAAGGACCTCAAGCACGTGTGTGAGTGGTGCTGGGTAAATCAGACCTTGGCAGATGGACCAGACAGGTGACTGCCTGTATCCTTATATGCTGGAAAGAAAAAAGATGGAAAATAAGTTACATGGAGCTATGAGTTAATTATATAGAAACTTTTGCAGAAGCAGGTTTACCTAGGCCAGTAGTCTTTCTGTAAACATTCTTGTGTGCATTAATTCAAAACTATTAAAAATAGCATAGCATATGTTGATTACAGGAATAGACTGTATCTTCTTCTTATTTGTATGTTTGCAGAGTTGTTGTCACTGTGTTGGTCCCAGGATATTAGAGAGACAAGGTGGGCGCGGTAATATGTTTTATTGAACCAACTTCTGTTAGTGAGACAAGCTTCTGAGCTTACATGGTGCTCTTCAGAATTGCAGTTATGCCTAAAAGACCCAACTGAGATAGGGGCCCCATTGTGCTAGCCTTAGTTAAGGACACATAGTAAGAGACCGTCACTACTCTGAAGAGCTTAGAACCTAAATAGACAAGATAGACAAAGGGTAGGGCAATGGAACTAGCATAAACCCCATTTTACAGCTGCGGAAGTGAAGCACAGACTAGTTAAGTGACTGGCAAAGCTTGTAATTGAAGCCGGAATCCTAGGCTATTGCCTGATTATTTCCTTATACTCTCCTGTTAGTCCTTCTATATTCCTCTATTCCCCCTTGTTGTATACTTAGATTGTAAGCTTTGCGTGTGTGTGTGTGTGTGTGCTTGCACATACACGTACATACACAGTGCCTAGCACAACGGGGTCCTTGTCTGTGACTGAGACTCTTAGGTGCTACTTCAGTAATGATGATTAACCAGAAGGCCATCCTTCCTGCATGCTTCCTACTTTTCCAATGGGAGAAGTCATGAAGCTTTAAAAAGAAGGGTATTATTGTTCACCGATCTGTGTTCTTTGGAAATCTGTGTGGGATCCTCCTGCTGCCTATGTATTCTCATGATATCATTACAAAAATAAAGTAAAAAACAAAACAAATAATGCTCTTTTATCTGTCCAACACTTTATAGACCTTTTTACTAAAATGTGTATAGATTTATTTTGGGGGGTTATGCTCTACAGCATGGAATTTATTATTATTTTCTCCTCTTGAAAGCTGATCCTGTGCACACTAGTGTGCCATATGAACTGTGCAAAATCATTGAGTTCTTCAAGCCATGACGGGGAGTTAGAGTGGAAATGGATGCAGCACACAGGAATAGTGCATGCATCCAAGAGTATATTGTAGTGTAACTAGGAGCTATTCCAACAAACCATGTGAAATATTACTGTTTCTGATACTAAATATAGGGCCAGAGCTTGTATTCCTTAATCAGACAAAAATCCCTTTCAAGTCACTAGGAGTTTTGACTGAACAAGGATGGCAGGTCTATGCTGTTAGTGAATTTCATGTTTGCATAAGGGCAGGTGAGATACCTTTTAAAGGCAGTGAGTTGCTGATGTTTGTTTTCACTGAACAGTAAATCAGCTAGCTATTTTAAGACCTTGGAATAGCAAGAAAACACTCAGTTGTTATTGTGACTGTTTTACTGAGAAATATGAAATTGTTGTCTTCTGCTGAATTTAACTAAAGAAGGATTGCTAAACTTCTAGTCAATTATGCTGGAGGAGGAAAAATCTCTAGAGCTCCTCTATCTCATTTTGGCACCTGCCAGATTTCCCAACCAGTTATTAACTATTAATATTTTTTATATTTTAATACAGTCTATGTATGCTCACAGCATTTTATAGGTAAATAAAAGGCATGCCTAAATGCCTTAAGGTATTTATAATCTAAGTATAGACATAACATGACAAGTAATGACAATAAACAGTTTAGGGTGGAAGGGAGGAAAAGGGTTACAACAATAAGATCACTGTTCTTTGGTTAATTTTGAGCTGTGCTCCCACCTTGATCGTCCCTCTCTTTGTGTGTGGCCATTTTATATGGGGGTATATATTCATTTATCATTATTAAATGTTTTGAGGGGTGAGGTCATGTCAGATGGGTTGGTGAAATGGTGGGGAGGGTGAGGGTTAAAGGATGCAAAAGGAGGGGAGAGAATAAGTTGACGGGGGAAGGAGGGCAAAGAAGACAACGCAAAATTATGGTCTGGTGGATAGGGCAGTGGAATGGCAATTCAAGAGACCTGTGCTAATTAGCTGGTTCAGCCACAGACTTCCTGTATGACTTTGGGCAAATCACTTAATCTGGAGACTCATTTCCATATCTGTAAAATGAGGATAATACTTCTTTACCTCACTGGGCTGAAATCCATACTGATTGTAAAACCTTCAGATATTATAGTGGCAAGGTCCATATAGGGTATGTCTACACTCACAGGTGCTAGAACCTAGGCATGCTGCCTCACCCCCTAGCCTGAAATGGTTTCTATCAGATACAGGGTTTACAGTTTGGTTCAATGGCTCCAAGCACCCCCACCATACAAATTGTTCCAGCACCCCGTCTATGCTGTAGTTAGACACCCACAGCTGGCTCATGCCAGATGAGTCAGGCTCATGGAACTTGGGTGGTGGGGCTGTTAAACTGTGGTGTAGACATTCCGGCTCAGGCTGCAGGCCGAGCTCTGGGACTCCACCATCTTGCATGGTCCTAGAGCCTGGGCTCCAGCCCGAGCCCAGATGTCTACACAGCAGTTACACTCCCCCACAGCCTAAGGGTTTGTCTACACTACGAAATTAGGTCGAATATATAGAAGTCATTTTTTTAGAAATGGTTTTTATATATTTGAGTGTGTGTGTCCCCACAGAAAATGCTCTAAGTGCATTAAGTGCATTAACTCGGCGGAGTGCTAACTCGGCGGAGTGCTAACTCGGCGGAGTGCTTCCAGAGTACCGAGGCAAGCATCGACTTCAGGAGTGTTGCACTGTGGGTAGCTATCCCACAGTTCCCGCAGTCTCCACTGCCCATTGGAATTCTGGGTTGAGATCCCAATGCCTGATGGGGCTAAAACATTGTCACAGGTGGTTCTGGGTACATATCGTCAGGCCCCCATTCCCTCCCTCCCTCCATGAAAGCAGCAGCAGACAATTGTCTCGCGCCTTTTTTCTTGAGTTACCTGTGCAGACGCCATACCACGGCAAGCATGGAGCCCGCTCAGGTAACCGTCACCGTATGTCTCCTGGGTGCTGGCAGACGTGGTACTGCATTGGTACACAGCAGCAGCAACCCCTTGCCTTGTGGCAGCAGACTGTACAATAGGACTGGTAGTCGTCATCGTCATGTCCGAGGTGCTCCTGGCCACGTCGGCCAGGAGTGCCTGGGCAGACATGGGTGCAGGGACTACATTAGAAGTGACTTGACCAGATCATTCTCTTTAGTCCTGCAGTCAGTCCTATTGAACCATCTTATGGTGAGCAGGCAGGCGATACGGGTTGCTAGCAGTCCTATTGTACCATCTTCTGCTGGGCAGGCAAGAGATGAGGATGGCTAGCAGGCCTACTGAACCATCTTCTGCCGAGCAGCCATGAGATGTGGATGGCTTGCAGTCCTTCTGAACCGTCTGCTGCCAGCCAAAGATAGATGGAGTGGATCAAAACAAGAAATAGACCAGATTTGTTTTGTACTCATTTGCTTCCCCCCCCCCCCCCCCCGCTGTCTAGGGGACTCATTCCTCTAGGTCACACTGCAGTCACTCACAGAGA
The DNA here is from genome assembly GCF_015237465.2 of Chelonia mydas. Taxonomy (NCBI): domain Eukaryota; kingdom Metazoa; phylum Chordata; order Testudines; family Cheloniidae; genus Chelonia; species Chelonia mydas. Next base: position 58,094,542 of record NC_057854.1, read on the forward strand.
AGGTGCACCGTGGTAAATCTAGCCATGTATCAATCAGAGGCCAGACCAACCTGCTTGTTCCAATAAGAACAATTACATAGGTGCACCATTTCTTATTGGAACCCTCCATGAAGTCCTGCCTGAAATACTCCTTGATGTAAAGCCACCCCCTTTGTTGATTTTAATTCCCTGTAAGCCAACCCTGTAAGCCATGTCGTCAGTCGCCCCTCCCTCCATCAGAGCAACGGCAGACAATCGTTCAGCGCCTTTTTTCTGTGCGGACGCCATACGAAGGCAAGCATGGAGGCCGCTCGGCTCACTTTGGCAATTAGGAGCACATTAAACACCACAAGCATTATCCAGCAGTATATGCAGCACCAGAACCTGGCAGAGCGATACTGGGCGAGGAGGCGACATCAGCGCGGTCACGTGAGTGATCAGAGATTTGGACAGAGATTTGGACAGAGATGGACAGAGATTTCTCTGAAAGCATGGGCCCTGCCAATGCATGCATCATGGTGCTAATGGGGCAGGTTCATGCGGTGGAATGCCAATACTGGGCTTGGGAAACAAGCACAGACTGGTGGGACCGCATAGTGTTGCAGGTCTGGGACGATTCCCAGTGTCTGCGAAACTTTCGCATGCGTAAGGGCACTTTCATGGAACTTTGTGACTTGCTTTCCCCTGCCCTGAAGCACATGAATACCAAGATGAGAGCAGCCCTCACCGTTGAGAAGCGAGTGGCAATAGCCCTGTGGAAGCGTGCAACGCCAGACAGCTACCGGTCAGTCGGGAATCAATTTGGAGTGGGCAAATCTACTGTGGGGGCTGCTGTGATGCAAGTAGCCCACGCAATCAAAGATCTGCTGATATCAAGGGTAGTGACCCTGGGAAATGTGCAGGTCATAGTAGGTGGCTTTGCTGCAGTGGGATTCCCTAACTGTGGTGGGGCCATAGACGGAACCCATATCCCTATCTTGGCACCGGAGCACCAAGCCGGTGAGTACATAAACCGCAAGGGGTACTTTTCAATAGTTCTGCAAGCTCTGGTGGATCACAAGGGACGTTTCACCAACATCAACGTGGGATGGCCGGGAAAGGTACATGACGGTCGCATCTTCAGGAACTCTGGTCTGTTTCAAAAGCTGCAGGAAGGGACTTTATTCCCAGACCAGAAAATAACTGTTGGGGATGTTGAAATGCCTATAGTTATCCTTGGGGACCCAGCCTACCCCTTACTGCCATGGCTCATGAAGCTGTACACAGGCAGCCTGGAAAGTAGTCAGGAGCTGTTCAGCTACAGGCTGAGCAAGTGCAGAATGGTGGTAGAATGTGCATTTGGATGTTTAAAGGTGCGCTGGCGCAGTTTACTGACTCGCTTAGACCTCAGCGAAACCAATATTCCCACTTTTATTACTGCTTGCTGTGCGCTCCACAATAGCTGTGAGAGTAAGGGGGAGACATTTATGGCAGGGTGGGAGGTTGAGGCAAATTGCCTGTCTGCTGGTTACGCGCAGCCAGACACCAGGGCGGTTAGAAAAGCACAGGAGGGCGCGGTACGCATCAGAGAAGCTTTGAAAACCAGTTTCATGACTGGCCTACGGTGTGAAAGTTCTGTTTGTTTCTCCTTGATGAAACCCCCCGCCCCTTGGTTCACTCTACTTCCCTGTAAGCTAACCACCTTCCCCTCCTCCCTTTGATCACCGCTTGCAGAGGCAATAAAGTCATTGTTGCTTCACATTCATGCATTCTTTATTCATTCATCAAACAAATAGGCGGATGACTACCAAGGTAGCCCAGGAGGCGTGGTGGAGGAGGGAAAGAAAATGCCACACAGCACTTTAAAAGTTTACAACTTTAAAATTTATTGAATGCCAGCCTTCTGTTTTTTGGGCAATCCTCTGTGGTGGAGTGGCTGGTTGGCCGGAGGCCCCCCCCCCCACCGCGTTCTTGGGCGTCTGGGTGAGGAGGCTATGAAACTTGGGGAGGAGGGTGGTTGGTTACACAGGGGCTGTAGTGGCAGTCTGTGCTCCAGCAGCCTTTGCTGCAGCTCAACCATACACTGGAGCATATTGGTTTGATCCTCCAGCAGCCTCAGCATTGAATCCTGCCTCCTCTCATCACGCTGCCGCCACATTTGACCTTCAGCCCTGTCTTCAGCCTGCCACTTACTCTCTTCAGCCCGCCACTTACTCTCTTCAGCCAGCCACCTCTCCTCCCGGTCATTTTGTGCTTTCCTGCGTTCTGTCATTATTTGCCTCCACTCATTCCTGTGTGCTCTGTCAGTATGGGAGGACAGCATGAGCTCAGAGAACATTTCATCACGAGTGCGTTTTTTTTCTTTCCAATCTTCACTAGCCTCTGGGAAGGAGAAGATCCTGTGATCATTGAAACACATGCAGCTGGTGGAGAAAAAAAAAGGGACAGTGGTATTTAAAAAGACACATTTTATAAAACAATGGCTACACTCTTTCAGGGTAAACCTTGCTGTTAACATTACATACATAGCACATGCGCTTTCCTTACGAAGTCGCATTTTGCCTCCCCCCACCCCGTGGCTACCCCCTCAACCCTCCACCCTCCCCGTGGCTAACAGCGGGGAACATTTCTGTTCAGCCACAGGCAAACAGCCCAGCAGGAACAGGCACCTCTGAGTGTCCCCTGAAGAAAAGCATCCTATTTCAGCCAGGTGACCATGAATGATATCTCACTCTCCTGAGGATAACACAGAGAGATAAAGAACGGATGTTGTTTGAACGCTAGCAAACATACACTGCAATGCTTTGTTCTTCAATGATTCCCGAGTATGTGCTACTGGCCTGGAGTGGTAAAGTGTCCTACCATGGAGGACACAATAAGGCTGCCCTCCGCAGAAACCTTTTGCAAAGGCTTTGGGAGTACATGCAGGAGAGCCGCGAATGCCAGGGCAAATTAATCCTTTCACATGCTTGCTTTTAAACCATGTATACTATTTTAAAAGGTACACTCACCAGAGGTCCCTTCTCCACCTGGCGGGTCCTTGGGTGAGTTTGGAGGGTACTGGCTCCAGGTCCAGAGTGAGAAACAGTTCCTGGCTGTCGGGAAAACCGGTTTCTCCACTTGCTTGCTGTGAGCTATCTACAACCTCATCATCATCATCTTCCTCGTCCCCAAAACCTGCTTCCGTGTTGCCTCCATCTCCATTGAAAGAGTCAAACAACACGGCTGGGGTAGTGGTGGCTGAACCCCCTAAAATGGCATGCAGCTCATCATAGAATCGGCATGTTGGGGCTCGGACCTGGAGCGGCCGTTCGCCTCTCTGGTTTTCTGGTAGGCTTGCCTTGGCTCCTTAAGTTTCACGCAGCACTGCTTCGGGTCCCTGTTATGGCCTCTGTCCTTCATGCCCTGGGAGATTTTGACAAAGGTTTTGGCATTTTGAAAACTGGAACGGAGTTCTGATAGCTCGGATTCCTCTCCCCATTCAGCAATCGGATCCTGTACCTCCCGTTCGGTCCATGCTGGAGCTCTTTTGCGATTCTGGGACTCCATCATGGTCACCTGCTTCCGTGTTGCCTCCATCTCCATTGAAAGAGTCAAAGAGTCATGGTCATGGTGAAGGTTGGGGTATAAAGGAAATAGCCAGGCAGAGGTGGGGGTTGAGAGAGCTTCCCCCACAGTGCTGTCCCTCATCTAGAGCCTTGGGACTGAGCCTCTTACACCCCACCCCCATCGCTTGGATATAAACTGGGACATCCTTACAGCAGATTATACCAGCCAGAGCAAAGTGAAGTCTTTAAACTACGATTTGAGGACTTCAATAGCTCAGCCATAGGTGAGAGGTTTTTCGCAGGAGTGGGTGGGTGAGATCCTGTGGCCTGCGTTGCGCAGGAGGTCGGACTAGATGATCATAATGGTCCCTTCTGACCTTAGTATCTATGAATCTATGAATCTATGAACCTCTGCTGATGAGCTCTGCATGGTCACCTGCAGTTTACCATGCTGGCCAAACAGGAAATGAGATTCAAAAGTTCGCGGTTCGTTTCCTGTCTACCTGGCCAGTGTCTGAGTTGAGAATGCTGTCCAGAGCGGTCACAATGTAGCACTCTGGGATAGCTCCCAGAGGCCAATACCACTGAATTGTGTCCACAGTACCCCAAATTCAACCCGTTAAGGCCGATTTAAGCACTAATCCACTTGTCAGGGGTGGAGTAAGGAAATCGATTTTAAGAGTCCTTTAAATTGAAAAAAAGGGCTTCATCGTGTGGACGGGTGCAGGTTTACATCGATTTAACGCTGCTAAATTCGACCTAAAGTCCTAGTGTAGACCAGGGCTTAGCCTCACGAGCTTGAGTCAGCTGGCACAGGCCAACCATGCCTTTTTAATTAAAGTGTAGACATACCCATAGAAGTTTCAAAGCATGAGGGCAAGGCAGAATGAAGTAGGGCAGCTAAGGAGTCATGCATTGTGTGGGTACCAGTGATGCTGGTGACATTATCAGCATCCAAAGTGTTCAGTGAGAGTGGAGTCTAGAATTGGCTGGCTCTTGTCTCTCTTTTCTTATGAGGACCCTAGTGATGCTCAGGGCCTAATTATTATTACCTAAGTTTCCATACGTTATGATCAATGAAAACTACATTAAATTTAATGTTTAGTTTGAGATAGCAATATTTGCCAACTCCTGCATTAGAAGGTGCAATTGTCCGTACATGTCAAAGTGGAATAAGGCACTATCATTGTTCACCAATAGTATGGGAAACAAAACTTTTTGCTGATTTGTTTTTTTGTTTGTTTGTTTGTTTTTGTTTTTGCTTCTATGTCATGTAGTTTAGTAGTTTGATTTCAGGTTTGTTATCTCTAGTATATTTCCATTTGCAGAACTGTTAAAGATACTAAGCTGGGAAAAGAAAGAGGCTGCCTTTGCACTGAAAGAGGCAGGGATACCATTGAAAAATAATATGTAATCATGTAAATAAAATTTCTCTCAACTGCATCCCCACAAGAAGGCAGACTTCAGTTTACACGGGCAACCTTAATCTTGTCATTTCTTAACTTTCAAATGTTTGACTTTGTAACTTTCATAGCATTTTAACACATTTTAAACATAATCAGTATAATTGAATTACTTTATACAAATGCATTGTAACAAATGCAAACTAGCCTTTTTAAACAAATGCTAAAAGCATATAAACACTATACCCTTTCTGTACAGACTTGCATGGAGACTCTTCTTGCTGCCTATGAACACACACTCATGGAATAAAGTATGGGGTCTGATTCTCCACTCCTTTATACCTTTCCAGACTGGGGTAATTCTATTGATTTCCAGTGACTTCAGCTGAGTTACACCAATAAAAAGCTAATGCAACAGAAAAGAAAATCAGTCCTATAATTCCTAATAGCTGTATCACACTATTCAACACAATATTCATATCCCTTCTTTCATCTTCAGAGATTCCATTCTCTTGTGTGGCCTAAATATATTATGTATCGTGTATTCTTCTGTTCTCTAAGCGGACTGGAATGAAAATTCTCGTGTCTCGGTCCATCCCCAAAAGTTTCTACAACAAGAAAAACACATGGGCTCTGTGTCATAGTCAGTTCTCAGTAACTGACATGTTCCTACTTCCATGCTGCCTGAAGTTAGTGATACAAGATCTGAACTCCAACACATAAAACAATCAATCCTGTGGGTTTCCATGGGGTTTTCACAGGCTTTCCACGCTTATCTGGCACTATCATTGTCTAATGAGGCTGAATCAGAAAATAGGATTTGGGGATCCTTATCTCATAGAGCTCTGCAGATATTGTTTCCTTCAGTAACTAACAGAGAGGTCACAATTACAAGTATCTAGTGCATACATCGAACTAAACCTCATTTTCCTAGTGTCTCTAACCTCTCCCAGTGACAAGACATCCCGTCCTGGGGTCCATCTTTATGCCGTATTTTTACAAGGACATCACAGCGATGTATTTAAAGATTAGACTTTTTGGATCAAAGGTTTTTTCAAGGGAGGTTTTAAGGGTTTCACTGAAAATGAACATTTTCATATTAATTTTTTTTTAAAAAAGTCAACACAAAAGGAAAAGTTACAAAACATTTTCGATTTTTTTTCATTTTTTCCAAACACTGGGACAATTCCCACTTTCAGATATGTACTGCTCCAAGAAAGGGAAGGTAGAAAAGGTGATGGTGGGGGGGGAATGAAACACACACAGATACACAAATCAAAAACCACTTTTTTCTCACTTATTTACTTTTTCGATATTGAAAGAAGTTGGAAAAGGGGTTTAAAAAGTTAGAGAAAAGGGGGGAATCCATTGTCTCATATTTTTAGATTTTTTTTCTTTCTTACTTTGTAACATCCCCAGCAACCCATTCTTTTCCAGTAGAGAAAAAGGAGAGGAAAGTAGAAAAGTGAAAGAGGGAAAAACACTCAATTTTTTTTTCTAAATGAAAAAAATATTGTTTCATTTTGTTCAAAAATTATGATTTCAAATTTTTCATTAAGAAATAAAAGAGTGAAAAATTGTAAAAAAAAAATAAAAACTGTTTTATTTATTTATTTGGTATGGAAAGTTTAAAAAAAAAAAGACTGACCTACTTAGATATTGGACAATAGCTAGAATACACTTAAGCAACACAGAAATAGAGACGCTACTAAACTGCATATTCTTTCAGGTTTTCTCCCTGCCCCCAGCTCACCTGCCTCCCTGAATCTTGCAGATGGATCTGAAAGGCTATCCTGTGACCTCTCATTGGCTTGATTTCATCAGCTCTGGGCTGGGGGTTGTAAGAAATCTATGTGCTATAGACAGTGGTCCAAATTAGTAGATAAATCATACACACACACTCACACTTATACATCTCCCTGAAAACTGGGACTAGAACCTCGTTACATCAGCTCCACAATTACCATGATTGATAAAAGGCCCCAAAGGATAATATGATCACAAGGTGTCTGAGTTACCTGCTCTTTATCATAGTTTCTACATTGATTTCAAGCAGCCACTGAACATGCTCAGTAACTATGAACAACCTGCTGGCTTTTTCACCACTTGTATCTGTGCTCCCCCGTATACTATACACATTTTAAAAACTGGGATGATTACAACCAATCCTTTAATGATACCCACTGCTGGTCTCCCTTGTCCCTAGCCTTTAGGTATGAATATACCATACTGTAATATAACGAAGATGAATTCTCCATACTCAACTTCTACTATGTGTCCTGTGCAAAAAGCTCAGACATCCAAGGGCCTGATTTCTGAGAAACTGCTTGAGTAATTGCATATCTAGTTTTCACTTACAATAACTATGAATCTATATGCAAATAGGGTATTTGTGCATGCAAATAGTCAAGTATACGATATGTCAAACTGATCATTTGTTTCTGCAAATACCCAATTTACACAATGAGTCACAGCTATTGCACATGCAAATTAGTTGCATGCTTGCCTGTGGACTTTTGGAAATCACCCCCTCCATCCGCACCTCAATGTTCCATTAACACGCGTGCATGGAATTTCATCTTCTATGCGTATTCCAGTGAGACCATTTGTGGTGTCTGTAGCGAGATAAGAACAAGGTGGAATTTTTAATCTGTTCATTAAACTAAATCCTATTGTGCAGACTGAAGTGCTTTTGAGACAGGGAATGGTCTCAATTAACCACAGAACATTTTGAATCATTTTTGGCTTGTATCTCTAAACTGAAGCAGATTGTAAGCATTCTCCTTCATCTTATTTACTGTTAATTTCAGAGTAAACCACTCACTCTGAACGCATTTTTCCTCATCACTTAAAATTCACCCAAAGTGGCTAATGAGCTGTGAAATTTTATCATTTCCAAGTGCTGCATAACTCTGTATTTATCATGGGCCAAAGAGTAAAGTCAAAGACACTGACATTTATTTCCTCCTGAAATGCTTGAAATATTTTTCAGTGTAGCTAATGGCATCATCGGATAGTTTTTTTTTTTCCAATTCAGTTTCTTCATCCCCCAGACAAATTCATCTCTTTCTCCCCCCCCCACCCCCAAAGTGCTTTTAGGTTGGGATCAGGTTGGTGACAGTGACCTTCTAAACATATACATATACAACAAACATCTGCTATATGGCATCCATTGATATCCTTGTCATTATGTCTAGTACATCAAAGCCAGTAATGCAAAGTTTTCATAAAAATTGAGATTCCCCCCCTTCATTTATAGATTCCCCCCCCCCACTTACCCATAAATCATAGGACATTAATTATCGGGAAGAGTACAATAACAATTCATCAAAGTATTTAATAATTTCCCATCATCAAATTTCATCATTGGAAAAAAAGGCACGCCAAACTTCCACTGGCATTGCCCTTAAAGAATACTCATTCCTTTTCAGTGAATTCACTATTTTTCTTTCCTCTCTACAGAATCATTTAAAGGGAAAGACAGAACAATGGAACAGAACAGAAGTTTATGAGCCAGTATCTTAATTGACAAAGAAAAGAGCTAAGAAGAAACTGTGATTTTTCTTCACAGGGACAGGGAAAACCCTGAAAGGGTTTAGCACTTTGTCAAAGCCCTTTATATATATATTTTCTTTTTATCTGTTTTGGGAAGTGAAAGAGAATTTTTACATGCCCAGTTGGTTTGGTTTTAGTTTTTTTGTTTTTTGTTTTTTTTTGGGGGGGGGGGGGGAGAGGCGGCATTATCTGTGGACTTGAATTTTTTACATAACTAAGGTATATTGGACAATAAAGATTTTGAACAATGAATCACACATACCAAAACCATAAATCTCACTAATATTTGTGAACGTGATCATTGGTAAGCTGTCTCTGAGATACTATCATGAGATCATTAACTCATTTTAAATACGCCTCCAGTCAATATCAGTCAGATGATAATGAGTGTTAGACATTAGTGATGTGATCAGGATTTGAACTAGTGTCCTAGATGTAATAGCCTCTCAGTACCTTCCTGCCTATTCCCATTATGAGATTGTCTTCAATGGTATTACATAGGGGCTGGATTTGGCCCATTATTGTACTGTATGCTTTCAGCTGAATCACTAATAACTCCACCTAAAATATATATGTATGTACAGTTTATGAAAAAACACCTTGCGAGGATTTTCTGGAAGAGACTAGCAGTTGATATTGAATCAGTGAATTGCACAGAGGAAATGAAGTTTCTCTTTAGGGAAAAAAAATCATATCAGCCAGATGGGACAGGAGGAAGAGCTCAGCTTGAGCTGAGAGAGCTCTTGTAAAGCAGTATTGATTCACAGAAAAAGGTTTTCTCTAGATGATATGGGTAATAAACCTAAATAGTGATTTATTCAGTTAGGACATTGCTCTTGAGTATCGAAACTGTGACTGTACCTCATGTCTTTAGTAGACCTGGCAAACACATTCACAAGTTACAGCCTCTCCCCAAAGAAAACTAAATGGATTATAATATAAAAGACGGGATTTCTGATGTGCATAGTTTTTTGGTCATTTTCTCTTGAAGTTATGGGTAATAAACCAAAAGAATGATTTATACAGTACACTGAAACTGCTGCTGCCTGAAATTTTCATTTGCTGTAGATAGAGAAAGGTTAGAGTGCTATTATGAACGGATTGCTGCTGACTCCCAGTGCTAATGGTAATGCTTAGGAAGAAAACCACTGCACTTTTTCAACACCTTTACAGCCCTCTTCCAAGAGAAATTACTCCCTGGGTAAGCTCAGTTAACACATGCGTGGGGATTCTAGTTTTCTTTTACTAATTTTCTGTGTTTGTTTGGCTACTTTAATGCATTATAACATCCTAGAGTACTCAGTTTCGTTATTAGTTTTCACTGATAGCTGTAATCCTTACACATCCTGAAGGTGAATGATTCCCCCACTGGATTGATAGGAAAATGTCATTCTTTAACATTGTGGTTGGTCTTTGCTTTGTAATAAGACACTGTGCTATAGTAGAGGGGTTAAGTGGCACAAATAAATTCCACTGGTTCAGCTTTAATCAGCTTTAAAATTATACACTAAGGGTATGTCTACACTATGAAATTAGGTCGAATTTATAGAAGTCGGTTTTTTAGACATAGTTTTTATATAGTCGATTGTGCATGTCCCCACACAAAATGTTCTAAGTGCATTAAGTGCATTAACTCGGCGGAGTGCTTCTACAGTACCGAGGCTAGCGTCGACTTCTGGAGTGTTGCACTGTGGGTAGCTATCCCACAGTTCCCGCAGTCTCCGCCGCCCATTGGAATTCTGGGTTGAGATCCCAATGCCTGATGGGGCAAAAAACATTATCGCGGGTGGTTCTGGGTTCATGTCATCAGGCCCTCCCTCCCTCCATGAAAGCAATGGTAGATAATCGTTTTGCACCTTTTTTCCTGAGTTACCTGTGCAGACGCCATACCACGGCAAGCATGGAGCCCGCTCAGCTCACTGTCACTGTATGTCTCCTGGGTGTTGGCAGACATGGTACTGCATTGCTACACAGCAGCAGCAACCCATTGCCTTGTGGCAGTAGATGGTGCAATAGCCCTGAAAACCATCGTCATCGTGTCCGAGGTGCTCCTGGCCGCCTCGGTAAGGTCGGTCAGGAGCGCCTGGGCAGACATGGGCGCAGGGACTAAATTAGGAGTGACTTGACCAGGTCATTCTCTTAGTCCTGCAGGCAGTCCTATTGTACCATCCTATGGTGAGCAGGCAGGAGATGAGGATGGCTAGCAGTCCTATTGTACCATCTTCTGCCAAGCAGCCAGGAGATGTGGATGGCTTGCAGTCCTACTGCACCGTCTGCTGCCAGCCAAAGATGTACAAGATAGATGGAGTGGATCAAAACAAGAAATAGACCAGATTTGTTTTGTATTCATTTGCTCCCCGCTCCCTCCCTCGGTGAAATCAACGGCCGACAATCATTTTGATGAGGTCTGTCAGGGGCATCTTGAAAACTTTAATGGAGATTCAGTCCTGCCTGAAATACCAGAGGGAGGGATAACTTAGTGGGTTGAGCATTGGCCTGCTAAGCCCAGGGTTTTGAGTTCAGTCCTTGAGGGGGCCATTCTGTGTGACAGTTGTTTTTGTTTCTCTTTGATTTCAAGCCACCCCCTTTGTTGATTTTAATTCCCTGTAAGCCAACCCTGTAAGCCATGTCGTCAGTCACCCCTCCCTCCATCAGAGCAACGGCAGACAATCGTTCCACGCCTTTTTTCTGTGCAGACGCCATACCACGGAAAACATGGAGCCTGCTCAGATCACTTTGGCAATTAGGAGCCCATTAAACACCACAAGCATTATCCAGCAGTATATGCAGCACCAGAACCTGGCAAAGCGAAACCGGGCGAGTAGGCGACATCAGCGCGGTGACGAGAGTGATGAGGACATGGACACAGACTTCTCTCAAAGCACGGGCCCTGGCAATGTGGGCATCATGGTGCTAATGGGGCAGGTTCATGCGGTGGAACGCCGATTCTGGGCCAGGGAAACAAGCACAGACTGGTGGGTCCTCATAGTGTTGCAGGTCTGGGATGATTCCCAGTGGCTGCGAAACTTTCACATGCGTAAGGGCACTTTCATGGAACTTTGTGACTTGCTTTCCCCTGCCCTGAGGCTCAATAATACCAAGATGAGAGCAGCCCTCACAGTTGAGAATCGAGTGGCAATAGCCCTGTGGAAGCTTGCAACGCCAGACAGCTACCGGTGGAGTGGGCAAATCTACTGTGGGGGCTGCTGTGATGCAAGTAGCCAACGCAATCAAAGATCTGCTGATATCCAGGGTAGTGACCCTGGGAAATGTGCAGGTCATAGTGGATGGCTTTGCTGCAATGGGATTCCATAACTATGGTGGGGCCATAGACGGAACCCATATCCCTATCTTGGCACCGGAGCACCAAGCCGCAGAGTATATAAACCGCAAAGGGTACTTTTCAATAGTTCTGCAAGCACTGGTGGATCACAAGGGATGTTTCACCAACATCAACGTGGGATGTCCGGGAAAGGTACATGACGGTCGCATCTTCAGGAACTCTGGTCTGTTTCAAAAGCTGCAGGAAGGGACTTTATTCCCAGACCAGAAAATAACCGTTGGGGATGTTGAAACGCCTATAGTTATCCTTGGGGACCCAGCCTACCCCTTAATGCCATGGTCATGAAGCCGTACACAGGCAGCCTGGACAGTAGTCAGGAGCTGTTCAACTACAGGCTGAGCAAGTGCAGAATGGTGGTAGAATGTGCATTTGGATGTTTAAAGGCGCGCTGGCGCAGTTTACTGACTAGGTTAGACCTCAACAAAACCAATATTCTCACTGTTATTACTGCTTGCTGTGCGCTCCACAATATCTGTGAGAGTAAGGGGGAGATGTTTATTGCAGGGTGGGAGGTTGAGGAAATTCGCCTGGCCGCTGGTTACGCACAGCCAGACACCAGGGTGGTTAGAAGAGCACAGGAGGGCGCGGTGCGCATCAGAGAAGCTTTGAAAACCAGTTTCATGACTGGCCTACGGTGTGAAAGTTCTGTTTGTTTCTCCTTGATGAAACTCCCTGCCCCTTGGTTCACTCTACTTCCCTGTAGCTAACCACCCTCTCCTCCTCCCTTTGATCACCGCTTGCAGAGGCAATAAAGTCATTGTTGCTTCACATTCATGCATTCTTTATTAATTCGTCACACAAATAGGGGGATAACTAGTAAAGTAGCCCGGGAGGGGTCTTGGAAGAGAGAAGCACCGGGAGGGGTGGTGGAGGAGGGAAGGACTAGGCCACACAGCACTTTAAAAGTTTAATACTTTAAAACTTATTGAATGCCAGCCTTCTGTTGCTTGGACAATCCTCTGGGGTGGAGTGGCTGGGTGGCCGGAGGCCCCCCCCAACCGCGTTCTTGGGCGTCTGGGTGAGGAGGCTATAGAACTTGGGGAGGAGGGCGGTTGGTTACACAGGGGCTGTAGCGGCGGTCTGTGCTCCAGCTGCCTTTCTTGCAGCTCAACCATATGCTGGAGCATATTAGTTTGATCCTCCAGCAGCCTCAGCATTGAATACTGCCTCCTCTCATCACACTGCCGCCACCTTTCAGCTTCAGCCCTCTCTTCAGCTTGCCACTTACTCTCTTCAGTCCGCGACCTGTCCTCCCGGTCATTTTGTGCTTTCCTGCACTCTGACATTGTCTGCCTCCACGTATTCGTCTGTGCTCTGTCAGTGTGGGAGGACACCATGAGCTCAGAGAACATTTCATCGCATGTGCATTTTTTTCGCCTTCTAATCTTCACTAGCCTCTGGGAAGGAGAAGATCCTGTGATCCTTGAAACACATGCAGCTGGTGGAGAAAAAAAAAGGGACAGTGGTATTTAAAAAGACACATTTTATAGAACAATGGGTACAATTCACGGTAAACCTTGCTGTTAACATTACATACATAGCACATGTGCTTTCGTTCCAAGGACACATTTTGCCTCCTCCCCCGCACCGCGTGGCTAGCCTCTCACCCCTCCTCTGTCCCCGTGGCTAAGAGCAGGGAACATTTCTGTTCAGCCACAGGCAAACAGCCCAGCAGGAACGGGCACCTCTGAATGTCCCCTTAAGAAAAGCACCCTATTTCAACCAGGTGACCATGAATGATATGACTCTCCTGGGGATAACACAGAGAGATAAAAAACAGATGTTGTTTGAACGCAAGCAAACATACACTGCAATGCTTTTTCCTTCAATGATTCCCGAGTATGTGCTACTGGCCTGGAGTGGTAAAGTGTCCTACCATGGAGGACAGAATAAGGCTGCCCTCCGCAGAAACCTTTTGCAAAGGCTTTGGGAGTACATGCAGGAGAGCCGCAAATGCCAGGGCAAATTAATCCTTTCACATGCTTGCTTTTAAACCATGTATACTATTTTAAAAGGTACACTCACCAGAGGTCCCTTCTCCACCTGGCGGGTCCTTGGGTGAGTTTGGAGGGTACTGGCTCCAGGTCCAGAGTGAGAAACAGTTCCTGGCTGTCGGGAAAACCGGTTTCTCCACTTGTTTGCTGTGATCTATGATCTTGCTGTGATCTACAACCTCATCATCATCATCTTCCTCGTCCCCAAAACCTGCTTCCGTGTTGCCTCCATCTCCATTGAAAGAGTCAAACAACACGGCTGGGGTAGTGGTGGCTGAACCCCCTAAAATGGCATGCAGCTCATCATAGAATCGGCATGTTTGGGGCTCGGACCCGGAGCGGCCGTTCGCCTCTCTGGTTTTCTGGTAGGCTTGCCTCGGCTCCTTAAGTTTCACGCAGCACTGCTTCGGGTCCCTGTTATGGCCTCTGTCCTTCATGCCCTGGGAGATTTTGACAAAGGTTTTGGCATTTTGAAAACTGGAACGGCGTTCTGATAGCACGGATTCCTCTCCCCATTCAGCAATCGGATCCCGTACCTCCCGTTCGGTCCATGCTGGAGCTCTTTTGCGATTCTGGGACTCCATCATGGTCACCTCTGCTGATGAGCTCTGCATGGTCACCTGCAGTTTGCCATGCTGGCCAAACAGGAAATTGAAATTCAAAAGTTCGCGGGCCTTTTCCTGTCTACCTGGCCAGTGCATCTGAGTTGAGAGTTGCTGTCCAGAGCGGTCACAACGGAGCACTCTGGGATAGCTCCCGGAGGCCAATACCATCTAATTGCGTCCACAGTACCCCAAATTTGACTCGGCAAGGCCGATTTTAGCACTAATCCCCTTGTCGGGTGTGGAGTAAGGAAATCGATTTTAAAAGCCCTTTAAGTCGGAAAAAAGGGCTTCATCGTGTGGACAGGTGCAGGGTTAAATCGATTTAATGCTGCTAAATTCGACCTCAACTCCTAGTGTAGACCAGGGCTTACACTGGTACACCTGCTAACTCAGAATGCCATTGAACATGGTGTAACTGGGGGCAATCTTTACATACAGATCAGTTGTTCTTGAATAAATGCTTCTGTGTATTTGACATATGAAGGGTTTTTTTGTCACATGTCAACCTGAAAATATGTTTATTGTGGCCTGTGGGGAGAAATCCCAATCTCCATTCAAAGTTAATCTTTATTTATTAATAAATGTAAACACAAAAGTAGAAAGGTCAAGAATATAAATCAAGCCTACCTATTATCCAGAATTTTGTGTCCAATCAACCATGCATTCTCCTTCTCTCCATGTATCCAGGCTGTTGCCAAGTTTTGTTGGTTGTTTTCTCTACAACATCTCAAAACACTGACTCTTACTTTTTTGCCCATTCTTTGGTTGTCACCAGTTTTCACTACTTCAGCCTCTTTTCCTCTGGCTTCCCAACTTCTGTCTCACTCCCACTTCACTCAGTCCAAAAAGTTGCAGTTTTAAAATCTTCTATCTCACCCATCAGTTAGACTTATCTCTCCACTGGATACTGCATTATGTCTTATGCAGCCTGGGGCACACTGTTCAACTGCAGAAAGCTCCAGGAATTCTGGAAGAGCTTATACTTGAGAGATTTCCCTTGATCAGATGCGCATGTGAACTTCTAGCAGTTTATCTGAACTTCAGTTGTTGCTGTTTACCCATTACTATGAGATAGAAAAGTTTCCAGACCTAATTTGTCACATTCTTCATTTAAATTTCAGATTCTAGTGTCTTGAGCACTGGGGCTGGCCAGAATGGCAGCCCCACCACTTCTCTGCATACCACTGAGATCCAAGAAGCATTATGTCACCCTGAATCCCAGACAATGGGCATGGCTACACTACAATCTTAAGTCAACCTATGTCCACGCTACCCTCAGTCGGTGGTGTGTGTCCTCACCAGGAACGCTTCCACAGACTGAAGAGTATTGGGGGCTGTATTGGGGGCTGAGAGTCAGGGCTCCACACTGACTAGGAATCAGTGTGCAGCCACACTCTTCCAATGGGAGCACCCAAAGGCTTTCAGGTACAACGTCTCCTGGTCATCAAAGGGCATTAAACATTATCTGCGGTATTTTCTAAAGTGCTTTGCCCAGACACAATTCGGCTTCTATTGACCCCAATAGGAGTTTTTCCACTGACTTCAACAAAGCAAAGTTAGGCTTCTGAAAATCCCACACTACCAGTTTAGTGGAGTCTTACAGAGTGATTGGGGGAAAAAGGGTTGCAATTTGTCACTGTAATGTTTTTTAATTTAGTATTTCTACTTATTAGTTTATTTTGAATGCTTACTTTAGGGCTAGTTTAATGTGCTCCTTGACATTTCCTTTACTTGACGTATGGATCACAGCTCCTTTTTGGTTTCCAAACCAGTTACTGACAACTGATGGAAAGAGTCTTTACGTTGAGTTCTCTGTAAACAGACACAAGAAATTAGTACATGTACTAATTATTCAGTACTTAGGAAATACTTTGTTCTTAATGTTTATGATGTACAGATTTATTGCTGCATTGGGTCAGGGATTGTAATTTACTAAATGTTTGTACAGAACACAGCACAATGCCACCCCACCCTTGTGGGTCTTGAGGCACATCCACGATATAAGTGGTAAATAAAATATTAATAAAGTACTAGAAAGAAAGTCAGCCTTCCTCCTCCTCCTCCTCCACCTCCTCTTCATTTCAGCTGTAGTTTATGGAATGTAATTTCCCAGTCTTTCTTGTGAATCTTCTGTTGTGCATACAAATAAACAAAATACAGCTCTGAAGCCAAAATTCAGTCCTTAACCTTAGTGTGCTTAGGTATTATAGAACACCTGGTATACAGCTATACCTTGTAAGAAAGATAGGATATAAAACAAATTTTAATTAAACAAACTCCTTCACTGATTACCCATTCCACATTTCTTTGAGTTCCTTGAATTTTGATTGATTAAAGAAATAAGATTTGAGAGTTGAATTTAATTTATATAGAATTTTACTATCCTTGTCAACAGCAACTAATAATATAGAATGTAAGAATGCAAAAATAGTATTGGGCTATGATTTTGCTAAGATAAACTGGAAAATTGGTCCATACAGTAACTATCCAGGTTTCAGGATCAAGTCACACAACCACAATAGAAAATAACACTTAGTCTCTATTCTGGGAAGGTGACTTTGTTTAGATTTTGAGTAAGAGTGGGGCCTCACTTGTGCCAATTGGTTATCAACTCCGGTGTTGCTAACACCACAGAGTAAAAACAATCCCAAAATCATAAAAAATCTGGTCAATTACTTGCATGCCAATTCACCTAGGTCTCCTTCCCAAACTATGCACAGTAGTCAGTACTTTTAACGTACTTCCCAGCTATTATATTAGTCCCAAAAGCTGATTAGCATTCCTAACTATCTAACATAAATGCATACATTTCTAACAAACTGTAGAGACTGAGTGCAGTTCAAGAGGGTTGCATACTTGACCTTGTTTTATGTCTGCATACACCTAGAACTTGAAAGGCAGTATTAAACAATTAACTCTGGTAGACACATGTACAATGCTGACTTGCTCAGTTTCAAAGCTACTTAACAACAGTCTTGATGCGAACTTGTAACAAAACAAGGACACACCATATAACTATGTGGCAATCTTTAAAGCACACAAACAAACTTGTACACGTCCTTACTGATTAGGTACCCAGTTTCAGGAAATAGTCAAATTACAGATTTGGGTCATCTCCCAAGAGAAACTCTGTGTGTTACTTATCACCAGATCTTTGCTCAGCTATCAGTTTCCCACTCAGTTATTGTTCACAGCAGGAGTTGACACTGCAAACACAGGTGGAGCAAAGGATGGACATGACTAATCTTCTTCCCGTGAGCTACCAGGCAACCTGAACTGCTGGAAAATATAAAGAGAGAATTAAAGGTGCCTATCTCAGATAGTTACTTGGTATCTCCAGAAGGACTCACAGGTGGCTGGCCTAGGACTTTGGTCTTCTCCCTTCCAGTAGAAGACCTATTGGAAGCAATGTACTGAAGAAGACTACCCATTTTATCTCATTTCTGCTGGGTGGATCGTTGACCCACACTTCTTTCAAAGATTCAAAATGTCCAACCAAAGTGAACGTTGCCCTCTGTCACCATCTAATCAAGGAATGAGGCTTCACCAGTCAGTTCTTGCAACTAGGGTTGTAGTTTTCCAATGTCTTTGTGCAACACATCATGTCATACTAGCTTGCTTGAAACAACTTAGGCCATACCTGTTGGTACAGCCATCTTAGGACATATATTGAACACCAGCTGGTTTACTCCATTCAGCAACTAACTGCTGTAAGTTGATTTCTGTGGGACCCGCTGTAGCCAATTTTGCAAAGTATATTTACTCAAATTTCAGTTTCTTCACAACACAATACGGGCTGCTGAAATGCCCGTTTAAAAGTTTATATAGTTTATATAACATGCCTCCATGTTCTTTGCTGCTTTTTAAACTTGTTTTTACAGTCCATTATACAATGCAAAGTCACCTCAAGAACTGTTGTTCTTCAGCACGCTGGAACAGCTGTATAAATCTTCCTTGTTATGTATGGCTGAACTGTGTCTGTGAATTATTGGCCAAACAGTTAAAGTTCTGATTAGTCCACCCTGTGAACAACTCTCCTTATAGTACAGTATTTGGTTTGAGTTCCTCTTATTTATTGCCTCTCTCAGCAAAGCTGTGTTTCACAAACTTAATAGCATAAATATGCATACTTGATCGCAAATATTAACCTTATGTTTTTATTTTTGTCACTAAAGTAAAAGAAATCACCACGAACAAAATCCCTTTCTTTCCCTAACAGAATTGTCATTGGGGTAAACCCAAAGTTTCACTTATAGTCGATGACCCTTTGAACATATAATTTCATTTAATCATGATATTTGAGGCGAACTGGATTCTCACTACGATATCTAACAGCAGAATATATCATCGTAATATCTACTTTTTTAAAATCGTTCATTCACAGACAAGGATTTTCAGATTCCCTTGTTGGTGTCGGATAAGTCTTACCCTTATTAACGGAACATAGAGTACATCTAAATGCCCCCTTTTTGAATTATTAAAAATAATAAGAAATATGTATTTTTCTGAGATTTTTGGATCGGAATCTCTTTCAGATATTCCTGACATCATGACTTGGGGCTCTTAGACATTTACTGGCAAATCCTGCCCCTACTTCTTGGATTTTCAGGGGTTCCTTGTGTGCTGTTCCATATGTGTGTAAGTGGGGGGAACCAAGGGAGTCACATTGGGGAAAGACCAGGAGTCAGCTGAAAAGCTGCAAGGTCCCCAGAGGTCATCTTCCCTGAAGAAAGAGGCAATCCAAAATCTCCTGGTGGCTGTTGGATCATAGTATATACTGCACTGAAATTTTACTTACTATTATTTTTAATGATTCCTTTTTAAACTTCAGCTGTCAGTCGGGAGCTGAAAACAGAAAACAAGAGATGGTCATTAGCTGAAAACTGTCTGTATTTAGATTTAAAGAATTCATTAAAATTCCAAGAAAGAGAGAAAAAATATACAGCCTGTGTATACTATTAAAGTTTATGGTTTTGTACTTGTTTTTTGTTATTGTTAAAAAACCAATTTGTTATTGTTAAAACCAATCAGTCTTCCATCTGAAGTTTAGAATGTGGAGTTTACCAATGGGAGTTAGAATTAACTGCTCTATGGGATATATAGAGGGCATGTTTACACTGCATGCTCCTTACAATAGCATATAGAGTACATACATTTCATGCCCCCCTAACACAGGTATAAATGTAGATGGTGAGGCATTACTTAGGAGAGTAAAGACACTCCTGAACTCTGTTTTATACACTGCAAAGAATAAATTTATGGCTTATCAGGTGTAACCATGCCTTAGTGGGTCACAGCTGACGATGCCAAATTCAGGACATACTGCTGAGAAATAGGGCAAACACAACCCAAAACTCCGGTTACTATACCAAACTAGCCACAAAAGTAAACTCCTGTTTCACCACATTGGCTAACAAGAAAACATAAAGGCAGTTTCCTCAGGCATTCCAGTTCTAAAATCACCACCAAAAACACTGGATTCAGAGGTGAGTGGTTCCTTACAACCAGTCTCATCAAATAATAGGTTCTTCTGATCACAAAGGACCAGCCACAAACCCAGGTCAATATATAACTTAGATCTGACCCAAAAATCACACTGATGCCAATCCTTTAGTATCTAAAATCTAAACATTTATTTATAAAAAGAAAGAAAGATCGGTGCAAGTTAAAATTGGTTAAAGGAATCAATTACATACAGTAATGGCAAAGTTCTTGGTTCAGGCTTGTAGCAGTGATGGAATAAACTGCTGCCTTAAGTAAAGTCTCTGGAATACAGCCACAGCGTTGATGGGTCATTACGGTAACAACGGGGGAAATGTCTTTCTACATAATGATCTATCTTGCCACAAGTTTTGAGGGTTTGATTTGTTTGCCCATTAAAGAAAAAAAACACTTCCTTCCTTCAGTGGGTTATACACTGAGCATATTCCATATTGAATAAGCATCCCTGAAAGCTCAGTATTAACAACCAAGACTAAGAGACAGATTCTCAGACTTACTTCAGTCTACAGGAGACTTCAGTGGAACCAAGATTTCCTACTTTGGGTTGGGTTCCCATTGTGTAGGCAAAAACAAGTTTAATCTCACACACCCATCCAAAAATCCTCCCATTATTTTGTGCATGCACTGGTGATAAAATGTTTGTGATACTCAGTAAAAGACATTAAATGGTCCTGAAAACCACACACGAATTTTATGACATAAATGAGAATCTGCCAAATGTCAATCAACTTTCAAAATTACATGTGCATAAGGATAATTTTGCATTTTTTAAAATTTAGTAGTCCCAACAGCATCTGTAAGAGGGCAGGACTAAATCTGAGTAGATCTCTTTTGGAAAACAAGTCAAGGGGTAATTTCACTGCATTGTCCCTTTCTCCCTTCAACCTCACGGAAGTTCCACTGCTGGAGCTCTGAAAAAGTCTGTCTCTGCATGATGTTGCGGGCTTGGCCGAGGCAGGATGGTGTGCAGTCCATGAGCTGGTGCTCCTCATTAGAAGCAGCATTAGCGCGTGCTTGGCCCCTCTAAGGCTGCTTCTGTGTAGCCCCAGGGGAACTCAACATATGTCAACATGGCTTCTGAATGTGATGAGCTGCTTGAACAAGAAGAGGGACCAACCTAAAGTTTTGCACTGATGCTTCCGAATATAGCAGGCCAGTGGGATTTTTACCTGACTAAATAAAATGACGAATTAAAGATTGCAGCATTTGGCCCACAATTATATATATGAATGGCAACACAAAAGGAAACAATGAATGGAAACATTTGAGGGTTCTTTAAAAAAAAGATGTGTGTGTATATATATAGAGAGAGAGAATATATACACACACACTTTAAAAAAAGGTTTCATTCATATTTTCTTTGCTGAATGTATATTCTACCCCTATTTAAAAAACCCAGACATGGCCTTGTGTCTTAGCCTTAGAATGACATACTGTTTAATTTGGTTCAACAGTTAATTGGAATTGTTTCTTAATTTAAGTACTGTTTTCCTTTGCCAAATAGTAGCAGATTCCTGGGATTTGTTAGTCAGTTTACTGTTGAAGAAGAAATTGGTGACCCAGAATGACAGACCGAGCACCCTCAATTCACATCGACTTCACTGAAAATTGAGAGCACTTACTAGCACATATGCAGAATTCTTTGTATCACAGAATCAGACCTTTAGTTTATAAAGTGAGTTGGGTCCTTTAGTGTTAAAGAAGTAGCATCAGTAGATGGTTTTGATTAGGATTATTAACAATAATTGCAATGGAGTTTTTAAATATAAATTCTGTTTGTTACCCTTGCTGAGAAGGATGCACTGAAGCGTGTGCTGTGCTATTGAGCTCTGGCAGCAACAGGACTTAAATCCGAGGTGATAATCTTAGTAATTCCCTTGTAGGAAATTTGAATGCATGTTTTATGATGACAAGGTGCACTGGAGTGCAAGGGGACTACTCTTTAAACTGAAACAACTTGACAAGTCTTTCTGCCACTCAACCATATTTTGAAATCCTACATCTGTTTTAGTACTAAACAATGAACAGAGTAACAAGAAGTCCTCCTGATAGTTTCATGTGAGCCCAAAAGCAAAAACAAAAAAACAAACAAAAAAAGAGAAGCTAAAGCATGCTCTCTGTTTTAGTTGTGTGAAGTAAATAGTTAATCAGATACTTTCCTGGTTGCTGGTTGGCAACTGAGAATTGATTAAATCACAATCAAGGAACAGGCAAATAATCACTGCACTCCTGTTTTCATGCTGGAAAAAAATACTAGCAGTAACATCAGAATCAGCAACAGTATTAAAAAGCCTCATCACAATCCTATAGCGCCAGATTTAGCCTGGCTGTTATGTGGGTGTGAGATGGCAAAAGGAGCCACACAGAATTCCAGTCTCTGTCTTCAAAGAAGTGTAAGGACTGCTCCATTCCTACTCCCACTGGGGTATAGGGAAAGGTTAGGAGAAGACGGCAAGCTCTGGCTCCAATCCCTGTGCAGTAGCCCCTTAAAGACTATGTGTGTCCAGGAGCTCTAGGATATTAATTTGGTAGTAGGTAGATAGTTTAGGTGCAGCCCTGAGCAAGGGATGGGATGTAAGCTGCATTACCCCAAAGGACTTCTGTCTCTAAGACAACACTCAGAAACATCCCTCTGAGGCACAATTCCTCCTCTGCTTCCATCTTGCTCCAGGGTAATAATTTACTTCTAGCATATACTGGCCGCAAATTACAACACACCTGCACTGGGTCAGTAGCACTGGCAAGTGAGGAAGCTGGTGTGATGTGGAACCCAAACTGCCTCTCTCCCACTCCCCACCCACCTACTGGAAGGAAGAGGGAATAAACAAGCACCTATTTACTCTTATGTATCTGTATCCAAAGTCCTGATAGCGTATGCAGGGGTATTAGAGGGTATTCTTGTTTCTACTTAATTCCTTGTGTAGGTGCATAGTCCAAGTAACAGTCAAGCCTTCAGTCTTCTTTCCTGGTTTCTGAAAACTACTGGCCACATTCATCCCTTGAGTAACTCAGTGAAAACAACAGCAGGGATGAATTTGGCATGATTTGTTCAAACTTTCATTTTGGCACCATTACAGCTACTTTAGCTCATTATTGACTTGATTTTGACTTCTACATCCAGCCACCTGAAAGGGATGAATCAGAGCCTTGTGAGAGAGTAAATACAAAAGTGTTTCTACAAGAACAAGTAGTTACTGATGTGAAAACTTTTAGATATAACAACACCTTTTGTCAAATCTTCCCACATAAGAGAGTCCTGTTAGAGTCCTTATCATTTACTAGAAGTGGTCAGAACATTTTCAACTAAACTTCTGTTGGTCAGCAAATGCCATTTTTGTCAAAAACAAAATGTTTCATGGAGATACATAAATTTTGAAGACATTTTTGACAGAAAGGTTTCTGAGAACCAGGGTGGACTCTGGTCGAGAAGGAGTTGAACTGAACCCTGACTTTTCTGATCCAAAAATGAACATTTTGATAAAATTCCATTTCATTAAAACTTTGAAGTTTAGTTTTGTTTCAATGCAGAATGAAAACGGATTTTGAAAAGCTAAAAGTCTTTGTAAAATTGAATTGTTAGTAGCTTTATCACTCACATAGATTTTGATAATGTCTTCCTGAATTCATTTGCTAATTCTTACCTTGTAGCAAGGAGACAGTGAGTTTCAGAGCAGAGGTTTAAGAGGATTCTCAGGGCTTGTCTTCACTACCAGGGTAAGTTGACCTAAGTTACGCTACTCCAGCTATGTGAATAATGTAGCTGGAGTCGATGTAATTTAGGTTGACTTACCGCAGTGTCTTCACTGTGCTACACTGATGGGAGACGCTCTCAGTCAACTTCCCTTATTCTCCTCGGAGAAGTGGAGTACCTAGGCTGATGGGAGAGTCCTCTGCCATCGATTTAGTGGGTCTTCACTAGAGATGCTAAATCGACCCCGTAGTGAAGACCAGCCCTCAGATAGGTTAAATAAAGAGAAAAAGTCAGGAAGAAGAGAAGGAACAGAAGCAGACTCTCTCTGTCAGGAAGAAAAGGAAGTAAAAGCTGTGAGTGAGAATGTGAGATGAAGTAAAGTGCTCTAGCCATACCTTCAAATAAATTAGGCTACAAAATCAGACTACAAATAATAAATAATAATAAATAATAATAATCCAGGTTTAAAAGTCTAGGATGAGAAATAAAAAAATTCTTCCCCAAATCTATTTAGGAGATGCTGAGAATTGGTGACTCAATGATATAGTGAAAGGTGGATCCGTCCCTAAATGCTTACCATGGAGTCATATCAAAAATCTAACTAGTTTCATAATAAGGCCTTGTGTTGCTTCTCAGTGGGGTGTCTTTCTGCAACATATTTGAACTTTCAAGCCTCATCTGGTTTGCTAGAAGAGATCTTCAAAATGCTTCCAAAAAGTGTGAAAGCATTTTTTTCCCCAAAGATTAAAATGTATTTTGTTTCTGCTCGTGTTTATAATGGAATTCACCTTTGGGCAAAAATCAAACATAGAACAATTCAGTTTGAAAGGTGGAAGTTTCAGAAAGTTGTGAGTGTTTGAAAACGGGATTAGAATGGAAACTTTTATGCAATCTTAACTTTAACAGAACATGGCAAGCACTCCCTGAGTATGAATACAAAACCCATATGACTCCTAAATATGAAGGCCTCAGATTCCTGCTTCTGTATTACCTGTTTATTCACTGTCTTTCAAGTTTGTATTTTTGATGAGTCTGCTTTGGGTGCATCTGCTGTGTGAAGATATATTGTCTTTTCTTTGACACACCTAATTTAGGGATGATTGTATTTACCAAAGGTATTTGGAAAAAAACTAAAGGATTGCTGCACTTTCTCCATGCTATTTCATGCAATCTATTGACTTTACCATCAAACTGCCAGCAAAATCCAGATAAGAAATCAACTTCAAGATGAGAATTTGTGATCTCCTTATCAGAAGAGATGCTTACAGTCTGCAGCATTAATATGTCTCTGCTAAGTGGTACCCCCTTCATAAATCTTTTAAACTCCTTTCTTCGTGCAAGAAACGATCATTAAGAAATGGAAAGTTCCAAAAGCTTAAAACATAGGCTTAGTAAAACCTCAACTGATTTGAATAACATTAATATATTTATGGCACTCACATCCCAGATTATCCAAAAATACAAGTTTATTGTTATGCCTCAGCGTTTCATCACAGATTCTTCAGTAACATACTGCCTCAAGACAACAGAGTCATCTCAAACAAATCATGAAGACAGAACAATAAATCCCATCTTGCACCTTCTGGGGAAAAATATTGTGAGAACAGGAAATAAATATTCTAAGTACAGAACATATCTTGAAGAAAATTTTCTCTTACGTCAGCAATGATTTCATGCATAAATGGACTATATAACTAAATTTTGTATTGTCTAACAAATCACTCATTAAAAGTTATGATTTGATTTTGTTTTGATAGATTAAACACTAACTGATTTTATAGACTTTTCAAACTTTACTATGCTCCAGCCTGAAGTATGATAGAGATAATACAAATTATTTGTGTCATGCCAAATTTACTACTGAGGTAAGCAAGTAAAACTCCACTGAAATCAATGCACTCACACCAGTAATGAGTTTGTCCTGTATGCTCAAATTCATACCAAAGTACTGCAAATCACTTCACAGTAGAGTAGAATATGAGTATGTAGATAAGTAGAAAGGATACTTTTTATCGCCCATACAAATAGATAAGTGGACCGAATATGGCATATGGCTATGCTACTGTTGAAAATAAAGCCACAAATAAAGGTGGGCAAGAAAAAAATGGCCATTCCACAAAAGTTTTGAAATTTAATTTTTTTCCCCATCCCCAATAGGGATGAAAAGGCAAAATCTTGAAAATTCTCAAAAAATGTCATGAACTGATAATCAAGGGAGAAAAATCAGATCAGGGCATCGGAATGTTTCATTTTGATAAAGTTTGAAACATTTCATTTAAATTTCATGCTTTTAAAAAAAAATTAGTTAACTTACATTTTTAATTTTCTTACTTTTCTACATTTCTAAGTTGTTTAGACTGGAAAATGAAACTTTTTATTTTGAAAATGTCCAAGCAGGACATTTTGACAATTAAAAAAAGTGTCTTTGTTTTTTCAAAAATTTTGAATCAAGAGATTCCTCAAAACCAACCCTTTCCCACAAACGGTGACCTTAGAGTGTAAAATGAAAACCTGATGGTGTTTTGCAGTGAGGTAGGTCTCTTGCTATCAACAAGTGCACATGACTTTATAAATCAGTGGCATATTCTTCTCTTGCTTAACAGGATTGTTCATTTTTTTAACCTCTGCCATGTCTGCACAGCAGCATATTCTACCTCCCTATATTGTTGTCTTTTCCCATTTTGCAGTCTGGGATGTGTTATGGAGGTTAAAAGACTTGCATAAGGCTTTTACTGTAGTGTGGACACTTCCTGCATTGACAAAAGGGTTTTTTCTGTTGATGTTGGTAATCTTCCTCTCAGAAAGGCAGTAGTTAGGTTGACCTAGCTGCATGTACAGTGGGAGTTAACTCGACCCAACTAGATCACACAGAGGGTGACGTTTTTCACAACCCTGCTCGGTCTAGCTAGGTTGACCTAAGTTTCGGTTGTAGAGTAGGCCTATGTTTGCAGCTGCTGCTACCATGTGTGCTACACTCTCTGGAAGTCTTTTGTTATTTCCCTGAAACAACGTTGGTCATTGTACTTTTATTCGATGGAGTAATAGTAATGGACAAATATCACCATCACCACTAGTGCTGCTAAATAATATGACTGGTTACTTTTGGTGACTAGACCACATTGAAACTATGCTGTATCACAGAAGGCATTATTTTTCGTGGTTGTCACCCCTGGGACCAGGGTAGGAACAGCAGAGGTTAAAACCCAGTTGCTTTGATTCTTGTTTATTGGGTGAACCAAATGACCCTGCCAACTTGCAAGTATGACAGGCATTGGAATGGCTACAATCATCTTTCCCAGTTGTTGGTATTTTTAAATGATTTACCATTTGCTAAACACTGTAATTGGCACTATACAAGGAAACAATGCCAAGGAATGTTTGTTCTAAACAGTGCAATGTAGTACACTTGGAAATTCTCAAAAGAGTTCAGTCTCAGAAAACGTTTGTTTCTTTGTCTGCCCCCTCACATTTGTGATGTTTTCCCCCTTTGTCTTTCTTAAAAAAATTGATAGTGAGTTGTTTTTGTTTTTAATTTGGTGGTTGAAAGTGGAGGGGGAAATTCAGGTACGTACAGTGCAACACTTGGAAAAAAGAAAAAGAAAAGAAAAGAAAACAGAGGTGATTATGGTTGTGTTTATAGCTTGTAAGTGAGATACTTAAGACAGTTTGCTTCCTTGAAGTATAGTGGAAAAGATTGATAAATAGGATTTCCCACAGAGATAGACTTTCACATTGTGTAGGATCCTGCAGAGAGTCACAAAGCAAGCTACATGACAGGAAATCTTTCTTGTAGGCAGTCATCCCACTGAAATTACAGGCTGTCAGTGAAGAACTTTAAAATAGTTGGAGCATGCTACTGGTTGGGCATTTACATAACCTTTAGTCAGTTATATGTTAAGGTATCTAAGCAGGCAGTGAAATAACAATGGTGACAATATGCCTGGGATAGATGAGCTAGTGGACACACATTATATTTTAAAGATGTTCTTTGCAACAGAAGTTGATCTCCAGCCTTCCATGTGCATATTTGTTAGACATCTGCTATAGATCTGATGCCATGAAACAAGTTACTCAGAGAAAATACAGAGGTTAAGCATAAATGCAGGGCATATCTGGAGATCCTGGATCATATGCTATTTTGATTTATATTAACCTATGTCAGCTAGATTTCTTTGTCACTTGAAGACGAGTTGTTTAATTGTCTTGTATAAATACTGACATTTTTTTTAACCAGGATAGTTTTAAAATTGTTAAAATAACAAAGAGCTCAGTCATTAACCCAGCTCCTTACACCCCATAGCAGGTGCCTCAGGGCACCTGAGGGCTCATTATCCCCCTTCTGTGCAGGTGGGCTGACAGGGAGTAGCCAGAGTCATGACTGTGCATCCTCAACACACTAGCCAGCACAGCTGAGCCAATGCAGATGGGGAAGTAAACTGTTCGTGGAAAATGGCTGGTGCAGCATGCTTCCCCCTGAAGTCAGAGGCTCTTGTCAGTCCCTGTGGGGCCCTTCTTTGAGCTGGATTGCAAGGTGCCTCTCCAGCCCACAGACAAGATGGGTCTGGTTCTCCACTGAACCTTTTGTGGTCATTAACACCTGTGCAAGGTTTTACATGTACTTTGCACGATGCAAATGGCTACACTAGTGTAAATGGTTATGCAATGGCAAATCAGACCATTGTGTAATGTTTTCAACAAAATTAAAAACAGTTAAAAGCATCTGGGTATTTATACAGGACAATTAAACAGCTTTTCTCCTAGTGACAGCTGTATTTATCTAGCATAGGTAATTATAAATCAAAATCACAATTGGTCTGGGAACTCTAGGCTAGACTGGTTTGTTTCTCATCTCACTTATACTGTTTTTTCAGCACTGTGCCTTCATCCATTCCAATGGAATCATTGTTGATTTACACCAGCATAACTGAGATCAGTATCTGGAGCCACTGTTTTTAGAAGGCTTTTCAAAAAATCTTTTTCATGATAAACATATTGATGAGTATAAAGACAGTGTTTATATCATTTAATTTGGAAGGAAAGGGAGAAGGCAAGTTTGACTGTAGAGGAGAGGGTTCTCTCAGCAGCTAGTCATAGAGAAGTATCACTCCCTTGGGAACAATGAACATTCTCCATTTGACAGCAGAGCTGAAAAGGTGGACACAAAATAAACAGTGCTGCTAACAGAAGCTGTCACCATGATTAATGCTGATGAGCAGTAATTAATGTGGGTTCATTGAAGCAAGGCCTGCTTGAAACTCAGAGACCAGTGATTCATGAAGGAAAGGCGCACACACATTTTTATTATGAGATGGTCTGACAATAAGGGCGCACAGGCCCAGTAGTCTTCAGCAGCAATCCAGCAGTGACTTTGAATCCTTGCTCAACTGAAACAATAGCCTTTAAAGGCAAAAACATTTACTGTCATTAGAGATGGGTCTGAATCAGCTCTTTGTATCTCAACACCCCCAATGCCTGGGGAAGTTTGATCCTGCTAGAAACTCTATAGTTCAGGTCCATCTCTTAGGTGTATTCAAAAGCTGCAAATGAAGGTTCAGGTTTTACTTGCAACTATAACTGGTCCAGAGTCTATTCTGAGTGACTGAAAACTCAGTTACAATAGAGATGACCAGGAAACATTAACTAAACCTGTCCCTACAGCTCAAGCTATAAATTAACTTGGGAAATAAAGTTTTTAAATAGGTGCCTCAAGGAAAATTTGAGTTTCAGCAGAGCTACAGCTGGTGTAAATTAGCATAGCTCCTCATAGTGAGTGAAGCTATGCAGATACATCAGCTAAGCATCTGGTCCATTGTATTTAATTAATTTGTCATACTCTGAAAAATAATAGTTAATAAATGATGCAATTCTGACTTGACCTCTAAGATAAAGCTATTAAATCCTCTCTCTCGGTTTAAATATAAACGCAAATTTTGTATATTGTAATATCTATATCTATAATATGTTTTATGGGAGGGTCCCTTGGAGAGACAATGTACTTGTCATCACCTTACTGAAGGATTTGTTTTAGATTTACATGCCACTGCAGGCTGAAATAGTGTCACTGCATACTACATTCCCTGTACTTTGGAATATACAATACACACACGAGATTCTTCAGATGAGTAATCATTAGGGAACTCTTTATCTGCAATAAACTTCACACACTTCGCTGTTAACAGGGCAATCCAACTAGTATCATAAAATAAAGAACATATTGAACTCACCCACAGGGTCATCTCCTCACCTGGTGTTAATCAGCATATCTACACTGAAGCCAATGGAGTGATGCCAATTTACACTAGCTGAGGATCTATCCCAGACTTTTACTTGATATCATTATGTTAATATTTGTCATGCTATATCTAATCCCCATAACTCCACACCAGTTACTAACATGAGTTAAAATAATATCCGCGTATTGTTTCAACACACCATGTAGGGGAAACGTAGTTGGATGAAAAGTTTAGGCAAAATTTGAGAGGTTACTTCAGCATTCTGTGATCAGTGGCATGTGTTTCAGGGAGATGAAAAGAATGTCACACTATGCCTTTTCCATGGATGCATGCACAGCGAAAGCGCCAACGTGTGATATGCCTTTCACTTGGCTGAGAGGCATGTCACCTGTCACAGAGTGCCTCAACTCCTAACTGCAACCTGTTATAATTAAATATTAGCCAGGTATGTAATATTGCTGGGTAAAATGTAATTTAGACTGATGATAGTAATAAACAGGACATGAGAAATGAGGACAGATATTACAAGTGTTGTGTTTTCTGGCATGCTGACATATTAACTAATATGTCTGGAGTCTGTATATAATGCTAATCTCATATCTGTGACCTGTGCACAGGAGGGGCTTTAGAGTCAGATCTTAAATTTGACAAGTGGAATTTTGGGAGACATTTGAATAAAGGTGGTATATAAATGTAATACTATTACCATAACACATTTTAAAAACCTACAGGTTCTTCCAAATCTGGACTGCCATTAATCCATTTTGAAATTAAATTTGTGTCATTCCCTTAATTCTGCAAATGGTCATCCTGCAGCTTTAAGCAGGGGAGTTTTTGGCTGCTCTGGCTGAGTGAAGAGGACAGTGCTTTATGGGGTGATGAAAACTGCTGCAAGAGGGGCAGAGCAGTTGCTGACTCATCCCCTGGGAATGCAGGATTTGAAAAGGAGCAACACCATGCCTGGAGCCTTCCTTTTTACATAGACCAAGGCTGAGGCAGGACTCACCCTCCCTCCCTTTTAGGTGGTAAAATACCAGGTTTGGTCAATACCTGCTGTGAGTATTATGCTAGTCGCCCCTCTTTTAGGGGGTCTGGGAAGGAATTTTTCCCTTATCACCATATTAGCTTGGGTGCAGTTGCGTTTTTTTTTCGCCTTCCCCACAGCGGGTTTCAGGAAGGGCTTTGTTCGTGCATGGCATGATGGGCGGTAGGCCATATGTTGTAACTCATTATTTAAGTGTACGGCAGATGTCCAGTGCAGTACTCCATAGGAAAGGTATACAGTGACCGGATTAGTGCCTTGGAAAACGACTTAAAAAGAGATGTTCATTAAAAGAGGAGAATGGGGGGCAGTTGGAGACTCCTATGATTGGTATGGCAGGGAGCCAACCCCGCATTCTTATAGACCACCTTAACCCTCCTATGAGGTGGATGGTAAGGTCCTGGCAATGGATTTTCTGGAGGGACCAGGAGGGAAAAAGAGGGGGAGCTGGTGGAAGCCCTTCACCCCGGATATGGTAAGGTCCCAGCAATGGATTTGCTGGAGGGACATGGATGGAAAAAGAGGGGGAGCTGGTAAAAGCCCCCCGGGTAATTATGATATAAACATGGGGTTACCTGCACTATACAGTTTTATCTGCCAGGTAGTCACAGACATCTAATAATAAAGTTGTGGCCTGATTAAACCCATGTCAAATGTCTCCTGCCCTTCTTTCGGCATAGCCAGATAAAAGGAAAACCTTGCAATCTCAATTACCGTTCTTGGGAGATAATATTGATTAGTTTCAGATCAGAAATTGTGTTTGAAAGCCTTTTGAAGTATAACTTTGTTATACTTATTTTACTTTACTTTGTTTTCACCTTTCTCCCTCACCATACAGCGACACTTCCATTTTATTATAATACCATTGCAATTACAAAATACATTTTGTATAATCTATATTTACGTGGATGGTTTTATTTGTCTCTTTTATAGATTTTTAAACAATCATATTGGCTTTTCATTAAAAAGGAGTATTTACTGTACCAAAAGGATTATAGTGTAAACTAGGATAGCGTAAACTAGGATAGCTCCATTAATATCAATTGAGTTATGCCAACTTATGCCACTTGATGATTTGTCCTAATATTATGTGAAATAAATATGACTAGGACAAATATAGGTTGAATGAGGTCACTTTCTGCTCAACACTGTTTCCCTTCTCAAGGAACCAAGAGCATTACAGTATACTACCACACACAAATTGAACATGAAAATTACAACCACAATTGAATATAAGACGTAGAAGGGACTAACATCTGTTAACTAGAGAGTAGCTTCCCAGCAAAGCAGAAGAAAAAGAGAGATTTGTCAATGAGAGTGGCATATCTTCAGCCCAGCATTGCTAACCCCAAAACATTTAAAAATGACAAGTCATTCCCCACCCTCCAAATTATGAGATTGACTTAAAAATCATGATCTTAAAAAAAACCCCAAAACGTGAAGTATTATTTTTTTAATTGCCTTCTGGGTTTTGAGCCTTTAAGATGCATTTGCCACGTTTTCAACTTCTTCATAACCATGAGCTCGAAAAACTTACTATTTTATTTTATTAATGAAAGCTGATATTCTCACTTAATCACATGCCTTCAGGAGCTGGGGCTTTCAGAAACTCACCAAAGATCATTAGACTTGTGGTAAGACCATGAAAATTGGCAACAGTGTCAATACTTCCCAAATGAATCAAAACAGCCTTGTGCTTTTGGAAAGGAGAATACACATTACTATGGGAAAAAAACAAATGCAAAACCTGAAAAATTCCACATAAGACTATGAAGATTTTTTTTTCTGGTTGTCACATTTAGCAGAATGTCAGTGTCTGATTTTTCTTTCTCTATTTAACACTCCCACCCTCAATAAACCTAAACTCTCAATGGCTCTCTCAGTGCACTAGCTCTTGCATAGTGTGTAAAATGCAACTTCTCCCTCTCTCAATTTAATGAGTTTAATAAAACTTAATGGAACATTTTTAAACTTAATGGAACACTTTGAAAATGCAAAACAAAGGAAATCCAACTACTCCAAATAGGGAATTGGGTCATTAGACTGGAAGCACAAGAGTAGCTGAGGTCCTGATATATTTTTAATGTGTCCCTGAGGTTAATGTGTTTATTTTCAGTGGGAAGAAATGTGTACTCTGGAAAATCTTGTTACTGTAAACAATGCAAAAACATAATTTCATTAAACAGGATTTGTCAGACTTGATCATGCCTATGGTACATCTAGTTCAATATCCTGCTTCTTACAGTGGCCATTACCAGAGGTTGCAGTTGAAGGTGCAAAAACCCCCACAGTAGGCAGATATGGCAGAACCCACCCCTCACAACAGTCTCTTCCTAATCTCTAAACTCTTTCTTTTGTAATATTGACATCCTTAGAAACTCTATAGGCTGTAGAGGTGTTTTGCTTATTAAATTCTTAAAACAAGATTGAAATAACACAAGGAGATGACATCACAAGGATCCACAAACCCAGCGACTAGATTGGGACTGGACTGCAGGCCCATACAAAGAAGGAAGGAGCAGCAGAAACTTCTCTTATGCCTTTGCGTGGAAAGCCCAGACTTCAGGTCTGGTCGTGCAGGAGACCACGGTAGATACTATGTGCCATTCCAGCCACCCCTGAAATTGGTGCGAGTGGAAAGAGAGGGGTGAGGAGTGGTCAGTTCTATGGCTCCACCCCCTCCTGCTTGCAGGCGGTGTTGTAATTTGCCACAAGCCAGATGGAAATTACTACCGTCATGGAGTAAGAAGGAAGCAGAGGAGGAGATATGGCTGAGAGATGTGTCACAGTGACTCATGGTGCTACTTGTGCAGTGGTGTAGCTTATGCACCACCTCATGCACAGGGCTATATTTAAAGAATTAAGCAGTTCTGACAATATCTTCCAGTGGCCTTTCAGAATAGGAACTGAAATAGGATTTGTTTCATTGTAAGAAGCCCCAATCTAAAAAAACTCATAAACTTTCAACACAGGAGTAGTCCAATTGACTGCAGTAGGAATATTTGCATGCTTAAAGTTAACCACATGCTTAAGAACTTTATTGGATTGGGTCCATAATGAGGCGGTGTTACTATTCATCACAAAAAGTACATGGAACAGAGGTATAAGGGAAACCTATGGAAGTGCATTTTTAAAAGAATTGAGGCCTGGCCTCCCTTTGTGCAGCAATAAGTTGATCCTATTTTTTTGCCAGATGATTTGCTCCCAGTTTCTGGTAGTAACATTTGACTCTCTATATATATTATGAATAACTGAAGATGATGACTCACAGAAGTTTGTTTAGCATATATCAGATAGAGCTGACTCCATTCTCCTCAATGGACCAGGATCCCTGGGTTGAGTTCAGGATCCTGACGCAGGGAAGAAAGGTAAGCAGCAGGATACGGACCCTGGACTTCAGGAAAGCAGACTTCAACTCCCTCAGGGAACAGATGGCCAGGATCCCCTGGGGGACTAACATGAAGGGGAAGGGAGTCCAGGAGAGCTGGCTGTATTTCAAGGAATCCCTGTTGAGGTTACAGGGACAAACCATCCCGATGAGTCGAAAGAATAGTAAATATGGCAGGCGACCAGCTTGGCTTAATGGTGAAATCCTAGCAGATCTTAAACATAAAAAAGAAGCTTACAAGAAGTGGAAGGTTGGACATATGACCAGGGAAGAGTATAAAAATATTGCTCGGGCATGTAGGAAAGATATCAGGAGGGCCAAATCGCACCTGGAGCTGCAGCTAGCAAGAGATGTCAAGAGTAACAAGAAGGGTTTCTTCAGGTATGTTGGCAACAAGAAGAAAGCCAAGGAAAGTGTGGGCCCCTTACTGAATGAGGGAGGCAACCTAGTGACAGAGGATGTGGAAAAAGCTAATGTACTCAAAGCTTTTTTTTCCTCTGTTTTCACTAACAAGTGCTGCGTGGGCATCACAAAATGGGGAAGAGATGGCCAGCCCTCTGTGGAGATAGAGGTGGTTCGGGACTATTTAGAAAAGCTGGACGTGCACAAGTCCATGGGGCCGGACGAGTTGCATCCGAGAGTGCTGAAGGAATTGGCGGCTGTGATTGCAGAGCCCTTGGCCATTATCTTTGAAAACTCGTGGCGAATTGGGGAAGTCCCAGATGACTGGAAAAAGGCTAATGTAGTGCCAATCTTTAAAAAAGGGAAGAAGGAGGATCCTGGGAACTACAGGCCAGTCAGCCTGGAAAAATCATGGAGCAGGTCCTCAAAGAATCAATCCTGAAGCACTTACATGAGAGGAAAGTGATCAGGAACAGTCAGCATGGATTCACCAAGGGAAGGTCATGCCTGACTAATCTAATCGCCTTTTATGATGAGATTACTGGTTCTGTGGATGAAGGGAAAGCAGTGGATGTATTGTTTCTTGACTTTAGCAAAGCTTTTGACATGGTCTCCCACAGTATTCTTGTCAGCAAGTTAAGGAAGTATGGGCTGGATGAATGCACTATAAGGTGGGTAGAAAGCTGGCTAGATTGTCGGGCTCAGCGGGTAGTGATCAATGGCTCCATGTCTAGTTGGCAGCCGGTGTCAAGTGGAGTGCCCCAGGGGTCGGTCCTGGGGCCGGTTTGTTCAATATCTTCATAAATGATCTGGAGGATGGTATGGATTGCACTCTCAGCAAATTTGCGGATGATACTAAACTGGGAGGAGTGGTAGATACGCTGGAGGGGAGGGATAGGATACAGAAGGACCTAGACAAATTGGAGGATTGGGCCAAAAGAAATCTGATGAGGTTCAATAAGGATAAGTGCAGGGTCCTGCACTTAGGATGGAAGAATCCAATGCACCGCTACAGACTAGGGACCGAATGGCTAGGCAGCAGTTCTGCGGAAAAGGACCTAGGGGTGACAGTGGACGAGAAGCTGGATATGAGTCAGCAGTGTGCCCTTGTTGCCAAGAAGGCCAATGGCATTTTGGGATGTATAAGTAGGGGCATAGCAAGCAGATTGAGGGACGTGATCGTTCCCCTCTATTCGACATTGGTGAGGCCTCACCTGGAGTACTGTGTCCAGTTTTGGGCCCCACACTACAAGAAGGATGTGGATAAATTGGAGAGAGTCCAGCGAAGGGCAACAAAAATGATTAGGGGTCTAGAGCACATGACTTATGAGGAGAGGCTGAGGGAGCTGGGATTGTTTAGTCTGCAGAAGAGAAGAATGAGGGGGGATTTGATAGCTGCTTTCAACTACCTTAAAGGGGGTTCCAAAGAGGATGGCTCTAGACTGTTCTCAATGGTAGCAGATGACAGAACGAGGAGTAATGGTCTCAAGTTGCAATGGGGGAGGTTTAGATTGGATATTAGGAAAAACTTTTTCACTAAGAGGGTGGTGAAACACTGGAATGCGTTACCTAGGGAGGTGGTAGAATCTCCTTCCTTAGAGGTTTTTAAGGTCAGGCTTGACAAAGCCCTGGCTGGGATGATTTAACTGGGAATTGGTCCTGCTTCGAGCAGGGGGTTGGACTAGATGACCTTCTGGGGTCCCTTCCAACCCTGATATTCTATGATTCTATGATTCTATGATTACATCTTCATGATGCACCACAGTCTCCCCTCTTGCTGAGCCACAACAATGTATCATATGGAAGTCCCCTGGCCTTGGGGCAACATGGGAGATGTAGTCCAGCTGGGGAGCTTGGCACATAGAGAAAACTAGGGACACAATGCATCTGAATGACAACTCACACTAGACTCACAGAGGCATTTCTGATTTGAAGACTGATTGAAGGATTTTAGCTCTCAGCCACCAAACCAAAATCTTTTTTGGTTTTCAGCTGTTCGGTTTGTCAAATAAAAGGCAAAAGTTTCCAGAGAAAGCACCTTTTACAAAAATGACATTTAGACAAAAATCCAATTTTCTGTTGAAAAAGAGTTTCCGCTGAAAAATTTTGAACAAGCCTAATATTGGACCCATTCATATTGCCAAATGGTAAATATGGTCTGAAATGCAACATTAACTGTCAGAAGCATGAGCACCTGGGGATGAGGGGGTAAGAATTAACTCATATTCTGCACTCTTTCATAAGAATTTTTACATATTGATCAAATGTTATGGGCACTAGACTGCACATTTGTCACGAGCCCTGTGTATGGAAGTCCCTCCCTGATCCTCTCCTTTTCCCAGACATATTTATTCTGTACCACCAGAAAATTATTTCCTCATCCATGCTCGGTCCATTAATCATGTTGGGGTTAGAGCCGACGTTCTTCCTATTCTCTGTCCATCTCATGATCCCTTGTATAAGGGTGGGGTTAGCAGGCTTGCAGCACCTATTTACCCGAGCGCAGCCAGACTCAAGCACCAGGAAGCCCAGATGCGTGCTTAAGTACAATTCTTTCTCAAACTTAAGCTCCTGGATGCATGTGTAACCAAACAGCCCCTTTGGCGTGATCACTGTGGTGGGGGAATGTGCCTTCCCATGTACAGACACTTCATTTCATACTGCTACATGAATATTCCGCATTTATAGTTGCCACAGCAAGGTTTAAGATATGCCTATTTACAGTTTTATCCAGTGCTAAATAGCTGAGTTTATGATACCAAATTCATGCCCTTCATTCATAATTGGGACTTGGATCAGTTGAAGATTGCATGTTTCCGACAAATGATTTATGAGACACAGAATGATCTCACTGAGTTTAATTTGATTTGAGGAAATTTCCCAACATTTATCAAGAGAAACTGTTATAAATCAAAACACTGGATATTTCATCAGAGGCTTTAAACTTTCTTCTAATGTTTTAAATATTCCTTTAGGATCTGATTTGGTAGCCATTACACTGAGCTGCATTTTGCTCAACTGCTAACCCCACTGAAATTCACTCACTCAAGGGTGGTCAAATCTGGCCCTTAATAAGCAGATGATGTATAGATAATATCTCTGATTAAGTTATTGTTTTCTAATTACTTGCTTAGGATACATAAAATCTATGGGTATGATTCTGTGCTGACTGAAGAGCTGATCAGTCGCCACATGCTAGAGAGCCTCTAGGAACTCTGCCTCCTTGCATATGATATGTAAAATCATAGAAAGAGAAATACAGGGCTGGAACCAGACCTTGAGATCATCTAGTCCACCTCCCTGTGCTGAGGCAGGATCAAATATACCTAGACCATCCTGACAGGTGTTTATCCAGTTCTTAAAGATGGGGATTCCACAGCCTCCCTGGGAAGTCTATTATATAACTACTCTTATAATTAAAAAGATTTTGTTCTAGTATGTAACCTACATCTCCTTTGCTGCAGATTATGTCAAATCCTTCTTGTCTTACTTTTAGTGGATGTGGAGAACAAGTTATTACGTACCATCCTCTTTATTATAGCCCTTAACATATTTGAAGACTGTTCTCAGGTTTTCCCTCAGGCTTCTATTCTCAGGAATAAATATGCACAGGTTTTTTAATCTTTCCTCATAGGACAGGTTTTCTAAAGCTTTTATCATTTTTGTTACTCTTATCTGGACTTCCTCCAGCTTGTCCACATTTTTGGTAGACAAACTGGACATAACACTCCAGCTGAGGCCTCACCAGTACTGGGTAGAGCAGGACAATTACCTCCCATATCTTACAACCAACACTCCAATTAATACACCCCAGAATGATATTAGTCTTTTTCGCAACTGCATCACATTGCTGACTCATATTCAATTTATGATCAATTATAACCCCAGATCCTTTTCGCAGTATTAACACCTAACCAGTTATTTCCCATTCTGTAGCTGGATATTTGATTTTTTTCTTCCCATTTTTTTCTTCTTTCTTCTTTCTTCTTTTCACTTGTTTATTAAATTTGATCTTGTTGATTTCAAAGTTCTCCAATTTTTCAAGGTCATTTTGAAATCTTATACTGTCCTCCAAAGTGGTAGCAACTCCTCCCATCTTGATGTAATATACACATTTTCTAAGCACACTCTCCACTCCATTATCCAAATAATACATGAGAATATTGAATAGTACTGGACCCAGCACAGACCCCGAATTTGACAGTGAACCACTGATAACTGCTCTTTCTATTCATTTTTCGCTCACCTTATAGTAATTTCACCAGATCACATTTTCCTAATTTGGTTATGAGAATGTCATATGAAACTGTGTCAAAATCCTTACTAAAATCAACATCTACAGCTTCCCAACCTCCTGCCCCCAACACCCCATCCACTAGGCCAATAACCCTGTCAAAGAAGGAAATTGGATTAGTTTGGCATGATTTGTTCTTGACAAATACATGTTGACTGTTACTTATAAACCTATTGTCTTCTGGGTGTTTACAAATTGATTGTTTAATAATGTATTCCTGTATCTTTCTTAGTATTGAAGACATGTTGCCTGGTCTGTAATTCCTCAGGTCCTCTATGTTCCCCTTTTAAAAGATATGTACCATTCTTGCCTTTGTCCAGTCCTCTGGGACCTCATCCTATCCTTGACAAATTCTCAAAGACAATTGCTAACAGTTCCAAGATTATTTCAGCTAGTTCCTTTACTACTTTATGGTGAATTTCATCAGGCCTGCCAACCTAAATACATCTAACTTATCTAAATATTCTTTAACCTGTTCTTTCCCTATTTTGGGTTGCATTCCTTCCCCCTTATTGTTAATATTAATTGTGTTAAATATGTGGTCACAATTTACCTTTTTAGTGAAGACAGAAGCAAACTAGGTATTAAACACCTCAGCCGTCTTGGTGTCATCCATTAAGAGATCTCCTTCCCCACTAAGTAGAGGAGCTATACCTTTCTTCCTCTTTCTCTTACTCCTAATGTGTTTAAAGAACCTTTTCTTATTGCCTTTTATATCTCTTGCTTGGAGAAACTAATTTTGTGTCTTAGACTTTCTGATTTTTTCCTACATGCTTGTGCTGTTCTTTTATACTCATCCTTAGAAATTTGTCCATGTTTCCATTATTTATAGGAGTCCTTTTTGAATTGCCGTTCATTGAAGAACTCCTGAAAGAGCCATATTGGTGTCTTACTATTCTTATCTTTCCTTTGCTTTGGGATAGTTTGTGACTGTACCTTTAAATTGTTTCTTTGAGAAACTGCCAGCTCTCCTGAACTCCTTTTTCCTTAAATTTTCTTCCAGTGGAGTCTAACCTACTGGTTCTCTGAATGTGTTAAAATCTGCTTTTTTGAAATCCATTGACCTTATTTTGCTGCTCACTCCTTGCTTTCCTTAGTATCACAAAATCTCTCATTTCATGATCACTTTCACACAAATTGCCTTACAATTTCTAGTCACTTCCTCCACTCCCGAAGCAAAAAGTTGTTCCCAATACATTCCAAAAACTTCTTAGACATTTTGTGTTTTTCCATATTCCTTTGCCAACAGATGTTTGGTAGTTAAAGTCCCCATTACTACCACGTCTTGTGTCTTGGATATTTCTGTTCTTTGTTCTAGAAATGCCTCCTCCTCCACCTCCTCCTGATTTGGTGGACTATAGTAGACCCCTATTATGACATCATCCCTATATTTCCCCGTTTATCTTCACCCAGACACTTTCAACCAGTCTACCTCTCACCTTCTTTTGGACCACAGAACAAGTAAGTGTATATATTCTTGATGTATAATGCAACACCTCCTTTCCCCCCATGCCTGTCATTCCTGAGCAGACTATCTATACCCCTCTATGCCAGTATTCCTGTCATGAGCTATATCCCACCAAGTCTCTGTAATGCCAATGATGTCATAAATTCACTTATGTACTAATATTTTCAGTACTTCCTGTTTATTCACCTCACTCCTTGCATTTATGTATAGACATCCAGGACATCGAGCAGACTCCTCCACTATTTTACCTCTTGTAATTTTCCGCCTTTCCTTCCGCCCCCACCAACATTCAGCTCTCTGTTTTTATACCTATTTGTGGGCTTTTGTCACCTTCCCACTTTGAACCTAGTTTGAAACCCTTCTCCTTAGTTTAAAGCCAGCCTCACTTGGTTGTGGATGTGTATAAATGAATACTGTGTTCTGAAGCTTGCATTAGCTGATGTAAATAGGAGTGGACATCACAGTAGAAGGTGCAGTGCTCAGAGTCTCCTTTTAGAGGTCCAAGGTGACTGCAACTGCCTGTGAATGTGGAGTGACATTATTGCATCAAAAGTGGACATGGCTGGCAGATAGGGAATCTATTTGTACAGTGTCTCCTCTCCATGACTGCCTCTGCTGGTGTTCCTACAGAGCCCACCCAGGATTTAAATTGCTCCCCCACTCCATGGCAGAATCCCAGTGGTGCTTAGGCATAAACTGTGTCTATTATCCATATGAGTGAATCTCTTAAGCTACAATGGGCATAGCTAGTGAAGGAGTGTACACTCTACTTCTTCCTATAACAGTGTTGCTGAATTTGGCTCAGTATATGGGTGTAGGTTGGGTATATAATATGCACATAAACACAAAGAACATGCTGTATATACACGTGTAGATTGTTACCTTGAGAGGCTAGATGTGAACTAGGAGCTTGGGAAATACAGGGTTTAAAAACAGATTGTATCACCCATTCCTCCAAGTTTATCTCCCGCCCCCATTTTTTCCATCATTAATTCTCAAATGTTAATGGTCTTTATATTCAGAAGAAACATGCGGACAGTTTACTAAATCCCAGGTAACAATTATCTATGATTTATTTATTTCTGAATATTACAGTGTGTCTCAGGCCCCAACTGGAGCTCGATTGGGTCACCATTGTTCAAGGGCCTTGTATAATCATATCCTAACAGTCAGCCCCTGCCTCAAAACTCTTACAAGCTATGTAGGTAAAGCAGAATCAGTATCTCCATTTGACAGGTGGGGAAACAGAGAGATTCAGTGACATTCCTGAGGACTCTGGTAGAGCCAAGAATTGAACCCAGATTTGCTGAGTACCAGTCCGTTCTTTTAACTGCAAAACAACCTTTCCTCCCCAAGTTAATGAAGCATTATAAGTAAAGTACAAATGTTTCTAACTGTCTTTTCCTTCATAGGAACACTATCCACAGATCTTATGTCCTGCAGCAAATACAGTGTATTGTGATCTGGTGGCTATTTGGTGAATGAGATTTAATTGTGACCCAGATCCAATTTCCAAATAAAAAACAAAACAAAAACATGATCCCACCGAGAGCTCTTGTAACAAGTCAAGAACTGAATGGGCATGGATATTCAACTCTTCTTTTACCTTTTGGAATTCAAATATAGCCACTAGCAACTCACCTGCTTGCATTACCCTTGGATGTATCTGCTCTGTGGCTAAATAGCATTGGATATAAAACTGCACTATCAAGTAGTGTCTTCCAGAAGTACTGGCTTCACTTGAAAATCTCAAACACCAAACAGAAATGCAACGAGCAAACTTGAACTTCAAGAGAACAAAGATCTGTAAATCAAGTTAAAAAAGAACACAAACAAAGAGTCTGCTTTCATAACAGTAACTGACAACACAGATTTAGATGCTAGAGTTTGACATTACTCATAAAAAGCACACTCTCACACATATCAAAGAACCTGCATCCTAGGAAGAGGAAAAACATTCTATGGTAAAGTTTCAGAGTAATATTAAAAAGAAAAAGAAGAAAAACAATTACATTGCTTATCATAATAACTTTAATTGCAAGGTTCTAATAAACATACAATTAGTTCAATTATTTTTTTCAATGCAAACAATTTATCCATCAGATGTGTTCCTTTATCTTTTTTGGGAATCATCACCATCTCAAACTTACTGAATATTTGTACTTTTTTTTAATGAATAGGTTTTATACACATTTGGGCCTGTGGATTGCTTGGAAATTTAAAATAAGATTCTCTGTGTTTGATATTTCAATATTCAGCTGTTTTACTGGTCATCTAAATCATATTGCATGGTTTCTGTTCCCTGAGTGAATGTCTTAACTTCAGCAGCAGTGCCTGAAGAAATCATTGGAATGCTGAATCGCTAAGGAAGAGGACAGGGAGCACTTTAGCAAGAGATACATACTGTAGCAGGAGATCAGCAGGATTAAAACATTTAAATCATTTCTCATCCTCTTTTGTACAAGAAAGACCATTATATTTTTCTCTGTGTTTTGCAGATTTTGAAAAATGCTGGGTAATATCCTGACTGAGGGAGAAAGATGTAAGCCAGAATTACTGGATGACCATGAGACTTTACATTTAATTTTCTTGTCAGAGTGAGTAATTGCTTGTAATCTGTTGATTTTAGGGTGTACTATAGCACCAATCACTCTAATATGTAAGGGTATGTCGACATTTATGGCAGTGCCTAGAGGATAGACAGTGCCTGTCTGGCTAGCACAGGTATAAATAGCAGTGTAGATGGTGAGACGTGGCTTAGATGAGTATAGTAGAGGAGAGTACCCTATACACCTGAAGCACCAGAGTACCAACCCTACACTGCTCTCTATATGCCCAAGCCATACTTCCCACATCAACTCTGCTATTTTTAGCACTGTAGTGTCCCTCTGCTTCCCTGTTGCCGGAGCCTTTCTTCACCCCAGTGAAAGGAAAGCTTTAGCTAGGGTAGGAGGCAGTGGGGAAAGGCTCCTGTAGCTACCTTCTGCCAGAGCCTTTCTCCTCTGCCCCCTCCTGCCAGAGCCTTTCCTTGTCGCAGTGAAGGACAAGGGGAGCTGCTAGAGCTGCTTCCTTTTCCCACTGCCTCCCTGCTTCCAAAGCCTTTTGCTATGGCATATAGCTACCTATGTCTGAGACAAGTGTGGACACAGCCTGTCTTTCATTGCAGCGAGTAGCTACACATGTAGGGCTTGAACTCTGCATGCTGCCATAAGGCTAGGCATGCTTCCAAAGTTAGTTAGATATGCATGTTGAGGTCACTGTTGGGCCTCGGACTCTTTTGCTCTACTCCCTTCCCTGGTATAGGAATATGCATCTACGGTTTTATATTTCTTCTTCTCCTCTTCTTCCCTTCCCCCCCCACATCACTCTGGTTGTGTTGGACAGACGTTCTTAAAAAGGAGGTTCTTGCAGCAAAGCGGTCATACTTTCGATTAGTCTGATCTCATTTGAGGAAGCTCTTTCCATAGCTAAACCCCCTTGACCATAACCATTTTAGCTCTGGCTCTCTAATGTTTTGTCCTGGGCTTTATGAAGAAGAGTTTGTCTCTGCTGGCATATCATGGATAGGGATGCAATCACTATCTGCATACTACCTGTATGCAGATACAGGTAAGTAACCGTTTTCATGTTCTCTCCACAGGTACTGTTGTGGGGAGTGGCCTAGATGATACGTCTGGGAGAAGGGAGCAGAAGGAGACTCCGCCAGTTGAAAGGCTTGAGATGCACTGTCCTAAGGTTGGGGGTCCCATGACCACCACTCCCAAGAGAAGGAGGCGGGTGGTGGTGGTCGGGGACTCTCTCCTCAGGGGGACTGAGTCATCTATCTGCCGCCCTGACCGGGAAAACAGAGAAGTCTGCTGCTTGCCAGGGGCTAAGATTCGCGATGTGATGGAGAGACTGCCGAGACTCATCAAGCCCTCGGACCTCTACCCCTTCCTGCTTTTCCACGTGGGCACCAATGATACTGCCAAGAATGACCTTGAGCGGATCACTGCAGACTACGTGGCTCTGGGAAGGAGGATAAAGGAGTATGAGGCGCAAGTGGTGTTCCCATCCATCCTTCCCATGGAAGGAAAAGGCCGGGGTAGGGATCGTCGAATTGTGGAAGTCAATGAATGGCTACGCAGGTGGTGTCA
Source organism: Chelonia mydas (assembly GCF_015237465.2). Lineage (NCBI taxonomy): Eukaryota > Metazoa > Chordata > Testudines > Cheloniidae > Chelonia > Chelonia mydas. The sequence continues at coordinate 58,139,104 of NC_057854.1, forward strand.
GAGAGAAGGCTTTGGATTCTTTGACCATGGGATGGTGTTCCAAGAAGGAGGAGTGCTAGGCAGAGATGGGCTCCACCTAACGAAGAGAGGGAAGAGCATCTTCGCAAGCAGGCTGGCTAACCTAGTGAGGAGGGCTTTAAACTAGGTGCACCGGGGGAAGGAGACCAAAGCTCTGAGGTAGGTGGGGAAGTGGGATACCGGGAGGAAGCATGAGCAGGAGCGTGTGACAGGGGAGGGCTCCTGCCTCATACTGAGAATGAGGGGCGATCAGCGGGTTATCTCAAGTGCCTATATACAAATGCACAAAGCCTGGGAAACAAGCAGGGAGAACTGGAGGTATTGGCAAAGTCAGGGAATTATGATGTGATTGGAATAACAGAGACTTGGTGGGATAACTCGCATGACTGGAATACTGTCATGGAGGGGTATAAACTGTTCAGGAAGGACAGGGAGGCCAGAAAAGGTGGGGAAGTTGCACTGTATGTAAGGGAGCAGTATGACTGCTCAGAGCTCAAGTATGAAACTGCAGAAAAACCTGAGAGTCTCTGGATTAAGTTTAGAAGTGTGAGCAACAATGGTGATGTCGTGGTGGGAGTCTGCTATAGACCACTGGACCGGGGGATGAGGTGGATGAGACTTTCTTCCAGCAACTCGCAGAAGCTACTAGATCGCACACCCTGGTTCTCATGGGCGACTTCAATCATCCTGATATCTGCTGGGAGAGCAATACAGCGGGGCACAGACAATCCAGGAAGTTTTTGGAAATTGTAGGGGACAATTTCCTGGTGCAAGTGCTGGAGGAACCAACTAGGGGCGGAGCTCTTCTTGACCTGCTGCTCACAAACTGGGAAGAATTAGTAGGGGAAGCAAAAGTGGATGGGAACCTGGGAGGCAGTGACCATGAGATGGTCGAGTTCAGGATTCTGACACAAGGAAGAAAGGAAAGCAGCAGAATACGGACCCTGGACTTCAGAAAAGCAGACTTTGACTCCCTCCGGGAACTGATGGGCAGGATCCCTTGGGAGAATAATATGAGGGGGGAAGGAGTCCAGGAGAGCTGGCTTATTTTAAAGAATCCTTATTGTGGTTACAGGGACAAACCATCCTGATGTGTAGAAAGAATAGTAAATATGGCAGGCGACCAGCTTGGCTTAACAGTGAAATCCTTGCTGATCTTAAACACAAAAAAGAGGCTTACAAGAAGTGGAAGATTGGACAAATGACCAGTGATGAGTATAAAAATATTGCTCGGGCATGTAGGAGTGAAATCAGGAAGGCTAAATCACACCTGGAGTTGCAGCAAGTGGGAGATGTTAAGGCTAACAAGGAGGGTTTCTTCAGGTATGTTGGCAACAAGAAGAAAGCCAAGGAACGTGTGGACCCCTTACTGAATGAGGGAGGCAACCTAGTGACAGAGGATGTGGAAAAAGCTAATGTACTCAATGCTTTTTTTGCCTCTGTCTTCACGAACAAGGTCCGCTCCCAGACTACTGCACTGGGCAGCACAGCATGGGGAGGAGGTGGCCAGCCCTCTGTGAAGAAAGAAGTGGTTCGGTACTATTTAGAAAAGCTGGACATGCACAAGTCCATGGGGCCGGATGCGTTGCATCCGAGAGTGCTAAAGGAATTGGCGGATGTGATTGCAGAGCCATTGGCCATTATCTTTGAAAACTCATGGCGATCAGGGGAAGTCCCAGAAGACTGGAAAAAGGCTAATGTAGTGCCAATCTTTAAAAAAGGGAAGAAGGAGGATCCTGGGAACTACAGGACAGTCAGCCTCACCTCAGTCCCTGGAAAAATCATGGAGCATGTCCTCAAGGAATCAATTCTGAAGCACTTAGACGAGAGGAAAGTGATCAGGAACAGTCAGCATGGATTCACCAAGGGAAAGTCATGCCTGACTAATCTAATTGCCTTCTATGATGAGATAACTAGTTCTATGGATGAAGGGAAAGCAGTGGACGTGTTATTCCTTGACTTTAGCAAAGCTTTTGACATGGTCTCCCACAGTATTCTTGTCAGCAAGTTAAAGAAGTATGGGCTGGATAGATGCACTACAAGGTGGGTAGAAAGTTGGCTAGATAGTCGGGCTCAACGGGTAGTGATCAATGGCTCCATGTCTAGTTGGCAGCCGGTATCTTGCAGAGTGCCCCAAGGGTCGGTCCTGGGGCCGGTTTTGTTCAATATCTTCATAAATGATCTGGAGGATGGTGTGGATTGCACCCTAAGCAAGTTTGCAGATGACACTAAACTGGGAGGAGTGGTAGATACACTGGAAGGTAGGGATAGGATACAGAGGGACCTAGACAAATTGGAGGATTGGGCCAAAAGAAATCTGATGCGGTTCAACAAGGACAAGTGCAGAGTCCTGCACTTAGGACGGAAGAACCCAATGTACCGCTACAGACTAGGGACCGAATGGCTAGGCAGCAGTTCTGCAGAGAAGGACCTAGGGGTGACAGTGGACGAGAAGCTGGATATGAGTCAACAGTGTGCCCTTGTTGCCAAGAAGGCCAATGGCATTTTGGGGTGTATAAGTAGGGGCATTGCCAGCAGATCGAGGGACGTGATCGTTCCCCTCTATTCGACATTGGTGAGGCCTCATCTGGAGTACTGTGTCCAATTTTGGGCCCCACACTACAAGGATGTGGAAAAATTGGAGAGAGTCCAGCAAAGGGCAACAAAAATGATTAGGGGTCTGGAACAAATGACTGTTGAGGAGAGGCTGAGGGAACTGGGATTGTTTAGTCTACGGAAGAGAAGAATGAGGGGGGATTTGATAGCTGCTTTTAACTACCTGAAAGGTGGATCCAAAGAGGATGGATCTAGACTATTCTCAGTGATAGCAGATGACAGGACAAGGAGTAATGGTCTCAAGTTGCAGTGGGGGAGATTTAGGTTGGATATTAGGAAAAACTTTTTCACTAGGAGGGTGGTGAAACACTGGAATGCGTTACCTAGGGAGTTGGTGGAATCCCCTTCCTTAGAAGTTTTTAAGGTCAGGCTTGACAAAGCCCTGGCTGGGATGATTTAGTTGGGATTGGTCCTGCTCTGGGCAAGGGGTTGGACTAGATGACCTCCAGAGGTCCCTTCCAACTCTGATATTCTATGATTCTATGAATAGTGTAGCTGGGTCTAGGGATTAACAGCATCGTTATCACCAACTTTATTTAGCAGTATTTCCATTTAGGACATTAGCAATTTGGCTTAAGTTGTGCCATGAAGCAATGTGCAATGGATGGACACACTTTCAGGGAAAGCCTTGTGGGCTATGGTCTCAGAAACACCCCTTCCAGACACAGGTCTTCCCAGGGATAATGTTGCACTGAAGGAGAAACAGTAGGCAATATCCTTTATGGGGTACAACATCCTCCCTCCACATAGGCAACCAACTGCATTCAGGTGTCATGAGAAAGGGAGGGAAAAGAAGCATTGCTTCTCCTACCCCCTTGCTCCCAGAGTTAAGAGCATCAATACTGTGTTCCTCCAGGTGCCAGAAGCCATTGTCCTGGAAGCCCTCATGAAGCCACACAAGAGCTTATTGTCCCTCTTCCCCTACATTGCTGTGTTAGGGCTAGGCACAATCTAGCCTTGAATTTGTGTGCTAATGTTTGAGTGACAGCCTGAATATATGAGGCCTCAAGGAAATTCTGCTGCTGGCAGAGATCTCTAATTTAATTTATGGGCCTCAGTGTGTGCATAAAGATTTAGTCATCTATGCCATGCAATCCGGTGGCTGCCTTCGTGAGGATCATAACTGTCTGTCAGCTCTGTTTTGCATCAGTTTGGTGCAGTAAAACACAGACACACATACAAGCAATTGAGAGCAGGAGAAGTAGCAGTAACCAGTCTCAGCCCCAGCAGTGGTGGATGTATCCTGTTGCAAATTTTCATTAGAAGAAGCAACTGTATTCAATCCAACTTCCCAGAGAGCAGCAGTATCAGTATGTCCCACCTCAGCAGCATGTGGATTCAGAGCATTCTTCATCTCTGTGGTATCATTCAGTCCAGCCAGAAATGATAAAAGAACATTAAAGGGGAGGCAGCATAGCTGAGTAGATAGAGCACTAGACTGAGATTCAGGGAACTTGGGTTCTATAACTGACTTTGCCATAGGCCTGCTGGGTGACTCACTCCTCCATTCTGTGCTTCAGTTTCCCCATCAGTAAAATGGGGATAATCATACTGATCTCCTTTGTAAAGCACTTGGAGATCTACTGATGAAAAGCACTGTAGGAAAGCTAGGTATTATAATTTATTATTTTGTTATAGATGCACTTGGCCCCCTGCTGCAGCTGGAAAAATAGGTGCTGGCCCTCTTACAGTTGCTTAAAGCCTTGCACAAGCATCTCCTGCTGTGTTCCTGTTGCCCCTGCAGAACCTCCCAGTCTCTTGGCCCCGCTATCACACTATCCAGGGCACAACCCCATTCATCAGAGTGATTTCCTATCGTGAGCCACAATCCTGGTTTCTGCCAGCTGCTTGTTGAATGAAACTGCAGAAAGGATCTCTCCAGTGCCATATTGCATCTGCCTACATTTACCTAGTTTGCTGCTTCTGTGGCTGTCATCCTTACTTCCTAAAGGGAGCTGCTATTCGCTCACCCCTCCATTTCTCTCTCAAGACACAGCAGCTCTTTGACGTCACCTCAGTGGCTAACCATCTGACCCAGGACCATGTGAGCATCAATGTGTCATGTGTAGAGGTAATTCTGGAGGGTAGCTGTCTGGGTGATGATTCTTTACCTCATCTATCCACATTGTGGACACCTTGCTCCATGCTGTGAGATTAGAATGTGTGCAGTGTCTTGTACAAGAGACCATTCTGCTGCTCTAGCACTTTTCCTTCCACACCCCTTTCCTCTCCTGCTACAGCTGCATGATCTCTCAGTTTGCTTGGAACCAATGGCCTTCCCAGTCCTCTCCTCCATCCCTGCCTCCTGACACACTCACAGCCATTTCACATTATTTCAGTGATGAATAAGTTATGTGTATTCATACAGATATATGCCTTTTATATATAAATACTCTTAGCTATGCTGGTAAAAGCTCCTCTCTGTAATGGTCCTCACTCTGGGTCTGGTTGGGGAGCATGGCCTAGTGGTCATGACCACAACCCCAACTGCCAAGAGGGTTATGGAGAGGGGAGCCCAGGCCCTCCCATTTCATCAGGCTCTAACCCAGGGGTCTTTGGGCTACCAGTGATCTGGCAACCAAAGCTGCTTAAGGCTGTCCTCCTTGGGCCTTTTTCTCTCATCCCCCTGGGTCAGCTTAGTCCACAGCCTACCCCTGCTGTGGAAGTCCACACCAAAATAAGTAAGAGGGGGTTACCAACATTCAAGGTCCACAGGATAATTCCATCTCTGGGGTGGGTCCTCCCTTCCCTCAGGCAGAGCCCCTTTGGGCAGCTATGTCAGAGCCTTTTGACTTCCCACTCAGCTCTGGAGTTGAAGTTCTGCTCACCTCCAGCTCTGCCACCCAAATGAGCTAATTCCCTGCCTTTTAATTCCGCCAGCAGATAGAGCATTTGCTGCAGGTGTGGCAGAGTCGGGCTGGCTGAGCCCAAAATAATCCCTTAAACTCTTGTTGCCCAGTGTGGGGTATGTACACCCCATCACACTCCCCAAATCATTTGTGCAAACCCAGTCCAGTTACATGATTGTTTGTGTTAAAGGAAATAAAAAGAGCCCTAAATGTGATCGGATCAAATCCCATTAAAAATTGTGAATATGGTTGTGACTATTTGTCTCCCAAATTCATTTATCACTAACTGAGAAAATCCAGTCACATAACAAAAGCATTAAAAGAAATATTTTTCATAACCCAATAAGATTTCAAAAACCTAACATAACTCTATAGAGCTCGTTGGACTGGTATTTAAAACACTGTACTCCACCTTACTTCTGCACCAGCATTTTTAAACTATTATTCAATTGCTTTCTGAAGTCACATATAACCCTACAAAATCCAATTTAAAAATAAACCATACAATAAAAAGATTAAAAGGGAAAAGAGTGGGAGCTATATTGTTAAGAAAGAAAAATAGCAATTCATGTTATCTTTTTTCCTTTTGCAAAATCATACTTAAATCTGCTAAAAATATTACTGGAAAAGGCATTTATGACGTTGCTCCTAATCTCAAGTCTGATCTCTGTCTCAGTAATGACCAATATGAAACGAAACACGCACAGTACTAGAAGTGGTCCGTTCTATTCCATTCCAGGCATTTAAATCTTGACCATCACCATGTTATCTGGCTACAGGGGGTCCGCTCATGTTTACTGGACAGAATCAAAAGTAACACTCCTGAACCTGGATGGCTAACTTCCATTTAATGCTGGTTTGTATTGGCAAGCCTAGCTAGCATTGCCAGACTGGCTGCTGCAATTTGCTCCCACCCCTCAGTCCTCAAGTCAGTGTGGGAATCTACTTTCACAACAGAACATTCTGGACTTTATTTGGGCTCCTCTTGGTTGGACTAATGTCTGAGAATGCATCTCCTAACATGGAAAGGAGGTCTTATAGGAACTGTATGGCAGTTAGCAGCTCCCTGTATCTGAGGAAAGAGTCATATGTTACCATTATCAGTTTGATTATTACATCTGTAGTCACTTGTAGGTTTGCCTTTGTTGGTGTGGGTCTGTTGCATGTGATACTATTGTATCCTTGTCTTTCTCTATTTTTTATAATGGTAAATATAACAACAGAGGCAGGTGAGCTGGGGAGTGCAGGGCGTTATAGCAAAGAGTCAGTTTTTGAAAGCTCAGATTGAGCTGCAACATTAGGGGGAAGAGAATCCACAAGGATTGAGTAGACGTTTTGGTGTACATCTGTAACGATGGCCCATTTCTTCTATAAGAACATGCTGTTCTGCTGTTACACAGGGCTGTGTCCTATGACAATATTTCCTATTGGACTGGGAATCTAAATTGTTGTTCCTCTCTTATTTTGTTTGGGCATAGGCTCTCTGTAAAGTTATATTTTATCCTAGAATCTAGGAGTCCCTGTATCCCATGGTGGAGCTTCAGCACCTCAGTCGGTTTAGAAAAGTTAGAAAATGATTTGGTAGGGGCTTCCCACCTGCACTTGTTGCTTGGGATTTAAAAAATGTCTCTCCTTAGTTTTGTAAATAAGAATTGCACTCTCATTTATTTTCATTGGCAGCCTCCTTTTGGCAACATCAGGTGATGGTTTCCAGTATAAAAAGCAGAACAATGAACTCTGCCTAGCTTTTTACACTCGGTGATCTGTCTCTCTTTCAAATGTGACTTTAAAAACATATTTAATGGTGTCAGCTGTGCCTCGAGGGACCAGAATTGCAAACAGGTACATCAAAAGTAAGATATGGCTCCTTCCCCGCCACAAACTCCCAATGTGACATTCAACAACAGCGATTTCCCTTTAGGTTGCACTTACACAGAACTGCCAAAACATGAAAGCAGCCTGTCCCCACACAATAGAGAGTTCTACCAGAATTGATTTCTATATTATAATGGAACTAAAAAAAAAAGGTTTTTGTTTTTTAAAGGACTTCATTGGTATTTCAAAAACAGTTCCTAGTATATTCATGTGATTGCTGAGATTATGTGTGACAGTGATTCCCAAATCTTTTCACAGGGAGGCCCACCTCGTAATAATAATATTGTCTTGTGGACCACCTCCCTGTTCATTTTTTAATTCACAGACCACCTGCTTCCCATTCCCAAAAGTTCCCTGTGGCAAATCTGGGAACTGCTTCCCTAGAAAAGTAATATTAGGAAATTATTTATGTATCTGTCTATAGGTTTTAAACTCTTTTGCGAATGCAAGACACTAACAGATTTAATTATACTGATTGTGAAAGGAAAGCATCCAAAGACGCTACTTCCTGATTTGGTAGGGAAAGTTCATTTGCTTTGCATTCTTCATTCACTTGCTTTTCACTGATCTGTTTCATTTTATTCAAACTATACATTCATTATACATTTGCTTTGCAAATTTATAGATAATCAAAATAGATGTTCTCAGGTTTTAACATGGGACTTGGTGAGAAGAGAAACCTTAGACTGAATCACTTTTAAATCACCAGTTTAATGCTCTGGGGTCAGATTGCCAAGAAGTTAGTCCATGAAAGGAAGGAAGTTGCCTATAATCAAGAAAAGTGTTTTACTTACTGACAAGGTTTCACTTTAAGGCCTGAAGAATCCAGATCCAGCTGGTCTGGGGGTAGTATTAAATCATAACCTGAATAAAAATTAGTTAAAATTGTTATTCAATAGTACAACCCCTTTTTCTCTGAGTTAAGTCAACCAAAAGTTGCTGTTAGCACTATATAAACGTGAAATAATGAGAAAATTAGGGTTTTTTTGTTTGTTTTTTAATCAAGCATTGCTATGTCTGGGGGAAAAAAAATCATCCTCAGAACATTTAGAATGGACTATGGGGACTTTTCCTTAGAGAGAGGGATCTTTAATAGTGAATGGTTTCTATGATTTCTAATTTTCATGCATTTTAGCCCCAACTTCTTGCTTTTGTGTACTTAATACATCATAAAAGGGATGTTTGCTTTTAGTTCACTTTTCTTACCTGAGGGTCATTTTGATGTATAAAAGGGACACAGAATGAACTATGAACTATATGGTATAATTACAATAAAATCGGGATCAAATTGGCCAAACTCCTTCCTTTATTATACTTGCCAGAGAAAAATAGGAGGAAAGGTTGAGAGAATCTGCCACACATTTGGAGGAGAGGAATGGGAGTGTAGAATGAGAAATGTCTTACCAATACCAAGAGTGAGCCAGTGACTGAGACATAGCTTTTCTTTGTTCATGTTTAGGAAAACAGTGAAACTGCTATGTAAATGAACTGGTGCATTGGAATATTTCTAGTATATGTCAGATGGTTGTTTTTTTTTCCTTTCTGTACTTGCATGTGCACCAGTATTTTTCTTCTGTAATTATGTTTTCATTTCACAGAACCTGTCAACATTTCCACCTAACACCAATGAGACAAATTTGGTGTTGGCAAAAGTGGGTGCAACTCAATTAAAATCAGTAGGGCTAAACCCACTTGCACCACTATATACTGTGTATGATCACCTGAGGCTAATTAATTGATGTATTGTGGGGTTGTCATAAATATAAAGGGAAGGGTAAACCCCTTTAAAATCCCTCCTGGCCAGAGGAAAAACTCCTCTCACCTGTAAAGGGTTAAGAAACTAAAGGTAACCTCGCTGGCACCTGACCAAAATGGCCAATGAGGAGACAAGATACTTTCAAAAGCTGGGAGGAGGGTCTGTCTGTCTGTCTATATGCTGTTTCTGCCAGGGATAGACCAGGAATGGAGTCTTAGAACTTTTAGTAAGTAATCTAGCTAGGTATGTGTTAGATTATGATTTCTTTAAATGGCTCAGAAAAGAATTGTGCTGAATAGAATAACTATTTCTGTCTTTGTATCTTTTTTGTAACTTAAGTTTTTGCCTAGAGGGATTCTCTATGTTTTGAATCTAATTACCCTGTAAGGTATCTACTATCCTGATTTTACAGAGGGGATTTCTTTACTTCTATTTACTCCTATTTCTATTAAAAGTCTTCTTGTAAGAAAACTGAATGCTTTTTCATTGTTCTCAGATCCAAGGGTTTGGGTCTGTGGTCACCTATGCAGATTGGTGAGGCTTTTTATCCAACATTTCCCAGGAAAGGGGGGTGCAAGTGTTGGGAGGATTGTTCATTGTTCTTAAGATCCAAGGGTCTGGGTCTGTAGTCACCTAGGCAAATTGGTGAGGCTTTTTACCAAACCTTGTCCAGGAAGTGGGGTAAAAGGTTTTGGGAAGTATTTTGGGGGGAAAGACGTTTCCAAACAGCTCTTCCCCAGTAACCAGTATTTGTTTGGTGGTGGTAGCGGCCAATCCAAGGACAAAGGGTGGAATATTTTGTACCTTGGGGAAGTTTTGACCTAAGCTGGTAAAGATAAGCTTAGGAGGTTTTTCATGCAGGTCCCCACATCTGTACCCTAGCGTTCAGAGTGGGGAAGGAACCTTGACAGGGGTACATAACATATTAATAAACAAATTCCCTCTGACAGGCCACAAACCCCACAAAACATTATTACATTGCTGCAGGATATAGCAAAGCTTTCTTGTTGAACAAAAGTCATTCTCCATTGTCGCCAGATAAAAGATACATTTTTAATCACTATCAATGGTGAAATTAACACCTTTTTATTATTTGGTGATACCCTTTTTGAGACAGCTGAGTTATATGGGTTTGAAAGATGGCAGCTTGTCCATATTTTATTAATGTCATTTTCCCTACTGGTTGACAATGTGCTTCAGTTTTTGTAATATCTTAGATTTGCTTGTCTAACTGCAACCCTGCTTTAACTCCAATGATGATATTGTGATTACATCAGAGTTGAAATTGAAAGCCCTCTGATAATGGACTATCTTTTCCTTAATTCTAAAATTCCTTGCTTTGGGGTTTAACTAAAGACTGAATGTCCCTTTGCCATTTTACATTCCCCCCCCCGCCCCCGCAAGGTTCTGATTCTGACCCTCACTGAATGCACGCACACCTTACACAAAGTAAAACTATTTCCCCATGTTTATTCCCCTCCCCCCCCCCCCGCCCACTGTTCCTCAGATGTCCTTGTCAACTGCTGGAAATGGCCCACCTTGATTATCACTACAAAAGTCCCCCCCCCGCCCCGCCCCGCCCCGCTCTCCTGCTGGTAATAGCTCACCTTAAGTGATCACTCTCGTTACAGTGTGTATGGTAACACCCATTGTTTCATGTTCTCTGTGTATATAAATCTCCCCACTGTATTTTCCACTGAATGCATCCGATGAAGTGAGCTGTAGCTCACAAAAGCTTATGCTCAAATAAATTTGTTAGTCTCTAAGGTGCCACAAGTACTCCTTTTTTTTTGCGAATACTAACACGGCTGCTACTCTGACACCTGTAACAGTAATATACAAAGTAACAGGGTAATCATATATACTTTCTCCTCATTAAACTAGATTTCAGCCAGGTAGTTAGATACATTTACAAAAAAAAAATGCTTATTTTGTTCCAAATTGCTGAACTACAAGAGAATCCTGCACAGACATGAAGTAGGAGGCATGATTCTATCACAGGAAAAGATCTTTTTGGTTCTTTGGAAAAAATCACCTATGTTGAAACTATGTAGCAGGGAGTCTCAAGGAAGTTATTTAGCTTTTATAGTTTATATATATACACATACGCTATCTGTATTCTCTGTATGTGTGTATGTATGTGTGTGTGTATAGATATAATGTATATCTATATTTTTTCTGTATTTATCTAGATCCATCTATATCGGTCTATCTGCACAGAGGGTATCATGCATACAGGATATATATGAGCAAGGGGTGGGGCATGCAATATGACATTTCTTTTAGTGGTCTTTCTCTACATATTCTTCAATAAATATGGAAGCAATCATGTAAATCAAATAATTATGGAGACTAAACCTGTTCTCAGTGGAAAGGGATTTATCTGCTGTAAACTACTGGATATTAGTAAGATAGCTCGCCTTTCATGTGCTCATATACTGTAACCAAGGCAACCTTTCATTACTTTGTATCCCACAGGACACCAGTACTAGCATCCTGTCCATTCTAAAATGGACGCTACTACAGCTCTGGGAATCTGTATGCTGTGGTACAGTATCTTGAAAAAGTCATGCCCTTAGCAAGTCTCCCAGGTGCAGGGACAAGTGAGCCATCAACAACAGATGTCAATTTGCCTTGACATGAACATTTGGATTTGTGTCTCATACGAATAATATAAGATTCCTATTTTTTTGGCTTTTCTAGGATTTATAGAAAAATAATGTGTGACTATCTCCTCCCCACCCACGCCTCTAATACACTGCACACACAAAAGTATATGAAGAATATTACTTATTTTGTGGAGGAAAAAAAGAATCCCACAGCATTTCTTTTTAATAACTGTTCAGCTACAAAATTTTATTGGTATCGTTTTATGTTCCCTCTAGAGGATGTAATGCACAAAAGCATTGCCACGGAACATATAAAATTACAAATGAAATTTATTGTAAAAAGTAGAATGTCTTCTAGACTGGTGTCAGTATTTATTTCATTCATAAACCAAAACTGCAGGTATAATATATTCATTGTCAGCAAGTTCATGTGTGTAAATTGCCATCCAATGGTATTGACTGATATAAGACAGATATTGAAAAGACAATTTAAATTTACTCTTCCAAACATAAACTGTTCCACAAAAGCACTGTAAAAACTCCTTCAAGGTTTTGTATTGTGCTTCACATTGATGGTTAACTACATAATTTGGTTGTGTCATAATCCACTGTGTTTGGTAATTTGGCATTAAAGGCCTGCAAAGCGGATTGAATCCTCACCACCTCACTGGTAGATAGTTTGAGTCTATGACGTAGCAAGCAAGAGAACAGGTCTAGACGACGCTGGCCAGGCGGGGAGAGTTTATTTACACGGTCCCGTATCTCTAATAGCTGCAAAAGTGCTGAGTCCTGTGATCCCTGAGTATAGGGGTAGTCCAGCTGCAAAATTAAGTCCCGAATTGCTTCAGGGTCAAAGTGCATGCTGTAGCCAAACACTTGGATGTTGTTGATTTTCATGTAGCCTAGGTTACGTGAAGGATCGATAAATTCCAGGGGTTCGTAGTAGATGCTTTCATTGCCATTGGGACCATTTGACTTAATTCGACTCCTCAAGTAGATATGTACTGTTTCAAAAAATGTCTTCCACTTGTTGCCTAGAGTCAGCGTCCAGTTATAACACTGAAGAGGTAAGTCCAGCTTAGTCCGCTCCCAGTCTGGGAAACTGTTTTCATTCACAGGCATGAACCAGCTTTCAGAGTGGCTGCCTCCAAAAGGGTTGACATAAACAGCTAGAACAGGTTCCAAGGTGCTGTTTTTTGTTAGGCAAATTTGAAGAGAGATACCCAGTATCATATGGACCAAGCTAGACTTGTACTTGTTACTCTTAAGGGTAAGGAGCATCCGTTTGCGCCAGGAGGGATCGAACCAGCTATTGAGGCGCATGTCATTGCTGATGAAAATGGCATGGACTTCAATCCTCCGGTCTGTTTTTTGCAATAAATACTTCATCTCCAGGTCCTGAAGATCTGTCTCAAACCCAATGTAGTGCTCTGTGGAGTCTGCCACTTCAGGCTTGCAAAGCCCTTGGCTCAGCATGTATCCAGTATTACAGTTCCCACAGCGGGTGCGGTTGTCAGGTGCACAGGTCAAGCATGCAGAGCCATCTCCCACAATGCAGGGAAGGAACCCATTGCAGGCTACCTGATCATTAGGGCAGGTGCACGAATGAGTCTCTTCAGAAAAGCTTCCCAGAAGACCATTTTCATTGCAGTACAGAAAGGACTGGATGCGGTTTAGCCAGTAGATTGACGATCTGTAAAGATAAAAATAATAACAATAATAATTAATAATACAAAGAAGGTGTCAGAATTCAATCAATACAACCTTGTATTTTTTCACTTTGAAAGAGACAAAGAAAACTGATATTGGCAGCAAATTCAGACAGTATAAACATCTCTAAAATGTCAGATGATGACATCAATGAATATATAAATTTCCAGTATAATGAAAAATCACAAAGGAATGTTACCTCATAAACTCAGTGGTGTAACAAGACAATTGGTTTATATTTTCTATTCACTGCACATCATTGCTAAGAAACCCTGTCAAGTAAATAGCTAATTTTCTGCATCTGACTTCATTTTAGTACTCTATCCAGGCTGGATTTTTATTTATTTATTTATTTATTTTGGTGCTATTTTACTAGTTAAGTTGTTATTTGTATGGGTGGATGTGTACCATCTTTCATCTTTGTTACACAGTCTTTGGAGGTTTACATGATATTTTGAACTTTCTTGTTCTTGTACTGTGATTTACAGATAGTGAGCTTTAGAGACCAAATGTTTAGCTGGAATACCAGGTAAGAGAAAACATTAAAATAGATTCAGACTGAATTATTTGAGTCACGTCTACCAGTATACTCCTACTGTTAAGCATGGGTGAATATGTCTTTCATTTTCCCCTGACTGGACTGGTAAGGGACAGTTTCCAAGAGAAAGACAATATGACCGAACAGAATCTGGAAATGGCTCAGAGCAAAAATAATCTGCATTGTTTTTCTATTTTTCAGCTTTTGTGCTTGCTAGTTTTATTGATGCATTGCTTGAAGAACACATTTTGGTTGCTGCTATGTCAAATTCCATTCTTCTAATGTTGATAAAGATGTTGTACAATTTGTTTCTCCCCATAACTATAAAATAAACATTAACACTGCAAACATATATGATCTCAAAATTTGGCTTTGTAAAAGTGTCAGTCTGAAACAGTAAAAACAAGTTAACCTGTACCCTTGCTATTTGATCTTTTTTCTTTTTGTGTGTCATTTATTGCATATCAATATTTTACATGAATAACAACTCTTTGTGCACGAAACATATTTTTAAAAAAATAAAAACATGGTTGACTAAAGTGCATTCATTGTGCTTTGTATCTAGTTGAAAGCAGACATTAAGCAAGAATGTTATTATTAGAGCTGGTCAAAAACTGGAATTTCCATCTTGCAGAAAATTCCAATATTATGGCATTTGTTATTGTCCAAATCAAGACAAAAAGTGAAAATAATGAAACTTTGCATGGAATGGAAAGTTACAAAATAATTCAATTTGGAAAGGCAAAATGGTTTGTTTGGCTTAGTTAAAAATTGAACGGTGTCTATGTGGACTGCAGTGGTACCTCAGGGAAGCTGTAGTTTTGATTAACCTGAATCAAAACATTTTGGTTTATTGAACCAAATTAAAATGTTCAGGTTTCGGGTACATTCACCATTAATCTGTGTCTGCCTGTGTTGCTATGGTGCCTCATGAAAATTATATTTAAGGTTCCTTTTGTCCCCCATTCTACCCTATGAGCTGGGTACACAGCCAGAAAATATCTCCCATAATGCATCATCATGAAGCACTGTGGCAGTCCAATCAGAGGTAAGACTGTGGTGCACCATGGGGAATGTAGTCCAGCCAAGGAGCTCAATCTGTAAAGGAAAATGGGAGCATGAGATATCTAAACTACAGCTCCCATAAGACATCATGGCAGCTCAGGTGGACACAGATTATTGTCAAATTGACCCAAAACTAAATATTTTGATTTGATGTAACAAACCACAATGTTCTGATTTGGCTCAGCCAGATATGAAATTAAATATTTTGTTTAAATATTTACCTGAAAAGTTAAAAAAATGGCAAAATTGAAATTTTCACGCAGATATATTTTAATGGAAAATTCATAACCAGCTCTAATTATTACTGCTTCATAGTATGTATTATCTGACTGTTTCAAAAGTAAACATTACAAAAGCCTTGAGTAGCTTTGTGACATATTTACAACTAGAGCTGGGTGGGACATGGCTTTTTTGTATTGGGAAAAGATTGGTTATTTTAAACCTCCTGTCCCAAATTAAGACAAAAAATATAAATCTCAACAATTTTCAGAAACTGACAATCCAAAAATAATTTGGTTAAGGGTCAATCAAAATATTTTATTTTGATAATTTCAAAATGCTTTGTTTCAATGTTGAGCTTTTTTACTATAATTAACTTAAATTTCAAGATTTGGATAATTTTGAAACTTTTTTCCATTTTTTTAAACAAGAAATTGCTCAAAACTCACAGTTTCCTGCTAAGTTTCAGTTAAGAGGAATAAGCATTTTCTACCCAAAAAATTTCTGTCAAAAATTCCCTGCCAGTTCTAGTTTTAACTTCTCAATTATAGTCTCCAGTTTCTGCTGGAACAGAACTACTGAGATATCATATGGCTCCTCATACTGATAGACACAAATGAGCTTATTTTAAATATTTGGGCATTATAACATTTAAAATTGGAGATAACAAATCGGTATACATCTTTTCAAGTATCCCAAATTAAAGAGAGGTCCTATAGTAGAGAGAAAGGATGGCCTTGTTGTTAAGGCAACAGATGGGGACTTCAGTTCCAATCTCAACTTCTGGCTTCAATTCCCATCTCAAGTATATACTTTCTGTGTTAGACTGGGCAAATCATGTAGTGCAGCATTTTGTCCTGCAGCAGAAGGCTAACAATGTTTGTTTAAATGAAAGCTAAGATTTGGAAATACTGTTCTTCACCAAAGAGAGGTGCGGGATGGGGGCAAATTTCCTGTGGAAAATTACATGGATATGGAATCACAGAATACATAGTGCTCCAATTATTGCCCATTTTGTTCCTATCTTTGGAAGGCACTTCCTTTATGTATCATTAGTGAAAGCTAAAAGAGTTGCTTGCTTTGCTACTATACGTTAACTACACTGGAAATAATGGTGTACGAATATGCATAGTAATTTATATTAATGATGCCACATTACTGAAATAAATCTTCTTAATAAAATTCTGTCCTTGTCTGAAGGATTGAAAGTCTCATCTCAAAGGTCCCTCACTACTTACTGCCTTTTCCTAGAGCTTTATGGCTTGGGCCTATCTGAGAAATATCCTAACCAGAGTTCCAAAAGCTACAAGATAGAGAACATGGAACTCCAGAGATTTTTTTCCCCCTTTAAATCTTTAGACTATGCCATTACTTTTAAATAATCTTTAAAAATTAGGCCTGCCCTGCTAGTAACAGCTGGAACTATACAATTACAGTATCCAGTTTAAGCACTTACCCTGATGGGGGTTGATCTGATCTACAAACGTGAATTCTAGCAGCACAACCCTCATTATCAGTTCCCAACAAAGGTTCAGTTTCTTTGAAAAGTTTTGTTCATAAATAAGAATATGTGAACAAAAAGCTTCTTGCACAAGAGAAACTCCATTACCCAGGCATGGATTTGAAAATAAATTTGTTAGTCTCTAAGGTGCCACAAGTACTCCTTTTCTTTTTGCGGATACAGACTAACACGGCTGCTACTCTGAAAAGTGGCAGGACAGTTATTTGCAGAATTATTGTAAAGATTCCTTTTTCTGTTTTAGGGCATCAGCAATAGAGGCCAAATCTGGCTTATTTTATTCACATAAATCATCATGCTGTCCAATTATTTTGGACATCTAAGTATTGATTTAGGAGCCTAATTTCAGGCACAAGTTTCTGATAATTGGAGTGGTAATCTATGTTAATAAAAATTTGTAATTGAAACTTTGAATATTGTTTTACTGAAAAAAGGAAGAGAAGATAGAGCTTTGAGTCATTGTGTGTATTTGTGTCAGAAAATTCTCATGAATCTTTTACTTTTTTGTCTTCTGTCTTCTCTAATCACCTAATTCCTTAAAATAAGTGCATGCAAAACAGAGTGGAATCCTAATTCCAGAGAGCTAATATTAATTTAAAATCACCTCAGAGTTAGCAATCGTTTTATATAAATCATCTATCATTTCTGCATTCCTCATGCTGCCAACAAATAAACAAACAAAAAGTGGTGGCTCAGAATTCATCTGAAATTTTAAAAGTGTATTTTACAAAAATGTGATGACCAAGAGAGGTGCTCGTATGAAACTATGTATAAAAAACCCCAATATATTTTCTTTTAACAATTGAACCTTTTTGTTCAGCATTTCTTTGTCTTATGAACTTATCTGTACTCTGAAGAGTTGCACCTGTGTGAGCAATGTAATACTTCTAATGGAATAGGTGGTGGGTCATCTCCTGTTTACCTTCCTAACTGATGTAATTACACTGCAGTGAACGAGACTGCTTGTGTGAATGAGATGAGCAGGAATTGTCTCATTGACAATAAACAAAAGGGAAATCACTACCCTGTTTTCATTGTCCACAATAACAAAAAAGCAAAAGGCAAGCTAACATAACAAATAACGTTAGGTGAAGATTTCAAAAGTGATATCATTGTTAATAATCTAATGGAATTTGATTTAAAAAATAATTAATTGTACCTGATAGCATCCCTTTGACACCTTAAGATACAGTTATATCACTTTATTATTTTGTTTCTTGGCTATTTCAAAGAATTATCTACATATTAACATGCAGCCCAAACAACAACAAACATCAGTGCTTAGGTCTTCTAAACGGGGTGGGCCAAATTCAGGGGCAATAAATTAGTTATGCTAACTTAGATTCCATTATATTCAGACACCTTTACTCCTATTGGCACTCACCCACAAATGTGTGATTGACTGGAGAAGAGTCTATGTTGTCATAACAAACACACACAAAAAAGCTCTAAGTATGGGCATGGCCTACTTTTAACAGACACTCTTACACTCACCTGTGAGTTACTTTCTTTTCTGAACTTCTCTCTTCTGTCCCTTGGGCATATCAGTAAAACCTGTTGACTCCTTTTAATGTAAACTCAGTGGGCCAAATTCAGAAATGACATGCCACAGGGTGACCTGCATGTTTCTCTTTGGTGAGTATGAGTCTAAAGATTTCTACAATATCTAAATAAGATGAAGGCCTTGTCTACGCTGCCACTTACAGCGCTGAAACTTTCTTCGCTCGGGGGTGTGAAAAAACACCCCCCGGAGCCATGCAAGTTTCAGTGCTGTAAAGTGGCAGTGTAGATAGTGCTACAGGGCAGGGAGCCACGCTCCCAGCACTGGGAGCTATTCCCCTCACAGAGGTGGTTTTATCACAGCACTGGGAGAGCTCTCTCCCAGCATTGGAGCCGCGACTACACAGCCAAGTTAAAGCACTGCCGGGGCAGCACTTTAACGTCGGCTTTGTAGACAAACCCTTAGAGAATGTGGGTAAATCTAAGGATATCTAAGAGGACTTTCTTAGTTTTCCTTACACTGAAGCCTAGTCTACATTAAAAACCCAACTACGTCACTTTGGAATGTGAAAAATCCACACCTCTGAGTGATATAGTTATGCCGACCTAACTCCTGGTATAGACAGTCCTAGGTTGACAGACACAATTTTTCTGTTGACCTACCCACTGCCTCTCACGGAGGTGGATTAACTATGCTGATGGGACACTCCCTCCTGTCAGCATAGGTACTGTCTACAGTGAAGCACTGCAGCAATGGAGCTGCAGAGCTACTTTCTGTCGCCTTTCAGATATAGACAAGCACTCAGGCTTGTTTCCGCTCACCTCTCAAATGGTCCAAGAATATTTACCAGTATGATTCCTTTGTTATTTGCATGAATGAAACCAACTGCTTTGTATTACTTTACCTCTTTAAAGTTGGCATTAAGCAGTAATAATATACTTCCTAGTTCACTGTTGTCATATTACTTTTACTGAAATAAATTAAGTGAAAAAAATCTACATGGAAGGGAGGTAACCATACTTTATTTATCCTACTAGTCCTTAATGCATAAATTTGCACTCATTTTAGAGAGTGATTCTGAATTTTTTGTCCTCATTCTAGGAGTAGAGATGGTCATTTAAATAACTCATCTGGAAAAAAAAATGATTTAGATTCTAGTCATAATTAGGAAATTTTTAAAATGTATAACAAATTATGTTTAGGGGGAAAAAAACATACAAACGGTTTCAGTTCCATGATAGCATTGCCTAACAGATTTTCATGTCTGTATGCTTTGTGAACCCTTGAGTTTGAAGGGGCTGGTTATATGCATTGTACTGATTATTGAGATCCCTCAACTCCTCCTATTGAAAGCAGTAATGGGGGGAACCAGCACTTTACAGGATGAGGCCTGTGATAAGGTGTATATCCCACACAGTCTTCAAGTGGGCCTGAGAACAACTAACATACTGGGCTGCACTTGGAGAGTGGGCTAGGCTTAACTGAGGATGAAGCCCAGCTGGGAATGGGGTCTGGGAGAGGATTATAAACTACGGAATTTGAGAGCAGAAGGTGGCTGGCGGCTAGAGTGTGGAGAGTCCTTTTGGCAGGATTATGATGGAAGATTTTCTGACCCCAAATGAAGTCACTCTAGAAACTGAAGAAGATTCTGTTAGAGAGGGAGAATGGATGCACAGTAGGGAAAAAAAGAAAAGAGTAGAATCAGAGCATGATGATATTAGCAACAAAGCAAAGCTTGGGAAAGAAATAAACCAAAATGTTAAAATTGTAAGTTCCCTTGCCAAAGCAATAAGATTAGGTACCATTCAGTTTGTGAAAGCAGCTAACTAGATCAAAACAAGCATAGGGGATATAGTAACAGCCAAAAGGTTGTAAGATGGGGATTTTTTAGTTGAATGGTCAGACAAAGAACAGGATGCTAAACTTCTTAAAAACTAAAATGCTTGAGAAAATTAAAATAAATTGCCAGCTACTAAAATATTCCCTGCAAAAAGCGGGTGATACATGGAGTGCCATTAGAACTGATCAATGATGAAACACCGAAAGCGTAGGAGAAGAAAAAGTGTTAGTGACTAATTAGTAAACAAGGAGGAAAAAGCAAGCCATCTATAGCAGTCCTGATTACATTTCAGAAAGGAACTCTAACTGAGAAAGTAATATTAGGGTTTCAGATCTTTAGAGCCAAGCCACATGTTCCCTTACCCCTACACTGTTATAAGTGCCAATGGTAAGGGCATGTAGCAAATGTTTCTAATGTGAAAATGAGATATTATAAATGTGTGGAAGAGCATTCCTATGACAATTGCATTGAAGGGGGGTGGAGGTCAAATGTAGCAACTGCAGTGGTAACCAGAGTCAAGCATATAGAGGGTGTATTGTGGCAAGACGAGTTAAGGAGATACAAAAGGCAAAAACTGTTAACATTTTATCTGGAAGCTGTAAGACTCTCAAAACATCAGGTGGAGAAGGAAGAGAAAATCAGAATAGGAAAAGGGGAACTGCATACACAGCTTCCTTCTATAAAATATCATAAACTGGAAGGAATAGGTGATGGTATACTAGTAGTGGGAAAAAAAAGAATAAAGAAAAGTTTTTTGCATTTATGATATAAATGATAAATTGCACATCACAAATGGAAAAATCAGAAAAAAATGAAAATTATAGGAAGGATAGCAGAAAAAATCTTGTATACTAACAATCTGTCAATAGATCAGATTTATGTGATTTGAAATTAGGTTAAGGGTGAAATATGACTACTATGGGGATCACAATCTTTTTGTTGGAATGTGCACAGTTTTACAGCACATGCAAGAACTAAAAGAAAACATCCTGGAAATGAAAACTAAACCAGCTATCCTATGTCTCTAGGAAACATGGTTGGTTAAAAAGCTTCCTTTTAAATTTACAGATTACTTAGACAAGACTGAAAAGTAGGACAAGGAGGAGTCATTTGCACTTTCATAAAGGATAGACTAAACTACAAAGCCGTAGAGAACAAAAAAGTAATGATGTGGAAGGTAAAGTAATCCCAATTCACAAGAGATTTTTTTCTTTAAAGATCTATAATATCTATAACCTGCGTAGGAAATTAGAATGCTCAGACTTACTAGAAAGACCACATATTTTATGCAGTGACCTAAATAGTCATAATAATTTGTGGGACAGTAAGACAACTGATAAGAATGGCACATGCTTAGAAAACTTCATTAAAAACAAACTAATGATTTTAAACAATGGCACACCAACACCCCAAAAGAGATTTAAAGCAGAAGATAGTTTTTTTGTTTAGACCTGGCAATTATAACAGCAGATACTGCAAGTAGATACAACTGGGAAATAAATAGGGAAGAAGGAATGGGGAGTGATCATTTCTCCATATCTTCAACCTTACCTTGCCCTTGAAAAGTAATGGAAAAATACCATCCTGGGAGTTTTAAAAAAGCTAACTCAGAGCTATTTACAACTCAGTCTACTGAATTTGTGAATATTCATTGTGTGAGTGATGATGACATAGAGAATTTCAATGCCAATGTAATACAGGGATTAATAGCAGCAGCTATGGTAGCCATACCTAAGATACTGAAATACCCCAAAACTAAAACCTCAGTTCCATGGTAGAATGAGGACCGCAAAATAGCAATCAAGGAAAGGAACAAAGCCTATAAAAAGAAAAACAGAAAATGAATAGTAAAGATCCAATGAAATATAGAAGAAGTAAGACAATAGCCGAAATAATTATTTAAAAAAAGAAAGAAAGAAAAGAAGGACAGGTGGAGGAAGTACCGTAGGTGGATAAATAAAGATACCAAGACATCAGAAATATACAGGCAAATTAGAAGAATGCATAGAATTAAGACAAAGAGTAGTAACTTCCCCTGTTTTCTTGGGACTGACACAATAGTTAGAAGTTCTGAAAACAAAACAGCAGAAGTTTAGCAGAAACTTTCTGAGGGGTGAGTAATAATGAAATCAAAGTGCAGTTTTTCCCCCAGATTAAAAGACAATTCATTTAAGAGAATCATGATCTACTATATAGGTAGGGTAAACATGAAGCTACTATACTGAATGAATGGTTTTGTAAATGGGAGCTTGAGAAAGCTATTGCTAACAGCAAGAATACGTCCCCAGCTAAAAATAATATATGCAACATTTTAATATCTATTTGAAAGCAGTTTGAGGGTTCACTTGGAATTATATAACAAACTATATGGGAGGGGGAGGAGTGATACCACTAGAGTGTAAACATGTAGTAGTAATTCCAGTTTAAAAACCAGGCAAATTATCTGCACAAATGGATGTTTATAGATCTATTGACCTTATGTCCTGTCTGAGTAAAATCATGGAGAGAATGGTGAATGCAAGATTCATCATCTATTTGGAAAACAATGACGTTATATCTAAGGTACAGCCTGGTTTTAAGAGTGTAAAATGCACCCATTGATCACATTGATAAATTAGAAATTGAAATACAAAACAAAAAATGAATCACAAAGGTTTCATGATCGCTGTCTTTCTAGATATTGACAAGGCATATGACATGCTATAGAGGGAAGGCTTGTACAAAGTAGATACATTTAGGAATAAGGGGAAGAATATATGGGTGAATTAGGGACTTTTTCAGTAACAGGACCATGGAGATCGGAGTTGGGAAAGTTATGTTGACTATAGCTAAGATTAAAAATGGTACACCACAGGGAAGTATTATTAGCCTGACCTTATTTAATATGATAAATGATCTCCCAAAACAAATAAGTGCTGGGGTCAGTCTATTCTCAGATAATTGTGCTCTGTGGATAAGCAGCAGGAATATTGAGGTGGCAGAAAAGAGAATCAATAAAACATTACAAGAGACCTCTGATTAGGGAAGTGCATGAGGTATCAAGTTCTCCATTGCCAAAACCAAATGACTGATCTTTACAAAAAGGAAAGTTACAAAGGAATGTAAACTGTATCTGTATGGAGAACAAATAGATAAAGTTAAAAGGTTTAAATTCCTAGAGGTAATATTTGATGCTAAATTACTTTGGAAAGATCATATAGACTGTGTTAAAGATATATATACAGGAAGGATTAAACCACATAAAAGTCTTGTTGGGCTAATTGGATAATGGAGATGAAAGCATTGCTGTTGATATACAGAGCCATAATCAGGCTGGTAATTGGTTGTGGCTGCCAAGCTTTAGGATCAACATCAAAATCAGAACTTGAAACCACTGGATCTAACTTTTTGGGCTAAAATTAATGGGAATTGTAATAATGAAAACACCAAACAAACATAAAAGGATTGTTGGGAATTTGATAGGCAAACTATAACACATGACGTTAGAACTCCGCATGCCATTCAAGTTAAATGTGGCTGCAGAAGTTGAAAGACGAGGGAGAGCTAAATGGCATAAAAACTTTTAGTCATGCAAAAATTTGATGTAGACGGAAAGTCATATGTCCAAACATGGATTTAGATTTATTTATAAACTTAAGGGTAAAAAAGAGAGAGTAGGTATGAAAACTGAAGTGTACCAGTCTATAGATGAAAAGTGGAGTCAATTCTGTCAAATATAGACAGATGGGGCCAAATGAGACAAAACAGGAAGAACAGGGACAGCATATTGTATATCAAAATGTGGAATAAGTACATCTAAAATAGTACCAACAGACAAACTAGTAACAATACAGTAGCATTAAATTAGATCAGGAATGTACACCAGGATAGGTGACTATCTTTTTTTTAATTCAGTCTTAGGCCTTAAGGTGATAAAAGAGAGGTATCTCAGTATGTTGTGATTTAATCAATGAAATTATATTTCTAATAACAGATGGGGTTACCTGTAGCATTAGCTTGGACCCTAGTGTATATTAGAACAGCAGAGAATGAAATGGTGGACAAAGCAGATAAAAATGCTTCAAGAAATTGAAACACTGACATGGAAATACCCTGGAGTAAACAGGAATTCAAAAGCCCAGTACAGAAAAATGTTAAAAAAGTAACAGTAAAATAAATAAATAAATAAATACATAAATAAATAAATGGACTAACGAAAAATAGAATATTTTTTTTATTGTGACCTAGAGTTGAAGATAACAATATACTTCAGGGACTGGTTTGGAAAAATGAGCAGATGTTGTTTAGAGTACTAACTGGACATTGTGCCTTAAACAAAAATCTGTTTTGAATAAACAGACACAATGATAGACAATGTATACACTAAAAGGTGGAAGATACAACTGATCACCTTGTATGGGGCTTTGATAAATAAAGGGAAAAGCTTTCTGAAAAATTCAAACAGCTTAAGGTAACAAAAGTTACATTGTTATTTAGTAAAAATGTCAGGGAAATGGGATAGTTTTAGAAAGATGCTGTTACATTACCTGAAGGACTCAGGACAGAGTGAGAGAATATAAACTGCTAAGTATTTAGGAATTATAGTTGGCAGCTACAGACTACTCAGTTAAATCTGCTTCACCACTGGAAAAAAAAAGAAAAAGAAAGAAGGTGGCTGCAGGGAAGAGAGGAAGGACCTCTGCAGTCACTCTGGAATTAGAGAGTGGAGAGATCAGGAAGGTAGCCCATGGCAGAGAATTGGCCCTGGGATCCTCTCATAAACAGAGAATTCTTGAAAGAGGCCAGGAGAGAGAGACAGGCACTGGGAATGGAGCAGGCTGATAAAAGGGCAGGAACCAGATTTCCCGTGGAGAGTCCTGGGAGGTGTTTGATTGAGAAGTAGAGTAAAGGAAGCTCAAGAGAGAAGAAAGTTCAAGCCCAAGGTGAGTGGAAGTGGGTTTAACTATATATTTTTATGCTGGGATTTTGTTGGGGTAAATCAGGGGTAGACCTTGATAGTTCCAGCCCTGAAAGAAGAGTTAGGCATTCTGCCTCACAGACTTTCTATGTTAAGAAAAGTTGGGTAGGAAGAAGTCCAGAGAAGTATAAAAAATTAGTTGGGGATGGAGCAGTCCTCAGTTGCTAGTTATAGGGTCACTGGACTGGAACCTAGTGTAGGGGAGTGGGACTGGGTTCCCCTACTAGCCACTGACAAGGTGGTGTGAGGCCAGAAAAGGAGATAGGGATGATGGAAAGCCCTGAAAGAAGGGTGTGAGGACAACGGCGTCTGGGGTTGGGGTCAAAGCTCCCTTTGTAAGGACTTTTATTTGTTGGACTTACCCTGGAAGGGGTGGACTTAAATCATGACCTGGATTACTGGATGGCTGAGTTACAGGAAAAGACATTACTGCAGAGCCAGAGTGACCTTTGGCAGGGGGCATTAGAGATGAGAGAGCATGTGTCCTCATTTCCAGCCATGACAAGATGCAGTAGTGGACAGTGCACTCTTTCACAGGGCCCCAGATGTCTTTGTCTCATTAGCAATCCAAGATCTAAATTTTATGCTTTCCTTGTTTCACTAAATGAAACAAGTTTATGATAACACTATATTTATGAAACACTAAACTTTTTAATACCCCTTTTTAATACTCCCACAACAGCTTCTTCAATTAATTGAAAACTTTCCACACGTGACTGATATTCCAAGTCAAGAATTACTATCTATGTTATACTGGGCACTTCCAGAAATACTGTTAAATTGAACAGCTCTGTATGGGGAAATTTAAGTACATCTCATAAACTGTCTTTCAATTGCTTTTTGTCCATTTTGGATCTTAATGGGACCCAATTTCCTTTCCATCTTTAATAATACTGCTGTGGCCATCCTACAAGGGTAGAATGTGGGAACGTACTGTGAAGTTCAGTGTACTTGGCACATGGAGCCACACCGGAGTATCACTTTGCTCAGATAACTACTTTCCTTACCTGCCATTCAGACAATGGAACTTTGTACTGGATTCCCTCCACTGGATTCCCCTGTCCAACTACATTGTTTATATATTTTCACCCTTCAAAGTTCTTCCCAGCTCTGCTCCAGCATGGTTGTCTCTTGTCCCCTCCCTTACTCTGCCAGTGATACCAGCCTCAAAGCACATTCCCCCTCTTCATTTACTGATGCTAACTCCTCATGGAATGTCCTCCCAGGACCAGTTCACCAAAACACTACCCTCTCCATATTCAAGACTCACTTCTCTCCACATTCCAGACTCACATCTTCAGCCATGACCACAAGAAATGGGGAAAACATACCACTGAAAGTTCCTTGTGGCTTCAGAGCATATCCCATTTCATTAATCTTTTGGAGTGAAATCTGGCCCCGCTTACGCCAGTAGCAGAACTCACATTCACATCAATGGGAACTGACCCATTCACCCTTAGATTGTAAGCTCTTTGGGTGACACTATAGATCACACCTGTTTTTTTTGTTTGTTTGTTTACTAGGCTGTTACTGTTCCGCTCAAGACTAATGCATTCCCACTACTGCTTTCCATCAGCTTTTTTTTTTTTTTTAAATCTGTGGCCACATCACTAAGGGAGTGTCCGCTTTTTGGACCAATTGTGCCATCTTATTCAGTAAACACTGTCATTCCCACTGGTTAAAATGGGACTAGTCAATAAGTGAGGACCTACTTATTCCTAGATTCCAAAACTAGAAGGGACCATAGTAATCACATAGTCTGACCTCCTGTATATCACAGGCAACAGAATTCCCCCAAAATAATTCCTAGAGTATATCTTTTAGGGAAAAAATGCTTGATTTTAAAAATGTCCAGTGAGGAGAATCAATCATGACCATTGGTAAATTGTTGCAATTGTTAATTACCCTCACAGTTAAATGTATGCCTTATTTACAGTCTGAATTTATTTAGGTTCAACGGCCAGTCATTTGATTGTGTTACATCTTTGCTATATAGAAGAGCCCATTATCAAATATTTGTTTCCTATGTAGGTACTTATATAGGTACTCTGATCAAGTCACTCCTTAACTGTCCCATAATTAAACTAAAATATTGAGCTTCTTGAGTGTAATATAAAGCATTATTTATAATCCTTTAATCATTCTGGTGGCTGTCTGAACCCTTATAATCCTTTAATCATTCTGGTGGCTGTCTGAACCCTCACCAACTTATCTTACTTACTGAGTAGGAGTACCACTTTCGGGTCCTTTATGTCTTGTACTGTCCCAAGCATGCTGTCAGTGCTTAACAGTTATAATTACTATAAAAATAACTGGTGCATTAGACAGCACTGAAAGTGCTTTACAATACACTGCACTACTTTTTATGACAGGCTGTCATTATTATTTCAACCTGGAGACACACTTTAGAAGTAATGTGTGTTTGGTTTTCAAGTGTGAAAGTCAGGTGATGAAGTAATACTACTGCAATATAGGATGTGACCAAAGTCTACTGAAATCAATGGACACCTTTCCACTGACTTCAATGGACTTCAGATCAAGCTTCAAATGCATAAAGTCTCCCCAATTTGACCATTCCTGAGTAAATGGTAGTTTGCCATAAAACATTATCAAGAACTATTATTTACTGCATCCTACTTAAAAAACAAGAGTCCTAAATTCACTTTATTAAAATGTTTTAAATTATATTGAGCATTTCTTCTACAAATGACATTCTGTCCTGCCCAGACTAATTCATTTATTTTATCCAGAAACACGGATACAGTCTTGCTTTGTGATGTCTGATACCGTTTACAAATCCTTTCAAATGTTAAATTTGCTTGTGACAAATTGTATTTTTGGCATTTCCTTATGGAAAGGATGTGTCTGAACCATTAGTCCGTGAGAAATGACTTACTTCTGTTACACAACTTCTGAATTCTTCACTTTTACAAAAATAAACTTTATATTTCTTTGAATAGATTTAGAGAATTCTCAGCCTTGTGCATTCTCCTCTTTGTGGAGAAACTATAGTGTGGGCAGCACAGTGCTTTCTTATGTTGTTCCTGCACTGTGCTTCAGCACTATCCTGCAATAAACACTTCTATGGATAACAAGAACTTGGAGTCAGTGCATCTACCTGTAAAGTTTTCCTGGAAGGAGAAAAACTCAACAAAGTTCTTTCAAGACAGGGAGCCTTTGCTAGAAGCCAGGTGTTACCTACCAAATGTGTTGGGTCCCACAATCTGCGTGTGATTCTGGGTGTATCAGCAGGAGGCACAGGGCCATCTGCCCAGAGGCCCTGTGACTCTGCACTGGCTCCACATCTTCATGCTCCGGAACTGCGCTGCTAAGGATGTCCTGCTGCCCCCAGAATTATCACAAAATAAAGGGGAAAGAGGAATCCTACAGTACACAGGGGGTTCCAGTCTGCCTTAAACTTCTGGGCTGATTTACCAACGCTGGAGAAGAAGGGCCAATGTGCCTTTTCCCCAGAACTATTCCTCGCCACACCTCTGCAGTGGAGATCCCTTTGTAGCATCTGCCACAGAGTCGAAGACAAAGGGAAAGTTGCTACAGAGGTAGCTGACTTCTTTCTATGGAGGAGACCTCCTGTATATTGGAACTGGGGAGATGGTCTCCCCAGAATGATTAAGAATGTAAGAACAGCCATACTGGCCTTACCAATGGTCCATCAAGTCCTGTCTTCAAACGGTGGCCAGTGCCAGTGTTTCACAGGGTATAAACATAACGGCACTTTTGAGTGATCCATTCCCTGTCATCCAGTCCCATCTTCTGGCAGATGGAGGTTTAGGAACACCCGGAGCATAAGGTTGCATCCCTGTCCATCTTGGCTATAGCCATTGGTGAACCTATCCTCCTGGAACTTATATAATTCTTTTTTGAACCTAGGGTATGATTACAAACCATATATTCTAAACACATGTTGTGGTTTTGTTTAGCAGTCAGAATATTTTAGAAAATTCTGCTCAGTTTTTGTTTATTTTCTTCCCAAAAGTAGCAGTGTATTTGATTCACTGTGTAACTCTTGTTCGATTATTGCAACAGAGGGGACTGAAAAACAAACCTGTTCTAAAATCTGATGATCTTTCTTACATGTTTTCAACTGGAATAGATTTTCTTGAGGCAGATGATGAATTTTGAATTGTAAACTTTAGGAGAGCTGGGTGGGTAATCAGATAGAATGTGATTCTATACTATGTAGGCTCTGTCCAGTGGGTAAGCAGTAAGAGCCTCTAAAAGTATTGACCTTTTTTTTTCTGTGTGTGTGTTTCTGTCTGTGTGCACAGAATCACAAAACTAATGATGTAGATATAAAAGTCCATGTATATGCATTTTTTTTCTGTATGTAGGTGTTCAATGCAAGTAACAACAGTACGGTTTTACCTTCCGTTTTAGACACTATTTCAAAAAGATGCTGGGCTACAGTGATCCAGAAAGGTACAAACTGCAGTTGCCAGATAGAGCAAGGATTGCTGCTTCCCACTAAAGATTCACTGCTGGTCAAGAACAGGGAATAGTTGAACTGTCACTCTCCCTTGAGGGTTGCACCAGAAAAGATATCTTCAAATCATAGTCAGGACTCAGTAGGAGACCAGCTGATGGAGCATGAGCAAGGGATGCACTAAACTGGTACCTTCCTCAAAATGTGTCACCATCTTTTTAGGCTGTTTTGGCTGGAGTGTGCCACCATAGTCAACTTCCAAATGGACTTTCTGTTGCTAGGGGTCCTATGCAATGTGCTACAGTGATTTCAATCAGGGAAACCACATGGTGAATCTATACCAGTGTATGTCTGACCAAACTCATGAGTGACCTACAAAAAGATGAAGGGCCAGATGCTCACTGGTGTAAAACAGGATAATTCCAATGAAGTCAAAGAAGTTACACCAGTTATCGCCAGCTGAGATTCTGGTTCAAGTTATCTTTATAAATGTCTCAATGCAATTTACAAATATTAACTATTTGTACTTAGCAATTTAGTGACAACTAAATGAAATGATTGAATGTGAATTCATATTCCATTGCACACTTATCAAATGTTTCCTTAATTATTTATTTCTCTACTGTGTCTTAAAAAAATAACCACTTGCTACCACTTTCTAATTATATGACAGTGATACAAACAGAAAATAAATTTATTTGGACAATAGCATTTTAAGTAAAATACAAAATAGGTCTTAATGCTTCCTCAGTACACACACAAATATTAACCATAAAAATGGAACACAGTATGTAATAGCTGTGGCAAGTATTTAATCATGATGTGACACTTTTGCCTCCCTCTCCAGCTTGCTGAGTGCTTAACATCTGCTGTACATCAGATGGTTCACTAGCAGCTCAGTGAGGCAGATGCTGAGTGAAAAACAGACAATTTAACAAGAAATGGGTGGGCAGTAAAACACCCATTACTACATTTTTTGAGAGGGCAGACTAAAATCGAGTATAAATCCACAGAACAGGAACAGCAAAGGCAATTGCAGCACAAGCTTCTCTAAAATGTCCTAAACTTGATCTGCCTTAACCACATCCATAAGAGATGAGTACAGAAATCTCCATGTTCTTTGTTTCTGCACTGAAACTGCTGATAGGGAGATTAATTGCCCATAAATCAGGTGGTGGACTTGAGGTGTGGATGTTTGTCCTTTAGGAGCTAGACTGAGACTACCAACTCATTCCAAATCAGCCAGGAGGTGGTAATATCTGATAATTAACAACCTGGGTTTAATTTGCATTAGCAGGATAGAGGTACAAGGCTAGGGATCCTATTATCAACCCCGTAGGCAATTAAAGGAACAGATACATGCTGCAGAGTTTTATTCAAAAATCGAGGAAATGCAGGTATTTAAATAAAATTCTAGCATGTTAATCAGCAGTGTGCTAATGGCACTTACTGGATCTGATAAATGTCTTCTAAGCTAATCAGGGAATGTAATCAGAAAATACCTACATATTCATGTTATACTAGAGGTGACAAAATGTGTATGGATGACCAGCAGCAGCCACTCTTGTTGTCCCCGTGGAACTGCTTCTAATTGAGGGATAACCAAATAGCTTTTTGGAAGAGAGGGCCGT
This sequence comes from Chelonia mydas, assembly GCF_015237465.2. Lineage (NCBI taxonomy): Eukaryota > Metazoa > Chordata > Testudines > Cheloniidae > Chelonia > Chelonia mydas. Next base: position 58,170,251 of record NC_057854.1, read on the forward strand.
ACTTGGGTGTATGTAAATCTCAGCTGCAAAAACATAGCCAGCTGGGCCCCTGCATAGTGCTTCTGCTTTGAACTGTTGGATATTCCAGGACACTCTGAATCCTGGTCTCATTTGAGATTTAAAACATCCAGAGCTCATACTACTTATCCATTCAAAAGGGAAGCACTAGCTGAGGTTTAGCATAAGATTTGTAAATCAGAGTAGGGATGCTACAAATGAACAGGTAGGATGGTTTGGAGATGAAGAAAGCCACAGGGGTTGCGGGGGTTTTGGAGACCTGTGAGATGATCCTTCCAACCTTCACTCCAGCCACTGTTCATTCCAGCCAGAGTTCCTTATCCCACAACTTGATTGCAGTCCCTACCACCCTTCCTAGAACCTACTGTCATTGCACAACTTTTTCAAACTGACCACGCTCCCAGCTTCCAAAATCCTTCCATACTCTCCTATAAAAAAACTTCATATTTATCCAAATGTTCATGCCACCCTATGTCCACTGTCCCCAACCCAACTTCTCTGTGCTGCTGAAATCCTTTACACTTCACCGCATAACATATGCCCACTTTAATTTGCCTGTGGCCTTAATGGTATTACAAAACAATAATTAAGTCTTTGTATTGATAAATTCAAAGTAATACACATTGGAAAAAATAATCCCAACTACACATATAAAACAATGGGTACTAAATTTGCTGTTACCACTCAAGGAAGAGATCTTGGATCACTGTGGATAGTACTCTAAAAGCTCCAGCTCAATGCACAGCAACAGTCAAAAAGGCTAACAGAATGTTAGGATCTATAATGAAAGGTATAGAAACCATGATGTGCCCACACCTTGAATACTGAGTCCAGTTGTGGTTACCCCATCTCACAAAGATCTAGTGGAACTGGAAAAGATTCAGAGAAGGGCAACAGAGATTATCAAGGATATGGAATGGCTTCCATACAAGGAGAAACTAAAAAAGATTAGGACTGTACAGCTTAGAAAAGAGACAAGTAAGGGGGGGAGATGATAGACCTCTATAAAATCAGGAATGGTGTGGGAAAAGTGAGTAGAGACATGTTATTTACCCTTTTCCACAATACAAAAACCAGGGGTCACCTGATGAAATTAATAGGCAGCAGGTTTAATACAAACAAGAGTTGTACTTTTTCAGACAACTCACAATTAATCTGTGGAACTCAAAAAATTTGATCTAAGGCTAAAATAGGAAAAGAACAAGTTAAGAATTACTTATACAAATTAGGTGTCTTCAGGTCAGCAGGGCCTGATGAAATACATCCTAGACTACTTAAGACCTAGCTGTAGAGAAATCTGAGTCATTAGAGATTATCAGTGTGGGAGAGATCCCAGAGGACTGGAAAAGGGCAAATATAGGACCTATCTATAAAAAGAGGAATAAGGACAATTCTATAGTCTGGGTACCCTGAAAGATAATGGAGCCAATAATCAATCATTCAATGTGTAAGCACCTATAAGAATATAAAATAAGTCAACATGGATTTGTTGAGAACAAATCATGTCAAACCAACCTAATATCCTCCTTTGACAGGGTAGCTCACCTTGTGGGATGCAGGGGGGGGGGAATGGGGGAGAAGTAGTCAGTGTTATATAACTCAACTTTAATAAGGTGTTTGATACTGCCCCACATGACCTCATAAACAAACTGGAGAAATACAGCCTAGATCAACCTACTATAAGGTGGGTGCACAACTGTTTGGAAAACGTATTCAGAGTGTAGTTACAAATGGTTCACAATCAACCTGGAAGGCCATATTGAGTGGGGTCCTGCAGGAATCTGGCCTGGTGTCGTTCTCTTCAATTATCTCATAAACGATTTGGATAATGTCATAGAGAGTACACTTACAAAGTTTGCAGATGGTACCACACTGGAAGGAGTCACAAGCGCTTTGGAGGACAGGATTAAAATTCAAAATGATCTTGGCATACTGGTAAAATGGTCTAAAATAAATAGGATGAAATTAAACAAGGACAAATGGAAAGTACTACACTTAAGAAGGAACAATCAATTGCACAAATACAAAATGGGAAACGACTGCCAAGGAAGGATTACTGCAGAAAAGGATCGGAAGGGGGGGGAGGTGCGGGGGGGGGTTATAATGGATCACAATGTAAAAAAAAGTTGCAAAAAGGAGTGGATATAATTCTGGGATGTATTTACAGAAATGCTGTAAGCAAGACCGGAGAATTAATTCTTCCACTCTACTCAGCACTGATATGGCCTTAATTGAAGTATTGTATCCAGTTCTGGGTACTACACTTCCGTAAAGTTGTGGACAAATTGGAGAAAGTCCAGAGGAGAGAAACAAAAATGATTAAAAGTCTAGAAAACATGATCTATAAGAAAAGATTGAAAAAATGGATTTGTTTGGTCTGGAGAAGAGGAGACTCGGGGGACATAGTCTTCAAGTACATAAAGGTTGTTATAAAGAGGAGATAAATTGTTCTTAATCATTTAGGATAGGAGAAGAGGCAATGGGCTTAAATTATAGCAAGGGAGATTTAGGTTGGACATTAGGAAAAACTTCCTAACTGTAAGGGTAGTTAAGCACTGAAACAAATTACCTAGAGAGGTTGTGGAATCTCTCTCATTGTTTGTTTTTTGTCTGAGGTTTTTAAGAACAGGTTAGACAAAGATCTGTCAGAAATGGTCTAGATAATACTTAGCCCTGCCTCAATGCAAGGAACTGTACTAGATGACCTATAAAGGTCCCTTCCAATCTTACATTTCTATGATTCCAGATAAGTTAATGGAAGATAGGTCAATCAATGGCTTTTAGACAAAGTGGTCAGGAATACCATCCCTATACTCAGGGCAATCCTAAATCTCTGACTGCCAGAAGCTGGGAGAGGAAGACAAGGGTGGATCACTTCAACTGCCTTGTTCTGTACATTCACCAAGAAGCTCTGTTACTGGCCACTGTTGGAGACAGGATACTGGGCTAGATGGAGCATTGGACTGACCCAGTATGGCCGTTCTTATGTTCTTATTGATCAGTTTGGTCATCTCAGATCTAGTAGAATGGTACAGCCACAAGTTACCCAAAGTTTCAGATTAAAAGACACTTTAACCTTAAAAAGGTAGTTTTCATTATTTAGAATTTAGCTTATCAAACTATCACATCAGTCAGATAAGGAGCAACTGCTTGCTAAATTATCATGGCATGTTCTTATCTTCTTAATAACAGACTCCCATTATTGATCCTTATTGATTATACGAAGTTGCATCTGATGTGTAAACTTCCTGGAAAGTTCAGAATTTCCCCTTCTGATGAGCATGGCATTTAACATCACCCTTTAATATGCTCTTTTGCGAAAGTGTAACTTGAAAGTGCACAAATATATACCAGATGCACACCTTGATCCTGATATGTGTCTTCAGCATCATGTCTTTCTACTCAAAATATGTAGGGTTGGTTGATACAGTATGCAGTACGTTATATTGAGATTTCTGCTAAACCGAGTAATTGTCCTCAATCATAAAATTTCATTTAAAGATTTGTGGGTTTAACCACAGTAATTTGTGTATCCAGTTATTCTCATGACCAGGCATTTTCCCTGTTCCTAGTTTTGTGTCAAGGAATAGTCATACCCAAGTCAATTTTAGACCTGTCCATGTGGTTATCACAGTTTACAATAAAACCAAAGTTACATTTAAACCATCACATTATCACTAGGCCAAAACCAAACTGCTTTGTAGTACCATCTACTTATTTGAAGAGGTTTACATCTGAGGCACTCTTCCAAAGCCTTCACAGTAATTCTATTAATGGTCCAAGGTACTGTAATTATACAGGGAAATAAGGGCTGAATGGTTTAAGACTGGCAAAAGCAGAATAATATAACAATTAAAGGGAATTAGAAGGACTTTTTCCACGTATGAGAGGAAGAACGTATACATGAGAAGGCTGATCTAAAAAATAAATGAGAAGAATTAGAAAATAACTAAGTCTTCTTAAAACCACTCAGCTGGATTACTTAAATTCCCTTTTTAACAGGACTAACAACAAAGAGGTGAGAACAATTTGGTACTCATAAAGATTTCCTCTATACGGGCTTGAGCCAAAGCTCATTTTAGCTGCAAGTCTATTTATTAACTTCAATGGGCTTTTGGTCAGACTTTATAGGTACAGGGGGAAAAAGCAATTAAAATAATTATGAGAAGTGAAATTTGGTTTCAGTTACATTTGAAAGACATATTAGAAGTCTGGATGGTATGTCTCCTTAGGGTTCTTGGGGTACCCAGGGAAATAACTAATAAGCTGACTGAAATGCTATCATTTCATAAAAATCACGGAGAACTAAGGAGGTATGAGACTGGCCAAATCAAAAAAAAAAAAAGAGAACATGGGAAATAATTCTAGTGACTGCCAGTTTGTATGTAGAGTTAATAAAAAAATGGGAATGTTTTGTGATTATTTTTTTTTTTATTTCTTCATTTATTTATTTGGTCAAAAATGTGTCCCACTTTTTGTTTGGAAAACTTGAAACTTTTTAACCAGTTCCTCTGGTAAGTCAACTTCAGTCCCTTCCTATGTAGTGTAAGACTGTACTTAGAATAATGCTTCAATTCTGAGCACCTCAATACCAGAAATTGGAAGGAATTCCAGGAAAGGCAACATAAATGATTAATAAGGGAATAAGAGGAAAGATTAAGAAACTAAATGAACATAGCTTGGTTTTAACAATGACTAGCACATTTGTGAATGTGATACCTGTCTGTACATATGGCAGTTGAAAGGATAAAAACCTCAAGGAGGAAGAAACTAATTTTAGGGAGGTCTGAAGAGAATAAACTAAGAACAATTGAATTAAGCAAAGGAAAACTTTTGGCTTAACATCCAGGAAATAATCTCCTAAAAGTGAGATTTTGGAGTGGGGGAGGGGGAAAGATCCAAAGAGAATGATGATAGTCCTTTCATTTGAGTCATTTCATATGGGTATGGAAAAACAATTGGACAATATACTGCATGGAGCTATTCCATATTTGCCAAAATATGAGGTTGATGGGCTAATACCATAGGCTGTTTCCATTTCTAATTTGTGTAATTCTTCCCTGATGACTGACCGTGTCTTCTCTAAATTACCAACAGTTCAGTGGGGATCTGGATGACAGGTCACAGATTCTAAGACCCAGATGTATCCTGAAGTAGCAACAATAGAAAATGCACCACAAAATCTTCTTTTTAATGCAAATCTAGGAGCCAACAAATCTAGCACAATATTTGGCCTACAGTACTGTGATTATAGAAATCATTTAACTCTATTGTCAGAGTGTATGTATAAATGCAGAAAAAATATCTCCTTAAATGCTTGTGTTGCACCATAGGAACAGGCCAGGAACATATGCTGGTAGTTCTTTACTCCAAAACAAGAATAATATAGAAGTTCAGCATGAACACTGTTAGTGAAAACTACTTAATTCCCGAAGTTGACAGCTTTCAATTTTTTGTGTGAGATAATAGAGTATGTAGGTAATAGGTGACCGGTGGGAGTGGGTTTTCTGAACTAGAAACTCAGATAGCAGGGGGATAGGATCACTGACACGAGGTTGGAGGGTGGATAGGGATATAGGAAGAGATTTAGTATTGGTGTTAGCACCTTAACTTTGAATTTCCTGCTTGCCTAGAATTTAGCCTAAGTACTATGGGTGAAATCCTGGCCCTATTGATGATGTTAAAACTGCCATTGATTTCAATGGGTCCAGGTGTGACCCAAAAACCCCTTTATGCCAGCTGGCAAGGGGGCTATTGGAATATCCTGATTCTGGTTTGTTCACTCTAGTTCACCAAAGAATGTCATGTGAGGTCCTAAATGAAAGCCAGTGTTACCCTGATCCTTAATATTGTTGTGAAACGGATGTACAGGTACGATGTACATAGTAATGTATGCACAGTAAAAGTTTTGTTATCTGGCATATTGGGGAAAGGGAGGGGTGCCGGCTAGTAAAAAATTCCAGTTAACTAAGGTTATATTTACCAATGGAGGGAGGGAGTTTGGTGAGAGAGGGAGCTCGGGCAGGTGGTTAGGGTGCAGGAGGGGTTTTGGGGTGCTGGAACTGGGCAGTGCTCACCTTGGACAGCTCCCCGCAAGTGAAGACATGTCCCTGTTGCTCCTAGGTGGACGCGTGGCCAGGCGACTGTGTGTGCTGCCTCCGCCCACAGGTGCTGCCCCTGCGCTCCCATTGGACATGGTTCCTGGCCAGTGGGAGCTTCAGTGCCGGTGCTCGGGCGGGGCATAGTGGGGGCAGCGCGCAGAGCCTCCTGGCTGCACCTCCACCTAGGAGCAGCAGAGACATGTCACTGCTTGCAGGGAGCTGCCCGAGGTGAGCGCTGCCTGGAGCTGGACACCTGGCAACCCTATCAGAAATGCCGGTTTCTGTAGCTTTTCGGTTGGTAAAGCACTGGATAACACAGTATTTAAGTATACTGAAAATGTTTAAAGTCTCTATCATGGTAGTAGTTACCAGCAAAGATGAAATACAGGTTTTCATCTGGACAGGAGGTAAGAAATGTGTATCTCGCGGTTGGGGTGTACATAAAGCATTGTAAGCTAACACAACGGATGTCTATTTACATATGAAGTTAACAGGAAAGGAACACACAGGAAAAATAAGGCATGGAGAGTTATCCTGGCTGTGTGCTAAGACAATGAACTTTAAGGGTATATTTAAGAGGCAAAGAAGACACCCCCTCATTCTGGACCTAGGAAGTAAACAGAGTGTTTACATTCATGAAAACGGGATCTCTGCCAATCTTGGTTGAAAACACTGCAGAGGACTTTGGGTGAAATAAACTTCTTTAGATAAGAAGTTAACCTCTTAAATTTAGTCTCTAGAAAACATGTTATGATTTTGTTTTATATGCAACCATTTGTTTCCAATATCCTTATTCACTATGTCTTGAATCTCTAGTCTTTGATAATCAACACTCTTATTCTTGTTTTCATGATACCCATATCTCAGTGCTATGTCCTGAGCTGAATCCTACAAGCTGGTGTGTATACTATTCCTTTGGGGACAGCAGACCTCATATCTCTGTGAATAGCCAGTGTCAGGGGCTAGATATTGCAGGGGAATGCTTCAAAGGGACTGGGGTGCACCTATTGTTAACTTTCAAGGCAAAGAAAGAGCTGGCATAGTCCATAGCAGAGTGTTTGCGTGGCTGAAAATTTGGTAGTTTTAGGGACCTGATACCCAGCTAAGCATTCATCAGGCTTCCTCATGCTGGAGGCAGGGGATAATAAGGTGACTCTCAGTCCTGGGTACCCCAAAAACCGTTATGTCAGGATTTCACATATGGGCTTGATACAAAGTACATTAAATTCAACTGAAAGACTCCCATTGACTTCAAGGGACCTGGCATCGTGCACTATATTTATAACATGATTATTAAGGCATCTCTGTTCTCATTTGTATCATCCTTGAAAATAATCTGAAGAAATAAAACCTATTCCTATCCTTACAACATGAATTATACCCATATTCATGGACCAGTGATTAAGGCACCTGACTTGGTCTTAGAAGATCTGGTCAATTCCTGACTCTGCCACAGACTTCTTGTGTGACCTTGGGCAAGTCACTTCACCCTTTTTTGCTTCAGATTCATATCTGTAAAGTGGGGATAATAGTCTTTCACTTTCTTCACCTTTTGAACGTCTTGGCTCATTAAATTGCAAGATCTTTGGTTCAGGGACTAGCTTTTGTACCACAGTTTTCACCTCTGTATGTTACTGTAATTCAAATAGAAGTAATATATCATTACTTTCCATTATACAGCATTAGAATTAACTGAAACAACGAATATACTAGTAAAGAGTCAGTTTCAATTAAACACAGATGTCAATTTTGCATTCATACTTAGCATTTCTTGATGTAAAAAAAAACAAAAAAAAACCCAAGACATGATGGACTAATCGGATAATTACCTAATTTTCTCTTTTTATTCAACCTGAGCTAAATTCTGGGCACCAATTTAACATGGCTACAGCTGCCATGACGTGTCCAAACAAATAGAAAGGGATCCCCAAATCTTTTGTTAGGTAAAAAAGCAGAGGCTTCCTGAAATAATTGTATCATACTTCATTAAAACAAGTTGTTGCTTGATTCCCCAAAATGAGGAAAACATTAATATGACCGACTGACCAGATTTTGGATCTATATGCTCCCAAGCAGAAGCCTGGGGAGTTTTAGAAAGTCATTATACGGCAATGAGCTCAATTACTGCATAACCAGTAAGAAATGTTGTGTCTCTTTGGACTCTCTTATTTGTCTTGCATAAAAACCCAAAATGTAGATTATATATTAAAGTAAGCGCTGAGTGTATCATCTAGTCAATACTAAAAGCCTATGATGCAGAGACATACAGCACAGGTAAAACTTGTAAGTGGCTGAAGAGCCTAAGTCCCTTCTTAAAAAGTTCCTAAATCACGCTTTGACACCTTGCATGGTGATGTAAATTGCATATACATCATATGCATAAAATGAATGGCATCGTATTTAGGGACTACAGAATGGCTCTATCTTATCTAGATATATTCTTTCTTAAGTAAAATATTTAATGATTTTTGTTTAAATTAATTGCAACTGTGTTTCTGAAGAATACTCTTTTGATCAGTATTGTTGTCATGTTATTAACGAATTCCAACACCCCGTCGCCCCCACCAGCAGCATCATGACTTTTGCAATCAAGGCAGTTCAGTCTACAGTTATAAAGATGCAAATGGAGCCACAAAATGTGATGGATCATACTACCAGAAGCCATTATGCACTCTCAGGAACCCATCAGAAGTTCTTGTGGCAGGAGCAAATTTATCTTAAGTAATTGTTTAATTATTGCATGTGCCATTGCTCTGTTTGTTTATATTGATGAACTGATGTGCAACAATTTAAAATTCCATTAAAAAACCAAAAGGTGCCATCTTACATCTATCTGAACTCTAACTGAACTTCTGTAATCTTTCATTTAGAGCTGTGGGTTTTAATGACTTTGGAAACACTGAAGATACAGTGTGAGCAGTCTGCCAAGTACAGACGTTTTCTTTTTACATCAGCATGTTAACAGGATCTGAACAAGTGAGTGTGGCCCAAGAAGAATTTAGAAAGTAATCATAAAACCTAATCATGCCTTTTGTTATTGAGAAGGTGCATATCTTTGATAATCTATTTGCAGTGCTCTTAGTGTTTTGCTTTCACTCCACTGAGGATATTTTCTCTTGATTATTGCTTGCTTATATTTACTATACGAGATGGGGGAAATAAAACTTGTCCCGAAAGTAGTTTTTTAAAGAACTGCTTACATTTGGTAATCTTCATTTAAAGCAAAGTCATATTACTGGCATTTTAGGCCCCCTTAAATTTCTCCTCAGTAGAAATGACATTATACTCCTGAAAAAGAGTAATCAAATGTACCTGCCTTTCATAGAAACTTCCTAAAAACCAACATTAATAACTGAAAATGGATTGGAGTGGACACCATTTGCTGCTAAAAAAAATCCATTGAAGAATATATTTTTCTGACAAGTGATGAATTTTAGAGCCTACTATGGTATATCCACATGTGTAGTAAGACCTAACACTTGTAATAGTCCCAACAAACTTATTTTTAATAGCTCTGTGGTTTCTCTAATAAGCAGTGTAGGATGATAAAACACCTTAGAGAAATTCAGTCATGAATATGGACGCTTCAATAAAAAATCCTATCCACAATAATCTGGACATCCCCTCAGAGGATTTGTATATTCCCTTACAAACAACTCAAACATCTAATAGGTTGCTCAGATGCTATCACATGGAGAAAATCTTCTACTCCAGCTGTGGAAACAAGTTGCATCTCCCCAAAAAACAGCCAGAACCCTAACCCCTGCAGCTGTCCCAGTAACACTGAAGTTGGATATGGGTCGAAGTGGAGTGAAATCCATACTTATTACAATTAATGAAAATGATTGATAAGCTGAGAAGAGCATGAATTTGGATGTGATGATAGAGAAATGGTACCAGGCTTCCTGGACACAAGTAGTTTGAAAAGTACTGAATTATGAGGTGAAATGCTCTGCTGAATCATCGCAATGTAAACACTCAGTCACAGCCCAGAACTCCAGAGAAACAATATGCACAGTATGTTTAAATCAAGCTGTTAAAATGTCTATTTTATATTATCTTATTAAATGGGGTCTCTAGTGTGAAAGTTCTTATTTCTGGGGAGCTACCTGAAGGGAGACTGATCTGTGAGCTGCAGAAAAGTGTAATATTACCCTCATTTATTCCAAAATGAAATGCCATGTACTGCAGCTTATTCCTCATTGCTTAATACATTTAGATGTCACATGTATTTATCTGGGAATCTATATACAAAACATTTTTTTCTTATACAAAATTTTAACACTGTCCATGTGTTTCATGATGTCAAACCTGAAGCAAATAATGCTCAAGAAGAGTTTAAGGTTATTACACTTTAAGGCTGCTATTCAGCTTTGTGAAAGATCAGCAATTTTAACAGGTACCCATAATTCTTACATTATTATTAATTACTTGCATAGTATAACAGTAGCACCCTAGTGGCTCAAACCAAGATTGGGGCTCTATTGTGCTAGGCACTGTACATACATTATTAATTATGTTTATTAGAGTAGTGGCCAGGGGCCAAATGAGAACACAGCCCCACTGTGCTAAGTCACGTACAAACACAGACTTCTGCCTTGAAGATCTTCTCATCTAAATGAACAAGACAAAAGGTAAGGAAAAGAGATGCCCCTCTCTCTCTCTCTCTCAGCCACACAGAGTAAGAATGTTAGAAAGGTGATGATGGAGAGTGGGGGTGGATAACTGAAGCATATTACTGAATAACTAGCTAAAGTGTACTCCAGTAGATTTAATATTCCTTCTTTCCTGCAAAGGATTTTCTGCTGTGCAGGGTGAATTCCGCTGAATAACAATGAACCCTTGTGTATATATACACTTTTTTTTAATGCCCTGAGGCATGAATCCCTTACCCATTAACTCTCCTGATTTTCTGAAACCCAATTTATCAAAATGGTTTTGATATTGCTCTTACATGTTTTTGGTGGGAAGGGTTGTACTACATTTATATTGAAAGAGCATTTATAGTTGAACCAAACATTTCATTTGGATTCTTTCCAGCCCATTTCTTATATTTTCTTCTCAGTGCTGTAATCCCTTCTCCCCCATGTCAAGCAGCTACTGTTTTGTGGTACATCTGATTGGCAGTAAAGGTGAGCAGCTTTGTCACCGGTAAGGTAATCAGGGGGTAATGTAACACACCTTTACCTTGATACCTAATCACATTGCCTATGAAACACAATCAGTCTCTACTGGCTAAAGGATGGAAAATCTCAAATCCACTCATAATCCAATGTTTTTCAAAAGGCAGCTGGAGGCTTCACTGCTATACAACTAGGATTGACATTACAAGAAGGTTAAAGAAAAAAATGATCCTGCTCAAACATTGCATGTTTGATTGATTTGAAGTTAACCCTTTAAAGCTAAATGTCCACTCACATAAATCCAAAGCAAATCACAGTGTAAAGCTTGCCAATTCTACTATTCATGTTTGTTTTATGCATGGCAGAAATTTAACAGTAAATGATTGCTGTTTGGATTAGTAATAGGTAGTCACTCAGATAATGTTTGTGTTTCACAAAACTGGGTTACGATGTATTTCCTTGTGGACATGATCCAAAGAGTACTGAGATAAATGGAAAGACTCCCATGAACTCCAATATTTCTTCATGAAAAAATATACTTCTTAGTGAGAAACCAGTTAACAATGCACAATGTTGGAGAGGGCAACTTGGCTATATTTAAAAATACTTGAAGCCTGGCTTCCTTGCACAAAATAAATTCTTTACAGTTTGTCCTTGCTTATCAGAAGGTAACTTGATTGCATTCATTTCATTTTGGCTAAAGGCTTCCATTTATTAGTTTCTATGGAAGCACTGTCAATTAACATTTTGATATAGGTCTAGATTATGACTTGGATTACCTGCCCATGCAGGGAGATTTATGTTACACCCTTAAACTCTTTCATGAGCCCAGGCAGGTAGGAGTTAAGAGGTATTGCAGGCCCACTTATTCCCCTTGGAGAAGGTGGGTGGGGAGGGCCACGATACTGGTAGAACCTTGCCATGCCCTCCAGAATATTTCAGCCAGCGCAACTGGTATAGGCCTGCAACAAAGTGCTACACATAATGCAAAGAGGAAGCAGGGAGAGAACAGTGTGTCACAGGAGTATCTCTGAGCTACATTGCCTCCTGGGATAGAGCAAACCACCACCCCTTGCTTTGCTCATGACTGTGCCTTTAGACACCTTCTAGCACATAATTTGGTCTGTTTATTTTGTTTTTCCAAATTTTATAACTTCTGAAGTTTAGCACAATTATCAGTGAGGCAGTCCTTGGGCCACTTAATCTGTGAGCAGTTTAATATTGCTTATATTTTCCATTTTGCACCAAGTGTTTCAGAAAAGTTAAAGAAATTCCATGTTTTGGTAGCCATATGATGGGCAAGTATTTCTGACAAGAGGCATATGCATCATATAATTACTAGCTAAGCTTAGAAGCCAGGCTGGTATTCCTAACCATACATAACCCTAAAATCATGGTTCTCATCCCCCAGGAGATCTTAGCACCACATGTAATTTTCAGGCGTGTGAACAGGTAGCAGAAAGTAGCAAGAGTGACTGGATTCTGATAGGATGCCTTTGGTAATTGATCCCAATGCCCTTTAGTGAACTATGGAATCTTTACTTGGGGTTCCAATGAATTAAAATTTAAAAGCAGAACTACCAAGCTGCAAATGAAATAAGGTGAGGAACAAGGGGATGGGGAGGGGGACAAACTTTCTATGGATGTCAAACTTTTTTATCTACCGTATCAAGGAGAAATATATCAATGCTTATTCTAGTGTACAGGATAATAGTTTAATCACACATTGGGAACTGGTGCTGTCACCTGCCGGTTACTTTTATATTTCTCTTTTGGTTTTCATTAAAGCATGACTTATTTACCTTACTAAGATATAACAATATTAAGCAATGATCCAAGCATAGGACCATCTGTGAACTTCTTACTCACAATGCTGATCAGTTTCTCACATGGATAGTCCCATGGATATCAGTGGAATTACTCAGGCTCACCAAGGTGAGTTGAGGTTCACAATCAGGCCCATACTGTTTTTCATCAGCAAAGCAGGCCAATTCTGCCATTTTAGTCATGTTCAGTAACACCCTATTTTGTGAGAAGCCCCATTAAAATTGTGACATAGCCTCTTTCTTGGGGCCAGATAGCCAAACTCAACCAAGTCTCTACTGAGTATGTGGGAACTGAGATTTTTCATGCGTTTATAATTTGGTCACATTTGAGCTGATTAGGCAAATGGCCACCCTGCTGCTACATTTCAAGTCCCAGTTCCAAAGCAGGGAGGCACTAGAACTTCTCAATGACATGGCTGTAGAAATTTTTTAATGTGAGAAAAGCAACATATTTCCCCCCTTGCCTTATTCTTGGAAACAGCCGAGCCATTTTAGCTTTAGGCAGATACCTGGCATGGAAAACTTAAGCCCAAATAGTTAGCTTGGCAAATGTATAAGCAACGAAAAATAGGGTCTTATAATGGCAAATGTCAGTCAACCTTAACTAGAGACACCACTAGTATAATAAGCCATAACCAAGTCTTTAGTATTTTAAAACTTACTGGTTCTGGCACTAGAAAGAATTCCGGTAGTGTAAAGATGGGCTTCAGCAAATGAAGAGGGTATGTTAAAGTAAGGCTTCAGAATGTTTAATGTTCTCTTTGAGTTCAGTTCTAGAAGCATGCAACTTCTGTAAACATGATACAATAAAATGGATATGACTTGGGAAGGTGTTTCAACAGCTGTACATTACTCTTCCATTTTAGAACTAAAAAGTATTAAAGCTGTTCAGGCTCTAAGCAGGGAAACTAATTTAGTGGCTGAGCAGTACCTGTTGTACGCAGCATGACAAGAATATGCAAAATACTCTTTACATGAGCACATATCCCACATTTACAAGCTCATGAAGCCCTTTCCAATTAAAAACAGACTGTCTGGTCTCAAGAGAATCTAGGAACGTGATCTGGGTGTTTGTAGTAGAAAAAACAACACATTTTTTTCTCACTTTTGCAACCAGCTTACCCCAACTGTTTTCTTTATTGCCCCTAACAAGAAAGCACATTCAGTTTTCGGCCATCTGTTTCTAAATGTGCTAGTTATTGCATGTCTATAGTTTAGTCTCTATATTTATAACTTGTTTGTAATTTTGTATCTTAGCTAAAGTACTGGAGATGGGCAAAGCAGGGACTAGTTTGGTTTTCATTTAACAAAGCCTCATGGGTTGGATTTTGGTTTTGCAAAATTGAAAACAAACCTACAGATGTTTTCAGAGATCAATTGCTTGCTCGCTGTTGCAGGGGGCTTGGGCATCGTGGTGCCTCCATCACCCCTATTCTCTGCCTTTGGCACATAATAATTTAGTCTTTTGAGGGTTGTAATCCCTTGGTCTAATTTCAGTTGTTAGGTTTAGTTAGTATATGTGTGCTAAGTGGTATTGGTGGCCTGTGATGTACTAGATGATCTGGTGGTCCCTTCAAGCCTTAAATTCTATGACTAAGATCTTGGACTCACTTTATCTAAATCCCAGGAGGATGGGGTTGGTTCAGATAAAATGGTTCTCAAACTACATTTCAATCCATTGAGATGCTCAGTGCTCTTACCCTCCCCCCGCCCACCTTAGTTTATTAAGGGGGATGAAAATGCTTGTTGTAGTGCATGTGGCCATTAATTGTTATGCCTTTGTTTTCAATGCACTGCTCCTCTAAGTCTGTGCCTATATTTGGAGCTAGGGATGTGATTCCCAGCTTGCATAGCTAGCATGCTAAAAAGAGTAGTGCACCACAGTAGCATGGGCAGTGGCAAGCAATAGCATGGGGTAGCCAACTTTAAAACAATCCCCCCCGGCCCCCACCCCCCCTGGACTCTATAGTTACATACTCAGCATGGCTAGCTTGTGCTACTGCTTGCCACTCCCCATGCTAACTGTGGCTATATTACTATTGTCTGTCAGACTGAAACTACCTTTACACCCTCTCTGGATATGGAAAAAATAATACAAAATTCTTGCTGTAATGCTGAGACTGTAAATTAACAAACAGTTCAGAGAAAATACAGAATCAAAAGTTCCTCTGTGTGTGTGTGTGTTTTTGAGAATTAGAACAAGGTCACATAGGGACATAGGGAGTGTGTCCATTTTAATGAAAAAGATGAATAATTTTAAATATACATGCGCAAATGTGATCAGTAGGCCAGATCCCCAGCTGCTGAAAATCAGCATAGTTCCATTTTTATTTTCATAGAATGATGAGAATCAACTGACTGTAAACTTATCCCTCTTTTAGTTGTCTCAAGTTGCCTATCCAACAATGTGGGCACCCAAAATCACTAGTCTTTTTTTTTAATCTTGGCTTGGGCATTACTGCTTAAATAATAGCCCATTAAAACAGAGGCGAAAAGTGATGTAAAACAAAAAGGAAAAATTTGGTAAGAATAAACTTGTTTTAAAAGGTTCACATCTTCAATATTTCTTCTGTTAGAAACCTTCAGTCATCCAAAACCAGTCTCCCTCAGGCCATGGAAACATCTACATTTCTCCCTTAGTCATTCTCTGAAATGGAAATGATTATAGGAAAATAATAATCCAAGCCCATGTCAAAAGCTTGCCTGTTCTTTAACACAATTAAGCTAATAGCAATTATGTTTGCAAACATACAAGTTTGTAAACATACTATCACACAGTATCAAATAAAAATGATAAATTAATCAAACAGATGACAACAAAAATACACTGTAAAAATTGGAATATGTCACATCCTGTACCATTTACATTGAAAAGGAGCCTTTATAGTAGCACATTCTTGCTCTCAATATAGGTAAAAGATATATCGGTAAACAGAGCAACTGCAGATATATTGGTAAACAGAGCAACTGGAGATCATCCCATATGTGACTTTTTTACATATGTGACTTTTTTACCCATAAAATAAAAGCAGGTGTATTTTTGACCAAAGAACACAATAAATCAATCTTGGTTTAGATTGTATGTCATGTATAAAGATGCTTCTGCCAAGTTTTAAGATTTTTGAGGTGTTCCTCATTTTTAATCATACAAAATAACAAACCACTTATTTCTACTTTTCCCCTGACCTCTCTACTGATTTCTCATTAGACTATGAGCTCCTCCAAGCAGGGACTGTCCTTTATAAGTGTATGGAAAGCACATAGCAAATTATGGGCATCTCCATAATAGTCATAAAATTCCTTAGCTATATTAGCATATGGAAAAATAATAGTTGCATAAAGGTCATATGTTGTATCTAAGACAACAAAAATGTTACTTTTAATCATATCTAACTTGTAAGAAAATAATATACAATATCAGTCACGTGAGCTACCTGACACTTATTCTTTCCTTTTAAAAACAAGGTATACAATGAACAAAAATAAGAATTCTGTTAGTCAAGAGTTTATTTTATATAATGAATGCATTGTGGAAAGAGTTGTTATCCTCTTTTCTACCCTTAAACTTTCTTTGTGTATTTTTTTATTATTATTCTTTGAGAAGATGACAATGTAACAGCATATTGTATTGCAGATAAACATGATAGGTGCTGCAGAAGTCAATCAGATTTCCTTGTATAATAAACATATACAGTTACACTGAATGAAAAGAAAGCTAATGTCTCATAAACATAAAATTATACTATAAGCTTTGCAAATATGAGAAGAGAAAGAAGAATGAATGGCATTCAGAGCCACGGGAAAATATTTTTTCTTGTCATTTGACAGATCATATAGTGAAAACTTCAAAAAGAAAGACTGCCAATCAAGGAAAATGCCAGTTTTGAATAAAATGATTTCATTGTGATAACCAATTGACATCCAAAAATACTCACAGAACACTTTTCTGCTACATTCATATTTCTTGTCAACAATCATTCATTATATGACAAAGTGGTACAAATGGATGTTTTGTGCCCATTGTCCTGGTTGGGAAACACTTTCTACAACATATAATCAGTGTTATAAAATATGCATTTAATTTTGAGCACATAATGCATCTACTGTAATTCTACTTTAATTCTAATTAGTATAAAGCAAACAAAAGAAGGATATCATCTTTGATCAGCACAATCCCTGTACAAATATCATAAGACTTAATCAAAAGCCAGTTGAGCTCAATGAGTCTTTCCATTGACTTTTGTGGGCTTTTGGATCAAGTCCCTATGTGGGGGAGATTTTTCAAAGACAGAAATGACAACTAAGGGACAGATTTTTAAAGGTGTTTAGGCGCCTAACTCCCAACTAAATCAATGTGAGCTAGACAACTGAATACTTTCAAAAATCTGCTCCTAAACACCTCACTCTGATTGAGTTTCAATGGGATTTATACAAGATGGCACTCTTCTGCCACAGCCTAGAAAAATCAGTGCTGCAAGTGAGACACAGTTGATTTCTCAAGGTACATGGGCACCTCTCAGAATATCAGCCACAGGTCTGCCAAGCTGCTCTAATTAATCCTTCCAACATTCAATTCAACATTCAATATATCTACCCCTAATACAGTGAATGCAACTGGAGGACATGCAGGTAAATGCCTGAATTCAAATCTGCAGAAAACAACACAAACAAGGCTCCCCCTTCTAATTGGCCAATGCAGTTGAAGCAGCTCAGAGTGGAGAAGGTGTTGTAAGTTGCTGTTGGCATAAGCCCTGCCCTGCAGTCCACCAGAGCAAGGAGGAGGCATGGAAGAAATTGTGATTCAGAGATGTGTAGTGAGAGAGAGATTGCCTCTGAGGCTTCGGCAGAGTAGCTTATGAACCACGAGTAGTTAAAATAAGGAGGATTCAATTCTAGAAATCAAGGCAGTTTTACTGAAATTCCTACATAGGGATTTGGCCAACTGATTTTATGCACAGTTTTGAAACTTTTGGCCTAAATATTCTGGAAATACCTAGGTGCACAAATTTGTGTAGGCAGAGAGTTACACAGAACTTGGAACATATTTTTTTTAGGATTATTCCTAATTAAAATAAAGTATGTGTTCATCTTTGTCTTTATGTCAGAGTTATTCATCTGACATACAAACCAGGTTGTCAAAATGATTTCCCATCAGTTTTTTCTCTAGCCCTAAGCGAGTCCATTCATTCATACCTTATAATGTTGGAAGCAGAAACATATGCGAACACTACAAAGTCATTATAATTAATTCTATGCTCATAATTTTCTAGCAACGCAGCTGGGCAAAGCTACTAAAAATGCTTTTTACATGGATTTCACACAAAAAAACAGTTCCACCCTCTCTCCCTCCACATCCTCAAAAAAGTGAAACCTTAAAACAACAATATTTTTGCAAACCTAATGAAATAAGTGAAAACAGTTTTATGAGAAAACGTTAAGAATTCTCCGGCTATTATGCATTTCCAAAGACTTATAGGACTTATAGTCAAAATTCCATGGCTCTATTCATCTCAGATTATCTGTAGACCTCTATACTCAGATAACAGTAAACTATTCAGGAGACCAAGCAGGCTAAGGAATTATATTTTGCCAAGATTCACAGGTGCCTCCTGTAGAGAACTTCTTTATAATACTTCCCCCTCCCCCCTTTCAGGACAATAATCTCTATTCACTAGAGATAAAAAATTGATTTATGTAGAGAAAGAGTCTATTTTTATTTTTGAAGTTAATCCAATTCCAAGTTGCAGCAACAATTATACATCCTCTTAAGCACAGATGTAGAAATTCTGCATAGACTTCCTTTTAAATATTCATAGTTGGAAACCTGGCCCTCTTAATACTAAAATGTAAAAGCTGAGACGGGTTCTCTGGCATTTCTGAACCCTTGCTTATTGCTTTACAACAAATAAGATATTGCCTCTCTCAGTATGGTGGAGATTATATCCAAACGTGGTGCACATGTGTAGCCTGAATACTATACATGATGGAGCCTTATAGGAAAAAGAAATCTACTAATTGTGAGTAATTCCATATTGGCTGCAGGGTTCATTGGATCACATAGACTGGATTCAGCAAGACAAAAATTATAATCAAATATGTTGCAACATACTGAAATCTAAGGAAACTGGACAAAGAAGAAACTACATGCTGCCTTGGAATCTATTAAGATTCTCTCTACCCTGAGTTTCTTTGACACAAGTTTTGTAGAGAATCATTACATATCATTAAGGCTACGTGTTTGTCACGGAGGTCACAGAAGTCACAGATTCCATGACTTTCCGTGACCTCCGTGACTTCTGCAGCGGCCAGCAGCAGCAGTTTTAGTGTGTGGGAGGGGGCTCAGGGCTGGGGAAGGGGGCTGGGGTGCCTGGCGGCGCTTACCAGGGGTGAGGGTCTCCCCAGCTCTCACCGGCATGTCCCTCCAGCTCCTAGGCAGAATGGCCCAGGGGGGCTCTCTGCGCTGCCCCCTCCCACTGGCACTGCCCCCACAGCTCCCATTGGCTGTGGTTCCTGGCCAATGAGAGCTGTGGAGCCAGTGCTTGTGGCGGGAGCAGAGTGCAGAGACTCCCTGGCCATCCTTCCTCTAGAAGCTGCAGGGACATGCTGGTCGGAGCCGGGTAGGGAGCCAACCCTCCCCCTGCAGGACCAGCAGAGGTCCCGGGCTGTGCACTGCTGCCCGCCTCTTCCCTCCCAGCACCAGCGGGTGGCCCGGCCGCGTGCGGCCACCCACCTCCTCCCAGCACCAGCAGGGGTCCCAGGCCACCCCCTCCCAGCACCTGTGAATTTTTGTTTACTGCCCATGACCAGTCCATGACTTCTACTAAAAATACCCATGACGAAAATGTAGCCTTACATATCATACAGTCAACAGCATAACTACCCATTTTGCAGTACCTCAGACATATGTGTCAGCTATTTGGTGTATATTTATACTGTAACTTAGCCATCACTCTAGGAATAATCTAAACTGGTGCTGTTTTGTGCCGACAATACTATGATGAAAGCACTCCAAATGTTCACAGATTGTGAGCTTTTAGCTCAAATTAGAAAAACAATATAAATTATCTCATTTGTTTTTTTTTTCAAAATTAAGGTTATAATGACAAAATGAATGTACAAAATAATATCCTGGTTTTCAAGGTCATGCTGTTTTCTTGCTGGCTGTGAAACACTGGGATTTTTAATTGTGTGCATTGCCCTGAGAATTATTTCCTTAGTTTGGGCACTAATAAAGGGGTTTAAAAATAAATAATGAAGGTGAAGACCCTGCCATCCGTTTGCACTAGGACTTTCATTATTTTATGGGTGTTTTCCTTAGATATAGAATAAAAAATGAAGCTTGCCAAAGTAGCTATGCTTGATACTTCTGGCTGTGTCGTTACATAAGTGGGTTATGGATTATAAAATTGAGGTTCTCTCTGAATACAAGGACATATGCATGAGTTTAAAATGGTGCAAAAAAAACCAGGCATCTGTGGTTGCCAGGTATTTGTCTGACTACAGTAAAGTCTCTTCTGTGACACTCAACCTGAAGCTATTTATCAAAGAAATTCTTTGTAAGAGACATGGCTAAAAATCCAGTTAGTCCATAAATAAATAAATATTCTTTTTTTTAAAGGGAAAAATGAAAGGTTTTTTTTTTTTTTGACAAAACCACGTCAAAACATGTTTTATGATGAATCTGATAGTGTCTTCATAGGGAGAAATTTTGGACTAAGTGTGTTACTCTTGTTCTTCCAGCTGTAAATGTTATGTATATTGTTAAGAGCTCCTCAGGCTGAAACAAACACATGATCTTGCTGTGGACTGAGCAAGAGGATTCTTCCAGGTCAACTTCAGATTTGATGTTTGTTTCTTTGTTTAACTGCTGTATCTTGGTTGTTGATAGAAGTCAATCATAAAAGATAATAAATAAGACTGAATTTCCTGACTCGGTGCCCACTCCTCCAGCCAACAGTTGGTGATGCACATGCTGCTCTAGATACATAACTCCTGCTTAATATTCATCCTCTCTGCTTCTAAGTATGTCACCGGAGAACAGATGCTACAATTGGTTCATTCTCCTGTCACATGAACAAGAACAAAGTGTCTTCTATACTGCAGTAGCTGCCTTGTTTCATCTGCTATGTCAATTCTCTTTAGGAATGTCTGGGCATCAGTAGCAAACTAGTCTGCTGATTACATCCAGTCTTAGGACTTATTGTAAGCATGTACTCAGAGAGACAGAGATGTCACATTCTGAGTCAGCTCTCTCACATTCTCAGTAGGCTGCTAGAAAAACAGTTAAATCATGGGAAAGTGTGGATATGAAGCCCTAGGATTCAAATTCTGTGTTATTTCCTGTACTGATTTCTGCCAAGAGGCCATCTTGCCATCACCTTCAGTGATGAGAGGGTCCAAGCCCAGGATGAGGGCATACATAGATGTCTTAGATAATTTTCTTCTCTCCTTTTGACTTGTAGGTAGTACTCAGAGCTGGAAGATGTGAAGGTCACTCTTTAACTTCAAGACACTGGTCAACTGCAACTGTGGAGAAAGGAAACATGACAGAAATGGAATCTTGTTTTCATTTCAGCTGTGGTTTTAAGGCACTGGCCTCCTTTCATTTAGTTATTGAAGGCAAATAGAACTTCACTTACATCTCCATTGTTCTGAAACCTTTCTGTCTCCGTCCTACCACAAAGACTGTAAAATGGATTTAAGAAGAACTTCATTGCATAGCACAGGTCTTGTTCTCATACTTCCTGGCATTACCATGGCACCTTCCAAGATAATGGATGTCTGGGAAGAAAGTCATGCAGACATAATCTTCCCACCAGAAGGGATATGCCTTTGCCTCCATTCTGTCTGCTGATAACCTTCTGAAAGTAGTGAAGAGAAAGGCTTCTCGGTTAAGATAGTGTCTGCCAAAGGACAGTTGACTTTTTCCCAGCATTGTGCAAATCAGATATATGATAATATAGTTTTAACTGCAGATATATTTATTTGCATCTGAACTATTCACATAAACAGTAGGATCATGATTTCTGATATTGGATTATAACCCCACATGGAAACAAATGGTTGCATTGATAGTTTTACTATCACTAAGGGGAAAATTCTTCCATCCTTGCTCAGGTTGTGTAGTACCTTATTCTGCAAGTAGGCTCAGTGAAATCAGTGGTACTATTCATGAAGTAAGGTACTTATCCATACTGAGTAAGGGTGGTAGAATAAGGCTCAATATTAGAGCAAGAATGTAGAAACCCTATCCAACCCGGTAAGCAATTACACATGCAAGTAGCCCTACTGAAGTCATTGGGATTACATGTGTGAATAGATACATCTACAGGGGAGTAACAGCTTCATAATATGGTGCTTAATAAATACCTGGAATTTCTTCCAAGCTACAGAAAGATGTGAGTTATAAACAATAGTGTAGGGCCCTATTCTGACACTGACTCTCACTGAGTAATATTTTATCCTTAGAGCAGTCCCTTTCATATCAATGGAATTACTCAGGGAGTAAGGTACTACTCTGTTAATTAGTGTGCCATAATGTAGCCCTGGAGATACATGGAAGTCTGTACCAATTCTGTCAGGAATTTAGATACTCTGGCAATCAAAGTTACAAGATTCCTTGTAAAGGAAACCAAAGAGGATTCCTACTTTAGTCAACAATGAACTTTCCTCCTAGCTAATATGTGCCCACATGACACACATCAATGCCACAGCTGGCACCTTTCAAGCATTCTCGGAAAAGAGACCAAGGTGTGAAGGGACATAAAGACCAACTTGCCTTCCCACCCATATAGGTGGTCCCTCCAAGGAAGAACTGAGACATGTTGGCAAGACAACATGGGCCTATACTGCTACTGCCTGTGCCTATCTATCTAGTGCAGAAGACTGCATATTCCAGAGCTGCCAATCCAACACTTCTCATAGGAGGACTAAACTGACTTAGAAACTGGTGGGAAGGAAAAACGAACAACAACAACAATACAAAGATTAAAAACAGAAGCTTTCTGACTTGTATTCCTGAGCGATCACTGACAGAGTGGAGCTGTGAGTCTGCTATTCAGTACTGTTTATGGCACGTGGGATCTCTGTTTCAGTCCCTCACTAGGCACATACCATATACACTATTTTTCCATTCATATTTTTCATTGTCATATTCTTATTTTTTTTAAATCAAGTCCTCTTTCATGTTCTAGATATGGAGCTGCAGCAGCTGACTCTTCTTGGTATTTCTGTCCACAGATGAAGCTAGCCTTGAGATTATCCATATGACACTACAATTGCACACTATATTGCTGGCTAAAATATCACTTTCAAAAAGGTCAGGTGTGTTGGTCAGCTTGTAGTATGCTCCTTCCATCACTCTGCTTTATTTTCATAATGGGGACATAAGAAAAGTTGGAGAATATATTATATACCAGAAACTCTTTGATGCTCTTGGTTTGTATAACCAATAAATTAGATAGAATGGCAAACTTTGAATATGACACAATGGAAATACAAGAATCTGAGTCCCTCAGAGCTGATTTATTGATTTTTCTGTCTCATACCTGCTGGACAGGAATTATTGCTCCCTCAGCTATGTGAATTAGAAGAATTTATGGTGGAATAGATTTATTTCATTCCAGCTGTTGGAATGAAGGTCAGGTTTTTTTGTGGGGAAAAACAAAGAATAAACATGAGAGAATAGCAGTTTCAAAGGCAACCTTACAGTAATTTTCAAAGGAATCTTCAATTCCAAAAAGTGAAAATTCAGCATCAGCAGAGGTGGATCTAGCCATACTCCAAATTAATCTAATGACAAGGTACAGTAAGTAAATGGTTATGGTGACCTAAGCCACAACTCAGAAGTAGTGTCAGCTGTCCCATCTGAAAAACTAATGCCTTAGTTTTGAGTGAGATAATAGTGTAATTGCATGTGGTATAAGATAGGTGAAGAATAAAAGAAGCTTGCTCGTGTGTGTCCATACCTACATCAATGCATATATCACAGTGCCTCTTCTCATGTAACTGAGAACATTCTGATTCAGAGCCTGGAAAAGCCTGTTCTGAGAGCTCTGACAGACATGATTTCACAAGCAGAAATCTCTGTCGAAGTGTAGCATCAGTGCAATAAAAGGTATTGCCTGAAATGTGGACATGCATGACAATACTTTCTGTCCTCAACTTTGACCTTCATCTCTTTCTTTCTCCAGCCATGTCAAAGCTCTTTAGTTCATCATTAGACAATTGTTCCCATACAGAAAGAACATTTTAATGATTTTTTTAAAAGTAGCACAACAATGGGGAATCAGCTGAGAACTATTTGAATTACAGTAGCACCTAGCAGCCTCAACCAACATCAGGACCCTGTTATGCTAGGGGTTGTACAAACATAGTGAGAGAGAATTGCTGTCCCAAAGGGATTACAATCTAAATAGATACAACATGTAAAGGGGAGGAAGAAAGGTAATATCATTGTCCCCATTTCACATGGGAAACTGAGTAGAGCAAAGAAGCCTGTTGTACAGCTGGGAATTGAATTGAGAGTTCCTGAGTCCTAGTCTAGTACCTGAATCACAAGACCATCATCCCTCTCTTTAGGTCTTTGTTGTCATGGCTTGTTTAGTAACCTACACAACAAATAAGCTGAACTGCCTGTTTCACTGAGGTATATTTTGTGGGTTTTTTCACCCTTTTGAGACAGACACAACCGCAGTTCTGCGTTCCATCTCTTTTAGAGAACCCGGGGGCCTTAATGGCAAGACTCTGTAACCACCTCAGCAAATCTCCTGTATTTTGCATTGTTCTAGTGGAAATTCTGCAACACTTCAGTTTAAGTTTAAAAAATTGAAGTTTTTATTTAATTAAAGAAAAAATTGTAATTTTTTAATAAGTTGAATTTATTTTATGCTGGCCTCACATTTTCAGTGTTCAGTAGACAGACAGATTCCAGCATTGTCAATGCCTAACTGAATCATAACTGTTTTCAGGAGGAAATTTGGAGGTTTGGGCAGCAGGGTAGGTGACAAGCAAGACTTTTGGCATCTGAGAAAGCAGACAAAGCAGTCTGGGATTGTAGAATAAGCATATTCTTCACAGCAGCTGCAGAAAGCAGTTGTAAGAGGTACAGCTGCACTGGGATTGAGGGAACAAAATGTGGCCCAGCAAGGGCCACCCTTACCCGCCCCTAGATCCAGAACTGGGCAAGGAAGAGACCTCTCCTCTGGGGGCACTTGGGTCCATGCAGCATCTCTCTTCACCACAGCCCTATTGCCATTGGGAAAGAAACTGCAGGAGGTAGACAGCCAGAGACTGAAGCCAGCAGACCTGCTGCAGGAAAGAGTTCAAGCAAGGAACCCTGGACAATGATGATGTCATAGGAGTACATTCTGCAGTTTTCACTATGAACATTCTCTCCCCGGTACTGACCGGATATTTCTTCTGCACACTCCCTTCCATCTGACTAGTGCCCTCATAACCTAACCTCACTGAAAGGATTTAAATAATAATAAAATCCCCTGCCCCTCCCACCCCCAAAATCATGGCTCTAATATGAAATTCTCCACCCTTGCATCGTTCACTCTGCTTGTATGTTATGTTCTTTTCCCCTGTCTTTGTCTTAGTCTTTCCACATGTTGGAAATAGGTACAAGCCTGTTCTTGTGACATTAATATAACCTGTTCACTAGTTTTACAGTGCTTTATAATATAGTGAAATAATTTTTTTTTCATTTTTATCATTCATCAAAAAATCATAAGCAGTGTTTCTGGTAGGCTGGAACATTTCATAGGTATTAATAAGTGACCAATCAAAAAGAACCAAATCATCCCTATATTAACCACATGCCATTCTCTCTGATTGATGTAATAAAACTAAATAAAGCTGCAAAATTAAAAAGCTCACATTTGTTGAGGGCAAGCGTGTCAATAGCACAGTCAGCTGTGATTTATACCCCATCATGGAAGAGAAAGATTTAACTGGAGCCACAGTACAATTAGTCCACCGGGAGATTAGGCAAGGCCTAATTTAGGATTAGGCCCAACTGGGGAGGAGTTCAACGGCTGAATGAGGAATGAGTTCCATCTGAGAGAAGCAGAGTGACTAATAAGGGAAGAAATTCAGGGCAGTAGAGAAGAGGTAGGTGTTGAGGGGAGGGAAGAAGGCTTTGCGATCCTTTCCTGTAAAAGTCTAGGAGAGATACTGGGAAGTCAGAGGGTGGAGCAGATTCCTGTGGTGAGCCTTGACAAAAGGGCAAGACCCCAAGGATTGGGTTTCTGAGCGAGAACCAAACACACAGAGAGGCTTGAAGCAACAGGAGCCAGGCCTCTGGGGATTAAGATTAAACTCGATAAGTTTATGGAGGAGATGGTATGATGGGATAACATGGTTTTGGTAATTAAATATTCATGGTAAATAGGACCAATGGCCTGTGATGGGATATTAGATGGGGTGGGATCCGAGTTACCCAGGAAAGAATTTTCTGTAGTATCTGGCTGATGAATCTTGCCCATATGCTCAGGGTTTAGCTGATCGCCATATTTGGGGTCAGGAAGGAATTTTCCTCCAGGGCAGATTGGAAGAGGCCTGGAGGTTTTTCGCCTTCCTCTGTAGCATGGGGCATGGGTCACTTGCTGGAGGATTCTCTGCTCCTTGAAGTCTTTAAACTATGATTTGAGGACTTCAATAGCACAGATATAGGTGTGAGGTTTTTTGCAGGAGTGGTGGGTGAAATTCTGTGGCCTGCGTTGTGCAGGAGGTCAGACTAGATGATCATAATGGTCCCTTCTGACCTAAATATCTACGAATCTATGAGAAAGCCCTGGATGGTTTTGTACAGGAGATGGAAAGAATGCTGCTGTAAGGATCATGAGATCTAGAACATGGGTACGTGGGGCTCCACATGACTAGTGC
This sequence comes from Chelonia mydas, assembly GCF_015237465.2. Lineage (NCBI taxonomy): Eukaryota > Metazoa > Chordata > Testudines > Cheloniidae > Chelonia > Chelonia mydas. Next base: position 58,197,209 of record NC_057854.1, read on the forward strand.
TTCCACACCATGGCCTATAGCAGAGGTGTTAGCCATTAACTATAAACTAGGGGCAAAATTAGCACCATAGGAAGTTCTACCCATGAAAGACCTGATTAGCAGCACACCCTTCCCCCCCACCCCCACCCCGCTTGATCTCTGATTGATTGTTCTGTCCAGGCACACTCTTTAAGCATAGAGGGAGTTCCAGAAAGATATATGTACAATCTGGAAGTACCTAGTCTGTTATTACAACAGACCCTGCTCACATTCCCTGGCTCTGATCCCTGGCTTGATGTCTGACTTCTGGTCCTACCCGCTATGCCAGACTGCCTGTCTCCCAGTGGCGATACCTGTAGAACCCAGGAAGGGGGAGTGATATGCTGATAAGTGAGCCCAGAAACAGGCTGGTTAAAAGGACTTCAAGAACGCAGAGAATAAAGGGGAACCAAGGTCCTTCCATCAGCCACCAAGCAAAATGGCTAAAATCCCCGTGATATAAGGGGTGCAAGAACTGTTGAGCCAAAGACCTGGTGTTAAGTCACTGGACTACTGATTTGTGGACTTGGTTACCCTGGAAAGGGTCAGATTGCACACGATTGGGCCAAGCCATGAGAAATAGATCACCACAGGGCTGGAGCAGATGTCTGTGCCAAAGGATAAGTGCTTGCTATGTCATGCCCAGCCACAACAAAGTGTGTTGCTGGTGAGGCAACAGCCTGTTGAGTGGATATTGCTATTAGCTTGTATGTGTAACTTCTTTCTGCTTTTGATTGTGATCAGACCTGTTAGTCACAGGCCTATGGATCATGTTTGTATGTGTGTCACATCTGATTTAAATAACTCTAATCTCCCGTCCAATTAAAGGTATTACTTCAGAGTTCACTAATTTATTTCCCTGGAGAAACTTCCATGGAGACTTCCATGTTCAAAAAAACCCCACACACAGCCACTGACCTTCATTTTATCTTGCATTCTTTCATCTTAGTATTGCATGCAGCTTTCTGATGTGCACCTGGTGTGTGAGCTAGATGACTCTGATTTCTACTGGAAGTTCTCTTTTACCTTTTAAACCTGCAAGCCCATTTTAACTCCCACATGCAATATCTGAATGAAGTGGATCAAAAAAAGCTTTTTCTTGTTTGTGATTGAAAGTGATGTATAACTTAGGTACTTTTTTCTTCATTCCTAGGGCAATTTGTATTTAGAAACTTGTGTATTCTGTTCTAGAAAGAAAGGACTTTGCTAATAAACCACAGTAAAAACATGTTAACGTTTAACATCTCTGGTTTAACATTGCTTCTAGAGCAGCACTAGATGAAGCTCAGCCCCAGTCCATTCAATGAACAGGGCTCTTGCTTGCTTGTATTGTCTTGGTCTAAAGGAACACTCAGTTGCTATTTTCCTTTATCTTAGTGATCTGCTGAATAATGTGTAATTAGGTTTTTAATCATAGATCCAGTTCTACAAACATCCTGTAAAAAGAAAAAAGCCACCAATAGTTATTCCGTGTCCTTTTCTATATATTAAGATTTACTTTTCTTTTCTGCTAAGGAAACTTTATTCCTTGATCATCTTGTGACCAATGCACTAATCAAAAATATTTGTAGCAATGCATTCTAGGGTAAGAGTAATCAAATCTCAAACTTTTGCGTATAAGGAAGTTGTGTAGCATTGCAATGTGGCCCAGGCTTATTACAGGGTCTCAGCCTAACTTTGAAGTATTCAGGTATTGTCCATTAAGAAAAGTGGGATAGAAAACTTTATTTGCCAATCAACTGAAGCACTATGGTAAAGTCCATTTCTTAGATTTCCCGTGTCCGTTCTGCAGGTGTGCAATGTGGAGCGGCAACAAGGAAGGAGCCGCTTCTCTATGTTTATACCCTAAACCTAAAGAGATATTAGATAACAATATAAAATAAGGGTTTCAGAGTAACAGCCGTGTTAGTCTGTATTCGCAAAAAGAAAAGGAGTACTTGTGGCACCTTAGAGACTAACCAATTTATTTGAGCATGAGCTTTCGTGAGCTACAGCTCACTTCATCGGATGCATACTGTGGAAACTACAGAAGATGTCTTCTGCAGTTTCCACAGTATGCATCCGATGAAGTGAGCTGTAGCTCACGAAAGCTCATGCTCAAATAAATTGGTTAGTCTCTAAGGTGCCACAAGTACTCCTTTTCTTTTTGTTAATATAAAATAACCTTGTTGTAAGATTTCAATGTAACACTATTTTATGTCTGAAAAATCCAGAACAATGACCTGGAAGAACACAGAACCAGAGAGAGAGCAGGCTGATTCCTAACACTGAGAGGCAGAACTGACCTTACCGTATTATAAGCTGGCCACTGTTAGGCCCAGATAGCATGGTTCCCTACATAATCAAATGATGTAAAAATCTTAAATGAACCAAACTGTACCATAGAATCTCTATGGATAGTAATTCCATGCTCTAATAATAAGAATAGAGCAGTAGGGATATATTACTCACCACCTGACCAGGATGGTGACAGTGACTGTGAAATGAAATGTTCAGGAAGATTAGAGAGGCTATAAAAATTAAAAAAAACTCTGTAATAATGGGGAATTTCAACTATTACCATATTGACTGGATACATGTCACCTCAGGATGGGATGCAGAGATGAAGTTTCTTGACACCTTAAATGACTGCTTCTTGGAGCAGCTAGTCCTGGAACCCACAAGAGGAGAGGCAATTCTTGATGTAATCCTAAGTGGAGCACAGGACCTGGTCCAAGTGGTGAATATAGCTGGACTGCTTGGTAATAGTGATGATAATATAATTAATTTTAACGTTCGTATGGTAGGGAAAATATCACAGCATCCCAACACTGTAGCATTTAATTTCAGAAAGGGGGACTACACAAAAATGAGGAAGTTAGTTAAACAGAAATTAAAAGGTACAGTGCCAAAAGTGAAATCCCTGAAAGTTACACTTTAATGACACCATAATAGAGGCTCAACTTAAAAGTATACCACAAATTAAAAACCACAGAGAACCAAAAAAGTGCCACTGTGGCTAAACCTCAAAGTAAAAGAAGCAGTGGGAGACAAAAAGTCATCCTTTAAAAAGAGGAAGTTAAATACTAGTGAGGAAAAATAGAAAGGAATATAAACTCTTGCAAATGAAGTGTAAAAATATAACTAGGAAGGCCCAAAAAGAATTTGAAGAACAGCTAACCAAAGAGTCAAAAAGTCATAGCAATTTTTTTTAAGTACATCAGAAGCAGGAAGCCTGCTAAACCACTAGTGGGGCCACTAGACAATCGAGATGCTAAAGGATCACTCAAGGACAATAAGACCATTGAGGAAAAACTAAATTAATTCTTTGCACTGGTCTTAATGGCTGAGGATGTGAGGGAGATTCCCAAACCCGAGCCATTCTTTTTAGGTGATAAATCTGAGGAACTGTCCCAGATTGAGGTGTCAGTTGAGGAGGTTTTGGAACAAATTGGTAAGCTAAACAGTAACAAGTTACCAGGACCAGATGATATTTACCCAAGAGTTCTGAAGGAACTCAAATGTGAAATTGCAGAACTACTAACTATGGTATGTAACCTATCATTTAAATCAGCTTCTGTTCATTCCCTCTGGGGCACCTGGCATTGGTCACTTTCAGAAGACAGGATACTGGGCTAGATGGACCTTTGGTCTGACCCAGTATGGCTGTTCTTATGTTCTTAACTGGTGTCCTTGTGTTCCCTGGCACTCAAACTCTGCTCCTCCTGTGAGAATACTGGGGTATAAACATCCAAAATAGAGCAAAGTGAGATGGTAAGGAGGCAGCTGCATGGCTCTTCCTCCTTACACAGCAGTCTGTAGAACATTTAGGTGCACCCTGGGGAAGATTAAACTGCAGTGGGCATAAGTCCCGCTGTATGCTGGAGAGCTCCAGGAAGAATTCTCTATCCCAAAGGCAGAATTCTTCCTGGGACTCATCATGCTTTGAGACGTGTTCACTAGCCCCAACACTGAGCTGTGTCTTACGGACATAACTGTGCTTTTTCCCCCCAGGTTAAGGAAATCCTGCATGTAGATGATATGTCTTGGGCAGGGTCTTCAAGTATATGGCTAAGAGTATACAATAGATCAGCAACCTGATTTATTTGTAACGTCTTTCAAAAAGAACAGTAAACTGGTTTCCTTGTTTTTCACATATGGCTTTCAAGCTGCAGTGAATGATGTGACAAATTAAAAGCTCCATCTGAGATAAGGGGCCAGAGTTTTGTCCATTACATGACACTGGGCTAGATCCTCAGCTGGTGTAAATTGACCTAGCTCTTCTTACTTCAGAGAAGCTGATTGAATTTGTACTAGGTGAGGATCAAGCCCAATGGGTTTAGCTGCTGTTACAAATTACATAGTAAGATTAAATACTGAGTTAAAAAAAATTCAAATACTGATGTTTTACCAAAAGAGTGTGCTTCTGTGTGCAAATTTTGTACATATACTTTTTAAGCCAACATTCATATTTGCTCAAGTTCAATTCTGCATTGCAATTTGTTGGAACAGATTTCCACTTTGCTTAAGTGCCAAAGATATAATTTATTCTAATGTTTTACTGCTGTATTTACATTGTTTCTCTTTTTAATATTTTATCTATTTATTAAATGACAAATTATGCTATTTAGATTTGGCACAAAATGATGGCTTTTCATTAGAAAGTTATTTAAACTGCATACAAATTAGGCTAGTGCAGCTAGTGTCCATGCTGTAATATTCTGTACCACATATATCCATGCAAATGAATGATATGTTATCCTTGGAATCATTATGAATGATATGGAAAAGTTTGGATAGTAAGTACTTTAGCTTGTATTTCCAAAATGTATGTGACTTCGGCGCCCCACATTAAATGGAGGTTAGGCACAAAATCTCTGATCTTTGGGAACAGCAGCCCTAATGCGGATATAGCCATGTTTATAGAAAATAGCCTTTTCCTTTAGCTCGTCCTACGGTCAGACCATGCTCTTTGACATGGATCTTTGTTTTCTGTCATTGAAGTTAATAGGAATACTGCCATCAATGTCAGTGAGAGCAGGTTTGGGCCATTAATTTTGAGGGACTTGGTGCCTGACCTTGCCAACTGTTACTGGCACAAGAAGTCCCATTGATTCCAAATAACAACTGAATGGGGGTCTCATATTCCTATGATTTTCAGGTGCCCAGAATATAGCTACTAAAATATAAAAGGAGGTGCTGTTGCTATGACAATCCAGCCAAACAAGAGCAGTGACAAAAATATGACCTTTCACCTCAGTGAGGTGTGAACTACAGTGACCTATCATGAGTATTTAAAAGTTGACCATGTTGAACATGGGCCATTTTCCCTTGTAAAATAAGAACATTAAATACAGCCAACATTACTACAATGTTAAATGCATAAATTCCATCTTTCAGGTTTAGCTACGGCCCATAGTGATCATCCAGAACTGTAAAGTTTGGACCAGGTTCCTAAAATGTAAGGAGTTTAGAAAGCTGTGCTCCAGTTGGTGCCCCTCTGTACATTTCACCTTATTTGCGAAAGATGCTGCTACACCTAATAAGTTGAAGTAACTCTGTATGTCCGACAAATATAATAGAGTCAAAAGCTTCCATACATATGCCATTTTAATATGTTTCTCAATTCACAATCCTTCTTTACACATGATTATCCTCATACAGAACTCTCTGCCCATGACAGCCAATCTTTTGAGACAACATATTTTGTGATCTGCAGCATTGCTGTATCTTTCTGTGATATCAACTGTAGCAAGAGCTGGCCACCTAGTGGAATTCCAACTAATGCAGGCAATAGAGGCTGGTCAAGCAAAGACAACACAGTGAATGAGTGTATGATGTCACACAATTCTTAAGGCAGATGTAACTGTTAATGTATCAAAGCACCTAACGGAGAACATTTTAGTGACCATCCTTGACCCATTTGACATAGCAAGCCCTGAAGCCCATGCAGAACACTCTGTGACATCATTTCACAGAAAATAAAGAAATTTTCTTTCAAATTGTAACTTTTTCTTTTCCTGCTTGGAGTGATTTGGATAATGTCCATGTTGCAAAGGCTTGTGCCTGTTACATACAGTTGTGATAACTTTTTATTAAATTCCAACTAACAAATCACAAGTAAATCTAAATTGTTTTCATACTCAACATAAAGTTTCACTGTATGCCTCAGCAGATGAAAATTATCTTGTCAAGGATGCTTATGATATGACTGGGAGGGGAAAGACCCCACAACCCTACAAACCCTTCCCCGCAACCCTCCTAGAATAATCTACACTTTGCTATATAATTAGTAGTAGCCAAGAAAAGCGGTGATAAATAAAGGAATGACACAGAACACCTCTAGCAATTCATTTACTCATCAGTATATAAATAATTTCAGTGCAACTTGTTTAGTGTCAGCTCCTCAAAAGCATTTTTCGTGGGTGTGTTAAACATATTGGAATCTAGCCAATAGTCCTTGTACACCCAAATACCTCACTGAAATGAAGTTTTAGGTGTGCAAGGAAGGCAGGATCCTGGATACACACTCATACTTTTGTTTATCTTAACTTTTCTAATTCTGTATAGCTAGGTGAGTTGTTTGCTCCCCTGAAAGTGTTTACCAAAAGAAGGTGACACAACTGGTATACAGAAAACGAACTTTATTCTGCCACTTTATCTCAAGAAGTAGAACCCAAGATGGAGCATTGGGGGTGGGGGAGTAAATTATCCCACACCTGCCTACCGCATAGTTCTTATACCTTCCTCTGAAGCATTTGGGTCTGGTCACGAATGGCCACAGAATGATGTACCAGATGGACATCAGGTCTGAGCCAATCTGGCAATTCCTATGTTACTATTTGATTCTCACTATTTATTCCAAAAAGTTCTTCTGCCACTGAAATTAGACAGCTGAAAAAAATCCCCTTCACTGATACATAGCACACTTCCTTATTGACTTAGAGGAATTTTAAATGTCAGAATAAATCACATCTGAACAGCCCATAAAAACTTACCATTGACTTGTACAGTTGATCTTGGTGTGATTCTAACTACTGCATCATTAAATCAGAAATTGAAATAATACATTTGTTTTATTAAATTGACCTTAAAATCTAAGAAGAACATCTAGAATTGGAAAGGAATTGACACTGAGAGGAATAAAATGAAAATGGGATTCCCGCCCTCCCCCCCAATGTATGCTAAAACTGTGGCAAGGAACAAAAGTATGAGGATTGTTAGTTTTGTCTCATTCTATTCTGTTCTATCTGTGTTATGTTGATTGTAGATTATAAATTGTGAGACGGTGGCTTCTGTAGCTCAGGGGTCAATTAATTATTTCTGTTAATGTTGGGAAAAATATGTAAAGCTGTTTGGGTTTGAAGACTATAAAATCATGAGATGGAATTACTTTAAATGGCTTGATTCTTTGCTTCAATCAAGAGCCAGGGGGACACAGTCAATTTCAATTAACTTTTTTCCTTTTCCTTTTTTTCCCAACTAAGGCATAGTTTTAAAAACTTAGCAAAATGTTAAGAAACCAGCTATAGGAGGACAAGGAAAGAGGCTTGAGTTTTGTTTTGTTTTCCACAAGGAAGTGTTACAATAAATATTTGCAGTTATCTTTTCCAACTGTGGCGCAAGGATTTCTTATACGTTGCATATTGAAATCCCTATAGAAATACTTTCTGACAGAAAGAGCCCATTAGTTATACCAAATTTTTAGGACATCCCTCCTGGCTTCCTACAAGAGAAATCAAAATCTAATCTTTAATCTATATTTTTTATAATACTACAATCTACTCATTTTAGGTCCACTACTGCCCTTCAGTAGAGTAGGCCAAATCTTCTACTGGTGTAACTTCATTGCATTATTTTTTTGTTTTCTACTAGATTATAGGTTGCTCTGTGTAAGACCTGGTATAAGGGCCTGATCAAATACCTGTTGAAGTCAATGAAAGTCCTTCCATTGACTTTCTCAGGCATTACATAGGAGGCCTAGGAGTAGATATAACTCTGCTGAAGTTAATGGATCAAATGAGGGATGAATTTGACCTCAGCGGGGATGTGTGTGGAGGGAGGGGGAAAGACGGGGGTGCATGTTACTTTGATTTGTTGATTCCAGTAATACACAAGGATGCTCAGTTGTAGTTTGCATTTTACTTTTCTCATTGTGGCATCCCCTTTGGGAAGGTCTGACCAGAACAGCATTAAAGGTTAGAAGACTCAATACCATTGTCTTGCTGTTATGGTTATAAAGGTTGCATACTATACTTATTAGCATACCTGTACTTTTAAGCGGGAGTCAGTCTCAAAACAATGTCCTGAGTATGTCAGGTTTTCACAGCATTTCTTACCTCTGTCTTGGCAAGCTGATGAGTGGCTGTTTATGGCACCTCTTACTTAGGCTAAAGAGCTTGTGTACAATTTTCTGTGCCTTAAGGAAAAGTTGTTTCATGCTGTTTTCCAGTTGCTCATAGCGACGCTGAAAATTAGAATCCATTGTCCACAAATGCATTATGGTAGACGTGTTGAGGAAATAGTTCATGGGCAGCCTTTTCATAAAGAACTTGAATTCATCTGAAAAATGGCAAGATTCAATGTTTTGTAATTATGTATCTATGGGTTTTTTGGACACAAATTAAGTTATATTTTGCTGCAAAATGTATCATTTTACAATAAAACATAATTGCATTACCAATGACAACTAGATGACAATGATACAATAACAGAAATTACATAAATAGTAACATAATTAAGAGTAAATACACATGAGCCTTATTCGCCACTTTGGTAACAAAAAGGTGCCTTATTGTAAATAAGAATCAGGCTGTCTTATATCCAAATAAAGGACCTCATTTTGAAAACATTTCAGGGAACACAGTTTTATTCAGACAAGGAATAGAGATGGATGGTCCAGTGATTAAGGCACTAGCCTTAGGTATGGAATATTTAGGTTCATATCCTTGTTCTACCACAGCCTTTCTGTGTCACCTTGGGCAAGTTACTTAGGGCCAGATCTTTAAAGGTATTTAGGTGGTCAAAGAGGCAGTAGGTGCCTAGTTGAAAAGCACCTTTTGAAAATCCCATTAGGTGCTTATCTGCATCTTTAAACGTCCTTTTAAAAACCTGTCGCTTGCTCCCTCTTAACTTCAGTTCCCCTTCTGTAAAATGGGGAGAACAGGATTTTCATACCTCACAAGGATGTTGTAAGGATAAATACATTGAAGATTGAGAGGTACTCAAACATTATAATATAATAATGCAGGCCATACAAGTACCTTAGATAATAAGAAGTCAATGGGATTATTCACATAAGTAGTGGGATCCAGATGCTTATTTGTAGAACTTAGACCATCCCTTATTTTCTTTTTAAAAGGGACCTTAATGGTACAAAACATCTTAAATACTGTACTCTTATGTAATTTTGTGCTTTTCCCTTACCACCATGGTTCAATATATAGGTGTCTATTTCCCTCATGTTCCCACTGTTGTTTGACAATCCATGTTTTGTCAGATTGGTCCTACACAGAAGTCATAATTATCCCACCATAACTCCTTAACCTGCCAAATTTGGGTCTACCCCAGCTCCAGAACAGAACCCCCATTGACTGCAATGGGTCTGCATAGTAGAGTGGTCTGTCTTCATGGCGTAGCTTGCAGGGCTGGGACCTTAGTTACAACCACATCTGGTGTAAAAAATGCCCATCCTGTTTTTTGACAGAAAATGGCTTGGTTTTTGAGGAAAATATCTGGTCTTTCTTATACAGGTTTTTAGCTAAAAAAAAAACAAAACAGTTTCTTGATATGAAACCTGAACACTTTCGTAGAAAACTGTTGCATTTTTTTGCTTGTTGGTTAGTTTACCAAACTTTGTTTTGGGGTAGCGTGGGGTGATGGGGAGGAGAGAGGGAAATCCAGACCAGCTCTAGTTATAGGATCACAATCTAGGGCATGGAAATGGGCATCAACATTTTGGCATGATGTAGGTTTAAGAATAGTAAATTTTCAGTATTGGATTTTCTTATGCAAACACATTGTCATAACTTAAGAGAACACAAAAAGATAAATTATGGAAAGCAAGTGACAGACAAATAAGTTTAACTATGCATTGCTTTAAAATATCCCCTTTGGCAGAACTAAAGAATAGAGGCCCTGATCCTCAGCTAGTGTAAATCAGCATCACTCCTCTGACTTCCATGGAGCTATGTTGATTCCACCAGATAAGGATCTGGCCCAGTAGTTCTCCTGTCTACTAGTCCTACGCTTTAACCACAGAACTATAATTTGCCTTCCATTACTAGTAAGTATTTGTATTTCTACTTAAGCTTAGTTTCTTACTGCTGAAAAATAGAGAAAACAACATCGTCATAATTTCTTTTAAGTTTTCACACTGCTATGATCCCTTCTGTAAGAAACATGGTCTATTTGCAGTCCTACAATTTGTTTACAAGAGACAAGAAAGTTCTATGCTCAACTTGCAATACAAAATTGCAAAATACAATACCATTTCCAACATGAAAATACATTTGCTTACTTAATTATCACTGCCCTGCACTGTCGCTGTACCCTCTACTATCATGTTAAACAGTCCTGTATTGTATGAGAGAGAAAAGTAATATGGTTATACAGTGCCTTACCATCCCACCCCAAAATCATCTGTTTCAGATCTGAGGACAGTCTCACATCATGAACCATTAGAGTGCAATACTGTAATCATCTTCGAATAAACACAATATATCACACTACAGCGTTAGGTGGCCATACAAGTGCCTAGATATACGTAGAACATGATACTAGATTATCAGCTAATGTATAATTCCAGAGTGATATCCTTTCAATAGATAGTCATGCATCCCCACCGAAATGTTATATTACATTCAAATGGTCCATAAATAGAAAATAAAGTTAGAAAGGTTAATCAAAATAGTTTACTTGACCAGCTATAAAAAAATTACTTATACCTGATAGTTTGCGATGCTAACAAGCCATTCATAGTTAGCAGTATATAAACACCTAGACATCATACATATTGTACGCTAGGCAACAATGGGAATAAAATAGTAACAATGGGAACCAATGTTTCCCTAAACAACCTGAATATCACATTCCAACCAATATCCAGAGCCATTTTGCTGGATTTTAAGTGTTAGCATCAAAGTGTGGTGTGCTGTTGAATGCACTGATTAGCATTCTACACACAGAGCTAGCAAACACTACAAACACTTTTAATACCACCCCAAAAAAGTTGTGGTTGAACTAAAATCCTCCACACCATGGCCTCTGATAGGGAATAGGAGAACCCCTCACAGTAAAGCACCTGGTCCATGTGTTGGGATGGGGAAGGGCAATCTTCTCTTGTGAGTTTCCTCTCCCAGTCTGCTTCATGGGGAAGAAGAATATATAACAACAAACCAGTGCATTGTTCCTATGAATTATTTAGTCTTTGAAGCAGAATGTTCAGGTAATGATTTTAAATCACATTGAAAAATCTTTCCACTTATCCCTGGTATTTTGAATGAAAATGCCTAACTATAAATTGCACACTTTTGATTTAAAGACCAGGAGTACTTGTGGCACCTTAGAGACTAACAAATTTATGAGAGCATAAGCTTTCCTGGGCTACAGCCCACTTCATCAGATGCATAGAATGGAACATATAGTAAGAAGATATATTTATACATACAGAGAAGGTGGAAGTTGCCATACAAACTGTAAGAGGCTAATTAATTAAGATGCGGTATTATCAGCAGGAGAAAAAAAAACTTTTGTAGTGATAATCAAGATGGCCCATTTAGACAGTTTACAAGAAGGTGTGAGGATACGTAACATAGGGAAATAGATTCAATATGTGTAAATTTGTTAGTCTCTAAGGTGCCACAAATACTCCTGTTCTTTTTGTGGATACAGACTAACACGGCTGCTACTCTGAAACTTTTGATTTAGTGACTGATGAGCCTGGGTGCTTACTGGAACCTTTCCAGTCTGTTTCTCAATTCCACTTTGAGAAGAAACTGTATGCCAGTGTGAGAGGAGAATCAGGCACAAGGGATTGCTACTGGCGTAAACAGACCAGAATCTGGCTCTCTCATGTGATTCCTGTATAGTCTACTTCCAGTAAAGCTGGAAATGCCATGAGATACTGTTCCAAGAGCTTGGTCCTGCTCTTGCTAACTTCAAGAGGAGCAGAACCGGGTCCTACAATGTATGTCAAATTATCTCTTTTAAGATATTCTTAGACAAAGTCTAGTAGTAGTCTCCCCTTGATTCCGTATAGTAACAGAACACAGAGATGTTGTTGGTTGATTAGCTGTGGCCCTTTGGTCAGGGGTATAATTGAGTTGGGATCAAGAATCTTGGCCCCTCACAACCCCTAAGGGGAACATCTCACATCCTGAAGCCAAAGTAGGGTCAGGCCCCTATAATAAAACATGAATGGGGGTAGGAGGAAGAGTGTCACTGAGAAACAAAGTGAGATCCTGAACTCATGTTTAGGTATTTCAGTGCCTAATACCATAGAGAAGGTCACATTTTCCCCAGGTCCTTAATCTGTCCTTTCCCATTTATTTAAGTGTGGATTTATCTCAGTGTTCCCTGGAAAAAAAGACTAAAGCTTCTTTCCTCTTCTGTCTCCTCTTGGATCTGTATTAGAACTGAAATTAGTATACATACTATTTATAGTATTGAGATAGGAGGATCTAGGCCCTCCCATAATTGAAGAACCACCCCCTCAGTTAACGGGGAGGAACCCTAAATCCAGGCTATAACTGATTGCTAGGGAAAACAATCAGTTCAATATCTTCATTAATGACCTGGAGGATGGGGTGGATTGCACTCTCAGCAAGTTTGTAGATGACACTAAACTGGGAGGAGTGGTAGATACATTGGAGGGTAGGGATAGGATACAGAGGGACCTAGACAAATTAGAGGATTCAGCCAAAAGGAAGCTGATGAAGTTCAACAAGGACAAGTGAAGAGTTCTGCACTGAGGATGGAAGAATCCCATGCACTGCTACAGACTAGGGACCGAATGGCTAGGCAGCAATTCTGCAGAAAAGGACCTAGGGGTGACAGTGGACGAGAAGCTGGATATGAGTCAACAGTGTGCCCTTGCTGCCAAGATGGCTAATGTCATTTTGGGCTGTATAAGTAGGAGCATTGCCAGCAGATCGAGGAACGTGATCATTCCCCTCTATTCGGCATTGGTGAGGCCTCATCTGGACTACTGTGTCGAGTTTGGGACCCCACACTGCCAGAAGGATGTGGAAAAATTGGAAAGAGTCCAGTGGAGCGCAACAAAAATGATTAGGGGGCTGGAGCACATGACTTATGGGGAGAGGCTGAGGGAACTGGGATTATTTAGTCTGCAGAAGAGAAAAATGAGGGGGGATTTGATAGCTGCTTTCTGATAGCTGAAAGGGGGTTCCAAAGAGGACGGAGCTAGATTGTTCTCAGTGGTACCAGATGACAGAACAAGGAGTAACGGTCTCAAGTTGCAGTGCGGGAGGTTTTGGTTGGATATTAGGAAAAACTTTTTCACTAGGAGGTTGGTGAAGCACTGGAATGGGTTACCTAGGGAGGTGGTGGAATCTCCTTCCTTAGAGGTTTCTAAGGTCAGGCTTGACAAAGCCTTGGCTAGGGTGATTTAGATGGTGATTGGTCCTGCTTTGAGCAGGGGGTTGGACTAGATGACCTCCTGAGGTCCCTTCCAACCCTGATATTCTATGATGCTATGAAAAGAGAAAACATGAATGGAAGTGAAGTTAAAGGTTGAAAATCAGGAGAAACCAAACAAAGACCCCTGGATAGGACCCACCACTTCTCAGAGGCATCTGAGGAGCCAATGGACACTACCCAGAGGAACTCTACCTAGAGACATGAGAGGACAAGAGACATGAAATAGGCCCCATAGTTCCAGAGTACCTCTCACTTCCCTGTCCAGCTTCCTCCTCCTAGACTGCCTTGGCCAGTCCTAGGAAGAAGTTGACAGGGAGGTCCTGTGATTTTGAGGGGGCCACAGAGGGGATGTGCAAAATTCAGAAGGTGCCAGGAAGAAATCTGTGTGTGTGTGTGAGTGAGAGAGAGAGTAGGTAAAACACAATGGGTAGGTACAATATGCTAGTTGAATGTGGTGGTAGTGGTTCATGCTTTACCAGAAAAAAAAAGTGGTTCACAACAAAACAAACCAGAAAAAAAGTTTTTGCTAGATCCTCAAGTGGTATAAATGAGTGCAGCTGGGGATCTGGTCCTTCATTAACTTATATTTTGTGTTTTAATATTATATTTCGAGTAGCACTGATATCCAATCTGGAATAGTTTCATTTTGCAGCATCAACCCACTTTCTGTAAATTATAATGTAACAATACCATAAAGACTTGCTTCTGTTCAGGCTTCGCGTAAGAAGTCTAAACTAAGCAGAATTTTTATTTCTTAAAACCAATCTTCACAAAGAAAAACAACAACCACAAAATGAATTAAAAAATCTCTCTCAAACTGAAAAGGTGTGTTTATTGATCAGTTTCAGAATTTTTTATCAAACAAATGTTTGTTTGGGGTGTAGTTTTGCTAGGGGTTCCCCCTTTAAATGACAAATAAACTGGAAGGCAGCCATTCCTACTTTTAACAATTCCTCAATTGTATTGAAAGTTCCTCCCAGCTTCTGATCAGACACATGAAGCTACCCTCCATCACCACCTGTTAAATTTTCAGGCAAGTACCTTTGTGCTTTCTCTCATGCAGTCCCTTACGCTTGTTTACAGGTAGTTCCTCCTTTCTGCAAGAATAAGTCATTATCCTCCTACAAACCTTCCTTAAAACTCTCCTCTGCTGTGTTGTCTGCAAAAAAATTGACAATGGCTAGGCCTCTAGTGTGCTGAGACCACTGGCTCTCATGCTGAGTGTCTCTTTGATTCCTGTGCGCCCTCATCTGTCTTTCTGTATACACCTGTTGTTTGTCTTGTACTTAAATTTCCCCTTAAAGTGTCTTGCACAATGGGATCCTGGTCTAGGTCTCCCAAATGCTACAGTAATGTAAATAAGCTTTGGGTGTAGGTTGGTTAGATTTTTTTATTTAAATGAAAAAATTGAAGGGCAGCTGCTTGTAAACGACAATCCACAGTAAATGTAGCTCTGTAGAAAAATGTATTTTTCAATACAATACTTCATTAAAGTAAAAATGTTAAAGCATCTTGACAGCAATTTCAATGGTCTATTCGGTCACTTTTCAAAACACTGACATTTTTCTAACAAAAATACTTTCAATAAGTAGAGAAGTTGTGAATAAAAATGTACAGAATGTGTGTAAAGGATGGAATGTACACTTATGTACATTCTTTGTTTTCACTTGATTGACAGTATTATAATTTAAACATTGTCAGTAAAATCTGTCTCTACCACATGCTGATATTGGCACTTCATCTGTGTCTCACCTCTTGGCTGGTATCAGCCCCTGGTCATGCTCATAGAATTCATGGTGGTACTCATGTTCTACTTGCACAGGCAAGAAGTGCACAGATTTCTTTATCTGGATGATTAGTTCAGCAATAAACATCACTGTGAGGAGGATGTTCTGCTCTGGCACCATACAATATTGTGAATTCACTGAATTTAAAACGCATTAACAAGATTCAGTTGGTCCTCAGCAATTTCCCCCTTGGACAACCATAGCAACCATTAAGATCCCAGTGAAGACAGACTTTGAGATATGTCAGAGATCATGGCAATCCAGCAAGAATCTCCAAGTAGGACTGGACTTCCAAATTCAATCCTGCCATGTGGTAGTGGCACACCGGACTCCATCCTTGAATAGAGATCCCATGCAGAGGGGCATCATACCAAAAAATTTGGGATCTCTTTGAATGGCAAATATAAGTAATCCTCTGGACATTAAAATGATTGTGTATACATCAGTTATGTAGCGCCGCAAAAGGTTCTGTTGATTCAAATGGCCATTTCAGCAGCCATGTTTTCTGTATCAACACATAAACCAGTATCTTCTCTCTGACACTGCAAACATGTAATGTTTGGCATGAATGCCAGCACACAATATAATTCTAGTTGCCAATTTGTTAATGGAAAATTAGAAGACACATTGCAGATGCTCTTGTCAAATCAAACAGCCCCTTCATCAGACTGCTACATCTCATCTTCCATCACCACGGGACTCCAGAAATAAACCTACCCTCTGATCTGACCAGAAGACTTTCAGTCTTCTGCTCAGTGCATCAAAGAAAGGTCACTTTTACAAAGTTGTCTCTTCTATACAGCAAGGTAGGGCATATCTATATGTGGGCACATCAAAACATCTGCTAGTTAATTCCTGGCAGATGCAGAAGATTCAAAGAATCTGTGATTCCACATTCTGCCCCAGATTGCTGTGGCTTCTAGAGCCTCATATTTATCCAGGGTGACTCAATTCTCTATCCTACTGTCTGTCAAACTGAGAATCTACCCTGGAACGATCACTCATGACCAGGCTTCCCTGCTCCATCTTAAACTAAGTGTTGTCTCCCCTCATGGAATGGTTCCTCAGGTGATCTAGTTCCAGAGATATAGCTTTGAATACATATCCCAAGATTCCTGGCTGTCAACAGCTAAGGGTCTTGCAATTTTATATGAAAATAAAAGTTTTCATTGTGATACATTCAATTCCCCATGGATCCTCTGGAATGCCCTATCTATCAGCTTGTTTAGTCTTCATTTGTCTAGGTCTGATTTTAATGTGAATCCCATTTAAGTTTAGTTGAGAGAGACAATTCCTTAAAATACGTTTAAAATAATTAATAGGATCACAGTGTGCAAACGAGCAGGAGTCAAGTCCAAAAGCGGAAGGTGTTTAAAGCTACTGATATGATTTCAGGGATTGTCTCCTCTCTAGAGGGATGAAATCCAGAATTGTCTAGGAATGAACTTGCTCCAGCTTATATTTCTTGAAACATTTAGACCACAGTATTTTGGTTGCTGTGAATGTAGGCCTTATTAATTAGGCAAACACCTCTGGGAACTGCAGTCCTTTATTCACAGTAGAGGTAGTGGATGTGGCCAGCAGCAAAGCAGGTCACCCAACCCTGCACTGCCAATATGCCTCAACCGTAACCCGATAGGAATATTCCTCCTCCATGGCCATTTCAGTCCTGGACCTTTTATGTCTGTGCTGTCAACAAGAGTATTGTTGACTACCAATACTGTTTATTTTGTGATTACAAACTAAGAACTGAAATTGGTACCACCCTATCTCTTCACCCAAGCTAAATAAAGCTATTTAAAGTTGCACATTTGAGAACACGGAGGATTTTGAGCATGGAAAGTTGAGGTTAAAGCACGGAACTGAGCTTCAAGAAATCTGGCTCTACCTCAGGCACCTGTGGCCTCAGCAAAGTCCATGATCAAGAGCCGTGGTAGAGAATTTCAAAATCCCCAGCAGTGCGGCCTATTCTTCAAATAACAGCACTGCATGTTAAAACTCTCTTCTGACAAGAAGACCATGGCAATAGAACTCCTTTCCCCATCATAATGCTTTTAATTATAAGAAGGGCAATAAATGTTGTAGTTGGTCAAACACCAATGGAAGCATCAAATTGAAATTCCGAACCACAAATCTACCAAAATTTTGTGTAAGGGACTGATGTGCAATAGAACTGATATTTCAAATGGCCAAATACTGTAAATATCCAATAAAATGCTGCTCCAGTATTGTCCAGACTCTAGAGATTTAAATAATAATAATAAAAATAACAAAAAATTAATGACCCACTCTGTTCTAACGGCCCAGGAAAAACAAAGCAGTAAATATATATATATTTGTTTTTATGTTCCAATTAATTTTAGTTGTTTGATATACATTAATTCATCTAAAGAAGTAGCAGCAGTATTACAAGAAATATATATTGTAAAAAAAATATATATATATATCATACAAACATTTAACCATACGACCTTGGATTGAAATGACTTTGTTTTTTTCCCACAGAAAAGGTAGCAGAGGTGAATTTTAAATGGGATTGTGTAAATCATTCAGCCCGCTGTGTAATGAAATAATTCGCTCTTCTTACTCTCTTAAGGCCTAAGTACAGGAACCAAACGTGTGTACTGTGAAAGGGATGGACCAGACATGAAGTTGGGATTTAGAATAAGTGTTAAAAATCATAGGAACAAACTATCTGGTATGATCTGGTCACTTTGTGCTGCTGAGGGGGCGCAAAGTAGCTGGATTCTTGCCAGAAATGGCAAGTGGGGAACTCTCTCCACTAGCATAAGCCTGTTGGGGCAACTGCTGTGCTGGGAGTTCCTCCCGCAACCCTAGTGGAGGAAGAATGTCAGGGGACGTGCATATCAGAGTGTCAGTTGGAGGGAAGCGTAGGGTGGGGTACAGTGCACTGGTCCTCCACAAGTATAGGATCTCTTTTGGACCGTATGGAGGTGGTGTAAATTACAGTAGCCCCCATGATGATTTAACTGTCAAATTGATGCAGAATCAGGGAGCTGTAACTGGCTCTCTTAGATCTTCACCCTCCCTTGCATTGACTGGAGTTCAGATGCAGGGGAAGATGTTAGAGAACTCAGCACTTCTATTAAGGGTAGAGTCTCTTCACCCAATTAGGGACTAATCCTGAGGTATACATGGCACTACCTGTAACATGAGTGCTCTCATTGAAATAGGAGACAGACTTGTTGAAAGTCTCTGGGTAAGGATAAAAGGGGTAAAAAACAAGGGTGATGTCATGGTAGAGGTCTACTACAGACCACCTAACCAGGAAGAAGAGGTGGATGAAGCTTTTTTTAAACAGCTAACAAAATCATCCAGAGCACAGGACTTGGTGGTTATGGGGGACTTCAACTACCCAGACATCTGTTGGGAAAATAACACAGCAGGGCACAGATTATCCAACAAGTTCTTAGAATGTACTGGAGACTTTTTGTTTAATTTCAGAAGGTGGAGACAACTACCAGGGGGAGAGGCTGTTCTATATTTGATTTTGACAAATAGGGAGGAACTGGTTGAGAATTTGAAAGTGGAAGGCAGCTGGGGTGAAAGTGATCATGAAATGATAGAGTTCATGATTCTAAGGAATGGTAGGAGGGAGAACAGCAAAATAAAGACAGTGGATTTCAAGAAGGCAGACTTTAGCAAACTCAGGGAGCTGATAGGTAAGATCCCATGGGAAGCAAATCTAAGGGGAAAAACAATTGAAGCCAGTTTTCAGTTTTTCAAAGAGACATTATTAAGGGCACAAGAGGAAACTATCCCAACGCGTAGGAAAGATAGAAAGAGACCACCCTAGCTTAACCAGGAGATTTTCAATGATCTAAAAATCAAAAAAGAGTTCTACAAAAAGTGGAAACGAGGTCACATTACAAAGGATGATAATAAACAAATAACACAAGCATGTAGGGACAAAATTAGAAAGGCCACGGCACAAAACGAGATCAAACTAGCTAGAGACATAAAGGGTAACAAGAAAACATTCTACAAATACATTAGAAACAAGAGGAAGACCAAGGACGGGGTAGGCCCATTATTCAATGAGGGGAAAAAATAATAAAGAAAATGTGGAAATGGGCAGAGATGCTTAATGACTTCTTTGTTTTGGTTTTCACTGAGAAGGTTGTTGGTGATTGGAAGTCTAACATAGTGAATGACAGTGAAAATGAGGTAGGATCAGAAGATGCTAAAATAGGGAAAGAACAAGTTAAACATTAAATGGACAAATTAGATGTCTTCAGGTCACCATGGCCTGATGAAATGCATCCTAGAATACTCAAGGAGCTGACAAAGGAGATATCTGAGCCATTAGCAATTTATCATAGAAGATGGGAGAGAAGTCATAGAAGATGGGAGAGATTCCACAAGACTGGAAAAGGACAAATATAGTGCCTATCTATAAAAAGGGAAATAAGGACAACCCAGGGAATTACAGACCAGTCAGCTTAACTTCTGTACCCAGAAAGATAATGGAGCAAATAATTAAGCCATCAATTTGCAAACATTTAGAACATAATAAGGTAATAAGTAGCAATCCGCATGGATTTGTCAAAAACAAATCTTGGCACGCCAACCTGATAGCTTTCTTTGACAGGGTAACAAGCATTGTGGATAGCAGGGGAAGAGGTAGATGTAGTATATCTTGACTTCAGTAAAGCTTTTTATACTGTCTCGCATGACCGTCTCATAAATAAACAAGGGAAATGCAACCTAGATGGAGCTACTATAAGGTTGGTGCATAACTGATTGGAAAACCATTCCCAGAGACTAATTATCAGTGGATCACAGTCATGCTGGAAGGGCATAATGAGTGGGGTCCCACAGGGATCAGTTCTGGTCCAGTTCTGTTCAATATCTTCATCAATGATTTAGATAGTGGCATACAGAGAACACTTATAAAGTTTGTGGACGATACCAAGCTGGGAGGGGTTACAAATGCTTTGGAGGATAGAATTAAAATTCAAAATGATCTGGACAAACTGGAGAAATAGTCTGAAGTAAATAGAATGAATTCAGTAAGGACAAATGCAAAGTAATCCCTTTAGGAAGGAACAATCAGTTGCACACATACAAAATGGGAAATGACAGCCTAGGAAGGAGTATTGTGGAAGGAGATATGGGCATCATAGTGGATCACAAGCTAAATATGAATCAACAGTGTGACACTGTCGCAAAAAAAGCGAACATCATTCTGGGATGTATTAGCAGGAGTGTTGTAAGCAAGACACAAGAAGTAATTCTTCTGCGTTACTGTGCTCTGATTAGGCCTCAACTGGAGTATTGTGTCCAGTTCTGGGTGTCACATTTCAGGAAGTATGTGGACAAATTGGAGAGAGTCCAGAGAAGAGCAACAAAGATTAAAGGTCTAGAAAATGATTAAAGGTCTAGAAAACATGACCTATGAGGGAAGATTGAAGAAAAATGGTTTTGTTTAGTCTGGAAAAGAGAAGACAGACGGGACATGATAACAGTTTTCAAGTATGTAAAAGGTTGTTACAAGGAGGAGGAAGAAAAAATGTTTTTCTTAACCTCTGAGGATAGGACAAGAAGCAATGGGCTTAAATTGCAACAAAGGAGGTTTAGGTTGGACATTAGGAAAAACTTCCTAACTGTCAGGGTGGTTAAGCACTGGAATAAATTGCCTAAGGAGGTTGTGGAATCTCCATCATTGGAGATGTTTAAGAGCAGGTTAGAACTGTCAAACTGTCAGGAATGGTCTAGATAATTAGTCCTGCCAAGAGTGCAGGGGACTGGACTAGATGACCTCTCAAGGTCCCTTCCAGTTCTATGATTCCTCTCCCACAGAGTTCATTGACTGTTTAAGGGTTCCACCTTAGAATGAAGCATTCAGCACCGTGGCCCTCTGTAAACAAAATCCTTCCAACTTTCTTTAGACTGTTTTTATAATTAAAATAGACTACGATACCATAGCAAAGGAGCTTACTGGTTATGTCACATGCAAACACGAAAAGGTCTGACTCAGAAATTACCTTCAAAATTTGGATGCTCATCAAAGGTTAGGAACACTCTCACGTCTTTCTCCTATCTCTCATCTTTCACACAAACCACTGGTCAGATCCTTTTCACTTCTCTCTACCACCATCTTATATTTCTCTGTCCTGCTGCTCTTCTCCAACCTCCAAATCTCATTGTAATCCCAAAGATATCCCCCCACTGCCCCTCCTTAACTCTCTGTAAGGAAGGTGGCTGAATACCAAACTGCTAGGCCAAAGATTCCTTTGTTCTGTGTTTGTTGGACACTAGATAAAGGACTTTGTTGCACTGGAAGGGGCTGAGCTCTTTCTAACATGACTTGGCCATAGGGCAAGTCATATCTATAATGGGAATAGGCTGAAGAGTGTGGTGAAGAAGTTGAGGCAGAGCTGCTGTAATCCTACACTATGGCATGAGTGGGTGCCCCTACTCTCGCTGTTGCAGATTTTTTGGCTGGCTGCTTTTTTTAAAAAGTGTGCATGTCCTTAATCACTGTCTAGACTTTCCCATGATGAACTGCAATTCTTCTGATCCAATGGAATGACCCAGCACTCTTTGAAAATGACCAACCCATCAGAAGTTTGTGGACTAGCTACCTGGAAAAACAGATTATAGGCAAGATAGAGGGAGTGTTTATCCAAATTATTTGAACCTTTTAAAATACAGATTTTGAAGTTTTGGTGTTGCTTGAGCCAAATTTCAATTCTCCAGCCCATTTCATGTGTCACATTATGGCTGTTTTAGGGTGTCTGGAAGTTTTCTGCTGAAACAATTTTTTTCTTGGAAAAATGCAATTTCTATATAATAGTTTCTGTGGACAACTTCAATTTGATCTCTTCTTTTATTCATTTTTCTATTATGTAAAACAAAACATTTTTGTTTCAGTTTGGTTCAACCTGAATCATATATTTTAGTCTGAGCTGAATTGAGACATTTCATTTCAAGTTAGTTTGAAACTAAACTGCCTCTGTCTAAACTGTGCAGTTTTTCAGAGGAGTTATAGTTCCAGTTCCATATGCCCCACCCATTCTTCCCTATAAACTGGGCATCTTGGCCAGACTACATGTCTCATAATGCACTGCAGTTTCCTTCTGACTGGCAGTGTGGTATACCATGGGAGTCACATGGTTGCAGCTGCATCATGGGATATGTAATTTATACAGGGAGCCTGAGCCATAGGAGAGAATGTGGAGGGAGAGGTAGCATGGACAACAAGAACTGAAACTCCCAGGAGACACTGTAAATCTTAGTGAGATGCTATTTAAAGTAGCACTCACTCAGCACAGTATGTCTGGACTCAGTTCAATAACCCACAATTAAATGTTTTGTTTGGGAATGTGTGTTTAATTTTGATGGGCAATATCAAAAATGAAATGTTTCAACACTTCCAAATCAGATTTTTAAAAGAACTCTTCATTCTATGACAAATCGGTCTTGACTTTTTTGTTCTAATTTGGAATGAAAACAAATGTGAAAATATCAGAATTTACCATGGGACGGAAATTCTGTTTTTGTGGGGGTTTTTTGTTTGTTTGTCTTAGAGGGGGGTGTTGCCCAGCTATCATCATAAATATAATTTTCATAAAGTTGCAGACTAACATAGTGCTTAAAAACCAGAAACTTAAGCATAACCACTGCCGCCTCCAAAAAATTAAAATCTAAGGCCCTGATCCTACAGGGAGCACCATGTGGGCTGACTCCTGCAGTCTTTGTTTTGGAATTTGGCCCTAAATTAGACAAGACAAAAAAAAAAAAAAGAAAGACTTGTCCCAGAACTATAATTCTAGAAAAGGAAGGGGAGATTACTGGGGGGAGGGGAGGAGGGAATGTAGAAGTATTGTATATACTTTACAAAAGATTAAGAAATGACAAATCACAAGAGACAATCTCCATAAAGAGGAAAGAGAAGACAAGAATGACATCTCTTGTAATATTGAGTTCAGGGCTGCCAGAATGGATTAGAATCGTCCCAAGAGTGAGATTTGTTATCAGCTTTCAAAGAAAGTACTTATGTCCACCATGTACAGGACTAATGTAGAGTCATACTAGATGAAACCTTCTCCTTCTCCTTCATTACAATGTCATCGTACTTTAGGCATTATCTGAGCAAACAACATCTTCCATAACTTTAAGTAGATTTGCCAAGTGCTAAACTAGCAGGAAGCACATAATGCTTTTAGGGTTGAAAATGAGGCAATTATGTTGTCAGAGTCTGATTGGTTGTCCTTTCACTTTTGGAATATGAGATGAACAATTTTGAAATTGGTTCTGAAGAAATTCTGTACGTTGCACCTGTTCACTTTATTAAAACACTGACACCTCCGCAGGGGTGAGGAGAGAATATTGGTCACAGAAGCAATGACATCTGGGTATATCTGTTCTTACTATTGATTAAATTGCCTGACAACCACATGGGGAAGCTAAATTACTGGGAGGCAAATTAACACCCTTGCAAGATAATAGAGTAAACAATAATTATATTAAGAACACAGGAGGCTTGAAGCTTTTTTTTCCCCTTGAGCCTGAAGCTCTAAGCCCCATCTTAAAAGAACCACTGCTATACAGCTCTGGGGCAAATGGATTGAACCATATTGACTAATGGCTTTATTCACAATGTTTAACAAGGAACTTCTACTGCCACTGATTCAGTTCAGACTGTTCACAATGAGTCTTTCAATTAAGATTTAGAATGAGACTCACTTGGCATAGCAATTGGCTTCCAATTCTGATTTAGCAATTGGTCTGTTTTGGTCAGAGGAGAGGCAGTGGGCGCTGAGTGAATGATGCAAGTAATCACACCTCCTAAATACTGTGAGATTGCATGGATCTTTCACAGACACATTCTTTCTCCCTTTTGAATCAGTTATAACATAACCTATCATGGCACAAGGTTAAATCTGTCTTCTTTATCGATTAAAGGAGTCCTTCACCCTCCAGTTTTAATTTTAAGTTTGATTTATTAAGTTTATGCAGCATGTTCTCTCCCAGTTAAAATGGAGTACTTGAAAAGCCAGTAGTGGATCATCAAGCTACTGTACAAAAAACACTTCTGTTGAGAAAAGTGTTTCTTTGCAAAGAGTATTGTGGGATTCCAAATGCATTGTCTTACTATTTACAGATCAAATCTGCTCAGTGTACAAGGAGATATATTTAGTTCTAGCTATTAGCCCTGCAAATTCAGCCTGTGATCTGAAAGCTAAGCTGGGCGCTCTCCTTCCTTTGCATCAGCACAATAGACTATACATAAGAATGTACCCATAGTGACATCTGTGCAACCCCACTGTCTCTAAATTATGCCTCCAGTAATGCTTCTACAATCCCATTACTTCTTAATAGATAGGACAAGTGCAAATGAGGACACACTGTACAACGGAACATCTTAAACTTGTCAGTTACCTTCAGACATCTTCCTAAATAATCTTTCCCACTACTAAGGGAAGCACATGAAATACTGAAAATATCAAGATAATTTTAAACTAGTTGTTAGCTAAAGGTAATCTGGAAATATGTTAAGCATGACTACTACAAATTAAAGAGAATGAGGCTGCATGTGAGCTACTGAGGGCATAATTTGGAATTTAGGGTCTCTTATTACCAGTGATGATATAGGAGAAAGAACAAACCCAAGCTGGAGTCCACATCACAGACAGACTCTGAAGGGTTCGCCGCGGGGGGGGAAAACCAAATCTAAACTGAGCTAATTTGATTTGGAGCTATTGAATCCCATGGTGCCCATTTTTACAGAGATAATTTTCAGAGTAAACTACACCCAAGAAAACAGCAAATATCAACGGTTTATTGTGGGTGAGGGTAGTCTTTAAGTAAAAGAAAAACAAAATTGTACTGGATTTTTCTACTAAATTGAAGAATGGTAAAAGCTAAACATTATGGGCCAAATTTAGCCTTGCTGACCCTTCACAAGAGTCATCCATCAACAAACATCCGACACACAGTAATCACATGTAAAAGTGCTTCCTTAATGGAGAGGATGGGAGAACAACAGTTAGTCACACTGCATAATGCACTACTGGAAGAAGCTGAGATACTACAGAGATGAAGGTGGGATAAGAACCTCTATAGAAACAGCAGGGATTTGCCTATTGAAAGTGAGCCTTAGCGCAAATCTCACTCCACTAAACATAAGCTTCCTCCATGCTGTTGTTTTACCATTTTCCCCAGAACCTCCTTTGTTGTGATAAGAGTCAACAACAAGACACCTTTCTCTCAAATTGAGCGAGTGAGTCACCTGCTTACCTGGTGGTCACCAACAAGGCTGATCCTATATTTGCTTTTTACAAATTAAAGCACTCATTTATTATTACTCTGACTTTAGCAATACTTTATCATTATAACTGGCTTAATGACAAATCTCTACAAGACTGTAGAAATATGTGCTTTAAAATATTAGAGCATGATTTTGTGAACCATGCTGTTTGGAAGTATACATTATGGTTCATTTTCAGGCTTCTGTAATTGACAAGAGGATTTAAGGAGCAGATTTTCAAAGGCACAAATGGCAATTAGGTATCTAAACTTCATTGACTTTCAGTGAGTGCTCAGCACCTAACGACCATTAGAGTTTTTGAGTATCAACCCCTGAAAGCTTTTATGTTGGTCTTAGGTGAAACAGCATTTCCAAGATGGTGTCTGAAAATAGTGTGGAATTTTGTTATTCCCAAAATACAGTAGACAAGTTCACCACACTAATAATAGATAATTCCCTCAATCGTCCTCTGAAAAATAGGACCAGACACATCAGAGCCATTCTCTTCTGTTGATTTATGTGGATTGTTCATGAAATGAGATTGTTCGAGATGCAAACACTGTCCACAAAAATGAAAGATACATGAACTTTAACTTTACTGACATTTAATTCAATAATAAGTAGGATTGGCCCTTCTACTAGAGTCTCCTAATGAATTTCCTTTTCCCTTTAAATCCCATTCTTTTAGACAAGATGCTTTCAGGAAGAGGGTGTTAATAATTCAAAGATTTGAAAATATATATATATATATATATATATATATATATATATATATAATTTCAGGGTAGATCGTTGGTTGGTGTAAATCAGAATAGCTTTATTGACTTCAGGGGAGTTATGCTGATTTACATCAACTGAGAATCTAGCCCTCCATTTCAGATAAATCTTTCAGTGTTTTCATTTCTTCTGATGATTATGTATCACTATTTACAAAACACATCACTGTTCAGCAACAGGAAATCCAGCAGTTATTAAGGAATTATGCACTGTTTCAGATATTCTTTATGCAGCCTAAATCCATTGACTCAAGGGACTTAAAGAAATAACATAAAAAGCAATGCAGCTGTAATAATACATTTCAATCACAGCTAAGATGGAGGCTGGGCTCATAATGAACAACATTTTCAGCAAAGATTTATTCAAATTTTAAAAGCAGTTGATTTTAGCAATGTTCATGCCTCTTTTGTTTTGCTTTCTGCAGACGCTGAGTTTTTCTTTCACAAACATCTGTGCCAAGCACATTTTCAAGTGTCATGTAGGAGTTTTTGCAGAGAGCAAAACTTTAAATTTGTGTGTTTGCTCCTGAAGTGTTTGCACACTCTTTCAGGGAAATTCTTGTCCACAGAATTGTCTTTAGTTTCATTCCCAGTTTTGTTCACGCCAATAAAAGTTTTCAAAGGTTCACCTTTCAAGTTATAAAGGCCACACTCTGGCCTCTAAATTTCTGCATAACCACACATTTGTGAGGGAAAACAATACATGTTTTAATGGGCACACACCTGCAAGATACTGTGGCCCTGATCCATTTAAGCAAATGTTTAACATGTAGCACACATATCATCTCAATTAACTCAGTAGGACTACTCACCACATGCTCATTTAAGCAAGTTTCAGGGCTGGCTTTGCCTGATCGCTTGAGTTCAAGCAGAGTGGTAAGCTATCTATCCACTGTGTATGCACATGTGCTACTTCTGTATCTTGACAGTTACAGCATGTTTGCATGGGAAATGTTTTGCAGTGGCCTTTTTCAAAGTGGCTTTGAAAATATGACTTCTGATATCTTTTATAAACAGTAAAATTAACTTTTCTATATTCCTAATGAATGCATAGAAACTGAAAAGGATATAATTCAAAAATGTTTACTTATCATTTGATCACTGAGCTAAGTCTCTATAATTCTTTGTAGACTTCTTCCCCTTTCTTTTCCCCCCACATCCTTTTCAAAACAAACACACAAAATGACATTTGTTTCTTAAGGGGGAATTTCAACACCAACAGCCTCACTTACAAGGAAAGAAAAAATAAAGAGAAAGTAAGGATGAAAATAAAATATCAGGATGGAAAAAGATTTTACTTTCAGGTTTTCAGAAGTTATAAATAACTTAAAACATGATTATGAAACTGGTATATATCTGATGATATGTCACAATTTTCATAGTCTTAATAATCCTGCTATCCACATCTTCATATTTTGTTTTTTTGAACAGTCTTCCTTTTTATTATTATTTTAAAACATGCAGTCAGTGTCCAACAATTAATTTACGATAGTCAATGTAATTTTCTTTTACGAAGCTAGGACTGGAAGGGAGCTCACAAGTCATTGAGTCTAATCCCTTGCTATCAGGGCAACACACTTAAATGCCACGGAGCAGCTCACATGCATCAGCATTCACGTTGCACTCCCTGTCAGTACCAGTCCCAGACCAGGGAAGATGATGATCCAGTCAGCGGACCAGATTCAGTGATGAATCCTGGTCACGTGCCACCTGAGGCACGTTGCGCATACACTAAGAAGTATCAGTACGTTTCTTTTATTTCAGTGAATTTTGTGGAAAATTGTCACTATCTTTTGGTAACACTTTTTAAATATAAGTGCTCAGTGGTTTGAAGCAATTTATAGGGGATGTTGCTAGGTACTGTACAGTTCTGTGTTACTATAGAAAATTTTCTGCTTGGGGCACCACTCAAATCTATCTTAAGTTATTGTTATAAATTAAAATACGTCTTGATAAGGATCTTTCTTCCACTAAGTACTGTACAAATATAGGTAGATAGCTCCTGCCCCAGTGATCATGGGTTTAGCTTTTCAAAGGGCTCAGCATCTAATATTGGGGCTAAATGTTCAAAAAAAGCTCTGCTCCAATTCAGGCAGCTCAGTGAAGCGGCCGGCTTTTCAAAGACACTCAGCCCACACCTAGGGCAGGATTAAAGCACAGGCAGTACAGGATCCTGCCCTTCTCTCCCCTGCTCAGGTCTTTTTTTCCCTCACCTCTCCAGACAACGTGGAGGTAGGTGTCAACTTACTGGTACTTACCTGCTATGAATAAAATAATCCATTATGGTCTGAGGTGGGGAGGAAATCCAATAGGTACAAGTACCAGCCAAAACCGGGCAATGAACATGAAAGGAAAGAGTGGAGAATCCTAAAGAAACATCATCACTCCTTCCCTCTAAGATGGCAAAAGATCATCCATGTAATCAAATGACTACTGGGATTCTGCAGGTGTTTGTTTGCGGGGGATGGTGGTGCACTATGCAATCTGACCTCGTGATGAAACCCCACATTTGTCAGAAATTCGGGCAAAAGCTAATTATGCTAACTGTCACATTAACGCTTACTCTGCGATGTCTGCCCATCGAATGGGGTGATGTGGAAGAGGGTGCAGCAATGAGCAGATTGCTCAGTAAACCTTGCTGCCAGCAGGGAACGTGGGCCAAGGAGTAATGCAGAGGGTATGGCCATCTACAAAAATTCCCTGGAGTCTCCATGGATTTTAAGGCATTCAGTGGGTCATGACCTGACCCTTGTATGCCTTCACAAAGACTCCCTCTGGAAAGGGTGACTTCTCATTCATTCAACAGATCTAGTAGCTGATATAGCAGAATACTTACAATCCTTCTTTACATGGGATATTTTTTATTCTTGCTTGAGAGAGTCCAAAAAGCCTTTTAAAATAGTAATTCACTGTTAACAATGTCGTCTTCACAAATAGTATTTGTCATGTTGGTATGACAGTCACACAGTAAAGTGAGTTTGCTTATTATAATCCCAGTCCATCAAAGCTCTGGGGACTGACTCAGCACCACTTGGTGTCTTTTCATGGACATCAGTGGATACTGGATGGAGTCCTTGAGCACATGGGTGTCAATGGGATAGGTTCTGTGCTGAAAATTAGGTGTGTGCTTAAGCGCTTTCTTGAATGTTATAATAAGTACAGGTGACACTGAAAAAGTTACACAATTTTTAAAACCATTTGTAGCTGGCATAACTTCAGAATAGCTACAAGTTATTGTACATAAAAATGGGATATATGAAACATGGCTTTGTTTTGACCAAAAGCACTCTTTATGCCACTGTTAAAATACAGCTTCTTAGAATATTCTTCTCATAGAGGATCCTGCTTAAACATGAATTCAGCCAAGGTCCTTGAGACACTAACGAAATGTACTAAGAATTTAGGATGAACAGTTTCAGCATGAATTTTTGATAAGAAAACAGCTGCTCATCTTGGAAGGGTGATAGCTAAGTCTGAAGGCCAGAAGATATGGCTGTGTGTATAAGACATGATAAGGAATAAGCAGATGGCTTAGAGTAAACAATTCAAAATAGCTGCCAATTCTTTGGGTGAAAACACAATATGTTTTCTGATATTAAGTGGCTACATGAAACTCAAAGACCTAACTGTGTTTTGAGTTTCTGGAGGAAAACTACAATGATAAAGCCAGCGAAGGACACTGTGAGAAAAGTAATATGCTATTGGAAATGTTCATTGCCCAAAATGGGATTTGAATTCTTGTAAGATGCCAGAAAAGAGTGTGTTAAATTAAATCTACACATAACAATGACTGGGACATTTCATATTTGAATTTTGTTAGCCTACCAAATCTTTATTAATCATCATTCTCCTAGGGACAAATTGCTGCTAGCTATGAATTGTTCATGGAAAAATCATCCACAGCTCAGGGGTGCCTATCTGGCATAAGACACCTGATTTTTTCCAATAATGTGTACACTAATTGCTCACCTAATTTGGTGTGCATTTAACATGATTGTATGCACCAATCTGTTATCTGTGTCTGCAAGAGGTTTGTTAGATATACACAGTAACTGGCTATATGCATGTGCAACTGCAGGATCTACAAATTTGACTTTCAACTGTACTTAAATTCTGGCATATACATTTTGCTAAATTGGGCCTTAGAATTCTCTCGAGGAGAAAACTTGATAAGTACTCTACTTTTCTTAGGGGGCAGTGGAGCTAAGAGAAGCATTTTGAGGGTTTTTTTGTTTTGTTTTTTTAATTCATTAGTACTAGAGATCCAGATGGAGATTTTCAAAGGCACAAATGGCATTGAACTGGTATTTTATGGTTTTGAAAATCTCCAACTCTACCCTTTAGTTGTTTTATGTGAAACAGACAAAAGGAGAGAGAACATTGACAGCAGACAGGTAGTCTTAAAGAGACTGTTTGCAGTCTTATTCTTTAGGACAAATTCCGGCCATGCATACATGTGTGTGACCCCTGTTGAACTCAACAGCAATTACAGATCTGTTTATGAGGCAGAGTTTCTCTGTTTGAAGACACATTTGTTATATATTTAAACTAAAGAGGAGTGGAAATCAGAGGAGTTAGAAAACTCGTAAACTCACATACTCATGTTTACCTGGATTTGAGTTACATAAATAACACTGGATAAAATCCGTTTTGTGTACAGAAAACCCGCACAGGGGAAGCACATTGGGCTGTGACTGAAAGGAGCCTAGGTTCTAATATTTAATTCAATAATGATATGCTGTATGACCTTGGACAAGTCATTTTCACGCCCATCATCACTGTCTTGTCTATTTAGAGTCTAGGCTCATTAGGACAAGAAAATAAAAGGCCTCTCCACTCGCATGTGCCCTCAAATCCATTAAAATGGGATGTTGGCCTGAGGAAGGACTACAGGAATTTCCCTTATTTGCTGCAGGGAAATTAAATGTGAACTGTTTAAAATGGCCTCTTCATTTATGACAGTTTTTCCTGAAATATGCTATTAACATGTATTAAATAATATCTCCCATGTTTCAGAATATCCAAAGCATTCATAATGTCTCATAATAACCAGTTTCAATAGAAAGTTGACACTAAGTGAAATTTCTGTTGGACGGGCTTTTCAAAAAGTAATATGATTTATGCAGACTTTGTCATTCCCCATAGAAACTCCACCATCTTCTGTCAAACACTGTCACCTTTTTTTTTTTCCCGATTCAGAACAGTACCAAATGCAGGACAACATTTTTCACCTAAGTTGTCCTTGCTTTCAGTATATATCTTTATACAAAATATTCTAAAAATGTAAGGCAGAGATTTTCAAAGCTTCCTAAGGGATTTAGACGCTCAGATCTCACTATATTGTCTACATTTATTGAAATAAATTCAAGAAGGGTGTGTGAGGGGTCGAGGGAAATAGTTTAATGGAAATCCTATTAATAATGTATTTACTTTCATATTGTTTAAGGAATAAGCCTAGTAATAATTACCAACATGCTGTGTTAATGTTAAACTGACATGCAGATCAATATAATTTTAAATATAGTTGAATTGCCAATTTTTTATAAATGTAGTGCTCCACTCTTAGCGATTTTTCCCTTGACATTATGATCGCTGCACCCTGAGAGCACACCGTGAGTGGGTTTTACTTCTTTCTTGTCCTATTGATATGTTTAGTAACCTCTTTCTGAGATACTGAAAACTATAAGGCTAGACTTCACAAATTTGTGGCTAAGTCTGAATTTGATGGGGATGGAGTAGCCCGCTTTCCAGATATTCATTAAAAAGGGATATATTTGCAGTCATAGCTTTGACTATACATAAGTGGTGAAAAGTCCAGCTGAATACTAAAGCTGTAGACTGTTTTAATAATCTCTGGCCAGATTCCCTCAATGATGGGTGATGATATAAGGGTTATAAAGGTGTTGCATTGTTCAAAATGGCATCCCTCTCCCCTCACTCAATATTTCCTGGATGTAGCTTCAGTGAGTTGCTCTTCATCTACTTTCAGACTTCAGCCAAGCTCTCCCTTAGCTGAGAGATGGCACTGATTGCATCTGATGGGCTGGGAAGGTGCTATTGAGCTCTGGGTATTTTTCAATTGTGTATTGCTCAGTCCATAGAAAAACAGGTTTTATACTCAGCTTATCACGGCTCAAATGGGGCACAAAGATCTTCTCAAGCATCCATGTTGTTTAGGGAAATGATCTTCTCCTTCATGGTGGACTGCCCAAGGTCGTTACTGCTGCAGTGAAACTTAACTGTGTGTGACTCAGGGATCTCATTTAAAGCAGCTGTCTTCTTCTCTCTAGTAACACCAATAAACTCCATGGAGTAGAGTTGAAGCTAAGTTTTAGCTGTCTTTCTATCCAATATTCCTCTTGGCCTGGTATAAGGGGCTGCCCTCCCCCTAGAATACCACATGTAGTTTTAGATGGATACTGAACATTAATGTTCAGTAATTCTCATTGGCATTATTTATTAAAATAGACACGTGATAAATAACTAACCAAAATATTCCTGTTGGTTAACATCCAGGGGAAAGTATCTATTCATAACCACATTGATGAATCTCCGCCTTATTAAATGAAGTCACTCTATTGTTCTCAACAAAGGGAGAAGAGGTGTTTAGATAGTAAGCTATTCTGGGGGCAAGAACAGTTTTTGTACAGAAGCTAGCACAATGGAGTCCCAGTCCATGAGTTTGGCTTCTAGGTGCTACTGCAGTATAAATAATACTGCTTGGGTAAGATGCAGCAACAGAAAAAAATTGTAATACTATAGAGGCCATGGAAAGAATTACTTTTACTGGGAAACTTGTCATTGACCTAAATATTCAGCAGCAAAATCAACATGGTACCATAAGAGATATGATATGTAGCAGCTTTTAACACATTTACAGTCTGAGACAAACAAAAAGGGATGTTACTTACTTGAAACTGAGGTTCTTTGAGATGGACTCTGCATATTCCCACACTTGGAATATGTACTGAATGGTACAGTCTTCTACTGTTAGAACACTTGTGAGGCCCCCTCTCGCCACTCCCCTTATCACTCCAGCACATTCTCAGGATGGGGCTATAAAAGGGAGCACTGTAGCAGTGGTCATCTCAGTTCTTCCCACCATTAATGCACCTCAGGGCTTTCCACCATTAACAAAACTAATGCTCCTTAAAGGGGAAGGAGGGTTGGAACGGTGGTTATGCAGAGTCCATCTCAAAGAACCTGCCTCAAATAAATAACCTTCGTTTCTTCAAGTGTCCTCTGCATATTCCCACACTTGGGAAGGCTTAGCCAATGGTAATCAGAGTAGGATGGGGGGTAAAGAGCCTTAATTTAAATAAGGATTGAAGAACTGATCTGCCAAAATGGGCATCTGGTCCAGTTTAGATATCTATCACATAATGCTAAGTAAAAGCATGCATTGAGCTCTGCACTGATCTTTACCAATTTCAGCTATTGGGACATGTTTTAAACATCCCAGATCCAACAAGGTGGCAATTGGAGATACCACTGACATGGGGATCTACAAAAGAGGTCATACAGCTCCCCTACAAGAGAAAGTAGGTCTTTGGGGCAGGGTGGAGGGGAAGCATAAGCAACAACCCAGGTGGTGAAGTATCTACCTTTTGTTTCTTGTGAGCAGGGAGAGACACTGCAGGCTTCATTATCCATGCATCTCTTCCCTTGTCTCTGCAAAGATCCAACAAAATCTGAGGAGTTCAGTTTGGAGTAAAATTGTGCAGTTATAACAACAGACAGTATTGGTGCCGGGGCAGTATTCAGATCCAACAACTGACATAAAAGGATGGTCAGATGACTCCATATCTTTATGACTCCAGTCCCTGGAGTTCTTCAGCTCTGCATGCTCTTGGTCCAGGAGACTGAGTCCCCAGTATGGGGAGTGGCCCCAGGTACTGACAAGTGTTTCGTTTTGGCTTTTTTTTTCCCCTTCTTCAGATCTTTGGATCTGGAGTTTCAGTCACAGATTGGTAATTGCCCAGACGTGTTTCCATCATGGGCTTGTACCCTTGTAGGAATCAGATCTGTGGGGTTAATCAGGGAGTGCCAGTCTTTTAGAGCTAGATGCTGATAGTTTAGACTAGAAGGCTTCCTGAAACTGTAGGGTACTGGAGCCGATTCAGGCCTCTTATCCATTTTGTCAGGAGCCTCAGAAATCTCTGACCTGGAAGATATAACTGATGAGGCTTCCTGTAGTAGGAGGGACTGAATGCTATTTTGCCTCTTGTCTCTAGCTTGTTCTGTGAAGTTTCTGCAGCTAGAAGGAGAAAGCTCTTCTCCAAAGCACTTCAGACAGAGTGTGAGAGTGTCCAATGCTGGGAAGACAACACGACATGGAGTGCATCTCTTGAACCCATACTTCTTGGGTTTTGGATCTGCTATCAATGGTAACTGTAACTGTCTAACTACAAACACTTAATACTAACCTAACATGCTAGAGCTTTGAGGGGAGGAGCAAAATGGGATGCACAAGAACTCTAACAGACACTACTAGTAGAAGGCTCCACCATTCATTGGCACGAGTCAGCACATGTCCCAAGAGTGGACACTCAAAGAAGTGCAGTCATCTTTAGATAAAATACAGCTCAAAAGAGAATATTCTCAGACAGTGATGCATCAAGGCACTTGCTGTTATGAGATGGCTTCATCTGTCATTCTTGAATTGCTAACCAATATCACCTCCCATTCAAACAGGACACTATATGGATAGGCAAAACTACATCTTGTCAGTACCTACAATGTAATTATACTGATGTATAATGTTCTAAGTGAAGGTGGGATTTCAGAAATGTACAAATGTGTCAAAATGGAGGAATTTCAAAGAAGGTTGCTTTATAAAAAACAAACAACAAATATATGAATATTTTAAATAATGGTTGATTCATGGCATCCTCTCAGAACTCCATGGTCCACATCCTCAGTTCAGGTGCAGGACCAGTGCTAGGGCCTTGAGCTGAGATTTTCAAAGGAGCCTAAGAGAATTAGGCATCCAAATCCTATTGAAAGTCAGTGGGAGTTGGATGATTAACAGCTTTGAATTTCCCGGCCTCAAAAGAGAAATTAGGGTATTTTTCATTACAACAAAACATAGTACTTATAAATTCCCCCGTCCGCCCCCATTTATAAGCAAGCATTTTAGTGTTCAGTCTTTTTCTCCCCGTTTCCTGTTCTTGCATTTGCTTTTTTTCCTCTCGGTCCTGTCACCCCCAGGCCATATCTTTCCTGTCTGCCATACATTTTATTTCATTCTACAATTTCCACTTTTCTCTACTCCTCCCTTACATACCTTCACTTCTATTTTTCTGCCCGATATTTTTTTCCCCAAGCTCTCCTTTCCTTTTCTGCCAGCTGGCTAGACAGCTGTTCCTGATAATACCGAGTGAATGAGTTGTGAAAACAGTTGTTCAGAAGCCAATTTTACCTGCAGTTTCCATTCTCTATGGGACTGGAAGTCCTGGGGATGAGAAGGAGGGAAATGGTGTGTGAAACAAACCCTGATGTTTTGAAGAAAGCCAGTGTTACACAGAATGTGGTGGGGGAATGAGATGGAACTGGTCCAGTTTAAACAGTCCTCATGGGATTGTAGAGAAGTGTTTGGAGTACCAATTCTTACATGGATGATTCATCAAGTCCATGTTAATTTAGGGGCAAATCCAATCCCCAGTGCTCAACCCAAATATCCCAGCTGGGTACTGTGTATCTCAACAGCAGCATGGGGGTCGGAAGTGTGGAAGGAATCTTCCACCTAAGGCTGCAGAGCAGAGGTGGGCTCTAGTGGCAGCTGCAGTTCTAGTGTATTTCTGCTACAGAACGAAAGACTTAGAATCTATGTAACAGTGAATTGGCCAATGCTGACCCTTCTCTCATCTGTCTCCTCCCCTTCCCATATATTCATTCACTCTGCCACAGAAAGGGCCCTCACGGAGCTGGGCTTCATCGCTTATAGGAGATAAATATTCTCTGAGCAGCCGGCCCAAATCCAAAACCAATTCCACTGCCCTCACCACCTGTTGGAGGTTGGGGTAACATTTGTCCTATAGGGATCAAGGAGTTATAATAAGTAAGGCACAGATCCTTAATAAGTAAAGCACTGAAGCATATGCTTACCTTTAAATACATACATAGTCCCAGGGGCTTCAAAGGGACTGCTCACCCCTCATTGTTAAGGAAATTCTGTGATATTCAGTAACACAAATACAAATATTTAAAAAGATCACACCTGACTCTTCAAATTCGCTGTTGTAAGCATTCCAGGTTTCACTTATGCGAAGCAGGGTTTCTTCCATGGCTTGAATGTCCATGTACGGACAGTTGCACTCTGGGAATTTGGGGCCACACTGACACCAGCAATCATTATCTCTGCAGATAAACTCCCCCTCTGAATTGCAGGCAATATAACTCAAAGCTGCCTGCACAAAACGCTCCTGCAGATATTCAGGCAGGATGAGCTGAAGACCTTCAGAAAATAAAATAGGAATAATCTCATTGAAATGTGAGATAGGGTTGACCCAAACAGATTCAGAAATCTACATATCATAGTGACAAAGTAACATTTTAGGTACAGAAGGGAACTATGTGGCCTAATTAGGTCAATTTACCCATCTGTCTAGCATTCCCACTATATAGTATTTTTCCTCTCTCAAGGCTTAACCTCAGATGAATTCCTTATTTCCATCTGAGTTCAGAATGTCAATCCTAGTAATCTGTGCTCTCCAGATAGAGGATTTACTGGAGAACTTTCCTTCTGAGGAGACTGTCAGGAAAAAAAAAGGTGGGGGGATGAATTATATCAACCTCACCTTGTTAAGAATTGATGAATAAATAGCCAGAGTCAGAAGGGCTTTTCTGCAGCAAAAAAATGCTGTGAAATTACAATCTTGATATTAGCAGTTAATGTAAACTTTGGAAAAATGGATGTAGAGAAACCAATTACAAAGGACAAGGGGGAAAGGGAAACAATCAGGGGAAAAAGCGTGCAGTCACATGCTAGCTTTAGTACATTTTTGTTGTTTCCTTTTCACAACGTAATGTCTAATGTATTCCAATTATCTGTCCGTGAAGGTGTGAAGACAAATGAGGAAGAACAGAAACTATGAGCTAACCCCCTTACACTTTTTAATTCCTATGCGTATGCTTCATTCTTTTATCCTTTTAATGTAGGTGTTTAGTGTCTTAATAGTATGCTGCAAAAATATATGTATGATGATTCATTGCCAACTGTATTTCTATGACGGTGCACAAAATAAAATTGAAGATTTGCTATCTGTTTTATTAAGTGCTGAGAGCCCAGTTCTCACTGGGAGTGCCTCAAGGGGACACACTCAGCACCTGGCAGGATTGGGCCCATAGGGCCAGATGCATTTTTCCAGGATTCCTGTTGACTTCAAGAGATATTAGACCAGGACCAAAATGATTATCACCAAACTGGCTGGTATGTCTTGGAAGGGATTTTCAAAATGCCTAAGTGAGTTAGGAGCACAAGTCCTGCTGAAGGTCAATAAGACTTGTAGGGTAGATTTTCAGAGGCACAAATCGGGGGTAGGCCCCAAACTCTCATTGAAAGTCAGTGGGGGTTGGGGCTAAGTGCCCCTGCCCTTGAAAAAATCTCCCTGAGCTCCTATTTTGGTGCTTTTGAAAATCCCACCCCTTGTTCTGAAAAAGTGAAAGTGCAATACACACTTTCACAGTTAAATACATCTTCTTTGTTTTTTTAATATATGTAATTATCCAGAATTCTTGCAACCGGAAATTAAGATCTACTTTTATAATAATGGAGTAGCATTTGCATGATGCCAATGAGTAGCATGATTATATGGTAATTACTGAATTCTAATTTAGTTAT
The DNA here is from genome assembly GCF_015237465.2 of Chelonia mydas. NCBI lineage: Eukaryota > Metazoa > Chordata > Testudines > Cheloniidae > Chelonia > Chelonia mydas. The sequence continues at coordinate 58,235,546 of NC_057854.1, forward strand.
GGCTGTCAGTCATGCTAGCTACAGTATTAAACAGCAACAATAAAATACAGCCAGCTATCTTATTAATATTAACCTTTTGCCAAAGATTTGGGGCCAGACCATGATACTTTTACACTGAAAAGTATCTAACACCATGAGCAGTCTGACTGGAATCAACGGGAATACTTGTGGAGCAAATTGCTTTTCAATGTGAATAAGAGTATCATAATCCATAGATAACAGGTTATTTGTTATATATGCCTCTACTATACAGGACCTTGTTCAAGTTCACAGGAAAATCTTCCTTGTTTTTAATACATTAGTAAATAATAATAATATTGTAAAATTTTGCAAGTAGAAAGCCATACCACAATGGTTTGAGAACACTGATGCCATTGCTAAAACCAGCTGTCTTTTTACTGGTCCTCTACCTCATGTCAAATCATGTAAAACTCAGCTGTTACTTAGGCATGATTGTAAACATATCGACATACTTCTGAAAAGCCTTGAAGTTGCAAAGTGAAAAGAAAATCTCAGTAGGCCGTCCTTTGTTCAACATGATTAAATATAAAATAATTTAAGCAGCAATAACATTACGATTTTTAATGTAATCCAATGGCATGTATCAAATCTGTCTTTCATTGACATAATAACCACTTTTCTACCTATTTTATTGACAACTGTGAGTGATCAAAGAACATTCCAAATTGGCAAATTATTTCTGCAGACCCAGTGGAAGAGATGAGCCTCCATGTAAATAACCTCATCTATCAAACTGTTTTATGCCTTAAAAAAAAAAGATATTACATGATGTTTAACCTATGCTCTCCTTAATGTCCTCATAAACTGCTAGCGAGACAGACGTAGGAGAAAAAAAGAATGTGGACATATTCAACAGGGAGATAAAATAATCCTGATAGTCTATCTTGATAACTGAAAAACACTTTTTATATTATGTTCTGCCAATTTATGGCCTGATACTGCAAACATTTAATACAAGTAGTAATTGAGCATTTCGGTGGAAATTAGGGGTGCTACTTGCATGTGTAGACATTGCATTAGCAGCGTTTGCAGGGCTGGAGCCTTAATTTGCAAAATGAGCCAAATCTTGCTCCCTTTACACACCAAGTAATCCCACTCACGTGATTGGGCCTACTCTAAGTGCCCCTGCCCTTGAAAAAATCTCCCTGAGCTCCTATTTTGGTGCTTTTGAAAATCCCACCCCTTGTTCTGAAAAAGTGAAAGTGCAATACACACTTTCACAGTTAAATACATCTTCTTTGTTTTTTTAATATATGTAATTATCCAGAATTCTTGCAACCAGAAAGAAACTACAATTGGGTCTGTTAGCTGCAATAATACTGAGCCTCTATACACAGTACCCCTTGTGTAACTGATAAAAGCAATGATTAATGGCTAGATTCTGCCACCTTTGCTGATGTGGGGTTTTAGGTATGAGTAGATTTTTCAAAGCATTTAAGCACCTAAAGATGCACATAAGCACCTAATGGGATTTTCAAAAGTGCTTATGCAGGATAGATGCCTCAGTTTCCTGGATTTTAATGGGAGTTAGGCAGATAACCTGATTGGGTACTTTTGCCATAGACACTACGGCCAAGATTTTTAAAGATATTTAAGCACCTGAAGAAGCAGATAGGTACCTAACTCCCACTGATTTTAATTGCAAGTAAGTGCCTAACAAGCTTATTTTCTTTTCGAAATCTCATTAGGCAACTAAATACTTCTGAAAATCCAGCTCCAGGTGCCCATCTGCATCTTTAGGCACTTACATACCTTTTAAACTCTGGCCTTTACTCTTCAAATAGTCCCATCAATTTCAATTGGGACTACTCAAAATGAGCCAGGATGTACGAAGGGGTCTACATTTCATTTCCTGTTCAGTGTACACTTTGGAAGTTTTGGTGGGTAAAGAGTGCATTCATGATTCATTGTTAAATAAGGCTGTAAAATGTTAACAGACTTACATTATTTTCTGATTAGTACCAACATTGTTTCTAGTTCAAACACAACATGAGTTACTGACACTTCCTTCACTTTGTCCAGAATGTGCTTATTGGACAAAAAATTAGGGAAATGACCTTTTACGAAGGCAGCAAAAGTTAAAAGAGAATAATTTTTTTATGGAACAGGAGGATATTTAACAAAATTGCACCTACGTACCTTGTAACTGAATCTTATTTTCAGGACTCTGAACCAGAACAGAACTGACAGAATCTAGGTTGTCATAGTTACTGCAGCCAAGAGGACCAGTCCGGGTTTCTGTTACCTAATGGTAAGGGAATGGAAAACCATTTGCTACATTATACAAAACAAGCTACGGCATTAAGAGTTTGTTTAATGAAATTCCCATCCAAATCGGCAGGTTGTATATTTTGTATGCTGACAATGCAACATTCTCTCATTTTATCAGCTAAAAGTATTGCTACAAATATTTTACCAGTACAGCAAAAAAAGTCATTTCCATAGCAAGGGATTCCTTAAAAAAGGCTTTATCAGCCCAAGAACTTAAGGCATGTTACATTTCTTCATGACTGAGTGTTAAAGTGAGTTCACTATAAGTTAGACGATAGCTTGCACCAAATTTAATTCTCACATCAGTGTGCAAAGCTGTAGCAAACTCTGCACTAGAGATGTGGGGCTTGATTCTGATCTCCCACATGCCTGTCTTACATAAGACTAATTCCACTGACTTCAGTTGATAGGCTCCTGATTTATTTCAGTGTAATTTAGGAGAAAATACATTTTTTGAACTCTAGTGTTACCTTTTGTGAAGTGTTCTTACAAAAGCTCCTGAACTTGCTGGATGTCTTTCAATTAGGAGATGATCTAAAATAAGGCCAGTCTCCTATAGAAATTCAAGCTGTTTGTAATCAGAGGCACCAGGGAAGCCTAACTATGGAGTCAAATCACAGCTGAACTGATCAAAGCAAGATAATTCCAGATGGGGCTGCGTGATGGGGTGTGAGACTGAGGCACTGTAAGGAAAGAGATGGGACTGGGGACATAAGGTTTATTTAATTAATGGATGTGAAAAGAATCTCAGCCAAAGTGAGTAATTCTGCATACTTTATGCAGTAACATGAAGATATTTTCTAAGCTTTGTAAAACTATGTTAAGGGCTAGATCGTGACTTCAGGCGCAGCTCTGAGTAAAGGGTGGTATCTAAATTAGATGCCCAGCAGCAGCCCTTTGAGGCAAGGAGTCACAGTTGCCCCATTTCCTCCTTGCACACAGGAGCTGGTAACTTACCGCTAGTTTTTACTAGCACTGCCTGAGCTTCTCCAGGGGCAGCACAATGACTCCTGCCCCTCCCTATGGGATAGACTGTAAACTGACAATCGAGCCTTGAATCCATAACCGAGGATAGGAATCTTGTGAGAAAACTGTTCTTGTAATATCTCCAGTATGTCTGAGACTGTTCTGCTAGGTATTTCTACTTCCAATTCCATCTGACATCTTGATGCACAAGAACTGTTAGCTTGTTCATTAAGTTGAACTCTTCTTCTAACTGAAAGTAAGCTAGAATAAAAGTAATACAAACAACTGTTCTTCCAGTCTACCCCAGCTATGTTACTTTAGGATCTCTTGGAGAAGGAGCCTAACTTACGAGGTTGGGGAACTTGATTTTAAGAGCCACACTTAAAATAAGCAAATGCATTAGATAAATCAGTTACATATTGCCAGTTCAGGTGCCGTCTTTTAAGCAGGAGAAATATTGTACTTTAAAAAGCTCTTATAAAAATTAGGAATTAGGAGGTTCTCTTTGTCTTCCTATTGCGAATCTTAAAAAAGAAACGTGTAGTCCCCTACATTTACTTGCCTCTTCACCCACACATTGTTCTGTAGTGGCCTATGAACCACCACCACCTGCAAAGTAGATATGGCTGTGCGACAGATCCCTCAGCTCTGAAAGGCATTGGACTTGATTATCCTTTGCCCAGCACCTGTGCAAAGTGATTATGAAAACATTGCTATTCTGATTTGTTAGCTGCATATGCCCATTTTGTACTCAGAGCAATGGAGACTCAGGCCCATTGGGTCTGGAGGCAGGCTCGATGTCTTCAGAAGCACTCAGGGAATGCATGCAGAATTGACCCCCTGTAGTTACGTCTGCACTGTAGCTGGCAGTGTGCCTCCCTGCCTGGGTACATAGACACATGCAACTCTGCTCAAGCTAGCATGCTAAAAATAGCATGGATGTTATAGGCTAGCCACCAGTGTACAAGCCCACCTAACTCCTGGTTATGCTAGCTCAAGTAGAGCTAGCGTGAGTCTGCCTACCCTGGCTAAGAGCCATGCTGCTATGGGCAGTGTAGAAATACCCTGCTACACTCTGGAGCATGGTAGTGAGGCTAGGTCTGGACACCCCTCCCTTCTATACTCCCTCTAAATTATCTAGCACCAGAGGCTGTGCCTGACTTTCCCAGTACTTCTGCTTGGTGGTCCTGAACCAGCACAAAGACGCCCATTGACTAACATGGCCATGGATTGGGCCCAGGAAGCACAAGGTCTGGAACAGTGAACTACCCCTTGCTCCTTGTGTTCTCTTCCCCCCTTGTGCACTCGCCTACAATCCAAGGCCCCTGTTTCCTGCAAACCCTTTCTCATATGAGCAATCCTTACCCACATGAGGAGTCCTAATTCAGTGAATGGGAATCCTTGTATGAGAAAAAATGGGCAGGATGGGAACCTATGTAAAACAAGGCAAACTCACACCAGATGATAATCAGGGCAACAGCTCATGTAAGGGGGGGGTGGAGACGGTGATTATTGTATTATTTATTCTATTTTGTAAATATTATGGTTAATAATTTTAAATACCCTTTTCCATATTGTGTTATTCTTAGACTGTTGGTTTTAAACCCGTTTGTCTTTAAGGCAAGGTGACCATACAATGTAACTTTAAAAGTAGGATTTATGTGACCAAATTTATAATGCTTATTCATTCTCATTTACTGCTTGGATATCCTGAGGTAACAGACTAAGGAAGGTTAGTAATTAACATCATTACAGACTCTCATTTTGTGCATGCAGATTAATTTGTCATTCAGATGGATGATTAAAGGCAATTCAATATAGGTGGGCATTACCACTGACTTGATTATGGGAGCATCAGGAGTTGCTTTGCTGAGGTCTGGGTGGGGAAGTGCAAAATAGTTATCCATAAATTACCTCTGACTTCAATGCTTATAACCAATCACAAAACTTAAAAAACAAAACAAAACAAAACAAAACCCTACGTGTGTGTCCAAATAATTAGGGCTAGATTATGATTTGGGCTACACGCCGGCAAAAAGGTGCAAGGGGAGTACAGGTGAGCTGGCCCACAGAGAGTGTTTTAATGTCCTGCAGCGATTACTAGCACTCTCTTTCCTCTCTGGAACAAGGATGAAACAGGGAAGTGACTTGGAGGTGTGTCTCCATGTCCATGTCACAGTGCTTCCCAGGCTGCCTGAGTTGGTGCAGTGTATGCCCAGCCGCTTACTCAGGGATGTGCCTAAAGTCACAGAATCAGACCTTCAGTTGGTGTAGCTTCATTGACATCCATGGAGCTACACCGGTCTACCCTAGCTGAGGATCTGGCCCACAATCTACTCTTTCACTCTAATTTATATTGATTATATATATATGTCATTTTGACTTTTGACAAAGTAGAGCTTTCCTCTGATGAAACCCCTTCACCCTGCAATTCTTAGGTTCTGCATGCAAAATATGCTACACATGTCATAGAAGGATTTGTATTGTGAAACAAAACAAAAATGTAAGTGGTGCATTGTTGTGCATAAGGAATAAAGGCCAATAATGAAGCTGCCTGAAATTCTACCTCTCTAGAGGTGCTTGTTAACAGTGATCAAATTGAAGTAGTTATATAAATTCCTGCTACAAATATACATACCCTGCTGAACAGAGGGTGTATTCTGGGAAAGAACTGGAATAGTAAGGAAATGAAATTATAGTCATTTACAAAAGCCACCTCCACTGTTTGCTGGTGTATTTCTCTTTATGACGACAGCATGATTCCAGTGATTGTATCCAGATTGGGGGGAGGAGAGGAAAATGAATGTATTTAATTGTCTTTCAGATGTAGAACTGTGATTGTACGCACTGCCAAGGCTATGCATGGGAACTGTTAAGTCTGAAGGTAAACAGTATAAGGTAGCCCTATAAACAGTAGAGGATAATGCATACAGTGTAATGCAAAGAACACACTACAGTGGCAAGCCTAATTTATAAGTGGTGGAAGATGAAAGAAAAGCATCTTGGTTTCCCTCTTGTTCTGTAAACACCAGACCTATTGTCCACAAAGAACTTGAGCTCACATAGTAAAAATATTACAGAACAAAGTTGGTTAATAACCAAAAACCCCTAAGTACCAAGAACTAAAGGTGCATAAACCAATCTGATGTGAGGCAGGAAGGTTATTCTCAGCTGCCTTGTTTCCAAGGATTATCACAGCACAGGTTTCCCTGGTCAGCAGGCTTTTCAATTCCCAGAAATAAACTATAACATTTGGCATTAATGAGACAACTGCCGACCATTTTCAGTCAGTTAAGACTCAGAACCATGGTGATAATGACCCGATTATAAGTGAACTGAGAGCATACCTCCTAGCTCTGTAGCAGGACTGAATTCTGTGATATCAGTAGGTAGTATTTCCCTAGGAAACAGTGTGTTTTTTGTCACTGATAATTAAGCCTATAACAAGGCTTTCCTACCAAAAGGGAAAAATATTTATGCAGAGATTACTGATTCTTTTAAAATTCATGCTGCTAATATTCCTAACTACCTGCCCATGGAAAGTCCATGTCTCATCTTGTGTGAAGAGTCTTTAAAAACGTATTTGACTTCCAAGAAAGGTACCTAAGCCAGCCCTAAGGAGAATGAGACGGTACCATTTATCTATGAATAGGCAGCTAAGTGCACATTCATCTTGGTGTCTGCCAATACTGTTTAGTATGTTAAATGAGTGGTTCTAGTAACAAACTCAGCACATACAATTCTAGTTGTGGCAAAGGAGTGTTATGCTTTGATTAGAGCATAAAACTGGGAGTCAGTGCTCCTGGGTTATATAACACTTAGTCTTTTAGTGCCTCAGTTTACTTATTTTAAATACTTCTCTCTTATGGTGTTGTGATGCTTAATTAATGTTTAGGCAGGGCCAGATTCTGCTAATGTCCCTCATACTTAGTTGCACTTTACTCCATACATCATTCAATGGGACTAATAACATAGAAAATTGCTACTCTGTGTGAGTGAGAGTGGAAATGTGTGGTCCATAGTGATTTGAGTTCCTCTGATATAAGTGCAAAGCATTGTTTACTAAGGGGAAAATTCAGCCAGGGCGCAAAATGCCTCAGCCAATATCAACTGATGAGAGCGAATGGAAGTCTTCACACCAGTTCCACACCCTAGCCATGGTTTGAGACGGTGGACCTCACCTTTCAACAACTCCACACTCCAGCCACATTGCAGAAAGTGCAGATGCAACTGCTGGCAAAGTCTATTACACCCTAAAAAGGAGAATCAAATGAATAGGAACCATATGTATATAAAAAACTTAGGCTCTCATCTCCTTCCATGTTCCACAATATTTTAACAAGAAAGCCTTGCCTTCAGGACTGCTTCTTCAGACTCTTCACAATATGAAAATTACTCTGCTGCCCTATTTGTGTCAGAATGTATATTAAAAGAAACCTGAATCACACTAATGGCTGCATAATTCAAAATAAAGCAAACCTCATTAACCTGTCAAACACTGGCATTTGCCACACAACCAGCCATGTGGATGTATCAGGAGGATGCATATATCAACCCACATCACCCAGAGAGTTAGAGGTCTTTTGTGCAATATTTTAAAATATTTTTGGAATGTATCTGTTATATGGCTTGTAAGTATATAACATCTTCAGTGCCTTTTCTAGCAGCAATGTGAATGACATCATAGGAATTATTGTCTAAGGAGACCACTCGTTCAGCAGAGCCAGAATCATTCTCATGATGATATCACAGACTCTACTGTTACAAGACATAACTGCCATTAACTTAAATAGAAGTAGGATGGGGCCTTTTAAAAAGCTATTTCTCTTTTTGACAACAGACTTTATTTGAACGCGTCAGTAGAGCTTCCCAAGAAGATTTGTTCGATGTTTCCCTCCCTTCTCTACTCTCAAGTATTTAAATTAAAAAATAGGCTGAGAGTATATATGAGTAACTTAACAGCAAAAACTATTACAGGGATGTTGTGGTTATCCCAAAACCAAGCATTACAAATCCAGAAAATTTGGATTTAAGATTACTCTATAAGAGAACCAAATATTTTAAGGTATGGAAATAAATTCAAGCCACCTTACTCTGCCCTCTTGTGATGCTATGCAATAGCCGTACAATTATGATTAAAAACAGTTAAAGTTTAGGGGTTCAGTTTAGCTTAAACCATTTTTTAAAGACACATTGAGCTTTTGTTTTTAATGTTCACGCCTCATGGTGTCACTGCAGGCAATGAGGCTCCTGAGTCTCTATGGGTTCAGCTACATTGATCCAGTCTATGGTTGAAGCAACCTACCTGAGACCACAGAGACTAGAGGTGACATTTTGGCGCCACTGAAGTCAATGGAAGTTCTGTCATTGGCCTTAGTGGAGTCAGGATTTCATCCTAGGCATGTATGTGTGAAGAGCATCTCAAACCCATTCCCTGTCAGATGACCTCAGGAGGGTGTATGGGGTAGAACACTTTACCCTCTGTGTGTGCAGGAGCAGGGAGGTGCTCAGGACAGGAGAGGAGGCTGTCAGGAGAGGAGGAGCAGCAGCAGCAGGGCACAGCTGACGTGACAACAAGAGCAGAGCAGGGCCTGGAGACAGCACCATGATCTTAGCTTTCCTTTTTGGGAGGGGGCAGGAAAAGTGTCTTGTAAAAAAAAATCATGAGCAGATCTAATAATTATGATTTAAACAGGAGGAAAAAGGGGTAAAGACAAACACACACAACCCCTTACTTCACATACATTATTTTAATTCTATTATTTTTCCTTATCTTTCTACAGCAGAAGCAGTTTTAAAAAAGAAATTCCTATACAGGAATTCTTAGGCAATACACCTGATGTAGGAAACATCACTTCAGTCAAACACAGAGAGCATCCTCTTTGAAAATCCTACGTTTAAACATTTCTCTCTATGTAGGTCTGTATATGGCTCCCATCACCATATTCTACTTGAAAACCTGCACATCCAACCTGTGTCCAAATCTTGCTGCTTCTTCTTCCCTAATATCTCTACAATCCTGTTTTTTCTCATGGCCCACATCACTAAAACTACTAGCTATGCCCTCACTCTCTCCCATCTTGATTACTGCAGCCTCCCTCTCTCTGGCCTTCCTGACACCCACCTTGCTCCCCTTACGTCCATTCAGAATACCTCTGGTAAAATCATTCCTGGCCCATCAGACTGTGTCACCTCCCCATTTGCATTCTTCCATTGACGCCCTCTCTGCCATTCCATCAAATACAAGTTTCTCTTCCTCATTTTTAAGGCCCATCACAATTCAATTTCCTCCTACTTATCCACTCTTATATCTGATTGCAAAACCCCTTATCCTTTTGTGCTCTCCTGTGATACCAGTCTCCATTGCCCATTTTTGATAGTGCAAGAAGCATTTGAGTTTATCATCAGTCCCAAGAGAATCTGGATCCAATTTCAGAAATTTAAATTTCAGCAGAGCCATAATGTAATAGCTGACTTATTTGAATTTCCTCAGATGTTTAACCGAGATGTTGGATTAAATTAATTTTAGAAAACATTCAACCTTTACCCTTAAAAGTTCTCCATCCATCAATGTTCTTCCTATATGTATCAATGTCCAGTGACATCTCCCCTATATTGCTGAATAAGTCATGATGTAATTCTTTACAACTCCATTAATATTGTGTAGTTTCATCTATAGCAAAACCAAATCTTTAGCCTATACTATCCATTTTTCATAAACTCTTAGTAAGACACTATGAAAGAACACATCAGATTGGAATCTGATTCTTAACAATGTTGCCATAAATATGTCATGTTTATTGTACAGCCATAGATTATTGTTTCTATTATTCCAAAAACAACAATTAGGTTTTAAAAAATTGTAATACATGCATATCTTCTTTGTCCAAAGTTGGAAGGGGGATCATATTAACATTTTATGCTCCCCTGCTCACCAAAAGTCTGTACTCTGATATTTGTCTCTCACAAAAATGCATTCATTGGCTGTCAAATGTTATTTCTCAGGAAAAATATCCATCATTACTTACCTCCAATAGCATTGCATAGTCTTATCAAGGCTGACTATTAGCATAAGCAAAAGAATTATCAACGTTCAATTAAACTCAAGGGTCTCACGAGTTAACCTTAAAGAATGTTGCTTGATGTACACACATGCCTAATGCAGACTCTGTTTCGAAATCTGTACCATTATGGTAACATTTTCGAAAGTGCCTGAGTGACTTAGGATGTATTAAGTCCCATATTTAAAAATAATGCCATAATTTAGGAGAATCCTAAATCTCATTGGGAAACTAGGACTGGTAGGTGCCTAGGTTCCTTTTGAAAATGGCTCCTAAGTCACTTAAGTGCTTTTTGAAAATTTTACCCTTCTTCTCAGGTCAGATCCTCTCAGCCAGTATAAACCGATGCATCTTCATTAACTTTTGTTGATTTTGGAAGGTTCGGCCCAATAATGTTCAAAATACTCCATCAGGTATTAAACTTTAGGTTTAGCTGTTAGGACAAGGACTGTGTGATTGTGAACCCTTCGGGGCTCATTTTGTGGAAGATTTTGGTTCATGATGGTTGGAAATGAACAAAAGCTTCAGGTTTTGGAGGAACAAATGTATTATGTTTGATCCTCCCAGGGGAACTGCCCATAGTAAGCACCTTCCCCTCCCATCTGCCCTTCTTCCCCGACAGGGACTTCAGTCCACATCCCTGCAGAAAGCTTCTGGCCCCAAGCCTAGCTTGCGAAGCAATTGTGGGAGGAGCAAGCGTAACACCAACAGACCCCATCGTTGGCATGCAGGATCAAACCTGGGACCTCTGGAGCTCAGTGCATGAGCCTCTACTGTAGAGGTGGGCAAACTATGGCCTGTGGGCCACATCCAGCCCACAGGACCGTCCTGCCCAGCCCTTGAGCTCCCGACTGGGGAGGCTAGCCTCTAGCCCCTCCCCTGCAGTCTCAGCTCACTGTGACACCAGCTGGCCTGCCCCAGTGCTCTAGACTGTGCGGAGGTGTGGCTGGCTCTGGCTGGGCAGCGCGGCTGCCAGTCTTGGTGCTCTGAGAGGCATGGTAGGGGGGTGGGGAGCGGGGGTTGGATAAGGGGCAAGGGGTCCCAGGGGCAGTCAGGCGACAGGGAGCAGGGGATGGTTGGATAGGCGTGGGAGACCTGGGGGGCCTGTCAGGGGGCGGGGATGTGGATAGGGGTCTGGGAAGTCAGGGGACAGGGAGGTTCGATAGGTGGTGAGGTCCTGGGGGAGAGGCAGTTAGAGGCGGGGGGTCCTGGGAGGGGGCAGTCAGGGGACAAGGAGCAGGGGGGTTGGATGGGTCCGGGTGTCTGAGGGGGGCAGTCAGGGGGTGGGAATTGGGACGTGGCAGATGGGAGGAGGGGGCCAGGATGTTTGGGGAGGCACAACCTTCCCGACCTGGCCCTCCATACAGTTTCGGAACCCTGCTGTGGCCCTCAGACCAAAAAGTTTGCCCTCCCCTGCTCTACTGCATGAGCTAAAAGCCATTTGGCTGTTAGCTAAGGCTGTAGAGTAGACTCATTAATCTCTCTGTCTCTCTCTAAGTGGTCTCGGTGCCATTAGATGGGACAGAACACCACACCCAGGAGGTGTGTGGGTTACATACTTCCCTGAGCTGAGGAAGCGCGTCCCAAGCTTCAGAGACTTCCCAGTTGAAACCCCGGATGTGCCCCCACTTGTAACACCGACAGCCCCCGGTCATCGGTGGGCAGGATCGAACCTGGGACTTCTGGAGCTTAGTGCATGAGCCTCTACTGCATAAGCTAAAAGCCAACTGGCTGTTAGCTAAGGTTGTAGAGCAGACTCATTAATCTCTCTGTCTTTCTCTCGCTAAGTGGTCTCAGTGCCACAAGATGGGACAGAACACCGACACCCAGGAGGTATGTGGGTTACGCAAGGAATAGCTAAGGAAGAAGGCAGGGTGTTTGGATTCTCAGCTGTGCAAGGACAGGGGAACTTCTAGAACCATGAGGTGAGGGTTGTGATTGCACAGATCCTCTACCACAAGGCTAAGTTTGAGTGGGATACAACTAAGCCACACAACTCTAGCTGGGCCTCTATAATCTCAGCCAAATATTAATTAGATCATGTTTTTCACAGGGAATTCTCTGCTTTGTGATTAGTGAGATGATCAGTGTTATTTTAGATAAATAACTCTGTTTTGAGTGAGATGTATTATGTTCTTTACCTGCAGCTGTAAGGTGCCTCTGAGCATACAGTGGCATGTCTGTTCTTCCTGTCTACCATCCTATATCATCAGCCTTCATTGTATTTGAATAAACAGAAAACTTCAAAGTGACCGAGTTGTTGTCAGTCTGGCCTAATGGCTGGAGTGTAATATAATTTTTTTACCTTAAGAAATTACAATTTCACAAACCTTTTCCCTTTCTTTATCAAAACCCTTATGTACCCAAAAAAGATGATCAATGGGGATGCTGGACTAATGCTGCTACGGAGCTTAAGTGTCATCCTGGTGACTCGTGCAACAAATCTTGGCACAGTCAACTGGACAGTTTCTATCAGGGTCAGCAGCACTTATTAGGTTGCCAGGGGACTAGCTCTGCTGCAGGCTAGCTCTGATAGATCTAAGGTCACAATGCGCCACTTTAAAAAGATGTAATCCTCACAAGGACTCTTACAAATATTTGATCTTTGGGACTTCATTTCTAGTAATTTTATTCTTAAAAAAAAAAGAAGTCCAGTATGATTTTGTCCTCCCCCAACACACATACTTAAATACAGTTTGTGTGTGTATCTGAAGTGATGGTAAGCAGATGTTTAAATGGACAAGACAGATAAAGGATGGGAAGGGAAGAGAATCACAGAAGGTGAAATAATTTGCCTAAAGTCACATGGTAGGTCGGTGCCAGAACTGGAAATAGAACCCAGGTTTCTTGACTCTGCCCTGGTCACAAGACCATAAACATTTCTGCATTAGACTAACTAGGCTTCCTGAGTTGGATTACCAGACTGAATAGTTAAGTAGAGTACTTGTAACTTTGAGTACTTCTAACAGCATGTAAGTACCACAGTGAAACTTAGAAAAATAATAGATTAGCTAGATGAAATACAAAAGAAAAAAAAGACCTCAACAAACAAAACCAGTTGAGTTGAAAATCTTGAAACTCCATATATCTTCCACAGGGAAGTGTTTCTTGATGTATAAAATCCTTCATGGGGGGCAGATCCTAACCTACTAACAACTAGCTCTGAAGTAGCTCTGTGGAAATAAATCAATCTATGTTGATTTACCCCAGGTGAGTTCTCTAGCCCATGAGTGCACAGTTCTGACACCATTTTACAAGTACACTCTGGTTAGGCTGCTTGATCTAGCTTAGCCACCAGCCTCTAATTCATCCCCCATCTAAAAAGGTAAGTGAATGAGCACCATAGCTACCCTTTGGAGAGTTTCAGATAACAACACAGTGGTTCTTGATAGCTTTATTTCATGAACTAGACAAAAAGAACATATTTAATACAAAACAAGGCTGCTCTTGGTATTAGGCTCAAGAGACAACACTAGCCAGGCAGAGTATATGCTCAGCTGGAAAATCCTTCAAATCCTCTTAATTTGAATACACCTGGAGCTCCACAGGCCTATCAAATTTTAAAGCCTATTTGTTAGACCTTACATGAATCTTTTGTAATGTGCTTCTTACATTAATGTTTTAAGAGTATTCAAAGAATATAGGTTTCTGTGTAAACGTTTTTATTTTTAATCTCTCCTTGACTCTGTAACAAAGGTCAGACACTTTCTAAGGCCCTGAATAAGTGCAGAGTAACTGCTTCTGCTTCATAATGACAGGTGTATTTTTTCTAACTCTAATCAGTATAAAAGAGGGCTTGGCATGTTTCCCTGAGTGTGGGGAAGTAGCAGTGAGACAGAGGCGGTCCTACTAGGAAGAGATAGGTTTGAGGAGAGAAAGCCTAGGCCAAGGTACTAGGCCAGAGTTTGTTGTAGCCATCTACTACTAATAAAAGCGAACCCCAGGAAGGATTGGATTACCTTATGTTCAGAGCAGGGTGGGAACTCCACCTTCACAAGCTCATTTTGTCTCCATCTGAATTACTTGTGAAGCCAGAGCCTAGTAAATTTCATTGTGGTAAAGAACAATGAGGAGTCCAGTGGCACGTTAAAGACTTACAGATTTATTTGGGCATAAGTTTTCGTGAGTAAAAACCCCACTTCTTCAGATGAATGGATTGTGGTGAAGTGCAGTAGCAGAGGAGGACTACCTACTTCCTCTCAAAGTATGTTAGATTAAAAGCCCTAGCCATAACCACCCATTATATTACATATTGCATCCCAACACGTGGAACCCACTCCACCTAGACATCTGCCTTGAGATGTCCCTCAGTTCTGGCAAATGATGTGCTGTCAGAAGCTTTTCATTTTAGAACCACTGGTAGGTTAGATATAGGAGACAGCCTTTGGTCCAAGATTTTGCACTGTTTATATTTCACAGTATTTTAATCTGGTTTTATGTTTTAATTAACATCCCATATTGTTTCATTAGGGTTATGAATAAATGTCTAGTTCCCAGACTGCCCTGATGATGATGGGACTTCACACATTGATTTTTTTAACTAGCATTATCTCCAGAATGCCCATATAATGTAATACTTTTCCTGACAAATCAGAATATGCTTACTCCCTTTACAGTAACTTTTATATGGACTACCCTTTATTTCCGTCACAGAGGCTGGTGATGCTCGGTACGATTTTTGATGGAATCAAAGGGATGACGGTGACACAGAGGTCCCTTAATACCAACTAGCAAACAGTTCACTGTTTTTACAAGCAACTCCTGTCTCAGACCTGACAAACTCACTGCAGCTAATACACCACTATCATGGTATTTATCTGTGAATGGTCACTTCTGAGGTATCTACTGAAAGTTTGTAACTTATCAATATGCATAATCATTGTGAGATGTGTGTACTGGCAATAATTATGGAATAATATAGTTATATTGAAAGCTACACCTTATGGAGCAAAAGGGGATCCTATGTCTCAGAGATGGCCCAATCAAGTCGGAGACAGTCATCATCCCTCCCTTGTGAGCCAGTTATTTCATGCAAGGATCTATTGTCTACCCTTTCCCCATCCCAGAAGAGTCAATGGAAACCTATCAAAGATGCCTGCAAACAATCAAAACAACTTGGAGGTAAAAAGGAACGTTATAGCAGACAGGGAATTGCCCTGACTGTGAATAAAGACCAAAGATTGATTCATTATATCACAGGGTAGAGAAAGACACTTTTCATTCATTCACTGAGGAAACATCTTGTTGAGAAGGGGTGTTTTATGAAAGGTTGGATCCTGGTTCCTGGAAAGCCAGTCAGCTCTGCAATAGACTGAACTTTGGCTGGGAAGAAGGGGGCGGGTGGGAGAGAGATCTACTTTATAAGACAGGAAAGGTTTCAGAGTAACAGCCGTGTTAGTCTGTATTCGTAAAAAGAAAAGGAGTACTTGTGGCACCTTAGAGACTAACCAGTTTATTTGAGCATGAGCTTTCGTGAGCCACAGCTCACTTCATCGGATGCATAGCATATCGTGGAAACTGCAGAAGACATTATATACACACAGAGACCATGAAACAAAACTTCCTCCCACCTGGTAACTTCTATGATTAATATGTGTAGGTCCTAGTTCGCATTTTATGCTTTTGTTTGCATTGTAACAATTTGTTTCTATCACACTTTCTCGTTTCTAGTGGAACCTCTATTCTTTCTTAAATAAACCTTTTGTTGTTGTTTTAAGTGTTCACAAGTCTGTGTATTATACAAGAGCAGTGATTTAAGGTAAAACTGGTAAACTGGGGAGAAGAGGATCTGGGATTTCTGTGAGCAGCTTGTGTTGGGCTGACTTATAATGGAAATTCTTCAATGGGACTCAGAGACTGGGGTGCACCTCTCATTCACATACAAACAAAGACAGGGCTGGCATAGCCTGAAGGGAGTGCTTGAATGGCTGACAGATGGGGGATGTTAGGGAGGTATCCCACGAAAGACTTCCTCTTGCTGGAGGTAGGGGATAACAAGGTGACTCACAGCCCTGGGTAGCCAGAGAATTGTCACATGACAGAGATTGTTTTTTTTTTAATTTGATCAGATGTTACAAAATGGGGACAGTGACACTCACTCATCGTACTGATGTAAACCACCTTTCATCCGAAGTTTGCAAAGTGCATTGCACACATGACGGAATTAAGCCACACAACTCCCGTGTGAGATAGGTATATATTATTCTTCCCATTTTAATTATGGGAGAAACAAAGGCACTGAGAAGTCCAAATGACTTGCCCTAGGTCATACAATGAGCCAGGAATACAGTCCAGAACTCTTGACTATGTGCTGCCTACTAGCTCGCATTCCTTTCTTTTACTAAGTATTATTACAACTTCCTGGAGGATAAAATATTCACAAGGGGTTAGGGGCATAAGACTAACTTCCAAAGTCAGAGCAAATAGCTCTAACAGCTCTCTGAGGAGGTAAAGCATTATGCTAGAGATTTCAGGGAATTGCTCTTCGCCTCTACAAAGCAACAAGAAATTTATCCTGATGTGGGAGGAGAGATGTAGTAAGACATAAAAAGTCTACAGAGAGCTCTTGAAAGCATTTAGTTTAAATATATGCTAAAGCTGGACTTTAGGCAGAAGGTTCTGAGAGGGATTTGCATGTGGGTAAAAAATCTCCTACAAAGGATTTTAATACCATGAATGATCTTGAGCTCTTAAACCAAAGCATTGAATGTTGGACATTGATTTGCATTTATGAAGGACTTCTTACACTGAGGCAAACTTGAGAAGCTTTATTTTATCTCTTTAACACTTCTGTGTTTTTCTTTCCCTCAGAACTTGGCTTTTCTAACTTGAGTCTGCAGTGAAGTTAGAATTCTATTTTTATTTGACATCAAAATCTGTTATCATGGGGGAAATTTATGTTACTATAGAATCAGCATTATGAGGCAGGATTGAGTAACAGGAGAAAATGAGTGTAAGCAACACTTGATCACAGTGGTCCCTCTGGCCTTGGAATCTACAAACAACAGTGATCAAGAAAATATGTAATGGAGACTAAATAAATTTGCTTGGGTCATTTGAAAGGGGCCATGCTTCTCAGACTGTGGCTTGGGCTACCTCTGGAATCCTCCTCATACAGATTGGGCAACAGGTCTATAGCACAGACAAGGAAGTAGTGTAAAATACTGTAAACAATGCTGGCAGTAAGCTGTGCTGTTTTGCTGTTACTTTGACCTATGGGTTTGATAGGGAAGAATTCAGCAGAGTCCTGCCCACTTCACTTGTGGAACTATGACCCTGAAGAGTGTCTGTGAAGAGCATTAGGGAGATATTTCATATTATGAAGGTGGCCATGGGAACGTGCTTAATGTTAAGCACATGCTTAGGTGCTTTGCTGAATTAGGATCATATTTCCTTAGTATTTGTCCTGACTCCTAACTAAATACATTTTGTTGTTTCCCAGTGTATAGATCCACTTTATTAAGTGATCTATAAATAGGGAAAAGTGCCTTTTCCTTATGTATTTTTTCCTTGCTGCTTATTTTTATTATATTAGAAAATCAAATCTTGTCTAAACTGTATTTCCTGGAAGACATCATAGCCAATTGAAGAACAGTTGGATTATAACATCAAAAGTCATGAGTGAAATTGAAAGAAGGATTATTTTAGACTCTTTACATTTTTGTTGCTTTTTGTTAATATTTAATTAACTCAAATGATTGACAAGCTCTTGAGAAAAAAAGTTTTCATAGTAAAAGATTCAAGCCCCAACTCCTTAAATGTGCAGGATGGGAAAGCTCCCGCACCAGTTCTATATTCCTTTGCAAAGTTCTCCAGCAAAAACAGTGAAGACAACACATTATTTCCTGATACAGCTAAAGCAAAATATATAAGCCTCTTTTATAATCATGAACATGTTAAAAAAAGTCACAAACCCAATATATTTTCCTTTTCAGGTAACTTTTAGAAAAGTTTTCCTAACTGCAAATTCCAAGATTAAATTTAGCAAGTAAAGCAACATAGGATTTTGCATGTTTGAAAAGCTTTAAAGCCTCAACAATTATTACAAGGGCATTTACTTTCTTTTGAAGATCCACAGGGTTTACAGTTATATAGTGACTGAGGATGTAAATGACTATTTTTGAATTAATGAACTGTACTTATTTCTTACACTCAGTATACAGGGATCAATGTAGCTCTGAATGTTATATTTCAGTTGGAGAATTGGATTCAGAATAAATTCCACTTAAATAGGCCAAAATATGAAGGAGGAAAAACAAATTGAATGGACTCTTCAAATCATTTTCTCCAGCATTTGAGTCATCACTTATTGTTACATATTAAGAGCTCCATGAAAAAACAAGAGGGAAAACAAGGAATGCTTCTTGCAGTACTCTAGGTGCTCCTTGAAAAGATACAATATGTGCCATTACATATCTGCATACTAACTAGGCAGTTGTGTACCAATGTTCTCTATTGGTGTTACCATTATTATTACAGTACTGGAGTATGATAGACTAACATAACTAAGCCACTGCAGCTTTGCCTTTATTTATTCAGGTGGCAAATAAAGAAAAGAAATGGTAATTACCGACAAGAATATGAAGGGTGTTAGTGCCAACAAATGAGAAATATTATTTAGGGTAGTCCAAAGGAATGTAACTAAGAACAAAGGACTGAAATTAAGAAAATGGCAATTTAGTTTGAATGGAGAAGACTGATTTCAGTTCCATAAGTGTCAAATCTGGAGAAACTTCATTAATTTCATCGGGGTTTGCTCCTTGTGTAATTGAGGTAAGAATATTTCACAATACCAGGGGGAAATCATAATCCAAGGATCTGTGTCTGTGGAATATATTCCCAAGGGAAAAATGGGAGATATTTAAAACTAGACTAGAAAATATACTGAACAATAAATACCATATAAAATATAATACATAAGGATATAATAGATGAGTCAGTTGGCCTTTTCCATCTCTAACTTCTACCATTCTACATACAAATTGTCATTGTTAATGTGTCGCATGCTGCAGAAAGTATAAATCTTACCAAAATACTACATGTGGCTCTCCAGGTGGGAACGGCAATCAGAGTGAACTATCATGGTCACTCAGGGATTTAGTGGCTTCATTCTTTTGTGCCATTAAAATAGGATGATTATAAGCTTAGTTATCATTATAACATCCAGGCCCATGAAGATGGTGTAGCTCAGTGGTCACCAACCTTTCTGTGGGAATAGCATATTCCTATTCCCAGAAGACTGTGGCGGGCGCCAGACACCCTGCCGCTGAAATGCCGCTGAGAAGCGGCATCAGCAAGAAGTGCTGCCACCGAAATGCCACCGAGAAACAGCAACACTTCTCGGCAGCATTTCAGCGGCATGGTGTCCTGCGGGCGCACACAACTGCACCAGCGGGTGCCATTGTGCCCGCGGGCACCACGTTAGGGACCCTTGGTGTAGCTATTTTCTTCCATGTGTGAAGGTACCGTTCACTCTTGAGACACATGAAAGAGATTTGTGAAACATGTGACTACAAGAACCAGAGGGAGGAAAAGACCAACTAGTGAAGGAGAAATAGAGTTCAGGTACAGGTTTGCTGAGTTGGAAAAATGAAGAAGGGGCTCAGCTGATAGTAACAGAAGGTGGGAAGGCAAGGAAGAAGAGAAGAGTGGCTAGTGCTACAGGAAGAGGGGAAGACTAAATGGAGACAGACAGTATTGGAGCCCTAGGAGGATAGAGGATGACTTGCAGAAGATTGCAAGAGAGACCAAAAAACAAGAGGACTTGCAGCCAGAAAGAACAGGAGGAAGGCTGGAGAATCACACCAACACCAGGAAAAGGCAGGTTTATATGATTAGGAAACTCCTGTCACCATAGCTGATCCAGAGGACAGAATGGAGTGGTGTCTGCCAGGAGCTAAGTTATGGGATGTGGACCTGAGGCTGAAGAGGATCCCAATGGAAGCAGGAAAGAATCCACTGATTCTCTTTCACAGGGGAACAAATGATACTACTAGGTCCTTGCTGGAACGTAACAAAGGAGACTATGCCAGGCTGTGAAAGACACTTAAAGAAATGGAGGCTCAGGTGATCTTCAGTGGATTCTACCTGTCCCTAGAGGAGGAGAATGAAGGTGAGATAAGACTGTGATGGTTAACAGATAGCTCAGGCAATGGTACTATAAGGAGACCTTTGGGATGTTCAAAGGCATTCATGGGCAGAAGACTGTTCTTATGGGATGGACTCCACCTGAGTAGGGAGGGAAATTGGCACAACTGATTAAAAGAGCTTTAAACTAGGAACTGGGGGAGACAGATGGGAGATGTTCAAGTAATCTCTATGCCTGAGCCTAACATTGAGCAGGAGGAAAATCAAGATAGAAAGAATACAGCAATGAAGAAAGGAATAGCAGTGGGTAGGAGAATGGACATTAAGAGGAAAGATAGTAACAATACCAATGAAGCTAACAATCAGGTAGGCAATACAGTCCGTATCTAATCAGCTGAGAAATCTGGATGAAGCCAAGCAGAAGTAACTAAGATGTCTGTGCACCAGTGCAAGGAGCCAGGGTAACAAAATGGAGGAACTAGAACTACTGGTGCAGGAAGTGAAACCAGATATTAGAGGGATAACAGAAATATGGTGGAATAGTAGTCATGACTGGAGTACAGGCACTGAAGGCTATGTGCTGTTCAGGAAAGACAGAAAAAGGTAAAGGTGGTGGAATAACATTTTATAATAATGATGAGGTAGACTGTAAAGAAATTAGAAGTGATAGAATGGATGAAACAGAGTCTGTTTGGGTCAAAATCATTTGGGAAAGAAAGCTACCAGAGGCATCCATGGGACAGTGCTTGGACTATGCTACTGACCCTCAGGATCTGATCTGGATAGGGATAGAGACCTCTTTAATGTCTTTAATGAAATGAAAACTACTGGGAATTGTGTGAATATGGGATACTTTAACTTCCCAGATATATATTGGAGGACAAGTACTACTAATAATATTATGGCCCAGATGTCTTCTCAAACAGTTGCTGAACCTACAAGAGGTGATGCCACTTTAGATTTGGTATTGGTGGGTAGTGAGGATCTCAGAGGAGAAGTGTAGAGGTTGTAGAGGACAAGAGACCATGAGCTAATTCAGCTTAAGCTAAATGGAAAGATGGAAAGACCCAAGTTGCAGATCTATTTTGTTTATTTCAAAAGAGCAAACTAAAAAATTAACAAAATTAGTTAGGGAAGTAGACTGGACTGAAGAACCCAAGGATCTGAATGTGGAGGAGGCTTGGAATTTCTTTAAGTCAAAGTTGCAGAAACTATCTGAAGCCTGCATCTCATGCAAGGGGAAAAATGTAGGTAGGGGTTGCTGATGAAGCTGGATGAGCAAGCATCTCAAACAGGTGATTAAGAGAAAGCAAAACGTTTAAAAAGAATGGTAAATGGGATGAAGCAATGAGGAAAGCTGCCTCTTGGATGTCACAAAGTGTAGGGAACTTCCAAAAGCCAAGCAGAGTTGGACCTTGTAAGGGAAATTAAAGCCCATAGTAAAAGGTTCTATAGCCATATAAATAAATAAGAAAACAAGGAAAGAAAAAGTTGAACTGCTTATCACTGAGGAGATTAAAGATTATCCAGGCATGGCCCAACACCTAAAATATATATTTTGCCTCAGTTTTTAATAAGGGTAATGAAGAGCTTAGGTGTAGTGGCTAATGGAAATAAGGATATGGAAGCACAATTTACCACATCCGAGGTGGAAGTCAAACTCAAACAGCTTAATGGGACCAAATCAGGGGCTCCAGATAATCTTCATCCAAGAATATTAAAGGAACTGGCACATGAAATTGCAAATATAATAGCAAGGATTTTTAATGAATCTGTAAATTCAGAGGTCACACCGTATGATTGGAAAATTGCTAATATAGTTCAGATTTTTAAGAAGGGGTGAGGGGAGTGATCTGGGAAACTACAGGCCTGTTACTTTAACCTCAATTGTATGCAAGGTCTTGGAACAATTTTTGAAAGAGAAAGTAGTTAAGGACATAGAGGTAAACAGTAACTGGGATAACATACACCATGGTTTTACAAAAGATAGATCATGCCAGACCAACCTGATTTCCTTCTTTGAAAGAGTAACTGATTTTTTTAGACAAAGGAAATTGAGTAGGTCTAATCTATCTGCATTTCAGTAAGGGATTCCCAGTTTCACATGGTGTAGTGAGGCAGTGTGGGTCCCCAGAGAGAGAAGAGCCCCTCCAGATACCAGAGTGGGCGGAGCCAGGGAACTCTGAGCCCGCCCCCCAGAGGGTCAAGCATGGCACAAGAAGTATAAAGGCCCGACCCCAGAGCTCACTGGGAGGGTAGCCACCACGGAGACCAGATGCCTCCAGCCTACCTCCTGGTTGGGAAACCCCAGTGACCTGTGGCGGACCCAAGGGCTGGTTGGGCCTGCCCTAGGCCAGCTACCCAGAGAAGTTGCTGAGCCTGCCCTAGGCCAGCTACCCAGAGGAGTTGCCAAGCCTGCCTGGCACCAGCGATCCGGAGGAACTCATAGTGCTGGACCCCCTGAGGACACAACCCTGACCCAGGTACCTCCAGAGGGGGAGTCTGGAAGTAGCCCGGGGGCAGCTGACCCTAGTCTGGCTGCGACACTGCCAGAACCCATGTCAGTGTGTTGCAGCCAGGATCCCCACTGATGCAGCAGCGGGTCTTCTGCTGCTGCTAGGGCCCCAGGCTGGGACACAGGGGAGTTGGAGGGCCTGTGCACCCCCTGCCACCCAACTTGTGGGTGGCAGTCTCCCCCGCTCCCAGGCCCTTCAGACCTAGGGCCTGGGCTCACTGTTTATGTACTGCTATTGCTCAGTCCCTACATGAGGGCCTGAGAAACTAACTCACCCTTGCCCCGTCCTGACCAAGGGCCTGGGCTTAAGACTAACTGTTTATTTCAGATCTCACAAAGTCCGTGGAGGAAGACTCCTGCTGCCAGACTAATTCCCTGCTAGACCTCCTCCTGAACTTAGTGGGGTGGTGGGGGACCCTGCCGCCCCAGAGAGAGATGAGCCCCAGCTAACCTCTCTACACATGGGAAATTATTAGTTAAATTGGAGAAGATGTGGATTAATCTGAGAAGTGAAAGGTGGATAAGGAACTGGTTATCTGGCCCATTATTTTGCTGTGACTGTTTTGGAATTAAATGCGTTTCCAATGATAAAACATTCAGTAACAATATGCAGGGATATACTTGGTGACTTAGCTATTTTGGGTTTATTACATGTCTTTTGACTATTTTTTTTCTTTTGGTGGGTGTTTCAGTGCAGTGGAAATCTTCTTGCTATATATTCTTTCTTATTAAAAAAAATAATTAAAAAATATTTGAAGCCCAGAATCAGTTGTGCACTCCAGGTTCCAACAAGACAACATGAAGGGTGTCATGCTGTGTGATATATAATCCTCCTTGAAAAAATTTGTATTTTTTTGGGGGGGGGGGTGTGGGGAGGGAGGAAGAAATGACTGAAATTAAAATGTTAGTTGCATTCAGAAATTTTCACAAATTTTTCCAGCTTATCAACATAATGGAAACAAAAAAAATTGTTTTTCAAAAAGTTTTTCCTCTCCAAGGGCAAGATACCTTATTCCAATTGCCAATAATTTTAATTATCATCTTAGCTAAAATTCCCTTACTGCTGCTTCCAATGGATTTTATTATTATTATTTAGGTTCTTGGCCTTATACAGATGTGTAGCGTTGCTAATTCAGTTATCATGAACCACTAGTTAAAGGGAACTTTTAACTGACTTCTGTGGACATAGGATTAGGTCTCTTCCATTCAACCTGGAACTCCAATTTTGATGGCAGCTGGGATGACGTTATCCTTGTACTCGGGGCCCAATCCTACCCCTGGCTACGCTGATGTAAATCCTTAGCAGAGCAACAGTTATCCAGAGCAGAGGAAACTGGGTGAAATCTATGGCCTTCAGAAGGTCAGATGAGATGAACTAATGGTCCCCACTGACCTTAAACTCTGTGACTCTCACCCATTTGCTTTTTTCCTCCACTTTCTTCCTCTGGAAGAGGAGGAAAAATGAGTGTGAATAAGGGGGAAACCCCCCAAAAAGTGAATGTGTAATAATGAGGAAAGCAGACAGAGGATGGGGAGTTTTAAAGCTGAAGCATAAACCATCTAGGAGAGAGGAAACTTAGTACTTTTCACTTTGCAGAGTTTCCTCAAAATTGTTCCACTGGGTTGGGTGCAGGGCAGAGGCTTACTCTCAAGATTTGAGGCTTTTTATCAGGGATTGGAGAAGGTCCATGTAGAAGCTTCTTACCTCTTCTCTATTGACTGGCCCACTGGTCATTGACAGCTTTCAAACATCACAGCTCCTCCAGGAGCCGTACTTCCAGAGTTTCCCCCTAAACCAGTGTTTCTTGAATTTAGGACGCCGCTTGTTCAGGGAAAGCCCCTGGCAGGCCGGGCCGGTTTGTTTACCTGCCACGTCCGCAGGTTCGGCTTATCGCGGCTCCCATTGGTCGCAGTTTGCTGCTGCAGGCCAATGGGGGCTGCGGGAAGCGGCACAGGCCAAGGGATGCGGCAGGTAAACAAACGTTAAATGCCAGCAATCTGGTTCCATTTTGGTTTAGGTGGAGCCCATCCTTCCTGTATAGGCTCACCCATCCCAAAAATTTCCCGAGTAATAAATCTAATCCCTTCTCTCTACACCATCATCTCATCCATACATGGAGACTCTGCAATTCTGCCTAACTGGCCCTGCATGTGGAACTGGGAGCATCTCAGAGAATGCTATCATGGAGGTCTTGGACTTCAATCTCTTACCTAGCAGCCTAAATGTGGCCTCCAGGACCTCTCTCCTATCCTTCCCAATGTCACTGGTACCTACATGTACCACAACCACTGGCTCCTCCCCAGCACTACACATACATCTATCTAGATGTGTCGAGAGATCCGCAACCTTCGCACCAGGCAGGCAAGTCACCATGTGGTTCTCCCAGTCATTGCAAACCCAGCTATCTATGTTTCTAATGATGGAATCGCCCATTACTAATAACTGTCTCTTTCTAATAGCTGGAGTTCCCTCCCCCGGAGAGGTGTCCAGTTAAAAAGTGCTCCAAAATACACCAAAGACAATACTTGGTATTTATTTAGGGACTTTTATCCAAGGTGAAGGAGTACTTGTGGCACCTTAGAGACTAACCAATTTATTTGAGCATAAGCTTTCATGAGCTACAGCTCACTTCATCGGATGCATACAGTATGCATCCGATGAAGTGAGCTGTAGCTCACGAAAGCTTATGCTCAAATAAATTGGTTAGTCTCTAAGGTGCCACAAGTACTCCTTTTCTTTTTGCGAATACAGACTAACACGGCTGTTACTCTGAAACTTATCCAAGGTGATTTGCAAACCTTAGTGAACAGAACCTCACACACCCCTATCTTACAAATGAGAAAACTGGGGGACAAAAATGTTCGTGTCAACATTTTCAACCTCACATGTCTAAAGTTAGCCCCTCAAATCTGTATTTAGGCTAGGATTACCAAAGGAGCCTAAGGAAGTAAGTTACATTTTAATGTGATTTGGGCACAACTTTCATAGGCCCCTTTGCAAATTCCAGCCCTAGTCACTTTGGTCAAGATGTTCAAAAATAGGAGTCCAATGTTAAAATCCTAAATCCATATTTAAGCATCTTTTCAAAAATGTTAGATATTCAATTGCTCTCACTGAGGTCAATGAAAATTATTGAGCACTTATTACTTTTGAAAACAATTACCACTTATTTAGGTGCCTAAATATGGATTTAAGAGAATAAATTTAGGCTTCTATTTTGGAAATATTGCCTGAGATTTTTCAAAGGAGCCTATTGGATTTAGGTACCTGAATATCATTGAAATTCAGTTGGAGTTGGGTGCATAAGGGTGAATTTTCTAAATTACCTGCATGATTTAGGAGCAGAAGTCTTACTGGCTTTTCTCTTAGGAGCCTTTGAAACTCCCATCTTAACTGTCTCAGGTTCCTTTGAAAATTGCAGCCCTTGGCATCAAATAAGAGTGGCCTAATTTTCAGAGGTGCTGAGCAATCCATACCTGCCACTGACTTCAATGGCACCTAAGTTTGAAAATGTTGGTCTAAATCTTAAGTCGTTTGCCCATACTCACATAGAGAGTCATATGAAAAGCTATGACTAGAATCAAGAACTCCTGACTCCCATTCCCCTGCTACGTTTAACAGGGTATATGTGTTGTTTACTGGTGTCAGACATACCTGATATGATCATTTCCTTGCCAATTCAGTGTTTTCATGTGTGGCATTAAATCTTAAAGCGCCTCTTAGACTCCACCTTTATAGTGTATGCCAAGTTTTGGCTTATTACAAATGTTTAAATCTGAGCTATGAATTCCAAATAAATCAGTTTGCAAATAAACCATGACATATGAAAGTGCCAGTGAGTGCAAGAAATGTTGATTATCAAAAAGTCCAGAGAGCTGAAACCCATGAGCTCCCAAAAGTTCAGATGTTTATACCAAATTATGCATATCCTCCACGTTTGCGAGGCTGCCAGGTTTGCCTGGAAATCTTACGAAAGCCATCTTTTTCACTGTATTTCAACAGTTCTCCTTCTGGTCCTATCACAGAAACACCAGTATACCAAAATAAGGAATAATAAATAGAGGAAAATAAGTTAAACAAACTTAAAAAAAAAAGTTTGGTTTGGGTTCAATTTATGTTTTGGCCAAAAGTTTGGATAATTTTTTATTTTACCCAATCCTAATAAGTGTTCTCTTTAACCCCACAAATGGCCCATATTTACATTTCAATGGACCCTAAAGATATTTGCCACTATAAGGGCATCACTTTTCTAGATATGTTCTAAAATATCCAGATATCACCAATGTGCTTAAATTTCTAATAGCAGCAAAATTACTGTTTTAGAGCTCTGAGAACAAATTGTACAATGCAATTGGTATTGAAATTTAAGGGCCAGGTTCTCAAGGTTGGTTATAACTCTTTTGTTCCACTCAGATGGCATAAAGAGGCTGTAATATCCAACTGAAAATTCCACTGATTCAAGGGAGCTTCCTGCTAATGAGTCTGTTCTACTACCAATTCTCCCCCCTTTGCCCTGCCCACTACTGGATTATGCCAATCCCTCACTAAAGTAGGGTTCACCAGAGACCCTAAACCAGGGGAAAACTGTATCCCTGCATCCAACTGAAATCAGCTCTCTGACACCCTCTCTCCTGAGCCAAGATGTGATCTGCTTCTAGGTATTACTTACCAAAATGTCTTCCTCTTATTAAACAAGCAATGATGCAACATTTTAACAGCCTGATATAACGGTGTTTGTCCTCTTGTAGAACATAGTTCTACAAAAGGACACACAAAGAGCATCAATGATATTTCATATTCAATGTTATGAATATGGTTCTTATGTCTTCAACACAGTGGTTCTTGGACCTCAATATCTGACTAGCAAATCTGCATGGATTTGTGTGGTCCAGCCTAACACTTTTATGTTCTTCTCACATGGAACTAAAGTGCAGTCCATCTGCAATACTGAACACTGGGACATCACTGGTCTGAATTCACTCACAGCTTTGTGAGAAGTACAATTATGGCTTCTGGTGAAGTGAACGCTGAGGCTTATTTGAACAACAGCCTTTGAGCTGTTTCTTGCAATCCCGTTAAGGTGGTAGATAAAGCCTGAATATGTTAAGCACCACTCTCTTCCCGCCCCCTCCCCCCTTCCATGCAACTGAAATAGTTTCCTAATTAGATACTAGGAGTATGATGTACCACCTCAGTGTAGTAGATCAGGTCATGCTGCCAACAGCCAATGGTGTTGGAGGTAGGGGGAGTGATTTTTGCCTTGGTGGGCCATCCAGCAATTAGGGGGAAAAGTAGGCTGTAAGAAACTGCAGAGTCACTACGTGGTCCTTGACGAACAATACCACCTTCCTCCTACAGGATATGTCTACACTGGGGCTGGAAAATGTCTGTTTTTGGGCAGCTAGTCCCTCCCACTGATCATGCCGCCATGACTACACTGCTGTTTTTAGCACGCTACCTCAGTTTTGTCTGGAAGTTACACTTCCAACTCCAGTGTGGACATAGCCACACAGATGCTTAGAAGAGGACCTATAAAGTAAGAGGCAGAGAGGGCTCCAAAGCCAAGTGTCATAGGACTGGACTGAATACCAGACATGGGGACTTCTGTTACTCTTTTTTGCTTACAGTAGCTTTCTTTGATTTCCAGTTATATGGTGAGATCTTCTTAGTGTAGCTCCATTGAAGTCAATAGAAAAATTTACATTAGCTGGAGGTCTGGCTCATAAAATCTATCCCTTGGGGGAAAAGTATTTACTGACTATAACTATATTTTGTTTCTGTGGAGTTGGTCCCCCAGTTTCATAGTGAGAGAGCAAGACAACCCCTGTTCCACTAAGCAGTTAGGAGAGGAGACAGCCCTGCCCTCACAGTAGCCAGTAGAGAGGGAAGGAGAGTCAATAGCCCTCCCAGCGTTCAGTAAGAAGCTGACCCAGAAGCTAGTGGAATGTCCATAGCAAAAAGCTTTTAAAATGGGCATACAAGTACAGTAATATTGGATCTGTAATACTTCAAACATGACAGGAATTACATTTATGTAAATGTACATGCAAATTAGATACAGCTCTCAGGCTTCTGGCAAGTTGCCACTGAAGCCCTTGAGGCTGCAAACTGTTGATTTAGAACATTAATCTAACCACTTACACTAAAATGCATGCATTAAAATACTATTGAAATAATGTATGTATTGGAATATTTTAAATAAGGTAAATATTGATACAAGCTTCATGTAACACCCTTAAACACTTGGCTTCCAGTTGGAAAATAGTATCAAGGATGCTATGGCTTGATATCTTTACTTGGAGAGTGTCAGATTGACAATATAATGTTGAGTTTTAATAGCAAGGCCTCCATCAATTCTGCACATATTGTATTCAAGATTAATTATATCACAATTAACAAACTTGATTACATTCATCAGATGTACTGGCACCAGTCCCTTCCTTGCACTGTACATTTGCATACTTGAGAAAACAACTGTTCTGCTTGAGATAACATTATTTTACCCCAGCTGATTAAAAATAAAGATTTAAAAGAGGCCTTCCCCCCACCTTTGATGACATATGTTAGGTGTGGGATAGAATAGCTGATAAATTAGCAGCCTAATGCATCAGAAATTCAATCTTCCTCCTCCAGTCCCATAAATTAGACATCAGGGATGGACAGAAAATGTAATTTATCGCTATAATTTTCTTGTTGGGAATGTGAAAATTGATATACAAACTGATCAAGTGTTAATTGTTCTGAGTGCAATGGATATCACCTTCATGTTGTTATCTGAAGGATGAAATGTACTTCATTAATATTTTCTGTTTCCTATAAATAAGCTGATTTCCCCGCCCCGGCCACCTTTGGAAGCTTAGAGAGCAATGCCCCATCTGTGAATTGGAAGCTGTTTAGGAAATCTGCAGGAGGGACACCCACTCTTGCACAGATTAGGAGATAAGTAAGGATGAGATGCTCTCTATGGGACTCCTAAAGTGGATCAGAGCTGGGCTAATTCCTGCACACCTTACAAAGTCAGTAACAGCTTTTTCTTACTCCTAACCCCTTAAACAAGACGGAGGCAAAGATTTATAGGAGCCATTCTCTCAGCCCATTATTATTGCTGTTGTTGTTATAGTGGTCATCAAATATTCTGTAGCATTTACTAATGTGTTTAGGAGTGAACAATGCCTGGCAGTTCAAATGGTTTGTAGTGCATGATTTTTCAAAGTACAAACACTAGATTTTGTAGGTGATTAAGCAGGAATGAGAAATAGAGTAATCTAAATAAGGTGAGGATGGAGGCTTAATAAACAGATTTTGAAAGGGCATTCTTAGCATAAGGAGAATCAGTGACAGTCAGATATGTAGACCTGGCCTTTATGATGTTGAGCCTAAGTGGAAGAACAAAATATTTGATCTTGATGGATGGTGCATTAAGAAACCAGTGAAATGACTCTGTGGATGGTGCAGTCGAAGTGATGGCAAAAAGTTGATTTTGGTGGCAGTATTGCACCTATATGCACTTGTATTAGCTACATGGTCTTTATTAACTTCACTTTTTGTAAGAAAATGAAGATGTATGTCAATTCTACTTTGTATGCACAGGGAATTTTCAGAGGCTCATAACTCACACACAACTTTCACCCGAACATCCAAGGATCCTTTTCCTCGGTAAGGTTTATTACTATGCTAAATTGCAGTTTTCTAACATTCAGCCAGTTTGGTAGGAGAGCTATTCAAAACAAGCTTGCCATTAGAGATGGTTGGAAAGTTTTTGTCAAGGGAGCACAAAGCTCATCTAGTCTAACCCCCTGCCAAGATGCAGAAGTTGTGTCTAAACCATCCGAGACAGATGGCTATACAGCCTCCTTTTAAAAACCTCCAATGAAGGCACTTCCACAACCTCTCAAGGCAGTCTGTTCCATTAACCAACTGTTGTTACAGTTAGGAAGTTTTTCCTGACATTTAATCTGAATCTGATATACTGTAATTTGAACCCATTGCCTCTTGTTCATTCTTGCCACACACGGCAGGACGTCTCCATCTCTTTTTATGGCAGCCTTTCAAGTATTTGAAGACTATCATGTCCTCCCCTTAATCTCTTCTTTTCCAAACTAAACATACCCAGTTCCGTCAGCCTTTGCTCCTATGGCTCGCATTCTATCCCTTTGATCAACTGAATTTTGACTGAATTGATTTTTTTTTTTTTTTTTTTTGCAAAATTCTATCAATTTTGATGACAATTTGTTTAGGAAAAGATTGGCAAAAAGTTTCAAAAATGTCCTGGAACAAAAAGTTATGATTTTCTTTTTCATTTCAAATAACTTCCTTTCAAAATTGACTTTACTTTATATTTTTTTAAAAAGGAGAGGGGGTCAAAATCAAAACTAAACATTCCAAATTTATTGAGACAAAATGGTTTTTATTGAGCAAAAATGAGATTAGTTATTGCTGAAGCTCCGACTATGAAGCCCAGATGATTGCAGAGAAAAGCTTGAAAATATGATCCCTAAATGCTCAATAACCAGAAGGCAAAAACAAACATGGACAATGTATTATTTTTTTAAAAAATCTCTTGGTTTTTAAGTTAACCTTTTTGATTTCTAGAAGCTTGGCTTTTTTTTAAAAAAAAATGACTGTAGCTGGAAATACTTAAGTCTTCTGCAATTCTTTAACACTGTTGAAGTTTTGGAACAGTAGATGACTTTTCTTGCCATGGACTGCAGTAAAATTGCATGAATTACAGTGTTTAACTTGTATCCAGAGTTCTGATTTTATTTTTAATTTCCACTAGTGCCCTAACATTATTTTAATGTACATTTTCCCTGAATTTATTTTTATCATTTCTATACATTGGTTTAAAGAAATGGGGAAAATATCACATATAATACTCATTTTAAAATCCGATGTACATTTAACAAACAAATCATGAAGCTGAAAATTGGGAAACTATGGCTGAGATTTTCAAAGCCATCTCAGAGATTTGGATGCTCAATTTCCATTAAATTTAATGTGAATTGTAACTCTCTAATTCTTGAATTTCCAACTTGTCAGTAATCCATTTGTTTGTTTTGTTTGTTTATTTTAATTATTTGATCCATTTCCAAAATATCACATAAAACAAGGATTTTAGATCCTTTAAAAAATTATGGGGTGAATTTTTCACCAATTCTGGCACATTTATTTGATAAGGTGCCAGAGAATGTCATCAAGGAGCTAGCTCTAAATGTTCTGTCTCTAGCAGAGAAGGATTTCCCTGGCACAGGCCCTGTGTAAGACTGTTATAAGGCTGCTTTCAGAGGACCCCCTATCACTGACATAGGGAGTGGAGATTCTGAGCAACACTGTGGCCCATAGACAGACCAGGGAAGATGTTGTAACTTAGAAAAGTCTAAATTATCCAACATCTGGAGCACCTCAGGATTGGGAGTGCACAAACATGTCTTAAAGCCATCAAACCCACAGCCCCTCCTGGACTGTGAGTTCTGTAGAATTTCACCCATGCTATTTTAGGCCCTGATCCTGTATGATCTGCCACAGGTGCAGGGATCTGCCTGTGAGGTGGGTTTTGTAGAATTTGGACCCTATTCTAACTGCAACATCAATGCAATTTGTATAAATAAAATGGCTGAAATATAAGATCACAAAGAGAGTTGACTGTTGTCACACACAATCTGATACCCATCTACTTTAAAAGAACCAAATGCAGTATTTTGAAAATTTGTGGAGGGGGTGGGGGGACACCAAAACATATTTCCTTCCTGTCAGTGCTCTTTCATTCCAAATTTCAGTTAGCATTACGTTTTTCTAGTGAATAAAATGCTTTGAAAATGGAAATGTGTTATGCAAATACTAACAGACCCCTCAATCAGAGTGATAGTATAGAATACATAATTTCATACGTTGGTATTGTCACATATGACGTTTACCATTTTCTAGAGACCTGCTGCAGTTGATTACCTAAATCAGACATGTGTGATCTTGAATACCTTCTTTGTAATTTGCAGATGTGTTGATGGACTATAGTTTCCATTTGTATGCATCTCATGAATGGTGATGGGATCCGGGGGTAACAAGGTGATTTTGTGCTGTTTGCTAAAACCTTTGGTATATAGTTAGTACTCATTACCCAAGTCATTATCTCCATTTGCCAATATTTAAATTTCTGCTGATTTGTTTTGTGTGTCCTTTTAATATAAAGGAAAGGCCTCCTTTCTAAACCTCAAAGAGAAGTGTATTTTTCAATTTACTTCAGATCTGCATATTACATAATACTGTTTGAAGGACAAAAGTAATAAGACACTATGTACTATGATACTGTAAATAATCAACTAATATAGTTGAAAACCAGAAATTGGTAACTAAGGGCCTAATTCAAAGCCCCATCAAGTGAAGGAAAAGATTCCTGTTGACTTCAATAGATTCTGGAGTAAAAGCTTTATAATGAAGGCACCTTCTATTAAAAGTACAATTCAATTTGCTTCTCTGTCTGATATGAAATCCTATCCTGAGAGAAGCTATTTCTGCTAAGTAAACTTACGCTAACCATTGCCATTAAAGATGTGTATTATTTCTACGCTTGTTTTAAAAGCACAGCTGGACAGATGTACAAATGCATAGATATTGCTTCATACAATACATACACAGATACCTACACTACAGGGAGGGAGCATTGGCCTGCTAAACTCAGGGTTGTGAGTTCAATCCTTGAGGGGGCCATTTAGGGATCTGGGGCAAAAATTGGGGATAGCTCCTGCTTTGAGCAGGGGGTTGGACTAAATGACCTCCTGAGGTCCCTTCCAACCCTGATATTCTATGCTGAATCACTGGGGAAATCCTAAGGCAGTTTAGTAAGCAGGCTTGGCAACTGCTTTGTTCTGGAACATGAAAGGGATATATTTTTCAAAAACAGGTGTCTACGATCAAATGTATGGATAATGATGATAAATAATCACTGGGAAATTGCAAATTGTGTGTCAGAGTATTTTTACACATTTATTCATTTCCTAACAAGTCTGTTTTATCAGTGAAATCCCAGGCATGTCTGGTAAGGGGAGGATCTACTTAATCTGTGAAAATGTTTGCGGCTAGACTCCAGAGCGACTTCTCATACCTTGATGGCAGTGGAGGCAATTTGAATATGGTGAAGTCTACGGAGAGTACTGTCCCTGTCAATGAAGTAAGAGGCTGCCAGTTGGTGCAGAGTCTCCAGAGTCACAGAAGAACTGTTGGTGCTGGGATCATTTCCTTCTGATCGCTTACTCAGCTTCCGCTTGTCCACAAAAATTGTGAGTGACTCCTCTCCTGTATAAACAATATATTAAAACAATCAGTTACATCTTCCATATCTCTTATTTTGCCTGAACTATGTTGCAAGGCCAATGGTGTTAAAAGTTACTGTGTAAAGTTAGGCTCCTAAGAAAGAGAGTTCCAAAAGCGTTAGTGGCAGACATCAAACTCCCATGGAAGATAAGGGCCTAACTACTATTTGTGCCTTGAAAACACTCATGGGAGTTTAGGGCCTAACAGTTGTTTATGTCTTTGAAATTCTCCCTCTTAAGTCCATATTTAGGCATCTTAGAAAGAAGCCTAATTTCCAAAAATGCTGAGCACCAAGCATTTTCCAATGAAGTCCATAGGACTCTTTGGGTGTCCAGTGCTTTTGAGAATCAGGCCACTTGTCTAGTTGCCTCAGTTACTGAGGTTTGAAAATCTAGGCCTAAAAATGTAATACCATTCTTCTGGCACTTATTAGAAGTCAGAAGAGAAAGACAGTTTTCATATTTCTGGTTCCTTAATTGACTGTATAATAAAATGATAAAAACACAATAGGCCAAATTCAATCCTTGTGTACCTCCAATGTTTCCAGTGGAGTTACACCAGGAATGAGTTTCCTTCAAGGGATCCAACCTTACTTGCTTATCCTCAATATATATTTTTCTGCAGATTTAGTTTGCCTGAGAGCTAGATTTAGAGGCTGTCTCCAAACCTTTATTTTTATTGTATTAATTGCTTATACAAAAGAAAAATCCCAGTATTATACTTTAGACCTGACTTTATTATTAATTATTTTTACTGTGTCTTTTCATACATTTCTCATCTGGACTCAAAGCTAGGTACCCTATTATACACATGGACTGAAGTGTTCACTAGTAAATGTTGTACTGGAATCATCTGTAATATCGGGTGATTAAATTTTTAAAGGGTCGGGGATGACCAGTTCTTTCTTGCTGCCTTTGCACCTCTGCAGCAACACAAAGCTGAGCTAAACCCAATGTAGTCAACAAATTAAGGTAAGTTTACAATTCCTTTGCATCACTACCACTGAATAGTGCAACACTGGTGGAAGAGAAATCTTGCCTCAGGCCTCTTTTTTACATAACATTCTGTAACTGGAAAAAAGACTTCCAAAGTGGAGCTATGTTTACAAATGCAAAAATAAGATCCAAGAGGACTGCTACATCAGAGCTTTACCTGTTCTCCTATTTCTTTCAGTTCTTTTTCTTATAGAAAAATCCTACAGGTTTTAGAAAATTACGTCCCTGCTATAGATTTCTGTAAGATTGTTAAAAAAACAAAACAGCCTCCCCCTGAATATCGTTCTCTACTAAACTGTTAAAGTAATTTCTATAGAGCCTTTTTTATAAGATTACCGTTAAATTTTACAGGAAATATCCCATAAGGTTTATGTTTGCTTCTCATGGAAGAGGTGTGTGGGTTTTGTTTTTTTTTTTAATTTGACACTTAATGATGATCTTTTGTTCTGCTGGACTTCCACACTTTTGTTCTGCTGACTTCCACGGGAAGAAGATTTCATGCTTAATTTTGTGATGGGTTTAAATGAAATCATAAAATGCCACTGCAGAAAATAAAACTTAAAAGTAAGAATCTGGTGGTGATGTAGTAACATTTACTCCTGTGCCACACAAGTCCAAGTTAATCAAAAACTCACCTTTCAAGTCTCTGGTTGCTAATTTTGGATTTTCAGAGATTAATCTGCCCATGAATTGAATGAGCAATACCAGTTCGCCTTAACTTTAGATGCCAAATATCTACAGAGACTACTGTTTCCTCATTCCCAGAAGGGAATCTATCCCATTACAGTCAGAGTTGATGCTTGTACTAGTTTCATTGCATGCCCATCTGTTGTGATGGCATTATGCCCACTCACAAGATGGTATGCCAATTTCAAGTGGGCATACGTGCCAACAAATATAGCTGTAGAATGATAACGTGTGGGATGCAAAAATTGACAAACTCTAAAAGAATATACTGTTGGTGGCAACAATTCCAAATTAAGAACACATGTTTCAGTGCAAGAGATCACATCTGTTGACACTTGTAAGGATTATACAGTCACCAAATACCTTTTGACTGGAAATTTCATTTCTAATTCTTCATTGGGAGAAGGAAAAGTATTTTCATGTTAATCTAAGACAATCAATGGCCTCTGTAATATTTTTTTCCTGAAGGCCACCATCCTGGAAATTCACATGCAATGCTAAATCCGACAGTCCCTACTCTGCCAATACTACCACAAATTGAAGGAGAGTTTTTTTTTGTCTGAGTTAAGACCAGAAGGGTTTGACCCAAAATACTGGTTTTACCCTGGAGCAGACAACTGTTATCTTTGAGTCTTATCGAAGGATTTTCTGAAGTGGATCAAATGGGCAGAACCTGCCAGAATTCAGCCCATTGTATTTATGCTCTTCCTCCTGCCATTACCTGTAAGATGGATGTTTGTACATAGCTTGAGCTGCAAGGAAATGTGAATCCTCTTAGCCTCCATAGATACTAGGATTGTTCCCCTCTCGTTCCCCAGTCTCTGTTATCAGAAGTGGACACAGAATTACTTTTTACTTAACTGCTGTTACAAACTGCTGTACATCAGTAGCAAATGCTTGAGGGGAGGGTCAACAAAGCCTAGTGGATCTTCCTGGGATGTAAAAGAGACGAGAATTTGGCCCCAAATTATTTTTAACAGATTCTGGCTCCAGACTACCTATTGTCATGGTTCAAATATAGCTGTAAAATAGTTTTACAAACCATGCCACAAAATTATAACTGTGTTAAATCCCTTTACAAGATATGGAGTGACAGACTGAGTCGAGGGCTAAGCCTCAACCTTTTACTTTGTGTAATTACTTCAACGATTTGCTGAGCCTTTTGTCTTCCATGTGACAACCTCTTTGACATTTGGAAAGGACAGCAACTACACAGCAACTTGTTTGAGATAAGTAACTGTCAATGAGTAAGGGAGTGTCCAGCATAATGCATTGCAAAAAAACAAAAACAAAAAGTACAAAAAATCCCTGCATAAATCAGGGAAATGCATCAGATTTTTTACTTTTCCTGCAGCTTTCCATTAGCCCTAGTGAGGTGTTTTTCCTTTAAAGTGACTATCACAATGATCTTGATCATCCTTCCATTTGAAATCAACAGCCAAGCTATCAATCCATTGGAAGATAAATGGTAACATCCCCTCAAACTTGAGGAAAATCCTTGCAAAATCCCTTGATTTTCTGCATATTTTGTGATTATTTCTCTTTTCAGTATCCACTTTTAAAGCCTCCTAACTATTCTACAGCTGGTTGAAAACTTTTTCAGTGGAAAATTGGATTTATGACAGAATGGAATTTTTCACAGAGGTTGTCTTTCCACAGAAAATTTAGGATTTTTTTCATTGTAGTATTTCAGCAAAAATATATGGAAATGTTTGTGGATAATATTAACCAAAAGAAGGTTTGTTTGCCCCCCCCCACCCCCACCCCCAAAAATGGCTGTACGAAAAAATATACTTGGGACTTGGCTCTAGTTAGCACATTGTCCTATTATCACAGTCTGGTTCAAGTCCATTCTTGCCTTATGTGAGGGATGAGGCGAGGGTTATCATGGCAAGCAAAACATTGTTCTCATTCCTACCTCTCTACTCTGTGTTCTGCTTCCTGAGAAGTACATTTTGTTTCAGATCCGCTGTAACGAGCTTGAAAAGAGCTGAATATTTTCACTGAATCAAATCAAACAAAACTATGTTTTGTCCAATGTTAAGCTCAGGCATGCATATAGAATAATATCGATTCAGGGACATGCTACAACTGTTTAGACAAGAGGATCTAACAATTTTTTTCTCCCTTAGCTCATGATAAAACGGATAAGTGTACATATTAAAATTTATTAATGCTGGCTGGGACTTTCAAAGAAGACTTAAGGAATTAGACATCCAGCTCCCATTGAATTTTAGTGGAATTTCCACATCTACCGCCCTCAGACTCCTTTGAAAAGCCCAGCCATTATCATCATTATGTACATTTATATCCCAGTAGCACCTAGAGGCTTCAACCAGGTTGGGGCTCCATTTTCATAAGCACTGTATAGGCAGATAGTAAATGACAGGCTCTGTACCAAAGAACTACTCAGAGAGGAGAAGTGAAGGACTGGAAGAGCTTTACATTGCATAAATAAAAACAGTTTCTTATAATTTAGTGCTTGATTCTGCCCCCATTACTCACTGTAAGTAGTACCTTGTTCATCGGGCAGTCCCATTTGAAATCTATGGTGACTACATGAGGAATTAGGTGCTACTCAGCCTGTGAAAGGGGATGGGGTAGAAATTTGTCCTAAGACAGGAGGAAACATCGCGTAGCAAATGAGCACTTTTCTGGAAATGTTTGTAATTGGTCCTGAAATCTATGCTGCATATGATAGGATAGTACAAAGTATCATATATGTAACTTGAAGTCTGTGAGTCTAGGGAATGGTGAAGAGGTTTTAAGAGAATTCAGGACAATCTTCCCTCAAGAAATTTGGGATTGATTCTCCTTTACACGAAGGTCCCCATATACTTGGGGCCTTACAGTGGGTGTAAATGTCCATTTTAGGCCCCTTTACTGGTTAAAGTGATGTAAAGGGCCATTGGTGTAAATCAGTGTCAGGGCATTTGTTTTGGAAAATACCTGCCACAAGGTGCAACATGGGACATTTCAAAGATAAAATAACTCCTCTCCAGAAGTATTCTTATGAATGCATCTCTGGCAAGGCTGATCTGGCACTAGCCAGAGATGGAGGGAACTACATTTTTACAAACAAAAAACCCCTGAAATCCCCACACAATATGACTTCACTGTCATATCTGAAACGTGGATGAATCTTTCTTACCAGCTGTAGTCTGCAACCATGAAATAGGCTAAGAAGACGTCTAAGCATTAGCTAAAAAATAGATGTGATTTAGAAAACTATTCAAGGTTATGAGTCTTAAGAACTGAAAAGGATTAATGACAGTGAATAATAATGTGGGGTTTTTTTGTTTGGGTTTTTTTTATTCAGCATCAGATCCACACAGCTGTGCTTCCTGCAATTTCTAAAATCAGTATTTTCTCTTTGGTTTACAAAATTCAGGAGACAGATTGCTTCAGTTTCCTAGGGTAAAAAAGAAGTAGCATAAAAATACATTTTGTTCCTGCTCACAAAATAACTCCATATAATCCAATAATTGGTTCAAGAGATTAGCAGACCCTCTATGCTGATGCTTTATTACCGTGTAGCTGCTATCATTAACAGATGTTCATCAACGGGTAGTGACTGACATTCACACTCTAAATTGACCTTCGCACAATATATTCCGATGTCCCCTCAAGCCCCGGCATTTACAAGACTCTTATTTAGTCTATATATTTAATTATTTCTAGGTTTATAAAAACATATTTTCCAGGATTTATATTTGAAATTTAAACTCTTCAACTGAAACAAATTTTCTGCATGCTGTCTCTCAAAAAATGCCTGCAAAACAAGAGTGGGTGTTTGAAAATGAACAGAGATATAACCAATTTGTGGCCATTTAACTGGGAAAAGTCTCTACAATAGTTTATAAATGGCATTCAAAAGTAAAGAATTAAAGCTGTGTGGGTTTTAAGAACGTCTTCAAGAATTATTTAAATAAAAAATGCAAATAGCCAGCATTGATACAAGTAGACTTATAATAATACTATAACAGCTGTAACTAAATATAAATGTCTGTGGCTGGAGAAAATGTATTTTTATAATGTGCAACAATAAATATTCATATTAAAGTACTTAGAACTATTATCTGCCTCAAGTAACTTAAGTAACTTAGTCTTTCAGCTCAAAAATACATCTATCTTCTTATACCCTCTTCCTGATCGTAATAAAAGGATCATAAAGCTGTGTTTCAAATTATAGTTAAAGTCTGAAATGTTATAGGTATGAATTAAGCGATACTGTCATTAAGCAGGAAGATCAGTGATTAAATTTGCAAGACAAAATTTATTTTTTTATTTATACACCTATGTCCTCAATTATCAGTACAGAGCTCTGTACGTTTTTAACCTTAGTTGGTAGAAATAAGCTTAGGGGGTCTTTCACGCGGGTCCCCACATCTGTACCCTAGAGTTCAGAGTCGGGAGGGAACCCTGACAACAACATTCAGAGGAAAAAAATTGGACCTTTTGCATTGTGTGCTGCTCAAGGGAGAATCTTTGCACATCTTGGGCCTTTCAGAGCTTCTAGGTCAAAAGCCTACATGAAATTTAAAAATAAAAAGCCTTTTAGAATCCTCTTGCAGACTGTCATACTGAGGGGGGCAATTCACTCATTGCCACTTTTCTAATTTTGGTTTGGGCTGTAACCTTACACTCCAGCCTGAATAAGGAGGCACTGTGCTGCTCCAGGAGTTGGGTAGCAAATAGATTCCATTGCACAGACTGGAACAGTGGGAAGGGGGACACTTGGCTCCACTCACACAGCGGTGTGTGAGGTTACCTCACAAGTTCTGGCCATTCAGATGGTCCCTGCAGGGAAACTCATGAGTGACCCTTTGTATGTTTCTGATGCCCGGTGGGTTAGTGCAATATACCACAACATCCTTCTAGGCATTACAGTCTTGCCCATGTTGCTTTCCATTATGAGATATTTGACGTTCCTTAACCACTTAGCCACAATTTCTAAAAGAAATAAGAGCAACTAGAAATGCTGTCTTCCGTGTTATAACAACATAAAATATTGTATAACTTCAGAGGTCTCATTTTAGAATGCCCTTGAGGAGTATATTTCTATGTTTGTGAATAAAGAGTTGGGAACATTTCACAGACAACCATGTGCAAGCATTCCCTTTATGGTCAAAAAGGGATAGTCACGCAAGCCAAGTGGTCGCAGAGGCACACAAATCTTACTGCAAGGTCAGTCATTTGCCAAGTTTTCTTTTATGCCCATGAATACAAATTTTCAGGAGCACTATTTAAAAAAGAAATGTGCATATTTGGCTTGGTCTTTTCTTATCAGAGAGTATAAAGGCAATAGCCCTTTCAGAGGCATAATCAAAGGAAAGGTAAAAGTGTGGTATTATGTAGGGGGACTACTACAGCTATATGTTAATGAAGCAGGGAAGTGTATGTTTTAGGATTCCCCATATACTCTAACCCCAAAAGGAATTCTAACAACAGAAAAGGGGACTATGTATATGATATTAGGTGTCATGTGACAACAATCTTATAAAATACTAATTTCCTGAATTTAGTTTAGATGGTTTGATTTTCAAATGCTCAGTGCCTGCTGCACCAAAGCCAATGGGAAATGTAGGTATACTCATCACCTCTGAAAAATGAGGCTGTGTCTTTAAGCCCAAGTCCCCTAAAGTCAATGGAAAGGTTCCCACTGTCTTCATTTGCTTTTGGGTAGTGTTTTGTACAGGCTGGGATTTTCAAGTGCCTTTGAAACTCACAGCTTCAAGGTTTAAGGGGCTTGGGATGAAGCTGCCCCGCAGCACAGCAGGGGTAAAAAAAGGAGTCTTTGGGCCCAGTGAGCCTTTCCTCGTTATACTTGCAATCAATGTCATGCCTGGGTGGGAGGGGGGAGAAAGGGAGAGAGCCTGGCTCAGTTCAGGGCTGGCTGGCAAAGAGGCAGGCACTAGCTGTCGCTCTCCATGAGAGGAAGGGTCACTAGCATAACAGCCAAAGCAGCCACCAGGGAGTATGTACTATCTCCCCAGCCACAGGAGACTCTGGAGGAGACCTAGGAGTCTAAGGCAAATGAGGTAACTCAGTGACTGAAGCCCAGAGCCAATGTGAGGTTCAGCCTCACCAAATTTACTGCTGCCCTGCCCGAAGGAGCTTGGGACCATGGCAGGATGCTGTCCAAGACACATGTGGAGGGCACTATTGGAGGCCCAGCCACCCCAGCAAATGGGACAATAGGAAACATGCCCCCAACTGAAGCGACAGTGATAGGAAGTAGTCTAGAGTGGTGGATTGAGACTGGGAGGGCCCCCTGTTCAAGTTTCGACTCACGCAGGGCACGGGGCTGGGACTCAGTGGAGTGCGAGGGCCCGAATCCCCTGACCCCATCACCTAGAAGACTGAGGCACTTTGACCAGGGAAACATGGGGCTGGCAGTCAGGCACACCAACCACTGGGCTGCCTGGCCCTCCAAGCACCTGTTACAGGTCGTCTCCTCAAAAGGCACTGAACAACAGCAAATTATTTGTGGTCCAGGGATACAGATGCTCAGTACTTCCGATGGATCGAACCCTATCATTTTTACTCTGTAATAGCAGAATTCTGGTATGTGACCCAGGGTTCAACAGTCATTACCAAAAAATTATCTTTTCCCCAATCTGAAAAGCTTCCAGATGTAGAACTCCAATAGAAGGAAACAATGGTCCTCCACAAGGAAGATTTGCAGGATCTGGATTTCAGTGCTGTATAATTTTTTTGTAATAATTATCAAATATGTAGGGTCCTCCTAACCACATTTACATCAATGGACATTTTACCACTGCATTCAATGAAGTCAGGATGTCACCTCTAGTGTCTAAGTACTATCCCTGTCCTGGAGAGCTCACACTCTGCTATGGGAAATTACCAGCAATCCTGGAAGTTTTGTATCAAATGAAGTGCCAGTAACAGATTGCTGATCAACACATGTACAATTTGTTCTTAGATTTCAATGAAATTAGGAGGTATTTGCCACAGAAGTGCTATTTCTTAAAATGATGATATAATTTAATGTTTTGTTTTAAATTATTAAGGTGGCACAGAAATTCAGCGTACTTCTGAAATGCTCTTTTCCAAGATCACATTTCACTTGTTATGGAACTCAGATATCAGCCAAAGGAGAATAGGGTTACTGTCATTTTATTAATATATAGTTGGAATTCAGCTATGAAATATATTAAAGAAAACCATTCCTCAGGTGAATAAGGGCTTTTGACAAGATTGCCCTGCAAGAATAATACTCAATCACTGGAAATATCTTTAATATAATCACCCACCAAGGAATAAAACTGCATCTCTAAAATGTCATTTCATTTTGTAATGTCTGGTTGGGTAATCTGTGTGCTAATTCTCTTTTATGCAGAACAATTTATACACCTCTACCCTGATATAACGCGGTCCTCAGGAGCCAAAAAAATCTTACCGCGTTATATCGAACTTGCTTTGGCCTCAAGCATTTCTGTTATTAATAGTCACTTCCCGCCCCTTGACTGACCCCTCAGAACCCCCGACCCATCCAACCCCCCACCCCCAGCTCCCTGTCCTCTGACTTCCCCGACCCCTATCCACATCCCCACCCCGTGACAGGCCCCCCGGGACTCCCACGCCCTATC
Organism: Chelonia mydas; assembly: GCF_015237465.2. Taxonomy (NCBI): domain Eukaryota; kingdom Metazoa; phylum Chordata; order Testudines; family Cheloniidae; genus Chelonia; species Chelonia mydas. The sequence goes on from NC_057854.1 coordinate 58,279,069, forward strand.
CAACACCCCCGTCCTCTGACCGCGCTGCCCCCAGAACCTCTGAACCATCCAACCCTCCCTGCTCCCTGTCCCCTGACCACCACCCCCCCCGAGACCCTCTGCCCCTTATCCAACCCTTCGGCCCCGGCTCGGCACCCTTAACACGCTGCTCAGAGCGGCGTGTCGGAGCCAGACACGCTGACGCGCTGATCTGCCGGAGCGCACAGCCCCACCCCCTAGAGTGCTGCTTTACCACGTTATATCCAAATTCGTGTTATATCGGGTTGCATTATATTGGGGTACAGGTGTACTCTGTATTTAACACTAGGCCTCCATGATGGAGTGTATAAGCTCCACATGGGGGAGCCAAGGGTTAACGAGCTGCATTGGGCCCAGAAGGCCCTACCCAGCTGCACCTGCTGGGCATACTCACATTGGAGGCAGATCTTAAAAGGGAGGCACCCTGTTCAGTCATGATGGACAGAGCAAGGGCGTAGTCCTATGCTGTTAGCACCTGCAGAGAGGCCATACGAGCTCCTCACTGCCTGGACCAGACCCTGCTGCTGAGCTTCCAGAGCTCATAGAGACCAGGAATGGTGGGCCATGATTGAAGGAGAAGAGCCTCCAGCCCACAGTCAGTGAGAACCTAAGAGTCCCCAAGCCTAGCTCTGTTGTGACTTTGGAGAGGTAGAGGCCATGGTACGAGGTGACTCAGGGAGCAGGTTTAGTGGCATCTACCTGGCAGGCCATATATCCAACCTGCTAGTCAGAGGGCCCTGGGTTGGAACCTGGTGGTCACAGGGCCCTGGTGGAGCAGAAGGTCCTGAGTTTCCCTACTGCTAGCCACACAGAATCTCACCACTGAGCAATGCAGCTGGACTTGGACCCTCCAACAGCCCCTATCCTAGAGTTCTTCAATCTATTGTGAAACCGGATCCTAGTTACACATTGAACCATCATTTTCCAAAACATGACATAGGGATTTAGATACACAGCTTCCCTTATTGTTAATGGGATCAGGTTTAAGTACATTTCTGGCCTGTTTTGAAAAATTTAATTTAACAGACTAACTGTAGCCTGATTCTCAGGAAGATGGAGCAATAGTATGCAGAATCTACAGCAAAGTAGCTTTAAAAGGTTTCCTAGCTGGATATCCATTTGTTGATGGACTGCCTTCTGTTGATGCTGCATCTTTCAGCTACTATAATTGGGCCCAATATTTGAATGAGTTGTAGTAGGGACTCTAATAGTCACAGCAAAATATCATTCTGCTTAAAGACTAAATATTGTGGAGCAGCCTTCCTGAGATAGAAGGATGGCAAAGAGCAGAGAACTCAGAAAGAACCCCCAGTGTCTTAGACAGGGTGGACCTGGGGGCTCTATTCTTTCCCATCACCACAATTGCCTGCAGTGAAGGAAGAAGTGTCTTATCAATGGAGAGTCAGTTATGGTCCCCATGAAACATATGTTGGGGCAACATGATGGCTTGTTCTCCTGCCTTGGATACCAAATGCTTTTTCTTTGCAAAGACCTGACCCAGAACACAATAATAGAAATCAAGGTGTGGAAAAGACCTTGAGAGGTCAACAAGTCCAGTGCTCTGAGCTGAGGCAGGACCAAGTAAACCAAGACAATCCCTGGCAGGTGTTTGTCCAATGTGTGCTTAAAAATCTCCAGTGATGGGGATTCCGCAGCCTCTGTTGCAAGCCTATTCCAGTGCTTAAATACCCTTAAAGTGTTTCCTAATATCTCACCTAAATCTACCTTGCTGCAGATTAAACCCATTAGTTCTTGTTCTACCATCAGTGGATATGGAAAACAATTTATCACAGTCGTCAACATATTTGAACGCTTATCATGTCCCCCATCAAGTTCCTTTTCACAAGACTAAACATGCTCAGTTTTTGTTTTTTTTAATCTTTCCTCTTAGGTCAGGTTTTCTAAACCTTTTTATCATTTTTGGTGTTTATCTCTGGACTCTGCAATCTATTCACACCTTTCCTAAAGTGTGGCACCGAGAACTGGACACGCTACTCTAGCTGAGGCCTCACCAATGCCACCAGAAAAGGACAATTATCTCCCATGTCTTATATACATCACTGCTGTTAATACACCCCAGAATTATGATAGCCTTTTTTGCAACTGCATCACATTGTTGACTCATTCAATTTGTTATCCACTATAACCAACCGATCCTTTCCAGAAGTACTACCTCCTAATCAATTAGTCCCCTTTTTTGTAGTTGTATATTTCATTTTTCCTTCCTAAATGAAGTACTTTGCACTTGTCTTTATTGAGTTTCATCTTGTTGAATTCAGACCAATTCTCCAATTTGTCAAAGTCATTTTGAATTCTAATCCTGTCCTCCAATGGATATGCAAACCCTCCAAGCTTGGCGTTATCTGCAAATTTTATAAGCATACTCTCCACTCCATTATCCAAGACACCAATCAAAATATTGAGTACTGTAGTACCTAGGACTAACCCTTGTGCAATCCCATTAGATACACCCTACAAGTTTGACAAGGAACAGTGATAATTACTTCATGAATAAAGTCTTTCAACCAGTTGTGCATCCACCTTATAGTAATTTCATCTAGACCACATTTCCCTAGTTTGCTTATGAGTCACGTGGGACTGTTTTCAAAGGCCTTACTAAATCAAGCTATAACAGGTCTACAGCTTCCCCTCTATCCAGTAGGCCAATTACCCTGTCAAAGAAGGAAATTAGGTTGGTTTGACATAATTTGTTCTTGACAAATCTATGTTGGCTATTCCTTATAATCCTAGTACCCTTTAGGTTCTTAAAAACTTATTGTTTAATTATTTGGTCCAGTATCTTGCCAGGTATCAAAGTATCGTAACTGAGCCAGTATCATAAGTGAGCTCAGCATGGATGCAATGAGGAAGTGGGCCTATGAACTTCGTTGTTCTGTAGGCCAATTGTTTTAGTCCGATTTCCAAATTTCATAACTGAAAAATTGGAAATGTTCATGTTATTCACTTGCAAATAGAACTATTTTGACTAAAAATGCAAAATGTCATGCCTTTGAATTTCTGCAAAATGTTTAAAAATGTCCAAATAAATCAGTAAAACGGTTTTGTATTGGTTGATCGAACATAAGGTGAACAAAATGATGGTTAAGCATTAACAAGACAGAGACCTCAGATCTTCAGGGATCTTCAGTCAGGCCCTATGTTCTTAGCTAGAAAAGTCAATTGAAGGATTTGATGTTAATGGTATTGATAATATAAAAGTAGCAATTTATACACACTCTGACCATTTGTGGTTATTTTATAATGGAGCTGTATGCATAACGAAGCTGTTTCCTATCACTGACCATACCTCCCAAGGTAGCTGACAGTAGGAAATGTGTCCCATATTTCTTGATAAGGTTCTCTGTGATTTGCTGAAGGGTTGGGCGACGTCCTAGTAGTCTTATGTTGCGAAAGAATTCTGGTGCGAGAGGCAGTGGGGAGCCGAGGAAATTTCTTCTTTCAACAGCTAGATTGTTTACTTTCCAGCGGCCAAACTCTCTGCAAAACAGAACAATCCTCATTCAGAAATGCATCATTCAGACAAATGTTTTCATTTGCAAAGTACACCGCTCTGTTCCCTAGCTAGGGGCAATGTATTACAACAAGCCTTGCTTGTGATACTCTGTCATGGATTATATGCACATGGAACATGCAACAAGTATTATTTATTAGAAATGGAGGGAATACTCCATAACAAAATTGTCATCTGGAGAAGAAATAAATAAGCCACTTAGGATGCACCAGTTCCTATTGCTTTTGTTCAGCCTGTGATGTGACCATAATTCCAGAACAACTTGATTTTGTTAGGCACTGAATATAATTTCAGAATTATACAAGGTTCAACATGAAATAAGGGTTTTTTGTTAGCACTTTGTAAAGGAAATTAAAAATATCATTTTTAAGAGCACAATTTCTTTTGCACAATAATCTCCCTGTCTACTTTAGCTCACTACTTTAAAGGCATTAGAAAGACATTGTCAGCCTCCATTTGGCTCAGCAGAGATCTTGCTGAAGTTTCTGGTGCTTTTGACCCTGATTTTGAAACATATTCTTCAAGCAGATCAGATTCTCGGAAACAGAATGCGCTTTTCTATGTAAAGATGAAGCTAAATAAATTCAAAGACCATATGCAACATGCACCCATCCCCCATTTCAAAATAAATCAGTGATTGCAATGAAAGCAAACAAGTCAATTAAGCAGCAATAAACACATCTTTTATTGATTTACTTACCAATTAAGATGCAGCAGAGAGTTATTAGCAAAAGGACATGTTGTCCTCAAAATCTAATCAAGGGACTATTTTTATTTCTCAATGTCTGCAGTAGCTTTGCCTTTATGAAGCGCTTTTGTTTTGTTTTTTTTCTTGTTTTGGTTTTTCTTCAGAGTAAAGTCATGGTCTGGTTTGTGGCTACTACAGTGATATAACATATGGGCTGCTTTTTAGGGTAAAAGGATTGTCACTTGGACGGATATATCCCTCCCCCCTTTTGAAATTATATCATGTAAAAGCAAAAATTCATTTTTAGAGTGCTTGAAAAACCCTACAGAAAGTCCCAGCTAAATAAAGAGATGACATATATTTTCAGAATACAAAAAATCCAGAATGCAAGACAAGAATAAAGATTGTGGGCTGTAATACACAATGAAATGCAAATGGCTAACTAGTTAGAATGGCTGGGATAGGTCATGTGATAAATAGCACTTTATTTTCTATTTGTCAAATTATTTGGAGTCACAAACTTCTCCATCAGCAAAGAGTCTGCACAGCACCAGTGGTCCATGGACCATAGTTTAGAAATCACTTAAACCCTTTTTTTACTTTTTTAAAAAGATTGTCTCCCACAAATGTACTCTACTCTGAAGCAGACATGAGGCTGTGACAACATGTACCATCACAAATCTCGACTGCTCCTGCACTATTTTAGTCTGTGGAAGAGAAGAATGAGGGGGGATTTGATAGCTGCTTTCAACTACCTGAAAGGGGGTTCCAAAGAGGATGGATCTAGACTGTTCTCAGTGGTAGCTGATGACAGAACAAGGAGTAATGGTCTCAAGTTGCAGTGGGGGAGGTTTAGGTTGGATATTAGGAAAAACTTTTTCACTAGGAGGGTGGTGAAACACTGGAATGCGTTACCTAGGGAGGTGGTGGAATCTCCTTCCTTAGATATTTTTAAGGTCAGGCTTGACAAAGCCCTGGCTGGGATGATTTAGTTGGGGATTGGTCCTGTTTTGAGTAGGGGGTTGGACTAGATGACCACCTGAGGTCCCTTCCAATCCTGATATTCTATGATTCTATGATTCTATTGAAATGGATTTTGTTTCCCTTTAAGTTAATACCAAAATAAATTAACAAAACATTCTTCTCTTACAGAAGTAAGCCCTAGCTATTGAACAACTGAATACCCAAATACTACATACCACTGTCTTGTGCTTGGACAAAGCTGATTATATATTAACCTGATTTAATCAATAACTTAATGAAGAAGAACTGTGGAAGAAAACTTATTACATATTTTGTGATTGTCGGTATACTGGGTGCTTTCATTTCAACATATCCAAAAAAGCTACCTCAGTTATAGCACCTGGACGTACCATGAAGATAAAGATGCTTTGACAGCAAGATTAAAATGCAAGCTTTTAATTAAATATTCATATAAAATACATTTTATATCTTTCTGGAGTCTTTTCTTACAAACTTACTGTCCGGCTAATGATCTGTGTCAAAACTGAGTTTCAAACACATGGAGAATAAAGAAAAAGGGGAAAACATTATACGAGATAGTTGGCACTTCTCCTTGGATTTTCAGTGTCATAGATTTTTTGGCTGGAAGAGATCATTATGATAATCTAGTCTGATTATCATGACTTCCCTCATAACACAGACCATAGAATGTTACCCAATGATTCCTACATTTATAACAACAACTTGTGGTTGAACAAGGGCATGTTGGTTAGAAAGACAGACAAGCCTGATTTAAAGACACCAACCAATAAAGAATTTACCAAATCTCTTAATAATCTATTAGCATGAGTAATTACTTTTAGTGTTAACTTATATTTTATTTACAGTTTGAACTTCACTGATTTCAACTTCAAACCCTTGGATTTCATCATGCCCTTGTCAACTAGATTAAAGAGACCTCTAGTGTCAGATGTCTTTTCTCCATGTAAATAATTAAAGACCATGATTGAGTTGCCTCTTAATCTTCTCCCAGATAAATGAAATTAAGGTCCTTTAGAGTCTCATTTTAAAGGCATGTTTTCCAGACTACAAATCATTCTTTTAGCTCTTTTCCGAACCATGTCCAATTTTTTTTTTAAATATCAACACCAGAATATGTATTCCAGTTGGGCTCACCAATGCCAGATTCAGAGACAATATCACCTCCTTTCTCTTTCTTAAAAGTCCTCTCTTTATACATCCAGGTATTGTGTTAGTCTTCTAACATAATATAAAATTTCTTCGGTTTTATTATCTCTACTAGCAGTTCCACCACTAATGGGGTCTTGTACTTCTGTTTTATATATAATACACAAACAAGGGGATTGTTCCATAAATTTAATGACCGGTAGATTTAAAACAACTAAATTGAAATAATTTTTTCACACAGCAGGTAATCAGCCTTTGGGGCAGTCTTTGCTATAGAAGGTCAGGGGACTAAAGTTGTAAGTTGAATTTTAAAAATGGCTGGACAGTTTTGTGTCCCTGTCACAGGTTGATCTTGGGCTAGTAAGGGGTTCAACACCCAACTCAGATCTCTGCCTGGCTCCCCTCCTAAACTGTAGTATTTGGAGAACTGAGAGCACAGATCTGGTTGACTCAGAGCCAGTCCTTCTGGGAGATATCAGTGGCAACCTATTCTCAACAAGCAGAAGTGTGCTGTCCTGGACATGTGGCCTGAGGAAGGACCAGCAATAATTCCTAGTTGATGAGTAGAAGGAGCTGCTTAGGAACCTCTACATGGGGAAGCCTAAGGTGAGACTTAAGAGTCTGGAATTGACTGAGTTGGCAAGAAGGAATCCTGAGAGATCCCAAACCTCCTGTTTGAGATATTTTGTGTTGATATGAAACCAAACCCCAGATGGAGGGATGTTGCTGTTTGAGACTTTATTCAACCAGCAGGGGCAAGATTGGTTTGGAGTGGGCTGAGGAAGTACCCCCTCTCTACAAAGAAAGAGAAACTAAGATCACAGACCCATAGTATTTGTAGATATAAATGCTACGATAGGTATTGTCAAATATGACATTTAAGGGCCAAAAAAGTTCAGGAAGAATTCCCTACCCTTTCTCCACAAAAAACACACATGGCTACTGTTGAATCATAAAAGATGATGGATTAGTTCATTCTGTCCATCTTACTACTAAGGGTTGTTCCTATTTTTCCATCTACTAAGGACTATACTTAACTCATTTCTAGTGTGTCAAGCGATGGCGCTTCCACAAACCTCAGAGGTTACAGAATTATAGAAATGTAGGACTAGAAGGAACCTCAAGAGGTCATCAAGTCCAGTCCCCTGAACTCAAGGCAGGACTAAGTATTATCCAGACCATTCTACAGGTGTTTATCTAACCTACCCTTATAAACCTCCAATGATGGAGATTCTACAACCTCGCTAACAATTTATTTCTTAATAAGCAATATTTCTTATTGCTTAACTACCCCAACAGTTAGGAAGTTTTTCCTAATGTCCAACTTAAACTGCCCTTGCTTCACTTTAAGCCCATTGCTTCTTGTTCTATCCTCAAAGGTTAAAAAGAACAATTTTTCTCCATCCTCCTTGTAAAAACCTTTTATGTACATGAAAATTGTTAGCATGTCCCCCTGTGAGTCTTCTCTTCTCCAGACTAAACAAACACATTTTTTCCAAGCTTCCATCATAGGTTATGTTTTGAAGACCTTTGAGCATTTTTGTTACTCTCCTCTGGATTTTCTCCAATTTGTTCGCATCTTTCCTGAAATATGACACCCAGACCAAATACTCCAAGGCCTTATCAGCATGGAGTAAAGCGGAAGAATTACTTCTTATTCCTTGCTTGCAACACTCCTGCTAATACATCCCAGGATGATGATCACATTTTTTGCAACAGTGTTACACTGTTGACTCATATCATGTGATTCACTAAAACCCCTAGATCCCTTTCCACAGTACTCCTTCCTAGGCAGTCATTTTGTATGTGTGCAATTGATTGTTCCTTCCTAAGCGGAGTACTTTGCATTTGTCCGCATTGGTCTGAAGTAAACAGGATGAAATTCATTTCTCCAGTTTGTCCAGATCATTTTGCATTTTAATCCTATCCTCCAAAGTACTCTCAACCCTCCCAGCTTGGTATTGTTCTCAAAACTTTATAAGTGTACTCTCTGTGCCATTATCTAAATCATTTATGAAGATATTGAAGAGAACTGGTCCCAGGACCAATTCCTGTGGCAACCCAGCTTGACTGTGATCCATTCCATGGGATACCAGATAGCACTCACAAGAAGCTTCTTTTTCCTGGAATTATGCCTAATTTTTCCTCTTTCTTAATTGTATTATTATTCCACATAATTCCTCTTCTTCCCTGGTGTTTTACACCCTGCAAGTATTGTCATGTCCCTGCTTAGTTATTGCTTAGCCAAGTTTAAATATATATAATATAACCTTGTAATCATTGTTTCTACTACAATCTCTCCAGCTCTCTAACCACTTTTTATACTGCATATGCATTATTCTTCCTCTGACATATGAAATATCAGGTTTTGTCCACTGCCAGAGGCAGAACACTAACAGTAGACCAGACAGTCTTAATGATCTTCCTAATATGGTAAAGCCTGTGTTCCAAAGTCAGTGGGGGTACCATTCATCAAAATAACACTTTCCTCCAGAACAGCAGAGCATCAGTGCTGGCTCCTACTCAAGAAAACCAATTATGCCTTGCATACAAACACTGGAGGTATTAGATGCCTATCCCTTCCTCTTCCTCGGCTGTTAAAGAGCCAAAACCAGCAGCCCGTTTTGGTGCTATCAAGGAGTAAAGAATTAGTAGCAGGTGCTACCAGCTACATGCCCACTTATTTTCAGTCCAAATGATAGGTCAGCTATTGGATGGAGTCCTCTAAAGTTCAGGGCCAAGTCTCTTGTAGCAAAGGATGACGGCTTTGAGTTGGTTGGTTTGCAAGTGAGAAAAGATTTAGTAACTCTAGTTCAGAGAACTGAAACTATAATGGAAACACATGAGCTAAGCTATTGTGAAAGTCCATGAAAACTGTTCACTCCTTCTTCTGTACAAAGTAACTACAGGTTTCTACCACTCCCCAAAAAACTGGTTACTGGCTGGTTACCTAACAGCAAAAGGCTGAAGCATAATTGTGCCAAATATGCCCAGCTGTATTATATGCATGCCACAGACTCTTTATTTGCTGAACAGGTCTGTGCCATTCATTCAATGTAGGGTGAGCTTAGAAGAAAGATGATCAGCCAGAGAGAAAATAAAAGTACATGATACAGTCCAAAGACATCTATTTTTTTAAATTCAATATTATTTCCTTATTTTATTAATTTAATTTGCTTCTTTTGCGACTATGCTATGGCACTAATAATGATGTTCAAAAACCCTGGGTTTGTGGACAAGACATCGATGCATGATTTTGTAGCATCCTCACAGATGCAGGAACTAATTTCCTGGCAGGAACTATGGAAAACCTTTGGGAAGCTCATGGGGTAAATCACTTGGTTGCCACTCCTTACCACCATCAAACAAATGGCATGGTGGAGAAGTTTAATGGAACTTTGGGGGCCATGATACATAAATTCGTAAATGAGCACTCCAATGATTGGGACCTAGTGTTGCAACAGTTGCTCTTTGCCTACAGAGCTGTACCACATCCCAGTTTAGGGTTTTCACCATTTGAACTTATATATGGCCGTGAGATTAAGGGGCCATTACAGTTGGTGAAGCAGCAATGAGAGGGATTTACACCTTCTCCAGGAACTAACATTCTGAACTTTGTAACCAACCTTCAAAACACCCTCCGAATCTCTCTAGCCCTTGCTAAAGAAAACCTACAGGATGCTCAAAAAGAGCAAAAAGCCTGGTATGATAAATATGCCGGAGAGTGTTCCTTCAAAGTAGGGGGACCAGGTCATGGTCTTAAAGGTGCTCCAGGCCCCTAAAATGGAAGCGTTGTGGGAAGGGCCATTCACAGTCAGTGGCAGTTTGGACTGATAATCAAGAAGATGTCCATCCAATCCATTCTGAAACAGCCAAGTCAACCTTGCTTATGATTCTGGTCTATGCCTTCATTCTGCACTGTCTGAAGTGTAATATTGATTTCAAGATGTGGCATGTAACAATCATGATAAAAATGTTGCTCATCTTAATTTCTGAGGTAGAGGTTCCAACACTACACCAAAATTGCTCAGCCAGATCCAGCTCTTCTATGAAGTCTTGACATCACAAAAATATTTTTTTCCCCATTGTCATCTGCTAGAAGTGGGGATCTGTTATCCAGGTTTCTATTACTGACCAACTGCAAATATGAAAATTCTTTTTAACCAATATTGTGAAATATCAGCATTGATCATATGTATGCAAGATGAAAAAATTCACGTTTTGCAAGGCAATATTGCTGAGATTCATTTAGGAAATTTTTGTAGAGTTCATGCTTTTTAATCTTGCCTATTTTAAATGTTTTTGTTTTAAAGATGTGTAAGTTATTAAACTTCAAATGCAATGAAAAGCTATGGATTTCTTTCTGTCACCTAATACAATAATCTTTTGAATCATTTCCCACATTTGTACAATACATTGAATATTGTGTACTCTTGGGTTCCCAGCAGAGGTGGAATGAGCACATATCTGCAGGTATAGCTGAATCCCTGGCACTAGTGCTAGACTCTTCGATTTTAAAGTTTATCTATAGAAAAATCATTCCCAATACCAAAAAGGAGAAATACTATAAAGCAAGATAAATATAGTAACTTTATAGTCACTTTATCTAAAGTTCAGCACCAATAGATTACTAAGGCTCAGCATCTGCAATTGGGTGTCCCTGGATAGACCTTATGCCTGTGGAAAGTCTAATTTAAATCTATGGGGCCCTGCATGAATACAATGTGTCTGCCTTCATGGACCTGACTAACAGGATCGGCTAGAACAAAAGAAACAAATTCTGTATGGTAGAAATCTAACTCTTCTCCTTTCTGGACTCAGTCTTATTACATACAAGCATGTAGGTTTCTAGCAGAGACTGGGAAATCTCTTGAAAGTGGGCCCACATCAAATAACCACCCTGGCTTAGGAATCGATAGAAGGGAAAAAATACACAAATTTGGAAGGAAGGAAGGACCAGAAAAATGCTGTTGGAGGAAATAAAACATAAATCTGCATCGAGAGCGCAGGAGATGATGATGATGACAGGCACTTTCCATATAAATCATAGAGGAAGCACACTCTGGTAAAATTTATCTTTAATATTTCTGTAAGGCATTAGGGACAGTGTTTGGTTATATACATTCTTCCATCTCTCATTATTTGTATTAAATTAGTACCCCACTAATAGTGGGGGGGCCCCATTGTGCTAGGTTTTGTATGTACACATAGTAAGGAACAGGCACTGTCCAGAAGAGTTTACACCCCAAGAGAATGAATTTGACTGTCTTGTCCAAGGTTATATAGGAATTGAACTGAAGACAGATCTCCTGAGTCTCAAACCAATGCCTTATCCATAACACTATTCTCCCTCTCCAGGCTCATTCCATTTCGTATAACAATGGATGGATACATGAGGATATCTAAATACTATGTCTGGTATAGTGTATAGATTTGTGTGATCAAAATATACAGGGGCAAATCCTCAGCTGTAGTTAATCATCTTAGCTTTAGTGATTTCAATGTAGCTATGTTGATTTATACCAGCTTCGGATCTCGCCTATATTCTACACTGTTTGCAAATTACTTATTCTGTATAACATCCTTTTTTTATGACTAACACTTGGCAAGGAAAAAATATATTCCAGAAGTATTGTTTATGGTTATCTTACTGTTATACAATTTTTATTTATGTGCGTTTACACTGTCTAGAATTTCACATTTGAAAATGGAGTGCCTCTACTGACTTCAGATTTCCATGGGTGTAACTCTTACAGAAATTGGCTCTCTATACTCTGTTTTGACATTCTGGAATAACATAATCCTCTGCTATAGCTTTTGTAGGATAGATTGAATGATAATGTGGTGGTTAACAAATAATCTTCTGCAAATTCTTTGTGCATATGTTCATTTTTTACTACTTTGCTCTTTTGGGAAATGTATGGCTGCCATTTTTTGCACTTAACTTTTTTACCACAATATAGGCATGCTCTACTGTTCAGTGATATTAAATGCTCTCTAGCTGCACACAAAAAAACATGCAAATTTCTTTTGCCTTTTCCCTGTATTGTGCTTCCTGCCTCCCGGACACTATACAGAGAAATCATTGTTTCCAAAACATTCAAAAAGAAACACACAATCTGATCTAAATACAATGGCATTAGTATCCCTCCCACCTGTGGTGGTGTAAATCAGAAGTAACTCCACTGAAGTCAAAGGAATTAAATTGAGCCCAATGTATATATACACATAGATGGTAAAGAGACATTTAGGTTGAGATTTTCAAAGGAGACTGAGTAAATTAGTTACTTGAATTTCAATAGGAGTTCAGTACCTGGGTCCCTTAGGCTCCTGTGAAAAGCTAAGTTTTAAAACAAATATCCACTGAAGGAACAAAGTTTTGTTCATTTGATGCATTTAGTTTTCCTTCTGGCTTCCATAAATGACAAATATACAGAGGTTAATTGTGAAACTCATAAGCAGCACTTTCACTAACGTCAAAGCACTTAGGATCCAAGGGTTGATTTTGCTTCCATATAATTATGGCACTAAATTTAGAATACGGCTTATAACATGCACATTAGAGATTTTAGATGAAGTTGGGTCTGCAAAGATACCTGTAAAATCTCTGAATACATTGAAAAAATTCTACATCAGATACTTAATTTCTTTGCATAGTCCAACTATGAGATTCATTTTTTATACTACGCAAACTTTTCTTAGAAAGGTTCTTTTTGCAGAACAATTTTAAAAAAAAATTAAGGAATATGTTCAAATGAGATCCAGATAAGGCACTGGTTAAGTAAATTACACCACCACAGAATCTGCAATTGATTGGGAATGATGAAGACTTTCAGTAATTTAATTTCACTCGATAATGGGTTTAGGGAAGAAAGAGTGTTATAAACAATCAACATATGTGATACAGAGTGATACACCACTTTACAATTCAGGATACATACGAAAAGAAGAAAAAATAATCATCATCATTAAAATAAGACATTAGGCCATTATATATCTTGTAAACAGATTTTAATCTTAGGTGTTTACTATTATTTACTTGCATTGTGACAGTGCCTTAGAATCCGAGTCATGGACCAGGAACCCATTGTGCTAGGTGTTGTACAAATACATAATAGAAAGGCAGGCCCTGCCCCAAATATCTTAACAATCTAAGTATAAATCAAAAGACAACAGGCGAACTGAGAAAAGACTCATCACATGATACGGTGTGGTCTCAGCACACTAACCATTTTCAATTTTTTATAGGTATAAGAGTTTAAGGAGAGATTTGAAGGAGGACAGTTGTGTGGACAATTATGGGGAGTTTCTCCAATGCATGAGTGGCAGCATAGGGGAAAGCATGAAGGTGTTTATTTGAAAACTTAACAAGCGAGCAAAGGAGGCTGGCATCATGGGCTGATCAGAGATGGCAGTCGGCATCTCGACAATAAATGAGAGGTGATGAAGGCAAATTGCTTATTTTTGATGTGATGCTGAAAGGGGAGCAAGTGGAGAGACGCAGTGAGAGGGGTGACAGTCAAAGCAACAAGCTAGGAAAGCAATCTTTGCAACAGCAGTCTGAATAGGTATGAGTAGGGCCCTATCAAATTCACAGCCATGAAAAACATTCACAGACCATGAAATCTGGTCTTTTGTGTGCTTTTACTCTATACTGTACAGATTTAATGGGGGAGACCAGCATTTCTCAAATTGGGGGTCCTGACCGAAAAGGGAGTTGGGGGGGGGGGGGTCGCAAGTTTATTTTAGGAGTGCTGTGGTATTGCCACCCTTACTTCTCTGCTGCCTTGTTAGCTGGTTGGTCAGAGAGCAGTGGCTATTAGCCAGGTGCCAGCTCTGAAGGCAGCGCCCCACCAGCAGCAGTACAGAAGTAAGGGTGGCAATACCATACCATGCCACCCTTACTTCTGCACTCTGCCTTCTGAGCTGGGCTGTCAGCCAGCAGCCACCACTTTCCAGCCGCCCAGGTCTGAAGGCAGCACCACCACCATCAGCAGCACAGGAGTAAGGGTAGCACTGCAATCCCTCCCCCGCACACTAACCTTGCGACCCCCACAACTCCTTTTTGGGTCAGGATCCCTACAATTACAAGACCATGAAATTTCAGATTTAAATAGCTGAAATCATGAAATTTATGATTTTTAAAATCCTAGGATGGTGAAATTGATCAAAATGGAGGTGAATTTGGTAGGGCCCTAGATATGAGCAGAGCAAGCCTACATCTGCCAAAACCAGAGATGAGGTTGCAGTAGTCAAGATGTGAGATAAGGAGGGTTGGGATGGGAGTTTTAGATATGTGGATGAACAGAAAATCTCACATTTTAGAGATGTTACGGGGGGCAGAGGAGGAAGATTTAGATACAGCCTGGATATTAGGTCCGAGTCTAAGATGATTACAGGCTACAGGCCTGAGTGACAGAGAGGATGGTGGCATTGTCCATAGCAATTGAGAAAGGAGGAAAAGGGAGGGTTTGTGGGGAACCATTAGGAGATCTAGGTTTTGGCCATGTTGAGTTTAAGGTGACAGCTGTTTTGTTTTAGCTGCAAAGAATTCCATCCTGCTGTATAACACTGCAAGCTTTTGCCATAAAAATATACTAGTCCAGGCACATGGGATGGTTTAATATTCTTAAAAAATAGGGATTCCAAACCCATTAACTATATTCCAGTATCTTACATATGTGAAATAAAATAGGTTAAAGGAAAAATGAATTAATCAATTGTAACCCTTCTGCCTGTCAGAGTTGGCAGCAACAAGGGCCGGGTTCAGTATCTAGGGGTTCCACTCCAATAACAAAATGCAAAACCAGCTCGAGCCCCCACCCAGTGACCTGGGACAAATATATATCACCCCCGCTGGGCGCCTCCAAGAGGCAATACTTCCCCTCTCGCAAGCACAGAGTCTGAGTGTAGCAAAAAGCCTTTTAATAACAGAGAGAAACAATGTGGCATTATGTTGGGGAAACACCAACAGGATTCATAACACACCCATGAGCAAAAAACCCACCCCAAGCAAATTGGGGCATGTCCTTTCCCTTTGGTTCTTGAGTCCAGCAACCCAAAATCACCCAAAGTCCCAAAAGTCCAAAGACCCAAAAGTCTCGGTCCCTGGTCAGGGCAGCCCCAAAGTTCAAAAGTTTATCTGCAGAGTTTTACCTCCCAACCTGGGTGGAGATGGTGGGGGGGGGGTTAAGGGGCATCTTACGTGGTCCAAAGCTGATAGCCCCACCTCTCCATGGGGCTCCGCTCTGCCAGCCGCCCAATGAGCTGCTCTAGGCATCCGACAAACTGCTCTACTCCACCAGCCACTCTGCTCCACAAGTTGCTCTGCTCGCCGTCCTGCAAACTGCAATGCTCTGCTCTGCCAGCCGTCCCGCAAACTGCTCTGCTCCACAAGCTGCTCTGCTCGCCGTCCCGCAAACTGCTCCACCATATATCTTCAGGCTCCCCCACTACTTAACACAACACTCAGTGATTTCAGCTCTGAGTAAGTTTAGCTCTTTTGTGATTTCAGCTTGTAGTAGGGGGAGCCTCAGTGCTGGTGCACCCTTAGCCCAAAGTGAATTCAGCTCAGCAGCCTGTAACTAGACTCCTAATAGAATCAAAATTAGCTCTGATATTCCACAGTGGAGAAAGTGCAATTAGCATAAAAAGCCCTCACCAGGAGGCCCATACCACCAGGTATTAATACCTGTCCCCAGACTCTCTCTCTATTCACAGAGTTTTGGAACCCATGTCCCTTGCCTAGCGAGTGCTACTTAGGTGATGGCGAGTCCCTCCATCATAACAAAAGGCCAAGTACAGTTCCTCTGTCCTTGATTCCCATAATCAGGGTAATAACAATTTATTCTTCCTGTCCCAATAACAGAGACACTGGGGATCCCACAGCAGCCAAAGTGACCATTTGGGCAGCTATGGCCTCATTCTAGGCGGGGTGGGTGTGCCTATGCAAATGAGATCAGCCCCTGAAGTTCTTTTCCACAACTTGCCACACCTCACCACCAGATGTCAGGGTGGAGCTCATCCTGACACTGCTTACACAATGTTTACCTAAGAACAAATAGCAATGTGCTACAACAGTTCTGTTCAATGTGGTTTGTTAGAGGTCTGGAGGCCCGAGAACCCTGGTAGTGGATCATAAAATCTTTCCCTTTCAGCTTGGCAGTGATGAAATGCTTTTACCATCTGATGGCTGTTTAGAGGGGCAATCTGAAAGAAGCTGGTGGTAATCCATTACCATATCTCAGTCCAGCTCCTCGAGAAGGAATGTCTATATCCCCCAACACACACACACACACATACTTAAAATGGATACTAATTGGCATCTTGATCAGACTGCTCTCAGCAAAAGAGACCAAAAGTTATTCCAGCGTATAGCCCTCATTCCCCTTTTTTCGGTTGTGGGAGGGGGATAATTATAAACAATGGATAGAGCACCACATTCAGTGAGCCCTGCTCACCCTGTGCTAGACCATACCTTTGTAATCTTCCGTGAATAAGAGATAGTGAGTAGCTGCACCACACCAGCAGCAGACCAGAGAGTCATAGCAGCAAAGATGAGAACAACCCTTCCCCCACATCATTAACCTAAATAAGACCCAGAGTTAATTGTCAAATGAAGACTATTTAAATGCTAATCTTATTAATAGCAGGAAATTTCTAACACAGAAAGACCCATCTTTAAAAACAAACAAACAAACAAACAAACAAACAAACAAACAAACAAACAAACAAAAAAAGTTGAGGGGTGCAGTAGTCCAGGACTATGTTTTATAAAATGCTAGTTGCTTTTTCATCATAGCTTGTTATTTATCTATATAGGCTGCATCATCATATAAAAAAAATCAATAAAGTTACTAAAATCCAAGGAAATTATATGGAGGACCTACATCTGTGCATCCTTAGGTTTGCTCAATTGAAGTAACAAAATAAAGTAAAAAAATGCAAAATGGAAGGTTCCTACAATGATGGTAACTTAGCCAGTTTGTATATACATAGGAATATTTATTCCTCTCTCTCTGGTTAATGGCTTACAGTATTTTGGCTGACGTTGGAACGTAAATCATAGGGGATATGCAGTGTAGCTGTTGGAATATTTACTTTTGTAGTATTTTTTGTAAAAATCTGTAAATATAAATGGCACTTTCACAACATACATGAAGAGAAGATGACTTAGCTTAAAATTTACAATCTAAGGACTTGGTCCTATAATCTGCTCCTCACCAGTGGATCCCTGCATCCCCCGAGCAAGTGCCAAGAAGTGAATATAGCACCACATTATGGATTAGCTTGAAGCCCAGTCAATACCACAATTTGATCACCAGTATCCAAGCAGAGCCCCAAAAAGTTAAGAAGATGGTAATGAGTCTTTGAACAAGTGTTGGGGAGCTATGCTTATGTGTCCGATTGCAGGAATGCTGACTAAATCAGATTAGTAACACCTATCTGGCTGGCCACTATTGTTTTCTTGTCCTCCCCAGTCTCTCTGCAGGCATCTGTTGTGACTTGTCTTATACTCGGATGGTAAGCTTTCTGGGGCAGGGACAATCTTCTTGTGCTGTGTTTGTACAATATCTAGCACAATGGCGTCCTGGTCCATGATTAGGGCTCCCAGGTGCTGTGGTAATATTAATGATAATTTAAAACAATGCCCTGTACAATAGCCCCAACATAAATGAGTGTGGAAATATTAGTGAAGGAGAACATATGAAGCCTTGGCAAAGGAGTGTAAAGAGATGTGTTTGGTGCACAATGGAGTTTAGACCGTGTTTATTAATAATAATTATATTCACAAAATGATGTAATCATATAGAGGACATAGAGCATGTAAGGTGTGAGGGCGAATATTGGATGGAATGAGAGTAGAGATGGAGGCAGGCTGGATTTGTCCATTCAAGCATGCTGCTTCTTACTGATAAAGATGTCAAATATGCAAAATTTATTAGCTAGCCCAGCATTTAAGTAGATTTACTATGCCCAGTTAAAATGGTTTGCTACAATGACAGCACAAAATGTCTGAAGATAAATTTTTACTCAAGACTAACTTGTTTCAATCCTGACAGAATTCAATGCAGAGACATCACTAAAATGTTCATAAAAAAATCCTGATGCCTCATGGAAAAAACTAACAAAAGCATATAATTTATAAAGAGTACAGCTCATACTAACATATTATATATACTTTTCTCTGAATATATATAGCCTGAATACAATATTGTGCAGTATCCACAGGCCAAAAAAAAAAGAAAATGAAAAAGAATCAACAGATCTCGGTACAGTGGGGACATGAAATCCACAGATTCCTGCCCCTTCCCATTATCCCATGGAAATGCTTCTTCCTCTGAGAAGTGGGAGGAGACCTGCTGATCGTCTCCATAGTCAGTTCAAAGGCATATTGCCTTCCCACAGATAGGCTTGTCCTCCAGCTGATCCTGCACTATTTGTGTGTTCTGAGGGTCAAACTCCCTGTTTGTTCTATTTTCAGAGTAGCAGCTGTGTTACTTTGTATTCGCAAAAAGAAAAGGAGTACTAGTGGCACCTTAGAGATGAACCAATTTATTTGAGCATAAGCTTTCGTGAGCTACAGCTCACTTCATCGGATGCATTCAGTGGAAAATACAGTGAGGAGATTTATATACACACAGAACATGAAACAATGGGTGTTATCATACACACTGTAAGGAGAGTGATCACTTAAGATGAGCTATTACCAGCAGGAGAGTGGGAGAAAACCTTTTGTAGTGATAATCAAGGTGGGCCATTGCCAGCAGTTAACAGGAACCTCTGAGGAGCAGTGGGGGGTGGGGGGGGGGAAATAAACATGGGGAAATAGTTTTACTTTGTGTAATGACACATCCACTCCCAGTCTCTATTAAGCCTAAGTTAATTGTATCCAGTTTGCAAATTAATTCCAATTCAGCAGTCTCTCGTTGGAGTCTGTTTTTGAAGTCTTTTTGTTGTCATATAGCGACTTTTAGGTCAGAGATCGAGTGACCAGAGAGATTGAAGTGTTCTCCGACTGGTTTATGAATGTTATAATTCTTGACATCTGATTTGTGTCCATTTATTCTTGTACATAGAGACTGTCCAGTTTGCCCAATGTACATGGCAGAGGGGCATTGCTGGCACATGATGACATATATCACATTGGTAGATGTGCAGGTGAACGAGCCTCTGATAGTGTGGCTAATGTTATTAGGCCCTGTGATGGTGTCCCCGAATAGGTATGTGGCACAGTTGGCAACGGGCTTTCTTGCAAGGATAGGTTCCTGGGTTAGTGGTTCTGTTGTGTGGTGTGTGGTTGCTGGTGAGTATTTGCTTCAGGTTGGGGGGCTGTCTGTAGGCAAGGACTGGCCTGTCTCCCAAGATTTGTGAGAGTGATGGGTTGTCCTTCAGGATAGGTTGTAGATCCTTGATGATGCATTGGAGAAGTTTTAGTTGGGGACCGAAGGTGATGGGCTAGTGGCGTTCTGTTATTATCTTTGTTGGGCCTGTCCTATAGTAGGTGACCTCTGGGTACTCTTCTGGCTCTGTCAATTTGTTTCTTCACTTCAGCAGGTGGGTATTGTAGTTGTAAGAATGCTTGATAGAGATCTTGTAGGCGTTTGTCTCTGTCTGAGGAGTTGGAGCAAATGCAGTTGTATCGTAGAGCTTGGCTGTAGACGGTGGATCGTGTGGTGTGGTCTGGGTGAAAGCTGGAGGCTTTGTTCTATTGTGGCGGATAAACCAGAATTCCCGACTGAATGAATGGGGGAAATGCCATGATTTGGTTTGAATAATGGGATTTCTCTCCCTTGACCATTTCCTGCCTGGATGAGGCGGATTCCTCACCTACACTTATAATCCTACCATATTCTGCAAAAATAGTGACTCCCAAGTGCTACAGGTAGCAATAGTAATACTGTTGAGGCTAGGTAATTGCTTGGCAAAGCTGTGTTATCTTAATAATTACTGGGGTTACAGTAATTATTATGAAGTCACAAACAGGATTCCAAAGACTTCAGTTGGAGTATTTAGGTAGCTGAACACTTAAAAACAGGAGCTTCTTTTCAAGCCAATGTCCTTAATAGGAAGGAAAATAGGAAGAAGAACAGTACACATAGGAACAGAATTGTTTCCTAATAGGAAGTTTCCAAAGTTTTCCATAATACATCTGTAGTTCTTTAACAAACTACCTATGCAGCAAAATCAATCCCTGACTGCCCTTCTCTACTGTAATTCAAATGTGCCTGTAACACAGGGATGATGGGCTGTTTTGACAGCTGTAGATAGTATGACAAATAGCTCTCACAGGTGAGACACTGACATAATTGAAATGTGCTGTCAAAATGGATAGAGGAAGGAACGTGAGTAAGTAGTTACAAAACACAAGTACAAGGAATATTCCTTCTGCTTATACTAACACACCAGTTCTAGATTGTTCCAGTTGGCTGTGGTAATTGTGATCCCATTGTACTGAAAACAGAGTAAACACCTTTATTAAACATTTGCAAAGGATGAATGCTAGCTCGGGGAGATGAAATGCAAAAGGGTTGTATATGAGGGGTACAGTCTGGGAGAATGTTCAGCTTTTCGCATTTTAAATGACAAGATGTTAGAAGTGTATATAGGACACTGTATTTGAAAAAAATTGGCTTTTCTTAAGAAGTTTGCTGCCTTAGACCCACTGCTTGAAACCTCCTTTAGTTTCACATTTTCATTTATGAGAATCAAGCTATAAAATTGGTATGTGTGTGTGCATTCGTGGACTAAGAACAGGGCTGGAAGCCAGAAACTTAAGAATTTTATTCCAGCCTCTACAAGTGACTGGTCTTAATAGTTCTGGAATAAATTACTTTACAAGTCTTCTTAGGTATGTACATTACCTTGTTCAGTAGCTACATCAATAGTTATATTTCCATTTTCTAAACAGGGAAACTGAGACGTAGAGAAGTTGAATGACTTACCGATCAGACACTCGTAGTTGATGATGCATGGGATGCGGAGTGAGGAGACCATGAGACCTACAAATGTCTTAAGTCAGGAACATAAGGTACTGCACACTTTTGAAAATAGAGACATTAGCCTCTTTGAGCCTCAGTTTCCCCATTTGGAAAATGATAGGGATAATGACACTTACCTATTCATAACAATATGAGGCCTAATATATTATGATTGTAAAGTGCTATGTAAGTCACAAATTCTGCCCTGTGAACTAATGCAGTGCAAGGAGAACAGAATTTTGGAAGGGCTGCAAATGCATAAGAAGACTGAACACATTTACAGAGAAACGTAAGAGTCCAGAAACTGTTTTTCTCCCTCCCTTTTCTGGGTTCCAGTGGTATATGTTTACATGGTCCATGTTTGGAGGGGAGGAGAGGCATCTTTCTTCTTTTTGTATGAGCACTGTGACACACTCTATATGATTTAATAAAAATATGCTAATGAGTGTGAATATAATATAACTGGAATATGCTTCATGCAAAAGGTCTCTTGTAAGGTATCATTACACAGCTTATAATCTACTGAGTGTGGTCATCCTATTTGTATAAATGTATCACTCTTGTACCTGAAACTAGATATATAAAACACAACTCTGAGGGCCTATTGTAATTATGCAAAGTGTGGGCCATTAATGGTGGTTTGGAATCTTGATGGCTCCCATTAACCAGGACAATTGTCTGTAGATGGCTCTGTTTCACTTGTAAGTCTTCCCCTATGTGTGTGTGCTGACAAGTGAGTAATGAATCTTACAGTGACATGTGATCATGTCACCTGAACTGGAATCCATCCTTAATCTGGTGCTTTTCCATTGAGAAGGATTGGGTGGGAACCCAGAGAGGGACAAAGGATTCCTGCCTTATGCAAAAGATATGTAAGTGAGTGGAACAGAACAAAGTGAGGCAGCCATCATGAGAAATCCCCTAGCTACCACCTGAGCTGGAACAAGGGCTGTACCAGGGGAAAGGACTGTTCCCAGACCAGGAAGGCCTCCAGTCTGTGAAAGAAACTTATTGAAACATCTCTGAGGGTGAGATTTTATGTGTATTCAGTTTTATTACTGTATTAGGCTTAGGTTTGCGTGTTTTATTTTATTTTGCTTAGTAATTCACTTTCTTCTCTTTGTTACTACTTGGAACCACTTAAATCCTACTTTCTGTATTTAATAAAACCACTTTTTACTTATTAACACAGAGTATGTATTAATACTGTGGGGTGGGGGGAGAACAGCTGTGCATATCTCTCGATCAGTGTCATAGAGGGCGAACAATTTATGAGTTTACCCCGTATAAGCTTTATACAGGGTAAAACGGGTTTATTTGGGGTTTGGACCCCTTTAGGAGTTGGGCATCTGAGTGTTAAAAACAGGAACACTTCTGCAAATTGCTTTCAGTTAAGCCCACAGCTATTAGGGGATCCTGAGTCTGGGCTTGCAGCAGGCTAGCGGGTCTGGTTCAAGCCAGGCAGGGTACTGAAGTCCTAAGCTGACAGGGCAGGAAAGCAGGAGCAGAAGTAGTCTGGGCACAACACGTGGCAGCACCCAGGGGGTTTCTGTGATCCAACCGGTCACAGGCATGCTTCCATATAAAGGGTGTGGTTTTTCTTTAGGTTGCAAGGAGGTGAATGGGAGGAGGTTTAACTCTACCAACCCTGTATTATTTTGCAAGCTACAGTTTCATTTTGTAGGATGTGACAGACACCCACACACCCGTGTCGACAGACTGTCAGTGAGAGGGTTAACTCTTTCACTATGAGTAGAGATTGTCAGGTAATTGGTGGGTATGGGAAACAGGGCTGGAACCAGGTGTGAGGAATTAGGTAATTCCCCCCAGCATGCAATAAAAGAGATGTGCTTTAATGCCTTCTGGTTAGGCAGCAGAATAGGGTAGACCTTCTGGAGGAGTAGGGTGCAAGTTTTGCTAATGGATTGAAGCTACAGCTTTCTAGGTTACTCCTTTATGTTTAAATAATGTGGTGATTAGGCTGAAGGGAGCCTCTTGAATTCTTAGTTAGGAAGAAGGCTTTATGTTTGCTTCGGTTTTTGTTGTTGTTTGTTTGTTTTAAATAGGCTCCATTAAATGTGTTTTTACCAGTCAGCGGGGCTTCACTAACTCTGGCTGATCAATCCTTTCCTAACCACAGATTCTCTGTCCTGCTACATAGACAAGCAAGTTACAGTTGGTCTGAATTTTGGTGTTATTGGACACAAACCTACTAGTTACATTCACTCATTTCAATGAGAATAAGAAAGTAATATACATGCAGCAGAAGCAATCATTTGTCAAATGTGCTACTCCTATGACCCAGATAGGATAGCTTAGGCATTATCTCCGATAGCCTAATCATAGAGAAGGCAATATCCAAATAGGATGAGATGTGTTTTGGGAGTGTGGGTGGAAGCCTTTGTAGTGTGAGTCAAACATTATTTCCCTGCACTTGTGTAATAAGAAAGGATGTAACATCCAGCCAAGACCTGTTTGTTTTTGAGGAAGATGAAAATGTGTATGTGAGGGTTTTGTATTTTTTTTAAAAGATGTGTGTTTTACACATAGGCACATCAGTGATGACAAATATATATAGTACACAGACAGTCTCACAGCTGAGACAAGAACAGGAGTACTTGTGGCACCACAGAGACTAACAAATTTATTAGAGCATAAGTTTTTGTGGGCTACAGCCCACTTCATCGGATGCATAGAATGGAACATATAGTAAGAAGATAGATATATATATATACACACATACAGATAAGTTGGAAGTTGCCATACAAACTGTGGGGGCTAATTAGTTAAGATGAGCTATTATCAGCAGGAGAAAAAAAAAACTTTTGTAGTGATAATCCAGATGGCTTGTGCTAGCAACTCAGTCTTTAAGTACAAAACAGTGAACACAAGGATCTATCTCAGTGTACAACTACAAAGGAATCTTCTGAAATATTATTTAACATACTGTATATTAGTAATTATTTTAGCCACGTCGTCTTGCCCACATAGTGACAATGGAGATTTGATGTTCTTTATACAGTATTTACGGTAATCTCTGATTAATTTGAGATGTATCTTTATGTATACAATGTGTGTGACTGGAAATGTGTATGGTCCTCAATTAAAATTTGCACAATAGTTGAGAATTTTAACAAAATACATTTAATTAAAAAACAAATAATATAATTATTCTTTGTGCATGGGGAGTATATAGATAGGTATATGTGTATACATAATACCATTCATGATGATGAAGTATAGAAGTTTTATAGGCATAAATCAAAATAACTATATCACAAATAATAAAGCCACTATAATATACTATTACACTATATAATGAACAATCCTCAACCTCAAACTCTGTGAAAGAAGACAACAATCCTATGGGTTTAGTGAAACTGATTGATTCTAATTAGATGCCTGAACAGAATAAACAATCACAGTAGAAATGAATTAATTTTCATACCAAGTTCTAAGATCACAGATGCAAAGGACAGTATAAAGTATTGATCTTTTACTCTATTAGAGCCTGACCTCAAGCCCGATGAAAAGGCTAGCAAAACAAAATCCATGAGCCACTGTTTATTCAAAATTGTATTTTTACTGCTGAAGTTTTGAAACAAATTTAAGCACGTTATTTATTAAAAAGAAAAAGTGTTTGGTTATTTTGGCTTCTTTCTGCTCACAGATTGTCCATTTGAAGATAATTATTTTCTGTAATTCATTCATTATTTGAATGTACTGAACATTTGTTCTTACTTTATGGACAAATTGCAAAGCCTGCTGTATGTATTGGATACTCAATATAAAATATTCAAAAATCTGGTTAGTTATGATTGGCCACATAAGTCACATTTTTGTTTGTTTGTTTCCTGTTCTCTGAATGGATGAGTATAACATATGGTTAAGAGAAAGGGCAACTGACATGAATATTCACTTGAACATGGATTTCAGACTTGATTTCTGTGACCATCTGCGTGAGTAAAACTTGATTGTTCAAATGTTTGTTTGAAACTGAGCACAAAATGGATGCAAACATTTTAAATCAGTGCAAATACTCAAGGAGAATGTTATTCACAGAAACTATTCACCCACCTCTAACACAAAAGAACTTTTGAGCTCTACTTGTTAGTTATAGTATTTGAACTAGTTCAAGAGGGAAGCTCCGAAGAAATTGTAAATGAAGATGTTCAAACAAGCTATCCCATTAGCCATCCCATTACTTATGATCCTGAAAAACTAGCTTACATATTTGGTATCAAAGGGTTCTGAAAGATTGGATCAGTATAATGATAGGGAAGCCAGCAGTCCAGATGGTGTTGACTGCAACCTACTAAAATTAGCTGCATCATTTTGGGCTCACTGTCTCTTATCTATTTAATTATTTTATTGATCTACGTGAATTTCTGGCAAACCAGAAAACTACCAAAACTGTACCCCTTAATATGGTATGTGATTTAGGGTTTTGTGTTTGTTTTATTTTGTTTTTACAATTAAGGAACATTATAATACAGTAGTTCATTTTTTTATGCAAAACATATAAGAAATTACTTTTTAACCAACAGCTTGTGTTCCATAATGAAAACAGTTTGTTTGTTAATATGTCTTCAGAACGGAACCCTCAGTTTTTTCCCTTACCAGTCAAAATCTCAGATGATTTTCACAAAATAGCTAATGACATTTTCTCCAATCCAATGTATATTCATCTCAGAGGTTTTGGATGAAGAGAATAAACTCTTATTTGTATTTCAGTGGTGACCCAGTGCCATGAACTATATTGTTGATTGTATTTTGTTACTTAAATAATAGACCATGGGATATGACAACCAAGTTTTGGTACAGTCTCTACCAACATACTAATAAGTAAAAAGAGTTATGACAGATGTGGGAATTTTCTGTAATATTCTTATGAACTATTTATTTGACTTTGTACCTATCACCTTGGCATTGCTACCTGTTTTGGGGGAAAGAATTTATTTCCACCGTAGGACATGGGAGATCAGGCTAGGTATTTGAGATATACAGCCACTAGAACTTTGTTGTGGAGTCAACAAGAAGACGCTACAGAGTCAATGGAAACCAATCACCAAAGATTAACACATAACTGCACGGGTTGAACATGTGAATACAGCATGGCTGTGTCTGAAGAATAAAGACAACAGGTGTCAGGTGTGTGTATTAAGAGCAAGGAACACAGATAGAGGGCTTTCTTAGAACTGAGAAGAAAAAGAGACAGAGAGGGCAAGGATAGGCTCAGGTGAAGTAAGGCATGGAGATGCCCTGGTTTTCACCAACAGGAACCATATCCTAAACTAGCCTCTCTTTCTCATTCTAACCCAAAGACTTTGATTCTGTATTCCAGATGACTAAATACATTGTTACCTTGTTTTGAAAAGCTATCTGCGGTCACTGCAATTACTTACTGGGAGCATTGCACCCTGAAGGGGTAGGAACAAGTCTCCTGCAGAAATCTGGTTTGGCTGCACTTGCTGAAGGGAGCCATGGAGAGAGAGACAGGGATTACTTGCACCTGAAGGCCCAATTTCAAAGTCATGGAGGTTGTGGACCTACCCACGGGGAACTGTGTGGATCCTTGGGGTCCAGCACACTAAAGGAGAGACTCGTTACAGACTGGGGAATCACCATACCCTGTGAATTTATGACAGAAGAACATTTTTTCTGTCTTCTCTCATGAATGATATCCCACTAATATATGATGAATGCAATAAACACCTACAATATATATAAATGATAGGACATTGCCTAAAAATGATAAAGCTTGCCAGTGTTGAATTGAATACAAGCCTAATTGAAAATGCCCCAGTTCTAATTTCATCTAAGATAGTGTGAATTGGCTGTAGATCTTGTCAAATTATAACTAAGGTATGCAGATATAGAATATTTATAGTGAATTTCACAAAACTTCTACTGTCAAGGGAGCACAAAATATATACCTATGCCAGTAGCTGTCAACCTTTGCAGACTCCTGTACCCTCTTCTGATTTGTCTTGCATACCACCCAAGTTTCACCTCACATAAAACTACTTGCTTACAAAATCCAATACAAAAATGTCACACCACGCTATTTCTGAAAAAGTGCTTACTTTCTCATTTTTGCCATATCATTATAAAATCAATTGGAATATAAATATTTTACTTACATTTCAGTGTATAGTACCTAAGAACACATGAATGGCCACACTGGGACAGAGCAAAGGTCCATCTAGCCCAGTATCCTGTCTTCCAACAGCAGCCAATGCTGGGTGCCCCAGAGGGAATGAACAGAACAGGTAATCATCAAGTGATCCATCCCCTGTAGCCCATTCCCAGTTTCTGGCAAACAGAGGCTAGGGACACCATCCCTGCCCATCCTGGTTAATAGCCATTGATGAACATATCCTCCATGAACTTCTCTAGTTCTTTTTTGAACCCTGTTATAGTCTTGTCCTTCACAACATCCTCTGGCAAGGGGTTCTACAGGTTGACTGCGCATTGTGTGAAAAAAATACTTCCTTTTGTTTGTTTTAAACCTGGGGCCTATTAATTTCATTTGGTGACTCCTAGTTCTTGCATTATGAGAAGGAGTAAACAACAACACTTCCTTATTTACTTTCTCCACACCAGTCATGATTTTAAAGACCTCTAGCATATCCCCCCTTAGTCATCTCTTTTCAAAGCTGAAAATTCCCAGTCCTATTAATCACTCCTCATACGGAAGCCATTCCAAACCCTTAATCATTTTTGTTGCCCTTTTCTGAACCTTTTCCAATTCCAATATATCTTTTTTGAGATAGGGCGACCACATCTGCACACAGTATATAGAGCAGTATAAACAAGACATTGTCTGTATGAAATTTTAGTTTGTACTGACTTTGCTAGTGCTTTTTATATAGCCTGTTGTAAAACTAGGCAAATATCTATGAGTTGATGTACGCCCCTTAAGACCTCTGCGTACCCTCAGGGATATGTGTACCTCTGGTTGAGGCCCACACTGACTTAGCATATGGGGATCTTGTATGTCTTTCTATGGATATACATATTTATTTCCGGATATTCTGGTTCCAAGTGGAGAAGACACTACTGAAAATATTGGAAGCTCACTGAGTGTGCATGTGATATCTTCTACGAGTAGAGAGTAATTTTTTCAAGAATGTTGCTAAGTTTCTTTGGTACAATTTATTGTTGCTAGAAATCTCCAGCAATACAATTGGGTTAATACCAGTCCCATATTTCCCCAGGTCTTGCTTTACCATAAGATTTTCTGTTGCACATTTCATAAACATTACATGAAATAATTAGGGGTATATTAACAGCAGTGTCATATGTAAGACATTATTGTCCCACTCTAATTGGCACTGGTGAGGCCTCAGTTGGAGTAAAGTTCTCCAGCTCCACACTTTAGGAGAGATGTGAACAAACCAGATAGAGCTCAAAGGACAGCAACAAAAATGATACCAGGAATAAAAAACCTGACCTATGAGGAAAAGTTAAAAAACCTAGGGTCTGATTAGTTTTGAGAAAAAAATATGGGGGTGAGGAGGTGGTGTCTGATAAGTCTTCAAATATGTTAATGGTTGTTATAAAGAGGACAGTGATCAATTTTTCTCCTTGTCCACTATAAGGGTAGTTAAGCACTGGAATAGGTTTCTAAAGGAGGTTGTGGAAGCCCCATTATTAGAGGATTTTTAAGAACAGTTTGGATATACACCTGTCAGCGATGGTCTAGGTTTACTTGGTCCTGCCTCAGAGCAGGGGACTGGACTTAATGATCTCTTGTCCCTTCCAACAAAACATCTCTGATTTTATAAGGGCAAGAAGTTTTTTGTGATTAATAGCATGCCACTCTGAAATCTATCTATCTATCTTAAACCTAGGCCAAAAAAAGTACTCTCTGATTGTGAACAAGTTAATAGTACTTTAATTTTAATAGAAGCACACTTGGCCAAAAAAACAAACAAGAATGGGAGTTCTAACAGTGCTTCCTGATTTCATTTAATGTAATGAATGAGATATAGTGCATTTACAAAATTTATTAAGAGACCCGGTTTTCTTTGTGGTGGTAAACTGCCTAGTGTTGTTTGCAATTATTTTGTGTTTTAAAGTTTGCCAACAAACTAACACTGAATGCAGAAAAAAAATTCAAATATTCAGTTGATTGACTGGACAAAAGCCTAACTTTTTGTTTTCCTGTTTCGAAAAATAAGATTAAAATTTGCACATTAAAATTAATAGAAATACTGATTAAAAATCATTAAAGGCATAGCTACATATGCCAGACTCAGAATGCTTAAATAATGTTGATGTAATTTCTAGGCAATGGTGGAATTTGCCAATCGGTAGCCAACAGACTCCATATTTGCACAATCTTAATGTTCTCTGTGTATGTGTGTAAGTGTATAATCTTATTATCTCTAAATTCCTTTTACAAAATGAACATACAATTCAGTATGAGCCTAATGTAACAAAAACCCATTTGTATATTCAGTTTTTTCAACAGATAGTAGCAATTTGAATGTATTTTGTGTTACCTGCTATATTTGTGTGCATTTCTTTGTTAGACATTCAAAGCATAAAACTGTAACAAATGATAACAGATTATATTGTAATCTAAATGCTGATGCTGAATTGCTGCCCTAAATAAGCATTGTAAATGAGATGTTGCATCTCAATTGATTTACCTGGCTAAAGGATTTTAAATGAACATAGTTTTTTTTTCAGCCTACGACCCTGCAGTAGCTGCAATGAGCATTGAGAAAAAACAAGTCAGGTATGTGAGTGTGGTGTGTTTGCAGCAGAAATGAGATGGAAAGCTGCTTCCTCCATCTCTTTTCTTTTTGCCTCACCAGTGTTTTCCCTCATCTGTAGATTTTTTGAGATTTTCCTCCAGCCTGGAAGGCAGCCTGACATTATAAGCCCAGAGCAGAATTCTAAAATCAGGACTCCCTTCAGTGCATTCCTCTGTGTTCCCTTAAATCACAATTGTCAGAGTGGAGCAAATATTGACATCCATTACACTTCAGTGGAAGTTCTATCTTGAATGGAGAGAAGAACTAGATATGTTTTCCCAGTGCTGTTTGTAAAGGAGAAGCCAGTAAATAGCGCTCACCCTCTTCCAAGCATTCAGCTTACCATTTCCCTGGCTCCATGCTCAATACCTTCCTAATGAAGGAATGCATTCCCTCCTATTTATATTTTTCTGTTATTTCATTTTTATTGACTAAATACATTAATTTGTTTGCTTTAGTGTCATTGTCAATAGGGCTTTAGACAATGGCTAGGGTGCGGTGGTGTGCTGAGATTTCTACAGATGCTAATCATGAGTGTTTGTTAGCTTTGTCCTCTCCCTATTTCAGGGGTGGGCAAACTTTTTGGCCCGAGGGCCAAATCGGGGTTCCAAAACTGTATGGAGGGCCAGGTAGGGAAGGCTGTGCGTCCCCAAACAGCCTAGCCCTGCCCACTATCCGCCCCCTCCCACTTCCCGCCTCCTGACTGCCTCCCTCAGAATCACCAACCCATCCAATCCGCCCTGCTCCTTGTTTCCTGACCACCCCTGATGATGACCACCACCATCCCAGGACCCCCTGCCCCTAACCGCTCCCCATCCGGGACCCCACCCCCTATCCAACCCCCCCTGCCCCCTGACTGCCCCGCCCCCAAATCCAACCCCCCCATTCCCCACCCCCTTACTATGCCACTCAGAGCACCAGGGCAGGCAGCCGCACCACCCGGCAGGACCCAGCCACGCCACTGCGCTGGCCAGCAGCCCCGCCACCCAGAGCACTGGCAGCACAGCGAGCTGAGGCTGCGGGGGAAGAGGGGGACAGCAGGGCAGGGACATCTGATTTGTGTCCATTTTTACGTAGACAGTAAAAGAATAAATGGACACAAATCAGATGTCAAGAATTATAACATTCATAAACCAGTCGGAGAACACTTCAATCTCTCTGGTCACGCGATTACAGGCATGAAAGTTGCGATATTACAACAAAAAAACTTCAAAACCAGACTCCAGGGAGAGACTGCTGAATTGGAATTCATTTGCAAATTGGATACAATTAACTTAGGCTTGAATAGAGACTGGGAGTGGCTAAGTCATTATGCAAGGTAACCTATTTCCCCTTGTTTTTTCCTACTCCCCCCCCCAGACGTTCTTGTTAAACCCTGGATTTGTGCTGGAAATGGCCCACCTTGATTATCATACACATTGTAAGGAGAGTGATCACTTTAGATAAGCTATTACCAGCAGGAGAGTGGGGTGGGGGGAGAGAAAACCTTTTGTAGTGGTAAACACCCATTTTTTCAAGCTTTGTGTGTATAAAAAGGTCTTCTATACTTTCCACAGTATGCATCCGATGAAGTGAGCTGTAGCTCACGAAAGCTTATGCTCAAATAAATTGGTTAGTCTCTAAGCTGCCACAAGTACTCCTTTTCTTTTTGCGAATACAGACTAACAGACTAACTTACTCTGAAACCTGTATCTCTGTAGAGTTCCTTAATCTCAGTGATTCACCTTAATCACCTCCCACTGTTTTAGTTCCTGTAGAAGCTGTGGTAACCGTCCCCCCATGGCATAGAATACAATAATACATAAATCATTCTAAGATAAGATATGATTTAATACTATATTGTCTCCAAAGATAGTGTATGCCATGATAATGTGTGTCACAGTGCTTTCTACAGACTGGGGCAGCAAGTGTCATATGGGCAATATGCCATAGGGATATGCCATAGAGTGCCTAGCACTTTGGGACCCTGGTTGGGGCCTCTAAGCACTACTGTAATATAAAATAGTTTGTGGCATCAAGATCTTTGTTTATTCCTCCTGCACCCTCCCACCCCATAGGTTTAAAAAAATAAAACACTGGTCTCCACCAGTCCAGAAAATTGGAAACTAAAGTGGGTGTTTGCTTGGTAATTCTATGCATTTTTCTCAAAACACCAAGCTGTAAAAAACACAGTTAATAACAATAATCACAGGAGCCAATACTGGTTTATTCTCCCGAAGCTATTTCCAGGAAAAAAAAATCCTAACTTCTGACCTGTTTAACCTCTTTCGTGCTGGTGACATTCGCAATCAGATTTTCTTTTGGAATAAAAGTCTTTCTTTCTTCCATCCCACACTCAGAGAGAGCTTTCAGGGTAGGGAATTATTTTTCCCATAATAGTCAATTCCTTTTCTCCGTAAGATATTGCACTGTGCAGAAATGACTTTGTTTGCCCTTCCCCCATTTTGCCAATCAGTTGGCATGGTGACACAACAGTATCTACAAATCACTGGAAAGCTGTTTAACAGTGACATTTTAAAGAGTTTGTGCTGAAGAAACCACTAAATTTATAGCCAAGGCACTTATTCTCAGGCAGCTGATTTTGTGCCTGAGGCTATGCACAGAAAATATTTTGGAAGAGTTACAAATGATGAGTAAAAGGCAAACTGTGAGCAGGTGCTTGTTGCAAAATATTCTGAGGACAAAATGTTCCCAGTGCAACGCACTGATCGGACACCAGCAACACATGCACACACTGAGGCAATGCAAAGACTGAGTGACAACAGCCCTATCTTTGAACTTTCTTGCTTTTGCTTGTTTACATCACATCACTGACATTATCTAGCCATAGATAACCCAAGGGCTATACTTAGTGAGACTGTTAAACCAGAATCTGCATTGTTGTTGAGAGGCTACTCACCATGGAAATCATTGGCACTGTGATTATTCCAATCAGAATGCCACTAAGAATTCAGGAGGACTTCACAACACACCAGAGCAGGAGCTCTGACACTCTTTTAACAGGGTGCAAAAATCACTGCCCCCATGCTGACTGCGGGCTGGTGGCTAGTATCCAGGGGGAGAAGCCACTGTGGATCTGCCTTTTCCCCCTGTTCCTTTCCACCTCTTTTCAGAGGCGGTGGTGCTAGATTCTCCCAAGCCTTGCTCTGTGAGAGCATGGAGCCAGGGACAGTAATGGCCTCTGTGCACAAACCTTGAAGCCCCCTTTGTGCATGCACCCTGAGTTGTGCTGTGAGATCCCCTGCTGCAGCTGAGCATCAGGGACACTGTATCTATTCTGTTGTTAAATGTCATCCTTTTTTCCACCCTGCTGTTTGTTTTTTTCTCCACTGTACATTACTTCTTTCCTGCTGGCTTCCCCCCATATTAAAGTTCTATACAGTTCTAGCCAGCAGATGCTTCCCCCCCCCCAATAATCTTTATAAAATGTTTCTTATTGGCCTGGTCATCTTCAAGTGATACTTAACAAATCTTTAAAAATTGACTTAATATTCTTGGCATCTGTGTTTTTAAGAGAGACAGGTGATTTTTTTTTTTAAAAAATCACTATTTCTCCTTCACTGCTATTGCTTTTGAACGTGATCCTGTATGTGTCAATTTTCTGCTTGGAACACAATTTTTGCAGATGAGCTACATTCCCATTAAAATGGGGTTTACAGAGGAAACGCTGACACATTATAGCAGTAAAACCAGTGCCACTGAAATTATACAGGATTTAATAAGAACCAGGCAAGCTAGAAATGAAACCTTCAGATAATCACGCAGGATATGTTCTCTCAGACAAATGATGTTCTTCCTATTACTGAGATACTCTTGCCTTATACAGCAATGAGAAGCTGATAGTCTTTATTGTATTTATTGAAAATGTTACATTGCACACTTAGAAGCATGTTTGTTTCATTTCTCAGCAAGACAATGCATATTTTTAAAAAGGCTGCTCCCACTATCACCATAAACCTAATAATTTCTTCCTTCCTGCTTTTTAAAAAACGAAAACAAACAAACCTCTAGAGTCAATTTGTACTATGTATAATAATACTACTCTCCTATATAGCTCCCTTAATCAGTAAACCTCAAAGCGCTTTAGAAAGGAGGCTAGTATCATTGTCCTATTTTACATATGGGGAAAACTGATGCAGAGATAGATGAAGTGACTTTCCATGGCCACCCAGCAAGCCAGCAACAAAGATGGGAAGAAAACACAAGTCTCAGATGTCTAGTTCCAGTGCTCTCTCCTCTCTATGCCACACTGCCTCCCCTACTTTGTAAAAGCTGTTAGACTGACAGCACTGGAATCTAGAATTCTCTATCAACAGGAGCATCAACTTTCCCACTCCCACATCACTGTGTCTTCCATCTGACCCTAGCAGGCCACCTCTATGGTCCATTTACATGACCCTTCAATCACTGACCTTCCAATTGAGGCTGCAAGCAAGGATGCCAATCATAAAGGGATACTGCCCCCTAGGTGTTGCAGTGTGAGACAACCAACTCAAAGTAATGTAGAAACACAGCAAATGTCCTACCACATCACAGCAGTGGCATATCTAGCCTAATACCTTCTACCACCCAGTGACCAGCAATGGATAATTTAGAGGAAGATGTAAAAAAATGCTGTGGTGACTCATTTCAGCTGGTCTTCTAAAAACAACAGTGAGCTGCAAAAGAGAGCCTTTGTTGCCAGTTTTCTGAGCCAAACAGAGTACAGTTCACCTATCCTTGTCATAAAATATAAAAGTGTTTCTAAAAAAAAGATACTACCTATTGTATTGAAAAAAAGCTTATTTTTAAAGTACCCTTCCCTTGTCAGATTACACATGGATGTGCATGTGTAATCTCACTCACACACGCTCACACCCTCCCTCCCCCATTAATGTAGCTCCTAGTCCCTAGGATTTATTCTGACATTCTGAACCCCTGAGCAGCTTCAACCACCCGGTTTAATTATGCACGTATGTTTGTTTTTTTCAAACATGGCAGAGAAATATTTCATTTTCTTCCCCAAGATGTGGATTCTCCTTTCCCAACTCCTCTGGAATCTAGGGAGGTGCAGAGAACTGAGGGTCATGAAGAAGGATGGAAGGCATTTGGGAGCAAGGGACTGTGTGCTGGAGAGCATTGAAAGAAACCATATCACCTTTAATGTTTCTGTTTGGAAATGTATAGTCGTATGTAAAATACGACAATTGGCAAAACCCTAAGTATGTAAACAGAAACCAAATTAGTAGTTAACAGTTATAGTTTGATAGTGCCCAAGTGCTTCAGGGCCCCTTTATGCTAGGTGCTGTATAAACATAGGTAGGAGACAAGCCCTGTTCTAGAGGGATTACAACAAACAGGAATATCTTTTTATTGTAACAGAAAAATCTGAAAAGATAGCACCTTTATTTAAACAAAAAATCAGACAAACTAGGGTATAATTTACACTAAGGCCCCTGTACATTACTCTGGCAGTGTGAAGGAACCTTACAGTAGGTGTAAATGATACTCTTTGAACACACTTTCTAAGACTCTCTTACAGTGCCGGAGCAATGTAAAGAGGATAGCCCTTAATATAACTGAGAAACTAACTTTTTTTTTAATTTAACTACTAGTATGTTTTTAAATAGTGTCATTTTAATAATACTTTACAAAAAGGGAATTATTTTTAATCTTCTTAAAAATGTACAGAAATAATGCAGGTTGGCTTTTACTTGTTAGAGTTGCAGTATGTTTGTTGGCCTCAGAAAATCAAATCAGAATTCTAGAGTGTGTCTAGTTAAGTTAAAATTAATTAAAACGGACTTAGTGTTTAAAATAAGTTGTTGAAGAAATCCTATTCAGTGACTCAAATGGAAAAAAACATAATACCTATCTCTTACATCCAGTTTTCATCAATAGGCCTCAAACTGCTTTACAAAGGCAATCAGTATCATTATCCCCATTTACAGATGGGGAAACTGAGGCACAGACAGGTGACATGAATTGCCCAAGGTAACTCAGCAGGCCAATGGCAGAGCCAGGAATAGAAACCAGGTCTCCTGAATACCCGGCCAGTATTCTCTCTACTAGACCATACCGTTCAGAAGAGAGATAATCCCTTGCTCCATCCAGAGACCCGTCAATAGAGAATGGTTGGGGAGCACTAATAGCAATGGGCAAACATGTTTCACTAAACTAACAAATGGCTCAGACAGGTCCCTTGCCCTAAATCTCATGACTGCTATGGTGTCTCTATGATGCTTAACAATGGCTAGACCACTGGGATCATATAATCGCTGCTGACTATGCAAACCAGAGCTGTTTCATTATTATAGGGTGACCAGATAGCAAGTGTGAAAAATCAGGATGGGGGTGGAGGGTAATAGGCACCCATATAAGACAAAGCCCTGAATATCGAGACTGTCCCTATAAAATTGGGACTCTGGTCACTATTGTCTGTGCTCCCCCAATCTGTTTGTTGTTGTCTCTTATCTTACAAATAGATTATAAGCACCTTGGGGCAAGGGCCATCTTTTTTCCTTATGAGTGCATAGTGCATTGCAGAATAGGACCCTGATTTCACTTTTCTAGGCTGACCTTTCCTATTTCAGGCCAGGACACAAATGGAAACAGTTGTTTTAAGTTGTTCTCTTGCTATCTCCTATCCCATTCAGCACTGCTCTTCCCCAAGTCTAGGTCATGTCTGACATTCCTGGAAAGGAAAAAGCAAGGAGTTGTGTGCATATGCATGCTGGCAGTGAGCTGGCTGTGTCAGCAGAAAAAAAGGGCATGTGGCCATAAAAAGGGACCAGACAGTCCCAAAAGAAATTTTCATAAGAATAGAAATGTATGTGTTCAAAACTGTCAGAAAGAAACCACAACATTCTGAACAACAGCAGTAGTTACAGAAAGATTCTAGAAAAGCACAGAGGTCCACACTTCCTTCTATTATTATTGTAGTTAGCCAAATTATTTTTTAGTATTATTAAAAATGTATATTGTGGCACCAGCAGACTGTGACCCTATTATGTTAGACACAGAACAAAGAGTAAATGGCCACTTCTGCCCCAAAGAGCTTAAAATGTAAACAGAGGGCTTGTCTTCACTACCATGGAGATCGACGCTGCTGCAATCAATGCAGTGGGTGTCAATTTAGCAGGTCTAGTGAAGACCCGCTAAATCGACGGCAGAATGTTCTCTGGTCAACTCCAGCTTCCCAAGAGTAAGGTAAGTCGATTGGAGAGTGTCTCCCATTGATGCAGCGCAGTGAAGTCACAGGGTTAAGCCGACCTAGACTATGTCGACTCCAGCTACGTTATTCATGTTGCTCGAGTAGCATAAGTTAGGTCGACTTACCCCGGTAGTAAAGACAAGCTCAGAGAAGGAATAAGAGAGGAGGATGAGAAACAAATGGGCAAGGTGCAGGGAGAGAGGACAGGCTAACAAAAACAATAGAATGCATGTGAAATCACTCTTTAGAATGCCTGCGCTGTGCTAATTCTCTTTCTGTCTTCATTTTGGATACTCTCACTCCAACACATGGCCATGTGCAAGAGAAACAGAAATAGAAATCCACTCTCTTGTATGAAAGATCTCATTGATGTAGTAGTGAGTGCATTCATATAATTATTATTAATTAATAATTAGCACTTCAATAGCTCTTTTAATCTTCAAAGCGCTATAAGCATTAACTTAACTAATCCTCATAATACCTCTGTGAGATAGATATCTTACCCCAGTGAGAGAGATATTATCAAAATTTTTCAAATGGGGAAACTGAGAAAGAAAGGTTAAATGATTTGCCAAGAGGATCAGTCCAGGAATTAGATAGATTTTATTTTGTAAAATAATTAGATATGCATCACCCTTTGATAATACTACATAGTATTTACATAGCACTTTACATGTTCAAACCCCTGAATAGATATTATCTAATTCATCTTTGCAATACCCAAGTGAATGAGTGAATAAGTGAATGAGTGAATAAGCAACATTATTCCCATTTCACGGATGGAGAAAATGGAGATAAAGGCTGTGTGACTTGTCCAAGGGACCAGTGGTGGAGTCTGAATTAGAACTCGACACTAATAATTTCCTAGTCTTTTATCCATTCTTCCGGAACACACATAGTTTATCAAAGAAACTTAGTTAAGATTAAATAACAAAAAAATCTTAACAGTGGCACATCATAATGAAGATTTATTAGCATTCATTCAGGGATCCTAAAGTTCAGATAACGTTAGAGTCACCATTCAAATCAAATTATCCTTAAGCTGTGATCACCCACATGCTAAATCAATGTAATATTTTAAAAAAGGAAATAATTGTGAGTGTGCATGTGTAAGTAAAAAGGAGTCAAGTAGTGTCATTTTATAGCTTTGACCCTCCACTAAGCAGTTTGGCTAAATTCAGGTAAAATAATGCTCATCTTTAAAAATATGAACAATGTTACAGCAAAAAGGGGTCTAAACCAAAATGAGAAAAATAAAAGCTGGAAACAAATTAGTGATTCAGGCCATTTTATAAAAAAAGAAAAGGAGTACTTGTGGCACCTTAGAGACTAACAAATTTATTTGAGCATAAGCTTTCGTGATGCTCAAATAAATGTGTTAGTCTCTAAGGTGCCACAAGTAGACCTTTTCTTTTTGCAGATACAGAGTAACACGGCTGCTACTCTGAAAACTGTCATTTTTTTTAAAGTGGCCATTGATTTTGGGTAACCCCATCCAACTTGGGACACCTTTAATTTAGGAGCCTTAATATGGATTCACGAATCTTAACTTTAGGCACCCATTTTTAACAATTTTGACTTGTATGGCAGCAGACATGATAAAGGACAGAATTATATCCCATTGAAGTCAATGGAAAGAATCTGATGATCTTAAATGGTCATTGGTTCTAGCCCCCAAAACACCAAAAGTGCTTGTTACACCAACACATACAGCATACCTTGTTTTCTACCCATTGTTTTATAATCTCTGATCCAGTGCTACACATAAACATTAGAAGAAGGAGTGAGAAAAAAATCACAGAGAGAGTGACATTGATAAATTAGTTGTGAACTTGATCCTCCTAACAAAAAATAGATATCTTGTAGAAGTGGGGAGGACAAATAGCAGTAATGATATTAAAACCTGTAAAGCAGTCACAATAAGTATCACTACCACTCAGTCAATGTGACAAAGAGACGCAAAGAACCAAATCCACCAGTGCTAATTTCTCATTCTCTTTTGTGTCAACATGAACATTAGTGGCATTTTCAGATTTCTGTGTTGTAGAGTGTGCCTCTTCTGAGAGGTCTCCCCAAGGAGTCACTCAATATCAGCTGTTTAGGTCTCCTTAATCAGAACCTAAGTGTTTTGTGTCATGCTTTCATTGAAAAAATGGATACAAATGGAATGGGGGAAAGTTAGTAACCTATGCTGCACAACAATAATGAACTATTTTTAGTGTAATCATCCAAATTAATAATTTTACTTGCTTTTTTTCAAGATATCTCCTCTCCCAACTGTTCTGTGAATGAAAGAGAATGTCAGAGTTTTGGGGATATATCTCTGTCCAGTTATTAACTCCATTCGACTTTATGAACACTAATTATAATGGGAACAGTCGTGGATTAGGTCATTCATATTGTAGCAGGAATTTGACACATATTGGGGAGACTATCGGGAAAGCTGTGACAGAGCAATTGAGAGCTATCAACATTGAACCATGCTTGAAAAAGTGGGAGTTTCTGTAAGCAGCAGTCAAGATTGTCTTTGAATGGACTATTATCAGAAATCTGCCTGGCAGAAGGTGGCTGGAATTACCCCCACCATGGTCTAAGCCTGGGATAGTCAAATCCTGACCACCAGATGTTTTAGAATGGATCCCAAAATCTTTTTATTCACTTATTGTTATCAATATTGTTATTTTGTTATTATTTTATCTAGAGTCTGGACCTTTACTATACCTTGACCAAGAAATTTGGACCTTGATAAACAAATAACTGACTACTCCTGGTCTAAGCACAAGTCTGGGAGAACTGAAATTTGACCACCTGACCAGAAGGACAGATTCTGTTCTCTGTTTGAAAAAGGATGTTCGTCTCTAAGCAAAGGTAGCCATTTCATCATCAGAAACAGAAGACACAGCTAGAGCGAGAGGAGGCAGGAGAGACTTAGTCTCCCTTAAAGGACTTGACAAATACGGGGACTCTCAAAGGGGGATGAGATCACACGTGGGTGACTGCATTCAGGAGTTTGTTTTCCAAAGATCTGTAACTCTCTTGCATCTTTTAAGAATAAAGTGAGTGTGTGGGTGTGTGTAAGAATTCTTTGCTAAGATTCTGTTTCCATGCTTTACTGCCACATTGTCTGTCTATGCAGGGTTCAACTAAAACTGGAGGTCCCAGAGCCAGGTGGTCTCTAGGAGGAATATGTCTATGCAACTGGGAACTCAGGAGGCTGAGGCACTAGTTTCAAGGCTAGGCAGCCAGACTATGGGGTCCCATAGCTCAAGAAAAGTGTAAGGCATAGGGTCTGCACCTGGGGAGTGCTCCTGAGTGACCCAGAGCTGGAAACAGCGATCAGTTGCTACCCAGACCTAAGGAGCTTAGCAGAATATGTCATTTAGCATCTCACTACAACAGACTAACGTCCATTGAGAGAGTGGGACTGGAACAGGTTGTGACTGAAAGCACAGAAGAGATTGGACTTAAAGAGATGAACATAAAAAATGAAGCTAAAATGTGCCCTCCATGACAGCTGTGTAATTGTGGGGCTGCATGAGGGTAAATGAGCACGGAATTTTGTTCTGGGAAAGGAGTAGTTACTGCTGTGTTGCAGCATCATTGTTCAACGGCAATTGAATTTGCAACTTCTCCTGAACTGGAGCTGAAGAAGAAAGCGTCTCTCTTTCACCAACAGGGCTACAACACCACTACAAACAACTACTCCTACGTTACTCATAACAAGCATCAATACAACAACACATCTGCTCTTGCTTGTGGGCCAGAGTGTATTATCACTGCAAGCCACAATAGCGGTCATATGTTTTGTTGGAAAAATGGCTACCTATTGTGACAAATTGGGGGTTCTGGCTGTATCACTTCTGAATTGTGGATATTTTATGGAATTGTACCATGAAATTACTGTGTCATGGAAAGCCTATGTTTATGTGGATCCCCCATGAATTAACAGGGCTGTGTCCTGTCTCAGCCAGGCCAGAGACAAGGGTAAGTGATCAGCCCTCAGTGATCCTCTATTCAAAGTAAAGCACCTTGGGATGACAGGTTTGCTCTAGCTGGGAGAGGACACTTCCTCCTCTTGGCTTGAAGGAGCAGGATTTAGTAGTATTAGAAAATTACCAAAAGGCAGAACAAAAGGAGCAGGTGACCCCAGCAAGAGTTTATAAAAGGGCCTGTCAGGGGCCTTTTGTACCAGATTAAGATGAGGGAAGCTGCTGCAAGGGCAGTGTAGGCAAGGAGCAGGAGAAGTCTGCCTGCGTCCCTGGCAGAACACAGATGATCCCCAAGGACTCCCAAGAGAAAGGTGAGCTAGTGAGTGACATTGTGTTTAGGATGTGTTATTGTTTTATATGATCTCTACTTCCCTGTACTTTATCTGTTAAATAAAGAGCATAAAGATGTGAGATTTGGCAGGATGTGTGTGTGTGTGTGCGTATTGATTGTATCACAAATATTGCATGCCCCTCAGAGAGAGAAACGGTAAATCAGAAGCTTCACACCTTTGGTGTGGAGTTCTGGGAGAAGGGTGTGTTTAGGTACCGGTGGTCTGATGGGTCAGTGCTGCACTCAGAAGGGCTAGGTGGCTGGACAGTGGGTACCAACACTCGGGGGGAGATGCCAGATAGAAGGACTGCGCTCTGAGTGTGTGGCTAGAGACCCTGAGATTGGAGCAGTGGCTGGATTCTATTCAGACACCAGGAGCTTTGAAACATCTTGAAAATCCAGAGCACAGAGACTTGGACTCCCTCACAGCAGTCTCAGTGGGTGGTGAAGAAGGTTTACTCGCAAGGAACTGTGACACCTACATTCCAACAATTTCAAATGTACTGAGCCAGCTGGCATAAATCAATCCGTGTGGCTCCTGATTTACCCAGTTGAGGATCTGGTGTACTGCCTATAGAATGAAAAATACTGTAAATGATTGCCCTCCATTTGCAGCCACTTTAATTGTAAACTTGATTGGCTTCTGAGCTCATTGAACCATGCTATTCCCACCCAAACACAAAGTATTTCACACCATAATTGTACCTCGTATTTAGGATTGTTTAGTCATACGTCAGCCAAGCACTTGGAAAGGCAATGGGAAAAAACCATATGTCATTTGTGACGATACAGCCATACTGGTGTGTAGCTTTGTTAATGCTAGGTTAAATCTGAACTAGAGGGGGGTTGTTACTTCTAGCATGGGTTTAGGCATTATTTGCCTGATCTGAGGCATACTGAAGTCAGCGTGAGTCTTTCCATTGGCTCCAGTGATCTTTGGACGAGGACATATAGCAGGATTTCTGATTTAATGAAAATTAAGCAGACACCAATACCAGACGCTAAAAACAAAACAAGCTAATCTCTCTGAAATCTATATGAGGAATATTTCTCTTTCTATGAAAGCACAGATATCAGCAAGGTTACTAGCTGGGTAGCTCTAGTGTATTGGTCTCATATCAAGGAACAGGCATCCGTAAAGGTTATAGACTCAGTACTTCATGTTTGCTGGGCTTATGTCCAGGTGCGGGCAACTATGAGGTCACTGGAATAGCACCTTTGGCTTGCTGGGCATGCCAGGCGTACAGGTGTTCTCTGGTTCAGCACCTTGCTTGCTGGGATGATGCCATCACACAGGCCTCTGTGCAGTTACTGGCTCGGTTTTTCTAGGTTTTTGGAGTTAACGTCCAGATACAGGCCTCTGTGAAATTGTTGGAAAAAGCACCTCTATCTTGCTCACATGGCACCAAGGCAAAAGCCTTGTCAGTTCACTTGCTCAACAATTCACGCTTGCTGGGCTGATTGCAGGGAACAGGCTGCTGGGAGGTCATTGTTCCAGCATGGTTAGATTGTTGGGCAGACTTCAAAGCAAAAGCTTCCGAGACATGGGTGGTTCAACATTTCTAGCTTGAGCGGCTCACATGAAGGCATACTCGTCTGTGAGGTTACTGAGCAGAAGTGAAAGCCTGTCTATTTGATGACACTACATGCCTCTGTGAAGTCACTAGTTCAGCAGCTTTAGCATGGTGGGCTTATATAGGCACAGGACTCTGTCACAATTACTGTTTCAGCCTCTCTGGCTTGCCAGGTAGATGTCCAGGATCAGGTCTCTGGGAGGTCACTAAGCTCAGCAGCTGTAACACACTGGGCTGATATAAAGGCACCAACCTTTATGAGTTCCTGGCTCTGCACATCTATCTTCCGGGGATGATGTCTAGCACAGGTCATTAGAGCAGCATCTTGAGTTTGCT
Source organism: Chelonia mydas (assembly GCF_015237465.2). Lineage (NCBI taxonomy): Eukaryota > Metazoa > Chordata > Testudines > Cheloniidae > Chelonia > Chelonia mydas. Next base: position 58,322,629 of record NC_057854.1, read on the forward strand.
GAGCTGATGGATAGATCTCTGTGAGGGTTACAGGCTCAACACCTATAGCCTGCTGGAATGGCGGTAAAGCACAAGCCTTGTAAATTCACTAGTTCAGAAATCTAGCTTCCAAGTCTGCTGTTAAAAGCTGGCTCAGCACCTCTAGCTTGCTTGGCTGATTTTGAGGAATATATTTCTGTGAAGTCTCTGGTTCAGTACTTCTCATTTGCTGGTTTGATGTGGAAGAACAGGTCTCTGTGAAGTAATTGATTGAATGCTTGAGCTTTGATGGTTTGATGTTAAGGTGCAGGTCTCTATAAGGTCACTAGCTCAGCAACTGCAGTATGCTGGGATGATATCAAGGTAACTGGCCTCAGCATATCCAGTTCCCTGGGCTGTTGCAAGGTACTGGCCTCTGTCAGGTCGGTGGAACATCTGCTCTAGCTTACTGGGATGATGACGATGTCTAGACTTCTGTGAGCTCAGAATGTAAATTAGACTAAGATAGGATAAGTGTTTAGCATTTTAAACACTTCATTGTTAAAATAAATTTGTTGTATCTGTTCTGTTTGTGTACTGATGGAAAATGGGTATTATATGCATTTGGTTAGCTGATGGATCCAGTTATTTTCCAAAGCTATGTGCAGTAACTTCTGGTTTATATAATTCAAAGAGACATTATCATCAAACCATTTATAAATCTGGGAGTCCTAAAGACTGTTGCAGTGAACTCAAAATTGAGCATGTGGCCACAGAATGGGACCCATGCTTGTACTAATGCATGGTGAGAGAGATGGGAGGAAAACCCCAGAGATAGATTGCAGAAGAGCCTGTGACCAATCCTAAGAAAACAGAAGCTTTAAAAAATGAATTTATAAGGAAAGATGTTTAGGTCTAAAATCAGAAAACATCTGACTGCAAAGCTTCCCCTTGTCTTTTGTATATAGTGCCAGCAAAACCCTCAGCAATAACGTGTGCTAACTAATTTCATATTTTACACAACAAAAACTTGGTTGTAAGGTTTCTGATTCATAATCAGAAAAATTAAACTCCAGTAGCAAAGACTAAGGGAAAATTAGACTCTATTAAAATACTTTATACTAAATTCATAAATACAAAATAAAGAAAAACTAGTCCATTTGAATAGTCAGTATATTATTTTATTTTCCATCTAGTGTTATAGATCTTTTAGGCTGACATTTTTCAAAGCGCGTAAGGGAGCTAGGCACCCAATTCCCAAAGAATTTCAATAGATTTATACTCCTTTGAAAGCCTCATCCTTAAATTTTAAGAAACCAGTAGCCAAAGCTCCATAGCTGCAATATTAGGAAAATCATATCAATAAATATTTGTATTTGATATTTTTCTGGTTTGGAATTCGACCAAGATACTTCAAACATCATAACAGGATTACACAAAAAAACTTCCATATGCTACAGCCTGTCTAAGAAACATCATTTCTTAAAATCTCTTTTCAATGTTACTTGCAATAAAAACATTGGGAGTCCATTTTGTCCCAAACACACTGTATATTATAAGGTCATATTATTTCTCTGATTATTCCCTTATCTCCCTATGTACAAAAGTAATTGTTTTAAACTCTTTTTGAAGGGTTTACAGAAGCTTAATTGTAATAATTAATAAAAATTACCTAATATGAAAGGTACAACAGGTTCTGCACATTCCAAAGGTACCTGGAGAGATTAAAGGCCGACGTCAAAGAGCTCCCTCCTCAGACTTTTTTTTAATTCCACAAATGAAAAGGACAGGAAATGTACAAGCTATTATGAATCTTCATCTCCACCTGTAGCTAAAGAAGCAACAGTGGCAATTTCTGTTACCACTCCATTGGCAAGTTCTGCTACCACTCCATTAAGTAAATATCCTATTTTGTTACAGTTTTAAAGAAATACAAGAATATGAATCCAGTAATCAAAGGATGTTTTAAAATTTTTGCCATGAACCTGTTTTCTAATATGTGGACTCATATATGTTAATTATTTACAACATTTTGGTACTGACTTTTCTATAAAACAATAAGAGGTAACTTTCTATGTCTCTCTTGTTTTCTGTTCTGTTCTATTTCTACTGGTCCTTTTTCCCCCCTCAGTATTTACTGTTAGCATTACTTTCAGTGTACTTTCTTTCCAATTTGGTCTCCCCCCCGGCACTCTTCCTGCCTCTAATTTGGTCTCTTCCTTCCTTCCTCTCTTCCTCCCTTGGCGCCTACTCACCCATACCAATTCTTCACATATCCTTACGTGTGTAGCTGATGCATCATAATTGTGTCTATGGACTTCAGCACTTAGATTTATTATAGCAGTGAGAGCTGGATAGGATCCCAGACGTTTTATTTTACATAGCGACAGATTTTCTTTTTTAACTCAGCACTAGAAGTAGTTGGAGTTCACCATCTTCCTCCCATCCTCCCCCAAAGAAAATTGACTTTCTAAGGGAAAAAAAGGTTTTCAATTGTGGGGGGTTTAGTGAGAAGTTGATATTTTCTGGGAAAACAAGACACTTTCCTTGAAAAATTCCATTTAGTTGAAAACCCAACTTTCAACAGAAAATTTGTAACCAACCTCCTCAGTACCTGAGGGCATCCATTGTTGTTGTGGGTTCTGAGCAGTTTTGAAAACCTGGCCCATGTTGTAGGTACTGAGGCTTTCTGACAATGCTGACAATAATGGCCTGTAATATTGCAGGGAAACCCCTTTATCTCTGATACCAACTTCAGATTCAGCTCAGAAGATCTCGCTCTCCAAACACCTCAAGGAGGTGCATATTGGGTTTATTTTCAGATCAAGCTTCACTTAAGTTCCTTCTCTCTTTACTCAGCATCAGTCTGTAATCCTCACACCATTAGAAAAGAAAGTTACTGCCCTTTTTCTCTTTGTTCATGCTATGCATAAAACAGAGGAGATTATCCTGTTACCAATTACCCTCTCTTTGCCTTCTGATGACTGGCTTCATACCCCTAAATACTATATTCTTTTTTACTGCTGTCATTTCAAGACATCGGGAGTCAAGGCCCTGTACAGCCCATAGCCTAAATTAATAATTGTGTGATGCAAGTAAAGTTTTTGAGTTGCTAGACAATTTCCAACCACTGCATTATACACTTTACACAGTAGCCTTGATAGATCAGAAGTTAGTGTAAAAAATGACAAAAAAACAAGAACTGTGATATTACACCTTCCCCTTTAAAGCTTATTCCCATTTTTCCAGCCAACTGAACTCAGATAGAAGATGTTACTATGAAGTGTCCATGGCTAAAAGAGAATTAAAGGCGATTTGGAGGTCAAACTCGATATGTTTTAAGATGTATCTGACACAGTTTATCAGGATGCATATGGCACTCCCAAATAGTGTCACCAGTATTTTATTGAAGTCTTCACCATTCACAAAACGTCTCAGACTTCCAGAAAATTGACGAGCAACCTATGATACCACTTAAAAATACTTCAGTTTACATTATATTCCATCACATAACATAATTTAGCAAATGAAATACACCAAAGACATGACAGGATAATGCAGCAGATGTGGGAACACTCACTTTGCATGTAACTGAAACTGTGTAAGCATCATTAATAGAGGCTGAAGGTTCCAAAATGGATGAAGACTTTCTGGTTTGCGTTAGGACTGCTGATTTAACAGGCTCTGTGGCTCCAGTATCATCATAACTCCTGTCACTGAGATTATACTAGCAAGAAGAATAAACATGACAAGGAAAACAGGAGCATGAAGCAGCTGCATAATTACATACCTCTGAAAAAGCCTTTAGATACATTTTTGAGTTTGTGAAGGGTGGGGTGAATATTTATAACAGGTTCATATTGAAGGCTGAATGAATAAGAGTGCTGAAGGAGAAGTATTTATCTGCCAAGCAAGAAATAAGGACAGAATTTCATAACCCCACATACAAATTAAATACATTGTAAAAACAACTAAGTAAACATTTGAGCACTAGGATAGGCTATTATAGGTAACTGTGTAAGAAGCATGCTAGGCTGTTGGACCAGGTAAAGGACCAAAAGGCTCCCCAATCTAAGAGCTAACTAGAACTACCACCTCTGAAGCAACCAGCAAGGTCTGAGGCTGCTATTGCTGCAGCAGAAGGTATGCGAAAGCACCATATGTTAGCTGCTACACCCACTGCCACACAGATCAGGACCTGCAGGTGCACACTGCTGCCAGCTCACTTATACGCAGCTTACCAGCTGTTCAGAGGAGACTTGTGCCTCTCCCAGACACTAAAATCCTCTGCCCAATGAGATCACAACCCATCACCAATCTTCCCTTACTCTGTGTAACTGGCAGTGTTGTTCCTGTCTCCACACACCCAGCAAAAGGGTATTGTTTTGTGGGAAAGGAGGGACTGGATTTTTAGAGGGTGGAGAAAATTAATTTTTGGAAGCAGAGGAAAGAATAATTTGTGATGGTTGAAGGAAAATTGAATGGATTTGGGGGGGGGGGGGGGGGGCGGGAGAAGCCAGATGGAATGGAGCTGAACACACACACAATCTTTGAAATGTATTCTGGTTGCTTAGAAAGAACTGCCCATTCAGGTCTGGAATTTGAATATACTTCTGGCAATTGTGTTTGCAAGCTAAAGGTCTAGAATTGAATTGCTTGACAAACCTCATATAGGACAGAGCGTCAAAGTTGTCTTAGCTTTTTGTGCTTAAGAGGAGACTGAAGGAAACATTGTCAGTTCTCACAAAATAAAATGCCCTGGCCAACCTCTGAACAACAAAAACTAAGCACTGTTGCAAAAGCTGGAGTGAGTTTGAAGGATGGAGTTGGGGAGAGAGAAATTGTAGTCCTTATGCTAAAGTAATTTATTGTGCTGTTAATGAAGGCCTCTGGGCACATTTCTTGAACTGACTCTCAGACACAAGAAAGTTACTTCTGGCGTACTAATGAAGATACTTTGTCCTAATATTTCTTTTCTTATTATGGAATAAGATGTAACAAAGTACAGCCCTACTGCAGAGAAGGAAAGGCTTTCCTTTCCCATTCATCTTCCTGGTCTGAAATACCACATGCTGGTGAAGAGAGATCATTTGATTCTCAATGTGGAAACAGCATTTGATGTAGGCCAGACTTACAGTATACTGTTCACAACATAATATAGGAAGTCAAGAGTGATATCATCTTCCTTGCTCCTGAAGAGAGCATCCGCTAAACATTTATTTTAAACAAACTAAGAAAATCTTGCCTGTCACTTGCTGTCATTCCAAGATCTTCATCTTAACCCCTGGAAAAAACAAACTTTTTTTTTAAAAAAATGGTAGTTTGAAGTTGAGCTCAGATTTCCACTGCTGTTTCGTTCCTTTCCTATTAGTCTGTTAGTCTTTAAGGTGCCACTGGACTCCTCGTTGTGTTTCCTTTCCTAATCATCCCTGGTTTTCCTTGCACATGTCTATTGGCACCAGAGCAGTCTTCAACTCCTTTATTTTATGTGTCTGTTTTTAAGTCAGTGTATTTCAGTAACCTTGATTGAGTTGCCTGTTTCCCAGCGAATGCCTGCCTGCCCCACTCCCTCAATATATATTTTTGGCTCCCTGTGTTGCCACTTACCCCCTGTGACTTCTATTTTTCTCACACAGCAGTACACTTAGGGTCAGTCCTGCGAGGTACTGAGTACCTTCAATACCCAGTGAAGTCATTCAGAGTTGAGCTCTCTAAATAGGGTGTTCATCAGCACCTTGTAGAAATGAGCCTCAAGTAAAATATTCCTACTCAGATCTAATTCTTCATTGAAACTACTGTACAGGGAGGAAAGGCAAAATAATAAGTTCTTCCAGCTTTGACCTAACATTTTACCTTCAGCCAAGTTTGTTCACCACTGGTTGAAACTCAGACATATCCATATAACACCTACCTACTCACACCTGCAGTATCTGGATCAGTCAGAAGCTGTGGAAGTCAAAAGTAACAGAAGAATCTGTTCATTGGGAATCCCTGGCCTCAATTTAGGAGGCTTGTGACAGGGTGCTAAGCAGAAAACTGCTTAGCTAACCCTCTGTCACTCCAGCTCCAATTTAGGGAGCTGAATTGGAGCTGGGTAGATCGCCTGGTCCTGACTGGGGAAGCTGGAACAGCTGCTGCCTCCTCAGGCTGGGGCTGGATAAGAGCCCCAGAGAAAGGAAGCCATGGAGGAGCTGTAAAGAGGGAAGCTGTAGTATAGGCCAAGCAGAGAGAGATAGCTTGCCTTCTCTCTCCTGCTGGTGGGCTATGTATATAGTGGAAAAGTGGTGGGAGCATGGCCTGTAAATAAAAGCACCAGGTGAGCACTGCACCAAGGTCTCTGTGTGACTTTCTCAGCCTAGCGGAGGCAGGAGCTAGGAGGGCCCTGCAGGGACCCCATTACAAGGCTGGGGGTGGGGGGGGGGAAGACAACTAGGGCTCCACTAGAATCATTAGACAGTAGCACCATAGTTAAGAGAAAAAAAAAAAAAACTAAATTGGGACACCAGAAAGCATAAGCTTTCAGAAATGGGTGACTAATTTAAACAAACAAACCCCTGACTGAATTTAATTTCCCAGCTATATATTTCATTCCAGTCTTTACTGCTTGTCGTGACATCAATGGGTAAACAATGATAACATTTTGCAAAATGAATCCTAATTTGCTGTACAGTGAGGGTTGCATAATTTCAAGTGTGGTCACATCTTACGTGCAACCTGCCAAATCTGAGTGTTTTTCACTTTTTTGTTTTGAAATGTCATGATACAGTAAGCAATGCAATATAGCAGTATAATAGACATTCTTCTCAAAAAGCTGCGGATTCCTGTCTTGGTCAGCTTTGGCAAAACTTTCTAGTTAGGAAAAAAATCAGCTTGTGTATTATGTTCCCTCATTCTTTATTAATGAGTGAATCTTCATAAACAGTCTTTGCTTCTGCTTTTGTGCCTGCTCCCTGCAGGTTAGTCTCTCCTTGAAATGAGAGAACACTCAGCCTGTGGCATTACAAATGGCTTTTATGGAAAAACTTATAACAGCACAAATTCTGGACAATATCTTCAGGTGATTAGTAAACAGCAGGAAAGGATGAACTCTTAGGAAATGAGGATGCTATTTTTATGGTAATCTCATTACTGGGAGAAAATGTCAGAATAAAACAACAATAAATATGAGAGACACAGAAGAGTTTCTAATTTTTTTTTTTTTACAAAGTTTTCAGTGAGATGTCAGCCTTTAAGGACGTAAGGCACAATAATGTCTCTGAAGAATAAAGAAATGCACTGATAACAAATCTATAGGCATATACATCATACACACAAATGACATCCAAGAACCACTGAAGACTGTAGCCAAGCTTTGTTATTTATTTCATTGCTGAAATGAAATAAATTGTTTTCAGGATGCTGAAATACTTACTAGTAGCATTAAATATAAGAGTTGCCATTAAATTTGTTCTTTGTCTCAGGCACTACAGATTTTGAATCCAGCCATGGTGGGGGTTGGGGGTTTCCCAAAGCAAGCTCTTTATCTTTTGGACTGCTGTGCTATATGGTTAGCTGTGGGAATGCAGCTAATTCTCCGCCATCACACCATATCCCCACTGACTCAGCAGGGTCAGGTAAATAGCAGCTGATGGGACATCAGCTTCCCATTCCTGTCCCACCCCTTGTCTGAGTGACTAGGCCTGTTGCTAGGCCTGTTGGTGCTTGAACTCCCTGAGACACTGTCCTTGTCTATACTACCACTTAAGCTGACGTAAGTTACATCACTTGGGGGTGTAAACCCCCCCCCCCCCGAGTGACATAACTTACGTCGACTTAACATGGTGTCTACACTGCGCTATGTTGGTGGGAGATGCTCTCCTGTCAACAAGCTTCCGCCTCTCATTGAGGTGGATTAATTACGTCGACAGGAGAGTGCTCTCCTGTTGACTTGTCTTCACCAGACCTGCTAAATTGATGCCGCTGCACTGATCGCAGCGGTGCCAATTTAGCATGGTAGTTAAGATAAGACCTAAATCCCTGCTTCTTTGTTTGGATATTACTCCTTGCTCCTGATACCATGTCTCATCCCCGCTGCTGCTACCATTCTTTGTTCCTGGTTCCTGCTTCCTCACCCTGACCCCTGATGCTGATTCTATCTTTGACTTTGGAGTGACATCTGACTCCAGCTCTGGCCTCGGTGTGGCTCTAATTCTGATTCTGGCTCTGATCACTGGGGTGACTTCTGATTCTGGATTGACCCTTGGAGTGGCTTCGGACTCTAACTCTGGGTTTAATCTATGGTGTGATTCCTGATCATGAACCCAACTCCATCCCTGGCTCTGAGCACTAGTTCTGACTGCATTGTCTGTGTCCTGACAATTGGACTGCTTTGGAATAGAAAAAGCAGTAACATAATGGCTGTGTATAACCACTGGTTAAATCCATGTGTCTGCTGCAGTGTTCAAAACTATCATGGTATTTTATAATATGAAGTGTCATGCTCTGTGATTGACTGAATTATAAAGTGCATGATAATGATCATGATTCTATTTTTGATCATAGCATGAAAGATGTTAAACAAGGCACTTTGTTTATAGGCTCTTGAATGTTCTGTTTTATTAATCCCTCCTATCATTTTCAAAGAGTGAGAATCACAGTTATCTAGTTTACTAGTGCATATATTTAGGCCAAAAATTCCAAACTTGGGTACTTAATGTTAGGCAACTAAACTAATATTTACACCTCAATTAAAGTGGCCTAAATTTCAGAAATGCTATGAAATCAGAGTTTTCACTGACAGTAGTTTAGATCCAATGAGAGGTTGGAATAGTCTCTTAAAATTATCAGAAGTTGTGTGAGTAACATGCAGAAATGTAAGCCAAGCATACATATAAATATATCCCTAGCATGCATCACCTAATTTCGCCAGCTGTCTATTTCAGAATTAGAATGAAGCTGAAATGTCTTTCAATCTATACCAAATTTTCCTCTGCCTTTGCAACACAAATGAAATATCTAGTCTCTGAGTTCTTCTGGCTTATAGGGTCGTTCCTTTAGTCAACAGCTGACCCATTTCTAGTTCCAATCTGATCAGGTCAGAAAATCTTGCCTGTATTCACAATCATGCTACCTTTGAGATCCAATACAACAATAAGTCAATGCCTGGAAATCCATAGGACTCCTACTTACAGTGTGATACTGTCCTTTCCCAGTTGTTCTGGCTGATTCAAATTAAACATTTACAGATCCTCATCTCATTGAGCTCTCTTGGTTCTTTCATATAACTTTCAGAGATGTCAAGAGGGTCTTTCCCAGTGCTGCCTTCAGCTCCATAAACTACAGTATTGTAGGCCACAAATTATCTTCACAAGGACTTCCCTACTGGGTAATAGAACATATTTTCACCTGTAGTCAAAGCAACGCAGGCACTGAGACTCAGCCTTATAGCAGTTTCCTTTTCTTGACTTCTCTGTCTTTCAGGTCACATGTCCTACTCTAGCTGAATTTTTCCCGCTGAGTCTGGTTGGCAAAGTCAGCCAGCTACTATACTCTATGTGGCCTTTTCCCCTTGAGTTCTGATTGGCTCCAGGCCACAAGTTTCTGGGCTGAATATGTGTGTGACATGCTGAATTGATTGTCTTTAGTAATGCTAGGTTCCTGGACCACTTATAGCTGAGCTCCCTGGCTTGCTTTCTGCATATTTGCATAAAAAACAGTTGAGTATAACAGATCCTCTCCCCCACTTTACAGTTCAGTTGTATTTGTATTCTATATAGGCTCTTGTCATAAATATAAAGGGAAGGGTAACCACCTTTCTGTATACAGTGCTATAAAATCCCTCCTGGCCAGAGGCAACATCCTATTACCTGTAAGGGTTCAGAAGCTCAGCTAACCTGGCTGGCACCTGACCCAAAGGACCAATAAGGGGACAAGATACTTTCAAATCTTTGGGGTGGGGGGAAGGTTTTTGTTTGTGCTCTTTGTTTACGCGGTTTGTTCTCTCTTGGGACTGAGAGAGGCCAGACAGAAATCCATCTTCTCCAACCCATTCTAATCCAAGTCTCCAATATTGCAACCAGTATAGGTAAACCAGGCAAGGCGGATTAGTTTTCCCTGTGTTAAGAGGGAGGTTTTTTCCTGTTTTCTGTAACTTTAAGGTTTTTCCCAGAGGGGGATCCTCTGTGTTTTGAATCTGAATACCTTGTAAAGTATTTTCCATCCCGATTTTACAGAGATGATCTTTACCTTTCTTTTTTTTTAATAAAATCCTTCTTTTAAGAACCTGACTGATTTTTCCATTGTTCCAAGATCCAGGGGTTTGTGTCTTTGCTGATTTTGTAAGAAATTGGTTAGGATATTATTCTCAAGGCTCCCCAGGAAAGGGGGTGTAGGGCTTGGGGGGATATTTTGGGGGAAGATGTCTCCAAGTAGTCTCTTTCCCTGTTCTTTGCTTAAAACGCTTGGTGGTGGCAACATACTATTCAAGGACAAGGCAAAGATTGTACCATGGGGAAGTTTTCAACCTAAGCTGGTAAGAATAAGCTTAGGGGGGTTTTCATGTGGGTCCCCACATCTGTACCCTAGAGTTCAGAGTGGGGAAGGAACCCTGACAGCTCTTATACTGCACCCATCACCCTGGTATTTGCTGCTCCTCCTTTCTCTGGGATTTTAATAAAAAAATAATATAGTATAAAAAGATGTGGGCGATGTTACTTTTTGCTAGTTGTGTTGTGTCATCTTTAAATTTATTCTGGAGCTTGAATGAATTCTGCCAGTTGTTGGCAGTGTGTTTGTTAATGGTTTTAAAATGTGCTTTTAATGGATGAAATGCACCCAGGGGCCTGGAGGGGGGAAGACAGTAGTTATATGCAAGTAAGCTAAAAACTGTTGCTATTAAAGAATGTCAGCTGAAATGTCCAGAGCACTTTCAACAAAGCCCTTTTCAAATACTGCTTTGACTCTACGATGACGAGTTTGATCCCTTGAGTGAGATAAGTGAGTATGCAAGTGACTTTAATTTTATTTTCATTCTGAGGTTTGGGGTTGACATGATTGCTCTCTAGATCAACTACAGCCATTTACTTTTTTGGCAGCCATTTACTTTTGAGTACTTTTTAAGTGCAGATGCCTCCAAAGGGTCATATCCAAGCCAATATGGATTATTTTCATATAAGATTTTGTAAGCTACTGTTTCAAATGCTTTACTGAAGTTGAGATATTAATTTAATATATTCTACGGTTCTCTTCAGAATTTGAAATTTAGAGTCACTGGTTTAGAAAATGTTTTGTAGAGGATGGAGGTTCTTGTGGCTGCAGTTATGAAAAATAATCAATGTTTTAGCTTCAAGGATGGATGAATCAGAGAATAAAAATTAGAAAGGTAACCTCCATCTAGTCAGAGTTCCTGAAGTGGTGGGAGGCTGAGAGTGAATCTTTTTCTAAAGGAAAGAGAGTGTGTATGTATGTGTGTTTTTTTGGCCACATTGATACCAGAACAGCTAGGTAGTGTAATGTGAATGAGCCTCATGTTGGAGTCAGTTACACTATAAATGGTTTGGATGATTAGCATGTCTATTCTTCTGTGGAGGAGTATGTTTTGGGCTCCAATGATACAGATGTACCCCAATGAGAGGCACTTGGTTTTGTGTCCTTTTGAGGGGCTGCATTTCCAGAAAGAGCCATATTCCTGGACTATTCAAGGTTAGATTGTGCCAGTACCTGCATACAAGTGCATGGTGAGGTGAGGGAGAAGGTGAAAAGGAACTTTTCCCAACCATAAGTGACTCGGTAGAGAAGTCAGCTGCGGAAAAAGCTCCCTTCTTGCTCCCCCTCCAGGCACAAGTTGCTTTAAAGATTCAGGAAGGGCTGGATAAGGATGTCTCCTATACTCCTTTGTATACTGAAGAGGATGGTATTAGTTGTTGTTATTATTATTATTTATTTGTATTGTAATCATATCTAGGAACCCCAGCCAAGGATCAGGACCCTATTGCGCTAAGTTCTGTACAAACACAAACAAAATGAGGAAAATATTACAACATCCCCAAGGGTAGAGCAATGGACAAACCTGTGTGCACTGCCCTGTAACGCCAAAGTAATTTTGACAGCATCAGCTGGAATTCTGATGGCTACATGACAGATCTGCACACCTGCCCCAGGATACCTGGGCCCATCAAGGGCACAATCTAGCCTAAGTTCCTAACTGCTTTAGCTATTATGTTCTGTTCCCAGTTGAGGTCTATTTTGAATGTCTAATTTGGCAAGATTTTTCAACCATGGTCTATCACACAAAATGTATTCAGTTCTAAAACCTGAGGTGTCTTGTTTTATTTTGGGGCTCTCATCTCTTGCAGCCCTGGAGGCAGGATAATATAGTTTGTGAGAAGGTCTGCTTTGTTTCATGAGGAGGGACGTTAGGGATGTTGTCTGCTTGAATGTACATTTATTCAGATCATAGAAATAAATAGGATATAATGTGTTAAAGTACAACGAGGTACTTAATCAATTATGGCAGTTAAACAATGTCTGATGGTGCACTACTTCCAGATTAATCTGGTTCCAAATGTACCTCTTTGGAAATGAAGTATCTTGTCCAAAATTCTAGCACTCTGAAAAATGTAATAGGCCTTTTCTACACAGTGGAATGTGGTGAAATTGTATTTTTTTTTAATATGTCATTCATGGGTGAGTCATGGTCAGGTTTGTAGTTTCAGATAAGGTCTCACCACAATCTGTTCTGTAACCGCTTCAAATCAATAGGCATGCCTTTCTTATTCACAGAGGATGGGAGCTTATAGCATAGACAAACTAAGCCAACCAGCATGTCTCCACTGAGATCAGGAGCAGGGATTGCAGACTGTGTCCTCTTTATACTTACAGGACATGTGGGTGGTAATTCAGTACAAAACCTCTTCAAACCCAGCTGTAAGTTTATTTTAATGAAAAAATTGTATGCCGCCTTCTCTTTGTTTTCAAGAAATCAATGCAGTGACAAGTCTACAGACTTTTTGTGGTGGGCAGATTGTCAGCTGGTGCAGATCAGCATAGCACCACTGAAGATCGTGGAGCTACGCTGATGTACACACACTGAAGATATATTGATGAGACCAAAAGTGAATGAGGGTACAGAGAAGGGAGATAGACAGAGAAATCACTAGCACTGCATGTGACTGACAAACACAGTAAGCTTGAATTATAATTAATTTGTTCATGGGCAGTAGAAGTGAATGGAGATCTCAGAGGCAAGAATGTAAACTCCATGGCAGAATATTAACATAGAAATCTTTCTGCTGATCTCTTCATCACATCAAAAGAGCATGGATCTGTAATGGCAACTTATTATATCTGTTACATTGCACCGTATCACCACTTCAGTTGTATGCACACAGCTATTCACAGGGTTGTAAGGAAAACTATAGGAGAGATGTTGCTTGAGGAGTTAAAAAATAAAACAATAATACTCCAAATGGATATACACTTAATGCTGGTATTTCCATAGTGTTTGAATTTCATGGGCACTTTTAGCATTGAGGTAATATTCACTATTTCACAGATGAACAAAACCAGCTCTGACCACTTATTCAGGATCAAGCTGAAAAGTAAATTATCTCAAAGAATAAGGGAATACTGTGAAACTTCTGTGCAAGTGTGACTTGAATAGAGATAACGTGCACTGACTGATCAAGAACTGAAAGCCTTTCTTGGATAAACCAGTTGCATGAGCCGCTGAATTTAAGAAATCCCCTCTTTAGGAGAACAAATGCTTTCTGTTTGTATTACAAATTCTAAATACATGTCTCCTCACCCACCAATCTGCACTAACCATTTCTGAAAGGGATGAAATACTCTTATCTTGCCAAAAGTGTCAGCTCAATCTGCATTCATGACATTTCAGACTTGGAAATTGCAGACTCACTAATGCCGCATACTGCAGGGGAGAAAAGTCCTTTATCCAAGCAGTAAAAGTATACTTAGTTTTTGATAATAAGAATATGATATTCTGTTACCATACTTCATTTACAGACATTCATTTCTGGTTTTCAAATAAAAGATACTATGCAGATGTACTTCAAATACTCTGAAATAGTTACAGGCCTTTATGATTTTTCTCATAGTTTAGATGCCAACAGTTTTGATTTGTCAGACTCATATCTACAAAATGTTTTTGACAACATTTGAATCTGCCAAGTTATTCCATAACTAATATAGACTGGTTCTGCTCTCAGCTACCCCAAGTGTAAATCTGGAATTACTCCAAAAATCAGTGTAGGTAATCTGGATTTTCTTCATTGGTAAATAAGAATAGAATTTGGTCCTAAATATACTCATATACTGCAACTGAAAATTGCAGACTCTTAAATAAAATCTCTTACCAGCAAAATAATGAAATGACAGTTACCGTTATTCTTTCAATATGGGCATCTTGAAAAAAAAATTATTCAGATGCAGTTGAAGTTTTTGTTTGTTTATTCTACTTTGAGATTGCTCTCATGGATTAAGACAAAGAACAATATTTGGGACCAGATTTTGTGTTCCACTCCAGCTCCTTCACCCCACTCCAGCAACATAAAGACGCCATTTGACTGGTAGAAGTTGTCCTTGAGAAATATCCCCAGAATAGGAGGGTTCATCAGGCAATGCAGAGCTCCTGGAACTGCTGTGTATCATTCCTGCTGTAGGGGGACATATGGGGACATGTCTGGGAAAGGAGTGTGATAGGGCACAGAGCATTACATTCCTTTCTCAACTGCCAGAACAACCCCTACAGTATTACAGCTGAGTTTCAATTAGAGCCCCCCAGAGGCTTCTCTAATTTGTGTCATAGGCCAGGTAGCCTGAATAGCCCCAGAAAAAGGGGAAGGTGTAAAGGTGGTCCTAAAGCAACCTTTACCTCTTATAGCAACCCTATGCCCCATTCCTGCATTGAGTAGAGCTCAAAAGGAAAGGAGAATCTGTCCGATGTTTATTCTGTGCTATATTTATGCTAATACACAGCATGTGAGGAAATAAACAATGGCAATAAGAGACACATTCCATCTAATGGCATTTCCCTTTGACTACAACGCAATATTCCATGGTACAATTTTAGATTTTTCAGGAATGAACATTGTACTTCATTCAACTCAAGCATTACAAATTGTATTTGTTCCTTCCCTGTGGCCAACATTCACAATGAGAGCGGGACACTAGCATAAATTAAGTTTCGTAAAAAATAATCTTCAGCCTCAAGAGAGGAGTTGTGTGCTGTTGCAGATTGACCAAATACTGGAAGCCACCCAAACCAAGAGCTACAGTAATGGAAAGAGAACAGCAAGTGCTGACTGTTCACTTCAACAGCTCAGGGACATTAAAATGGAACATACTAAAAAGGCTGCTGTCACACAGTATTCTGTGCTGTGCATACTATTTACTAACCCACACTGTTTTCTTTCTAATTCAAAGCTCGAACCTGCAAGGATTTACTCGAGGTGTAGTGCTCAATATTCTGAGTAGTCCTACTGACAATAGCAATTCCAGGCTTCCGATTGACATCTCTTTTATAGTACGGAGGTTCACATTCAAGTGCCCATACTGATCTCAACTGTGTTAAAGTGGCACTATAAATTTTAAATATTTAATGTAACATCAACATCATTTTGCTTTCCATAGCAGTGTCCCTGTTAAAAGAATACTAATGAATATTTCCTGTCAGGCCATTATTAGCTTTCTGGAAGAGAAAGCATGATCCAGTGATTAGGGGCTAGGAATTCTGGAGACCTGGGTATGATTCGCTGCTACGCCACAGACATCTTGTCTGACCTTGAGTAAGTCACTTAGTCTCTGTGTGCCTTTATTCTTCATCTGGGAATAATGGTACTTCCCTACCTCACAAGAGTGTTGTGAGGATAAATACATATAAAAGGATTGTGAGGTGCACAGATACTACACCCATGGAGACTGTATACATACTTTAGATAGCTAAGTATGTATACTTTGTTTAATCATCAGTTCATCCAAAGGTATTTATAATCTGTAGTATATTTCACTGACTGTGCATAGCCCTTGACAGTCTATGTTGCTTCAGGAAAATGAAGTACAACCGAGGATTAATTTTATTCCTTTTAAAAAATAAAAGATGGTGGTCGAATTTTCAAACTATTCATCTGTGCATGGCCTTTCATAGATTGGCGGGTGGAGTCAAATGTATGTTTGGTTGATGCATTTTGTTCCCCTCTGCCAGTGGAACTGGATGCCAGCATATGGTCCACTATTTTATAGGGAAGAGAAATGGCTGTTTTAAAAGAGCCATACTCACAGTTTGCTGATTCAGATTAAAGTTTGTTCATCCTTGTTTTCTGTTTACGCGCTAGAGCTCTGTGAAATAATCATCACAATATTTAAAATGCTTACTCTTCCCCCCCCCCCCCCTTTTCTGAGGGTTTCTACAGATTTGGAGTGTTTTGGTGCTGAACTCTACACCCCGTGCAGAAATTTATCCACCCTGTGGATGCCTGCAGTATGTGTAAGTGGCTAGGATTCACACTCCTAGCTCGTAGTATAGATGTCGTCTTAGAGAGCTGCAAAATCATGCAAATTTAAAACTGTACCTGTAAAATGGAATGTGTTGTCTCATGCAGAACAAATGGAATGCTTGCTTCCAGAGCACTCCTCCCATCCCCTACAAACTCACAACCATGAGGCAGCAGGAACAATATTGTGCAAACCAACCAATGTTCCCTCTAATTTTTGACAGGCCGTGTGTGCAAAAAATTTCTTCTGTGCAAAATGTTTGTGCGCGCGGTGTTTTGATGTGTGTGCGGGGTTTAGGATCTGTGTGCGCGTGCACACAGACACAGCTTAGAGGGAACAGTGAAACCAACCACTGGAAGCTGTTCTTGGCCCTCATCTGAGATGCCAGAAAGGTCATGAGGGAAAAGAAGTAGCATCAAACAGAAGTTTAGAGTATGTCTACACTAGAAGCTGGGTGTGATTCGCAGATTGCAAACATACACTCACGCTAGCTGTCATTTGAGCTAGCATGCTAAAAATAGTGTAGACATAGTAGCATAAGAAATGCTTGCGGCGGCATGGAGTAGCTGCTCTGAATATGTATCCATGGGGTTCAGGAGAGTTTGTACCCAGGGCAACTAGCCCTTGCTGTCAGTTCCTGCTGCCTATGCTACCATGTCTACACTACCATTTTAGTGTGCTACCTCAGATAAAGCTAGCTTGAGTATGCGTAACGGGCTAGGAATCACACTCCAAGCTCATAGTATAGATATAGCCTCATAGAGCTGCAAAATCATCATGGTGTGACCTCATGACTCATCAATGATGTTACATGATTTACTTTGGTTTCCAATGATAGCATGGATACATGGCAATGTAATGTCAGAATTTCTCAGTATCATTATTTGGTGGTACTCTGCAACTCCACGGAATGATTAAATAGCTCTGCCACTGTGCAAGGCTCCATCACTACTCCAGTAGAATTATTGTACTAGACAGATTCAATTAGCAACATATACCATGTTACTCAAATAACTACTTCCACAAGATAAACTATTTCCACCGGATAAACAGCATCATCCATGTTTGCAACACATTGTGATGCAGGCCCTATGGAATTTGCTGAAAACTTAGCTAATGCTGCCACGTCAGCTTTAAGCATTGTTTGTTTCTGTAGGTTTATTTCTTGGTTTAGTGCGGTTTCTTTTGTCCGAATACATTTCCATTTTAATGGTGACTTGCTCGGACACTGCTTTCTTTTGATATCATCTGGTGGGTGTACGTTGCACTTGCAATATGTTATTTTTGGATTGCACCATGGTCCCCATAGACATGCATTGACATTGCTTTGTTTCTCTTAACGCTGTACTGTAATTTCCCTAGACTTCAATGACATCATTTTGCCATAATACTTTGTCATTGTGATGACATTTTAACAGCAAGAAGCACTTGAATTACAATGTCAAGATGATAAAACAAAATGACATACCTACTGTAAATGTTGAAAAGCCAGTTTTCTAGCTTGGGTCCCCCCCCCGCAGTGAAAATGACCCATTTGGACACGAGAACCTACTGATGTTTTTTTTTTAAATTAGATAATTTTCCAGGGAAGATACTACAACTGCTTAGGGGACTGATCTGAAGACCACTGAAGTCAGTGGGAGTCTTCCCATTGACTTTAATGGGTGTTAGATCAGGTAGAGACATACCTGCAGAATCAGACCCTAGAAAGTGGAGAGGTGCTGGCATGGGAAACTGAGTCCAAATTATCTGGTGCACCACACTGGGTATTTAGATTTAGCAAAAACTTCAATATTGGAGTCATTGTTTAATTCTGTTACTAAAACAGAACCCTTCCTCTTCCATTTACATTTCCATTCAGTTAAATCTAACAACAGCTGCAATTCTACTGATTATATATAATATAATGTAAACTAGAATGAGGATAAAATCTGATAGCCATGATGGGGGAATGCCTTTTAATTCTGAAGACTAATGCTTCTGTTATTTAAATGCTAATAAAATGATTGATTTGAGTAAACCAGACATAGCAACCACTCCAAGGGTTTGTGAGCCATATTAGCAGTATGAATATGAGGATATGAGTAAATGGCAAGTTCTTGTTAAGTGTATATAAATATTCTCTACTATCTATCTAAAACTTTTCCTATTATTTTGTGTATGAGCTCTTGGCAAGGAGATAGAAGTAAAAAAATTGAAAACTTATTTATGTCCAAAGTATTCTGCAGGGAGGCTGGTGGAACCTGCTGTATTAATTTAAATGGACTTTATGGACCAAAGGTGTTAACTCAACTTCTGTCCAATATTAAACAGTGTTAAACAAGTTCAGAGTTTGGTATACAGAGGCCTTAGTACTACTAATAAAAATAATTTTAACCTTTTATTAAAGATACAGAAAAAGTAAAACTGTTAATAGCATTTCAAATGTAAAGTATTAAATAAGACTTTCATTTTAACATCATTTCTTGTTTCCTTTCCCTTTAGCTGGAGAAAGTTTTAGAACTCCACTCCATCCCAGCTCACCCCCTCCCGCACCCCATTTGGCAGTCTTTTAAATGGTATCAACTATGGTAATAACTGTCCTTTTGCAGAAAAGAGAAGTTAGTTGTGATGTGCTGGAACTGTTGTAGCTGCTGCTGTTCAAGTCTGATCCCATTTCATCTCAGGCAGTGTCTGTGATTCAACTGGAGCTGGTAGGGGTGACGATGTCATCTGGATCCCTTTCTCTGCCCTGATTTGTTCAGGACATCCTTCAGGATTAGGACAAAAAAGGTCTGGGGGTCTCAGAATTCAAGCTGTGATGGGACAAGTGTTTGTGCATGTCCCCTCTTCGTGGGTATGGGAAAAGCAATGAACAAAGTATTTTGTCCACTGATGTTCCACAATGGTTTGTCTGGTGTCTTCATTTGTTAGGCCCGAGATGACATCTTTTGTGGTAAATTAGTATTTCACACCTGGTAATGCTTCTCTCCTGACTGTGGGCACTTCTGGTTTCATAGCAAACACTTCCACAGTTATAGAGCAAACACTGAAATATTACCTTATAACATAGGATATAGATGCATTAGTTGAGAATAATGGATGCAGCAACTTAGAAACCTTTCATATAGTCAAAATTCTAAACTCATATGTATAAATCAAATACCTGTTTTAACAATATGAACACACAGGTGAGCTATACTGGTTTCCAAGTGTGCATTTGCCAGTGTTCAATGAGGGGTAGGAGCCTTGGCATGAGCTAGCATCTGGTCTACCAGTGTCACAACTTTGAGCTTGAACACCTGCTATCCATATTTTCATGCAGAAATCCAGGAGCCAGACAAATGGTGCTACTGAAAAAACAACAATTGCAGTCATTATATAGTGTATCATCAAATGTGAAATCTACCCTGAAGGTGCCACCTGTATAGGGGAGGAAGTGGTTCATTTTCTGTGCAAATTCAGCCCTTGGCTGCTATAATGAGACTGTAAACATGGCTATCGGTTCTGGCTATGGTTGGTATTTTTAATGCTGTGGATACCACTCCTTTAGGAATGGAATGAGGTCATCAGTTCCTTTTACGCTGGCCACTGAACAGGTGACTATCTGAAGATGTTTGACATGGTTGGGGTTTCATCTCTGAAGTCTGAAGAATGTATGACAAATATTGTACTTTGAAGGTTCATTCAGTGACCTGATCAGTAAGGTGGAAGGAGCACTGTCAGGAAGATGTCTGTGGTAAGAATACTAATTACAGTTAAGCAAGAGGAACTTCCTGTGCTGGAAAACACTGTATAACTGAAAATATTGGAATTATTTTGTCGCTATATTAATGGACTTGCTCCAAAACTCTCATCTTCAAAGACTAGGATAGCAGTGGGAATGTAAATGTAATGCAAATGTGTGGCCAACTAATTATATGCTAAAATAAACAGGTCTGCAATATGGCACTGTTCCTAGTGAAATCAACAACAAAGCTCCCATTGAATTCACCAGGAGCAGGCTTGGAACCTCTATTACAACTAGGGAGCTTGCTCTTGAAAAATGAATGTCAGAGGTTTCCAATTTTTTTTTTGCCTGCTTTGTTATCCTACATATTTTTGTTCTGATTCCAGATCCAGTTATTTCAAAATAGATATGGACCAAAACTGGTGTTATTTGTCTAAACCTCCTGAATTTTAAAGGTTAAGATAACATAGGAATAAAAATCCTTACCACCCTAATTTGGCTGACCCAAAACTTGACCACTGAGGTATTGTAGAATCAAAAGCCCTTCTCAGTGTGTACCCATCTCTGCTTGCTATACCGAGTGATATTGCTATATAAATTAATTAAATGAAACATTCTTTTTCAAAGCTAGAGTTCCCACCAAGGATGCATTTTGAGAATATGCTTCCAGGAAAGTAGCCATGTTTGCTATTGCTATTTTTCACCTTTGTAAAAGGTAAAGATTTAATTTACTTTATTATTATTTTAATAAGATTTCATGCCATACTTTCTGTGCATATTATTTTCAGGCACTAAACACCAAGCCTAGTTGTTAGTTAAACAGTCATTTCTATGCTTTTACAAGCAAAGCAGATTGTTGAACAGAAGATCATTTGAAACTGAGCTTGCCTAAAATGACCAAAAAAATATTTTTCTAATGTAACTGAGAAAGTATTCTTCTGAATTGTGTGTGTGTGTGTCTTTGAAATCCAGGATATTTTGCAATTTATCTGTACTACATAAAAGCTTTTCTGCAGAAATGATCACGTCCCCACTCCCCACAATGTTTTAGATCTATTAAAAGCTTAAAGGTTGCCAGTCACATGCAGTACAGTAGCGGTTCCCTATCAGACAGGAAATGAATAAATTTGAAAACAATAGCCTGCCTTTAGGGTTTTCAGAGGCCCTTGGGTATGATGGGTGTTCACTGTTTTGGTATCTGCCCTTCCCAGAGGTGGCAGGTCCAAACAGTTATCTAGTGTGCTCACAGGGGTTCAAGTATTTTTGTCTAGAAACAATGCATCTGCAATAAAGTACTTAGAGGAACAAATACATAGATTTGCACCCACAATGCAAGTACAAACTATACTTATCACAGAGTGTGTAATCCCATGCAGTATCTTTGGAGACCATTGTATACCATTTTATGAATGCTCTACATATCTTTGTGGGCAGAGAACTGTACTCAACTCCATACGGCAGAGCTACCCCAGCGCCTCCAGGAGTGGGTTGCATATAGTGGTTCAAATGGGTATCAGAGGCCCAAGGAAATAAACAAGGGGCTTTGTGCATAAGACACTGAGTTTAAATAGATTCAGGACCTTCTTTCTGATCCAGCAAATGAACATGCCCTTTTTTCAAAGGGAGGGTGTGGGGCAATCCTGCTGACAGTGTTGGAATTACTTTGGCCTGCCAGACCTCCCCTTGTGGAAGATGGATGATTTCTGATATGTTTCTTAGTGTGTGTTTACATCTTTGTATTCTTTTTTTTATATGTTTCCTCTGTATAATTTTGTCCTCTAAGTAAACTTACTCTGCTTATGAAGGTTGTCTGGCTAATGGTAAGAGAAGTGTCATTGTCCTTGGAGAGAAACTAAGGAACATTTGTCAGACCTGTTTGGGACAATCACAGTAAAGTGCAGGGGCTACCACCTAAAACCCTCATCAGAGGAGAGTTGGATGCAGGTGCCTGTCCAGAGTGAGATGAAAGCTAGAGGCCTGAGATTTGAGGGCCAGTATTTGAGCAGGGTTTGGAGCGGGGTTAAAGATGCAGTTGTTCTGACGCTGTGAAAGTTCCCACAGAAAAGAGGCAGACCATATCAAAATCTGACCCTTGAAGACTGTCTCATGGTTGGAGTAGGAGGCTGGGAGACAAGCTCCTGGGTTCTATTCCTTACTGATATACTGTTTGATTATGTATATTACATTTGCCTCTTTGTGCCTTAGTAGAATCCTGTAGGCTATGTATAATACTTACTTTGCAGAAGAGTAGACTGAGACTTAATTTCAATAAATGTTTGTCAAAAACTTTGTAAAAAGATATTCACACAGAACCATGGAAATAGAGGGCTGGAAGGGACTTCAAGAAGTCCTCAAATCCTACCCCCTCTGCTGAGACAGGACCAAGTAAACATAGACCATCTCTGACAAGTGTTTGTCCAACCTGTTTTCAAACACCTCCAGTGATGGGGATTCCACAACCTTCTTTGGAAACCTACTGCAGAGCTCACGTGCCCTTAGAGTTAGAGAGTTTTTTCCTAATATCTAACCTAAATCTCCCATGCTGCACATTAAGCCCATAACTTCTTGTCCTATCTTCAATGGACGAGTAGAGTGGGACAATTACTTCCCTGGTCTTACATCCAACACTCCTGTTAGTATACCTCAGGAAGATATTATCCTTTTTTACAGCTACATCAAATTATTGACTCACAATCTGTGATCCACTATAACTGCCAGATCCTTTTCAGCAGCACTACCACCTAGGCAATAGTTTCCCATTTTGTAGCTGTGCATTTGATTTTGCCTTTCTAAGGCTATGTCTACTCTACAGACCTTAAAGCAGCACAACTGTACTGCAAGAAATGTGCCACTGTAAGGTCTCCTGCGTAGCTGCTCTATGCCAGTGGGAGACACACTCCAACCAACGTAGTGCTGTCCATATTGATGCTTTTGTCGGTGAAACTTACGTTGGTCGGGGGGTGTTTTTTCACACCCCTGACCAACAAACATTTTGCCAACAAAAGTGCTAGTGTAGACAAAGGCTAATTGAAGTATTTTGCACTTGCCTTTACTGAATTTCACCTTGTTGAAATCAGACCAATTCTCCAATTTGTCAAGGTCATTTTTAATTCTAGTCCTGTCCTCCAAAGTGTGTGCAAACCCTATGAGCTTTGTGATATCTGCAATTTTTTCAAGCATATGCTCCACTCCATTATGCAAGTAATTCATGAAAATATTGAATAGTACTAGAACCAGGATTGACTGCTGTGGGACCCAAGTAGATACACCCTCCCAGTTTGACAATGAATACTGATAACCGCTTTTTGAATATGGTCTTTCAACCAGTTGTGCACTCACCTTATAGTAATTTCATCTAGACCACATATGAGAATGTTATTTGGAACTAACTAGGCCAAAAGCCTTACTAAAATCAAGATATATCACATATACTCCTTCCCCTTTTTCCACTAGGCCAGTGACCCTGTCAAAGAAGGAAATTAGGTTAGTTTGGCATGATTTGTTCTTAACAAATACATGCTGGCTAGTCCTTATAACTCTTTCATCCTCCAGGTGCTTATAAACTGATTGTTTAATAACTTGTTCCAGTATATTTTCAGGTGTCAAAGTTTGTCTGACTGTTCTATAATTCTCTGATTCCTTTTTTGTTCCCCTGTTTAAAGCTAGGTGCTATGTTTGCCCTTCTCCAGTCTCCTGGGACTGCAACCATCCTTCGGGAGTTCTCAAAGATAATTGCTTCAACTAGTTCCTTAAGTACTCTATAGTGAAGTTCATCAGGCTGACTTGAATACATCTAGCTTATTTAAATAGTCTTTAACTTTTTCTTTCCTTATTTTGGCTAAGGGTCAGATACTGATACCCTTCTTTTCCCCAGCCTGAGTAGCATCTTACTCTGCAAGTAGGCCCACAGAAGCCAGTGGGACTACTCATGGAGTAGGGTGATAATCAGCATGAATAAGGGTGTCAGAATTTGGCCCTAAATGGAACATGGAACTGAGAATTTTCAGGAAGCTCAACCTAGTTAATTGAATTTCACCAAGAAGGATGTTCATATAATGTATATTTATCAACAAATATGAGTGTATGGACACTGAGCTATATTTTGCATTTAAATATATTCATTTACAGGAACTGAATATATTTCATGTTACAGTACTGAGAACTAAAATGTAATCAAGTTCCATAAAAGGATTTTAAACGTATGTGTTCCTGTGTGGCACTCTCACGTACCATCATTCACCTTGGATAAAGGTACTGGTTTCTGGAAAGCTAAAGCATACTGTTGTTTTAAGACCTGACAGTAAACCTAAGGGAGCAGACAACAGGAAAATAATATTTACATTAAGCTGCTTTTTGTTAAATTACTCCCACCCTGTATAGAATTTAAGGGTATCCTCAATGTTTTGGCAATCAGCTGCATCAATGATTTTATTTTGAGGAAAAGTGGCATTCTGAAGAGTTGTTTATAAATTATTTTTTACAGATTGTTTTGACCTTTTTAGATTCCTGCTAAACTCAAGCTATCTGACAAAGCTTCATGACTCATTTCCCACCTGCTTTTTCAGGTGTATCACTCACGTCTATTAGGAGAGCGAATCCATCCCTCATTATCCTTGGGATACTGACACATCTGATGAATCAGATTTGACATCAGGAAGACTGGTTTCTTTCTTCTGTCTTAACTTTAATCACTGATTTGTATGAAGCAATGGCACTTTTTATTGAAAATAACTGGAAACCACAGCTAGCTAATTCTATTGTTATTTGTGATGAAAGATGATTTTCTTTAGCTCTGTGCAGACAATGAAGTGTTTCTGTTCAGCTACTGGTGTTTCAGTTTTACTCGGCACCTCTTATTATGCCAGGGCTTAGTCAGAGTCAGCATTACTACATACGCCAATTTACATCTATTTGCTGTTATCTATTGCTCCAAATTACCCATTTTTGTGAATATCTAACTGATGAGACAAACCGGTGACAATATTTAGATAAGAAATATTTCTAGAAAATAATGATCAGAACTGTCTTTCATATACCACTGCTCGTATTGCTTGGAGAGTCATTTAGCATTTCATAAATAAACATAAGCGGTTTATACATCCTTCAAATGAACATCTTTAAAATGGATGATCGCATGGCGGACAGGTGTGCATCTTTTATGCTAGAAACCTCATTGTACTTAGAAATCCCTTGGTCTGGCATATGACTGACAGGGAAGGATTTTATTATGGTAAAGGCACTAGACTAGGATGCAGGAAATATAGGTTCAATTCCTTATTCTGCCAGACACCTCCTATGTGACCTTGGGTGAAAATCTCTCTGTGCCTCACTCACCAATCTGTAAAATGGGGTGATGATGCTTGGTTTCTCCTACTTTTGTCTGTTTTGCCTATTTAGGTGGCAAGCCCTTCTGAGCAGGGTCTCTCTCGCTGACTGTGTGTGTGTACAGAACCGAGCATAATGAAAGCCTTGAATACATGAACACTACTTATGGTAACAAAATACAATTTGAATCAAGTGTTACAACATAGCTATAAATCTAGTATCTGAAACCTTTATAACACATTCAGTTTCCCTCATAACTTGTGTCATGCTTCAGGGAAAAGTTTATGAATAATCTGGCCTCTTTTTAAGGCTCAGGAGCACAGCAGCATGTTAATGAGGAATATCATTTTAGAAGGGCCTTCAGGTTAGATAATAGGAATCCTGAGTTGAAAATGTGTGGGATGTTTTCTTGGATTTGAGGGCAGTGTAATGTACTGATTAACCTGTTTGTATACTACAGCTGTTTACTGGCTGGACTATCTGAGCACCTCAAGTATAAATATTTGTCACTCTGATGACCGGGCCATAGAGAATACAAGCACTACTACTTCATTTAAGAAGCACTGACTTCCACAAATAATTAAGCAAATCTCATATGAAACTATAAGAGTGGGGAGACTAACAGAAGGTAGAAGCTCAGATGAAGATTGTCTTCAACTCAGGGAAGGTTCCTGTTGTGATTTGTATGTGATTCTGCTCTGGAGAAGTCCTCTTCTCTCAAGGCAAGCTTAATATGTAACTTATTTGACCAAGGTGCTAAGCATGTGCTTAAATTTCATTGATTTCTATTTTTAATTTATTACCATTTTCTAAGTAATACCTTAATCATATGCCCAATTCAGATGGATGTAAGTGCATGTTAAGCATTAAACTCTTGTGTAAGTATTTTGCTGAATCAGAGCCCAAGTTGTTAGCTCTTAAAGGATGTGTGTGTATATATATAAAATATTATAATATATATATACAAACACAGACCCCTAACAACTTGGGTCCTGATTCACAAAAGTACTTACACAAGACTTTAATGCTCAACATGCACTTACATCCATCCCAATTGGATATATATATACACCTTGAGAGCTAAGAGAGAGATTTCACTTTATAATTGAAAATTTTATAGCAATGTATTACTGTTAATGCTTCAAAATGATGCTTGTGTGTGGTTTAGTATTTAGGTTTCCATGTAAATACTGTTGTAAATAAACCATGGTGTTTTGTATTTATAACCAGTGAGTGTTGCCTATTTGAAAGTTTGAAAAGGGTACGGTTAACTTGAGAGATCTATCTTCAGAATATACTTAAGCCAGAGGCAATATGGGCCAGGAATGGGCATCTAGTGCAAAGTAGTTAAGACAAATTGGCACAGGTGACAGAGAGAGATGTAGGCAACAGACCAGATTCTAGCACCTGTTATGGTACCTTTCTTCCATTCCACTCGTGATAAAGCATAATAATGCTGGCTTCCTCAGCCTCCTAAGGATTCCTCTTGTGTAAGAAGAATCAGGTGATATACAGCTGACATTATCAGTTCTATGATACTCCTTTTCTTTGCCCCTAGCTCTGGGGTGTGGTCAACTCTTGCTCTGATCTGGTAAACCCCAGAGGTTGGAATGGTCCCTTGAGGACCATTGGCAGCTGGTAGCTTACTTACAGCACCAAGGAGACTGCTCTGAATTGTGCGTGGGTTGAAAAAGTCCCATGCTTTCAGAGGAACTACTCATACAAATAAAATAAAGCACAGTCTTTAGAACTTAAGTGGCTTGAAGCCTTCAGTTCAACGGGCACCACTCACATGCATAAAGTTAAGCACATGCTTAAATGTTTGCAGAATTGGAGCCTTGTGTTCTATCTCTCATAAATAACATAAGCAGTCTTGGGATCAAATAAATCACACACATACTCTCTAGTGGTTATAAAAACAAAAAGAAACCAGGTCACTTTTCTATTGTCCACTCGTTATTGGGGGGATGGGAGGAGACAGTTACACAATCTCTAATCATTTTACTGACTGTACTCTTCTATAAACTGCTGCCATTTGGCAGCAGAGAAGTGCTATGTCTAATTAAGCCACTTTCCCAATTTCCACTGTAATCCAGTCATTGTTAGCATCACAAATCCTTTTTTCAGTCTTCCTTTGATACCTACATGCTTATAGCAACTGCTCCTTTCCTTTCTATCAGATATATTCTTCTTCTTTGTAGAGAAGATTTTTACAAGCATTGCATGGTTTTATTATTCCGTATGAGATTGACAGCTTTTTAAAAAAGTTAAAAGCTAAAGAAAACACAGCAACAAGCAAGGCAAAATAGAAATGGATGGGCACTAAACTAAACTACCTACTACACAGGAGGAAATCTATTTGCTTCAGGAGACCAACCTGACTTGCCAATTAGACATGAAGATCAGACAGCAGGTAGCAGGTTTTCAGCTTATTTATATTGTTGGCCAGAAGGCAATAGAAACTTCTCTCCTAATTTTCCTGCAAATTGACAAATTGCGATTGAAAGATGCAGAGATTAGAACTAAAATAAATTCCTACTACACATGTGACATCAAATACCCTTTGATCACTTGCAGAAGCTTCACCTCAACTGACAAGCTCATCTTTCTGTGTCAAAAATTAAAGGTTCTCAAATCTTTCTATCCAACTTTGCTCTCACCACACTGAATCTAAATTTCCTCAAGTACTTTTGCCAAATCAGCCTGGCTAATGGCCAACTGGCTTTGAAAGATAACTAGTCTTCCTAGTGGTACTGGTGGGCCTGACAGATGCAGTAAGAGACCTCTGCAGTTAGGATTTGATATAATGCCCATTGAAGTCAGTGGAAGAATTCGTATTTAATTCAGTGGGTTTTGGATTGGGCCCTTAGTCAATTTGCAATTTAGTGTCATAAATCTAGCAGAAAGCTGCTTTTATTATACCTTCCAGAATTCCTGTTACAGGTAGTCAGTTGGCAAAAAATAAGCCTTCTGTTGTTCAGCTGATGAATATGCCACTTTCCTTTTTCTATTCTGGAGTAGAAAAAATATCCTTGTATTCACAGGTTCCTTCTTCAATTCTTTCATAGGCATAGCCAAATATCAAGTCAAGGTACAACCAAGGACTAGTACAGATTCTGTTTGTGAAATCCAATTTCACAATGGAACGAGCTGGTGAGCGTTAATAATCATAATGTATTTCACTTGCTGCAAGGATACTCAAATGGCTGAATGATTAAAAAAATTGGTGTCAGAGGACAGAGTTCTAAGTATTCAGCAACACAGAAAAGGCAAAACTGTCTAAAATTTGAGCAGTTTCCCTTTAAATTACTAAAAAATGGAACAAAACTAAAAACTTTTGTAAGATTGTAGAAATTGGAGTTGAAAATGTTCAGGTTGTTGATCACACTTTATATTAAGGTCTCATTTATAAATGATTATAAAGGATGGATAGCATGGTACACGTAGTGTGTTATATAGATGATTATAAACCACAGTAATAAACAAGCTGTGGACCTATGGGACTTTATAACAATTGATTGACCATTCCATCTATTAATCATTTATTAATTACTTATAAATAGAACTATAGTAAAATGTGTGACCAAATAATCTAACCTATTTCTCTGTTAATTCAAGATTTTCCCTTTAATATATTTTTAGTGTATCCCATTTTAGCTTTAAGAAATGAGGTTCCTACTAGAGCTGTGAAAACGCCACAGGTGCTGGTATACATGGTGTCATGAAGTGGGACTACAAATTTTATTGGGTAGAACCTCTCTCAAACCTGAGCTGAAGTTTGTATTCAGTAACAAACCAAAACATCAGGCAATTTCTGAGTGTCTAATATTTGGTGCAGTTCTGTCTTTTATTGCATCCCTTGGAAGTTCGTGTAACCACCTGTTAATTTTCTCTTCCTCGTCTAAAATAAAACTAAAATGATTTTGTTGCTTGGAATGAGACATTTTGTATTGGTTCTGTGTAGAAATCGTTCAAATTTCTGGACAGGTTGATATCAATAAAATGTCCAATAAATGTAAACCTAGTACAGATATAAATAAATAAAATCTAAACATTTGGCGAGTTTTAGGATGGACTTTTTATAACATTTATTGTCAATATATTGATAAATATTCTCCTACATTTACCTTCCTTATCGAGGTCTGAATTGTGTCAAGCTGGAAAGGGAGAATCCGTTCCATTTCACTGGTATGCCAAAAGTAAGTGGCCAATCCCTTATGTTCTTACTCATGGGCCCATGCTGCTTCTGCATGCTGATACAGAAGGGACAGTACACCAATGTAAGCATGGGGCGGTAGGCAGGTCCACCTTGCAACATATTCCCCTTTCCTATCAGCCCTGAGAGAACCTCTCACAGACAGCTGCCAGATTCCAGCTGAGTAGAGCAGGAGAATAAGGCTTCCCTCAGTTACCCCATCCCCTCTTCCTGCTAAACTCATGGGAAACTGTCCCAAGTTAATAGTCTGCAGAATTCATTTGGATGTTGTTTTCCTTTCTGTACTGTGGAGCCTGTGCTTCCAGGGGAGTTTTGAAGGCAGAGATAGTACAGGAGGCCTGGAAGTTTAGCTTCTGAGGGACCCATCTTGTCTAGGGGGCTGTAGGACTAGATAACTGAGAACAGGAAATGGGCATCTGCATGGATACCATTTGACTCCTATAGATACCTCTAGATTTGCATTGATCTCAAGGGATTTGTGGGTTAGTGGAGTGGAGAGTCTCCAGAATGAGTAGGAATGGACTTTCCTGTTTCATACCTGGCTTATTTTTATGTACAGTAAAGGAAAGAGGGGATTGTTGCATTCAGCTTTATTAGTCCTTTTTCTGTCAAAATTCCGAGGGCCAGAACCTCAACTGGTATAAATTGATGTAGCTTCACCAAAATAAACCAAGGTATGCTGATCTATACGAGCTGGGCATCTGAAACCCGATGCCTTCAATCATTTTTCCATGAATTCAGGATTTTCCCCAAAAGAAGTTTCATTTCTCAGCTGCATTTTACAAACAGTACATTTGCTAAAACAGGAGCTCAGATTTTTGCTTTCTTTTGTGCAATGTCACTTACTGTTGAAATACGGGGACTAAAATATGAACAAACTATGTTGCTAATAAGCATACTTCACAGTTGGATACAATTTCTGCTTATGCACAAAGCCCTGCTTTTCTGGACTCGATTAAAAACTTTTAAAGTTACAGAATAGAAAACAGAAAATGGTTTTGCTACTGTAATAATTACATCTTTCTGCATACTATAATTAAAAAAAAACACGAGTTGGAATAGATGCACTAGCAAGTTATAAATCAGTTTTGCCATTTTCCTGTTATTACTGAACATGAAAGAATTATATAGATTTATGTTCAGGTAATTCATCACTTTCTGTCCATTATCCTGTAGGTAATTTATTATATTCATAATAACTGATTCTCAAACCCATTATATTCAATACTGAGATATTCAGGAGTCTATAAAATTGAAGAGGAAAAGAAAAAAAAACCTGAATACTTAGTATGCAGCCTTGGTACGGTACAGATAGAAGAATTATTTTTTTTGAATTTCAAAAGTAAAAAACAGATTTTACCTGCTGGATCAGTGCCATGGATGAGAGTGAAAGCATCTGATATGACAGCTAGCAGCAGATTAAGAAGCAGAGCTCAGCTAAAAACTGCAAGCCAAGTCTCCTAATGGTTGCTGTTTCAGCTTTCACAACATAAACACATCAGCTCTATTTGGCACCTTTTTGGTATGTGAAAACTTAGTCAGCTTTACTACCTGTACAGCATTTTACATGTATTAGCCATACTGTTCTAGCTTCTGTTTTTGAAAGTGTTGTTCTTATAATACTATACCTAGCCTTGCTTAACTACCATATAGCCACTTCTGATCATTCAGTACATGAAAGTGCTAAAAACGGTATTGATTTCACATCCCAAAATAAAGATAAAAAAAAAAAGTTGCACAGACAATCTAGTCAAAAAGACTATTGACCAATGGGGTCATACCCTTTTATAATATGCTGTAGAGCTGCTAATATTAATGGAAAAATGAATTTTTCCCTAACCACAGTATCCAGCTCTTCACCAAATGTGACTAAATAATTGTGCTCTCTTCTATAGAGTGATGAGCCTCTTCTCTGAGGTACACTAAAGTCTCATCTCATCCATATGCCAAACTATGCAGGACTCATTGCTTCAGCTTTGTCTGTCTTTTATTTGAACTACTACAGACTGGTAGTTTGACTCCTTTCTATGGGGAAAGTACTGTATATTGCACTGTGGATTTTAAAAATAATGTGTGGATTCAGGGATTATTATAGCACATAGCACATCACTGGTCACTTTCAACCCACTGGATAAACTGCTACAATAAAAAATGAACTCTGAACCCATTAAGATGGCATAAACCTGCACAAGCATAAAAAACATTATAAAAATGTATGCTGTATTAACAGTCAATTTACAGAAGATAAAGGTGGTGACTAAAAATTTGGTGCCCTTCTCAGTGAAATGTGCACGACTTTGAACAAGCTATTGGGGGATATAGCTAAACAATCTTCAGAACATGCTGCAAGAACTGCCTGTTTACCAAAGCCTCCCAGTCGCAACAGAAGACACAGGAATATTACCTTGAAAAAAACAAACGTATTAACTGCTGGTTGTGTCATCAGCTAGGCCTGAACATGGGGCTTGCCTCGCTAAAGCATAGGCCTTTCCCAAGTGCACTAAATGACTAACTGTTCCAGCTAGAGCAGTAGGTTGTAGCTCTCCTCCACAGCTGAGCCACAGAGGACTGCACCACAACTAAGGACAGGAAGGACAGCTCTGCTTTATGGGGGAGGGAAGAAGGTCAGAAGCTGCCGTAAAAAAGGTGGTCAGCTTTGCAGCAATGACTCACACCCCCGCCAGGAATGTGAAGTCCGAAGGGCATAAAGGTACGAAACCTGGGTGGGGAAAGTTTCTTTGAAAGGTGGTAGGCCATATGTCGCAACTTATTTTGTAAGGTTGGGCAGATGTCCAGTGCAGGTACTCCAATAGGGAAGGCAGACAGTGACCAGATAAATGGCCTGGTAAATTACTTAAAAGGAGGTACTGGATAAAGGAACAGAATGGGGGACGGGTTTGGGGACTGCTCTGATCGGTATGGGAGGGAGCCATCCTCCCCAGCCCCCACCCCCGTTCTCATAGCCTATGGTAAGGTCCAAGCCATGGGTCAGCTGGGGTACCTGGATGGAAACAATACAGTACAGAACCAACAGGCTTGGCTGCAAGCCCCACATAGTGGTGATAGCTAGGAACAATAAGGCCATTGAAGTCAAAGACCACACCTTGGGGTAACTGACATGAGGAAGACTACTTTGGCCACTCCCAAAAAATACTCCTCCTCTCTATGGTAGTTGGTCTGTAGTAATCCCCAGAGGGGAGAGAAATGGGCAGGATCTGCAGAGAGTTGATGGAAGAGTGGGTCCTGGAGTTGATGTCAATGAGTTTCATATCTCTACCTATTTATACCATTGTGAGAGGTGGCTGTCTGATTATAAACCCCAGCTAAAAAAAATTACCAAAGAACCATGAAATCATAACTTAAAGTTAGTTGAATATTTTAATATTGAAACCAAATGACTCTTTAATGTCTAAGCAACAACCTCAAAGACAATTAAAGATTCCTCCTTAGATTTCAGTTCTCATGTGGTAGCTAATCCTTTATTCCTCCACTTTCTCCCCCACCCCTCAACCATCAACACAGATAAAATAGTTTTAAGTTTCTTAGGATACATACCCTAAAAATAAAAAATAAAAAGCCTGGGATATCTCCCAGTTAATACAGACAAAAGGAAAAAAAGAAAAATAAGATAACAGACGTGGTTGCAAACTGTTCAGTTCTTGTAATCGTCTGGCCTGTCATGGGTAAGGTGATACAATTGCAGCCAAGAAGCCTGACAGTTATGTTGCTGGCACAGTGCTTCATGATAGCAGTATTTTCAGGGATAAGGAGACTGTTCAAAGGCTGGCATAGCCTATTTATTTCTGTCATGACTTCCTTCCCCGGAGGTGATCAGTTTCGGGATTCTAGAATGCCAGTCTTCTCTCGGGTGGCATATTGTCCCCCAAGACACAAAAGAGCTTGATTTTTAGGAACCAAGGCCACTTTTAAGGAAGTAAGCCACTCCACCCCAGAGTGAAAAGGCTGTGTCCTTTCTCAAATTCTATAATTGGTTGCAAAGACCCTATAAAAACCACTAGCCACAAAACATGCATCTATCAGCAACATTAAATATAAACATGGACTCCTGTGACACCATCTCTCTTGCAAACAAGACAGTTTGTGAATCTTTATATTTTAAGAACTGGGTCATAAGTCACACAGCTTATCCCTTTGGAAATTTCAATCCAAACAAAAAAAAGTTACTTTAAAACTTATCAGGATAGAACTATTTACAATAAAAGTAATTAAGGGTTATACAAGACCTGTATTCTCATATATGTGATTTCTCTCTCACTAGGATATCTGTTCCTCTGGTCTTCATCTGGCCTATCCATCCTTAGATTCAGTCAGACCAGTATAGAACCAGATTACTGTATCTGAGAGTAATGGGTGCATTAGCCTCTTAGTTCTACATAGAAGAAGAATATAGGATTCAATTAATTATTACAATGGTGATTGGGATGTAAGTGAATACCATTCCTGTCATAAGATCTTAGGCAAAGTATATTGCATTTTACAATGAGTCAGAGTGAGCAAAAGCCATTGTTTACAATATGCTTATTTTATATTTGATGTTTTCTCCATTTTTTCCTTTGCTGCTGTTGGCATATTTTTATTTTGAACTAGGGTCTAGTAACCCCCTCCAAGTATTTTGATGCAATTTTTCTTCTAACAACATATTCATTAAAACAGCCGTATTTGAAGGATGGGAGAGAAAGGCTACATAACAAAACAAACAAAAAAAAAACTGACTTGGATGGAGCTCTGCTGTCTTCCAGAGATGTCAGTCTGAGAATATATAGGTACCTCCTTAAACCAAAGTGTTATATAAAACAAAGCATGCACGCACACACACACACACACACACACACATTTGATTTTAGTCCTTGGGAAAGGTACAGGATTATCAGATCTTTCAAAAAGGACCTCTATTTATCCTCAGCTGAATGTGCCATTTTTTCAAGGTAACTGTCAGGCCAGTAGTTCCCTGGAAGGGCAGTAACACTGTAAGTCAACTTCTACTACATGTGATGTAGTAGTAAATGAAAATAAGGCCATATTTTGAAGTCTATTCATTTTTCACTCAGTCCTATCTTCGGACAGCATCAGTCTCATTAATTAAGATTAGGCAATGACTTCAGAATTGGACCCACTGTGTTTTGAATGCCCTCTAGTGGTAGTTCTCATTATAGTACTTTTTAGTGCAGGAATTGTCTGTTTATGCTACTCAGGTTCTTTGTACAGGAAATTGGGTATGCTGCAATTTCGATTGTGAAAATAAAATATGTGGCGACTCGCTGACTGAAGCCCTCAAGCTCTCTCTTTTTTTTTTTCACTGAAATCTCATGTGTGTATACTAGGCTACAGATTTGGTGAGGACGAGATGAACTTGTAAGGAAAAGCACACTGCTGCTAAAAAGAAAGGACAAAAACAAAATATTGCACCTACGCAAAGCAACAGACTACAAGGAAAATTAAAAGAAATTATGCCTGTTTTCTAGAGATGCTGGAGCAGTGGGCAATTGATAATAAATGACTGAAGAAAAACAGCAGATACATTGACAGTAATAGGGCCCATAGCCTATTGGCTACTAAAGAATTTAGTACAGTGATACCTAGACTAAGGCTCACAAGCCGCAAGTGGCTCTTTAAAGTGTCTCCTGCAGCTCTTTGCAGCACAGGATATTAAAACACTGTGTGATTTATTTTAGCCAATCTAAGTTACTAACCAATCAGGATGCCTTTACTACATCGTTAACCAATTGTAGTTGATAAAGTAATAATGCTTGAGGTCAGTCATTTTGTGGTGAAAATTTTTATATTATACGAAATGAAACAATGAATTAACACTATTGTGGCTCTTCTGGATAATGTTGATCACTAATTTGGCTCCACAATCACTAAGATCTGAGTATCAGTGACTTAAAAGCATCAAATAAACCAAATGAGATACCATTTGGAGAGCTCATCCACTTACTGAAAAACTACTTGAGAACTGAAGCATTGTTTACTGCAGAGCATTTCAGATTTCATGTGTTTCTGATTATACTGTATATTTAAAGCAAAATTTCTACATCCGCCCCTTATTCTCCTACTTGGACCTCGTCAGACTGTGATTCTGCATCTGGCATGGAGAAGAGATTTTTCTCTTCCCAATGCTCCCCCTCAAACAAATGGACAGCAAGAATCAGAGTTTATCAGGAGCTCTGGCTGCACCCTTATGGCTCACTAGCCAGAGTAAAGATGAGGCACACAGGGAAGAATACACTGCACCTTGGGAAGGGCTGAAGTAACTCACTTCACACTCAAAGCAGAAAAGGAGTATGTGCAGAACTGTGACTGTATGGGTCTTGGTATACCCCTGATCTACCACTGTGGCTGTGAAAGCTACATGCCACCTGTTTGTTACACAGGGCAGATTGTAAAGCCACAATCTACTCCCATGATTTCAGTATGGCCATTCACAGAACAGGCACTAATCAATGTGAGTAAGGGTATCAGCATCTGGCTCTAAATGAAGTATTCTTAGACATTGTGATATGTGGACTAAAACTTTGAGCAGAAAAATATGCGAAGCATTTCCTCCCAAATGAGCTTGTGAAAAAGAATAAATAGTTGCTATGGAGAGGGGCCAGCAAAACTGTTGCAAATGTGGGATAAACCAAATATCTTGAAAATACAGATATAAATCTGGGAAGTGTCAGGTAGGCTGTAAAATCAGACCAATTAGTATAAAAACAATCAAACAAAAAAAGGGGGAGGGAGACTCAGTATGTTGAAAAGTCCCAGGGATTTTCATCTTGAATGGTAGTTTGGGAATATTTACAGTTAATGCAGCCAGTAAGTGAGAGAAGAGAGTGGCCCTCTAAAAATTGTTTAAAGGTATGCCTTTGTCAGCAGTGTCATAGAATCATAGAATATCAGGGTTGGAAGGGACCTCAGGAGGTCATCTAGTCTAAACCCCTGCTCAAAGCAGGACCAATCCCCAATTTAATCATCCCAGACAGGACTTTGTCAAGCCTGACCTTAAAAACCTCGAAGGAAGCAGTTTCCCCCACCTCCCTAGGTAACCCATTCCAGTGCTTCACCATCCTCCTAGTGAAATAGTGTTTCCTAATATCCAACCTAAACCTCCCCCACTGCAACTTGAGACCATTATTCCTTGTTCTGTCATCTGGTACCACTGAGAACAGTCTAGATCCATCCTCTTTGGAACCCCCTTTCAGGTAGTTGAAAGCAGCTATCAAATCTCCCCTCATTCTTCTCTTCTGCAGACTAAATAATCCCAGTTCCCTCAGCCTCGCCTCATAAGTCATGTGCTCCAGCCCCCTAATCATTTTTGTTGCCCTCCGCTGGACGTTTTCCAATTTTTCCACATCCTTCTTGTAGTGTGAGGCCCCAAAGTGGACACAGTACTCCAGATGAGGCCTCACCAATGTCGAATAGAGGGGAATGATCACGTCCCTTGATCTGCTGGCAATGCTCCTATTTATACATCCCAAAATGCCATTAGCCATCTTGGCCACAAGGGCACACTGTTGACTCACATCCAGCTTCTCGTCCACTGTAACCCCTAGGTCCTTTTCTGCAGAACTGCTGCCTAGCCAGTTGGTCCCTAGTCTGTAGCAGCGCATGCAATTCTTCCCTCCTAAGTGCAGGACTCTGCACTTGTCCTTGTTGAACCTCATCAGATTTCTTCTGGCCCCATCCTCTAATTTGTCTAGGTCCCTCTGTATCCTATCCCTTCCCTCCAGTGTATCTACATCTCCTCCCAGTTTAGTGTCATCTGCAAACTTGCTGAGGGTGCAACCTACGCCGTCCTCCAGATCATTTAATGAAGATATTGAACAAAACCAGCCACAGGACCGACCCTTGGGGCACTCCGCTTAATACCAGCTGCCAACTAGACATGGAGCCATTGATCACTACCCATTGAGCCCGACGATCTAGCCAGCTTTCTATCCACCTTATAGTCCATTCTTCCAGCCCATACTTTAACTCGCTGGCAAGAATACTGTGGGAGACCATGTCAAAAGCTTTGTTAAAGTCAAGGAATAACACATCCACCGCTTTCCCCTCATCCACAGAGCCAGTTATCTTGTCATAGAAGGCAATTAGGTTAGTCAGGCATGACTTGTCCGTGGTAAATCCATGCTGACTGTTCCTGATCACTTTCCTCTACTCAAAGTGCTTCAAAATTGATTCCTTGAGGAACTGCTCCATGATTTTTCCAGGGACTGCGGTGAGGCTGACTGGCCTGTTGTTCCCCGGATCCTCCTCCTTCCCTTTTTAAAAGATGGGCACTACATTAGCCTTTTTCCAGTCATCCGGGACCTCCCCCGATCACCATGAGTTTTCAAAGATAATGGCCAACGGCTCTGCAATCACACCCGCCAACTCCTTTAGCACCCTCGGATGCAGTGCATCCGGCCCCATGAACTTGTGCTCGTTCAGCTTTTCTAAATAGTCCCAAACCACTTCTTTCTCCACAAAGGACTGGTCACCTCCTCCCCATACTGTGCTGCCCAGTGCAGTAGTCTGGGAGCTGACCTTGTTCGTGAAGACAGAGGCAAAAAAAAGCATTGAGTACATTAGCTTTTTCCACATCCTCTGTCACTAGGTTGCCTCCCCCATTCAGTAAGGGGCCCGCACTTTCCGTGACCTTCTTCTTATCAGTTTTGCCAGAAAAAAATGAGTGTTTCATATTTACAACTTGAAAGTACCACTGTACAATTACAAACCTAGAACTCCTTGTCAAATATGAAGAACTCTCAAATATCACAACAGGAAAGCCCACCTTTAACAGGCAGAAATTAGCTAAAGCATCTTCAGCTAAATGGGTCAGTATTTATTGTTTGGACAGAACAGAAATACCCCTGCACATCAAAGTAAAAAGTGTGAGGCTGCTACAGGATCCAATAACCAAATAATATACATTACTTGAAAGATTACATTGTTGTCTAGAGCCCAGACAAAGCATGTACATAAAGAAGTAACAAATTTAGATAGAGTTAGGTCAATGCCAAGTTCTTTTGAAAGTTCCTTCTTTAGTGTATGGTCGTGTACTAGTCAAGAAGGGTGCAGGGGAGGGGAGTAACTGAACAGTTAACAGAAGGATAAAGCCTGGAAATGGTGAAAGGTGCATGTAATTCTGTTCTCAGTTAATACAGAAATCTGCTATTATATAACTATGCATTGGTTATTTTTATTTTCATTATGTTGACACTAACAAACCACTCAGCTTAGCATAATCTTAAAAAGTGCAAGCTGTGATATTGCACAAATTGAAAAAGTATTGCTAGCTGTATTGTTGCTGTGTCCAAGTTCTGCATGGTCAGGAATTCATCATAGTTACCATAGACAAGCCCTGGATGGCTATTTTAAATCCCAAACCATAGAGG
Source organism: Chelonia mydas (assembly GCF_015237465.2). Classification (NCBI taxonomy): domain Eukaryota; kingdom Metazoa; phylum Chordata; order Testudines; family Cheloniidae; genus Chelonia; species Chelonia mydas. The sequence continues at coordinate 58,361,708 of NC_057854.1, forward strand.
ATCCAAAATTAGGTGAAGAATTGTTCTTATTTGTCTATACTGTGATGATACTGAATACTGAAAATCAAAAGACCAATGCCAACCATTTTCTGAGACTACCCTGTAAACTTCAGAGCGTTCTGTGGAAAGTGGTAGGTTGTCTCCCTTTTCAAATGTCCTAAATGCTGAGAAAAGAAAAATGAAATGATCTTAGCTTTGTCCAGAACATATTTTTTTAACTAATGAACTGGTGAATTCCACACATTGTTTTCAGATATATCCTGGTGATAACTCCTAAAGCAACAGTTAAGATATACTTTAACCTTATCATCTAAGAACAGTTGAAAAAAATCAAGAGAAACACAAAGTGCACTAGGACCAAGCCCATGTTAAACTCTGGGAACCTAATATCAATGAGAAAGTGAGTGAGACTATGATCAGTCCAGGAGAAGGGAAAATGGGAATTCTGAACCATTGTAAAGAGGTTCTGTCCTTTCTGTGTATGTGGTTCACATTGTATCTATGATGTTCAGCTTACATAGAATCATAGGACTGGAAGGAACCTTGAGAGGTCATCTAGTCTAGTCCCCTGCCCTCATGGCAGGACTAAGTATTATCTAGAACGTCAGTCTCTGGAGATCGTAAAAGATAAAATTTCCCAGAATCAGTTAAAAACTCTGAGCAAGAATCGTTTTCATGTCCTGAGAATGTAGGAATTCATGTGCACCTACCACAAAACCAGCTGGTACCTACACAGTATCAAGGGAAGTGACTAGCCAATGTTTGGGTTCTATGGAACTACAGAACACATAGTTCTGACAGCTCTGAATGAACATGAACACTATGTAGAATGTAACTGAAACCAAAGTCATGCTGTCTGCAGGACATAATCTTCAAACTGGTTGTATGTTCTGTAATTAGATTTCACCAACCCAGTGACAAGTATGAACTCCTTAAGCACTATAACAGTCTTACCATGGAGTTCCCTTGGGCATGCCAGTCTTTCTTGCCACGCAGGCAAACTAGACTATGTGAGAGAGAATAATTTTACCCCAAATATCACAACACTATTCAGGTTACTCTCAGTTCCAAAGCACCAGTCACTTACCCCAGGTCAATTGTACTGATCTCAAATCAAAAACGATGCCTGTAAACAATCCTGTAATAAACTAACTAAAGATTTATTAACTAAGAAAAGAAATGAGAGTTATTTACACAGTTAAAACAGGAAACACACACACACATAAATGACAGGTTTCAGAGTAGCAGCCGTGTTAGTCCGTATCCACAAAAAAAAAGGAGTACTTGTGGCACCTTAGAGACTAACAAATTTATTTGAGCACAGGCTTTCATGAGCTACATAGCTCACTTCATCGGATGCATTCAGTGGAAAATACAGTGGGAAGATTTATATACACAGAGAACATGAAACAATGGGTGTTACCATGCACACTGTAACGAGAGTGATCAGGTAAGGTGAGCTATTACCAGCAGGAGAGTGGGGAGGGAAAAAAACCTTTTGTAGTGATAATCAAGGTGGGCCATTGCCAGCAGTTGACAAGAACGTCTGAGGAACAGCGTGGGGGGGGGAATAAACTGGAGAAATAGTTTTACTTTGTGTAAGACCCATCCACTCCAAGTCTTTATTCAAGCCTAAGTTAATTGTATCCAGTTTGCAAATTAATTCCAATTCAGCAGTCTCTCGTTGGAGTCTGTTTTTGAAGGTTTTTTTGTTGAAGAATTGCCACTTTTAGGTCTGTAATCGAGTGACCAAAGAGATTGAAGTGTTCTCCAACTGGTTTTTGAATGTTATAATTCTTGACATCTGATTTGTGTCCATTTATTCTTTTGCGTAGAGACTGTCCAGTTTGGCCAATGTACATGGCAGAGGGGCATTGCTGGCACATGATGGCATAGATCACATTGGTAGATGTGCAGGTGAACAAGCCTCTGATAGTGTGACTGATGTGATTAGGCCCTATGATGGTGTCCCCTGAATAAATATGTGGACACAATTGGCAACAGGCTTTGTTGCAAGGATAGGTTGCTTGGTTAGTGGTTCTGTTGTGTGTTGCTGGTGAGTATTTGCTTCAGGTTGGGGGGCTGTCTGTAAGCAAGGACTGGCCTGTCTCCCAAGATCTGTGAGAGTGGTGGGTCGTCCTTCAGGATAGGTTGTAGATCCTTGATGATGTGTTGGAGAGGTTTTAGTTGGGGGCTGAAGGTGATGGCTAGTGGCGTTCTGTTATTTTCTTTGTTGGGCCTGTCCTGTAGTAGGTAACTTCTGGGAACTCTTCTGGCTCAGTGCTGTACTGTATTTGCTTTTTTTTTGGTTTGTTTTTGGTCTCTGCTGCTGCCCGATTGTGTATTTCCAGTTCCAAATGAAGAGTATGTGGTTGACCAGTCACTTCATAACTCTTGTGTTCATAGCTCTCAGGTTCTAATGTACACTAACCCACAGTTAAGCCACACTGGTTTCCAGCTATGCATTTGTCAGTATTCACTGAGGTTGTGGGCCTTTGGCATGAGCTAGCATGTGTTCTGCCAGTGTCACAATCGTTAACGGGGAATAAATCTGCAGAGATTGAAAGATTCTTGTGCAGACCTAAACGTCCCACAAGAATTATTGCATAGTCAGCCTATAAACACTTAAAACATATTCCCATCCACACGAAGGAAAGTCTTGTAATGTGCTTACAAGTCTATCTTTATATATATATTACATAATACTACATAAAAAAAAAACAAATTGTTGTTAATGCTATATTACATGCATGCATTACAGAGTTTTCTAATTATGAAGGAAGTGTAATGTTACATATGTACATAATGTTTTAAATGCCCTCTAATGATAGTATTTCTGGACTACATTAAAGAGAAATCTTAATATGACATTAGGTCTGCCTTTCTCTGAAATGTGAAAATAAAGCATGATGGATTCGCAGTAGCAGCAAACATCAAAGTCCCACCACATTTGTGTAAATAAGTATTAAAATATTATTAGGTGAATTAAATTCTCTGGAAAATCCTCACTGGAATCATCTTCTTCTCCTCACTCTCTTCCACAAGCTGCATTGCAAAAATGACTAATCTCAAAATAGGAGGCCTTTGTTTGAGTGAATTATACAGAGTTTTGCTAGGAACAAGATAGAGTCAGAGAAGCCTTCCTCAATAAAAGCTTTGATAACAAGTACTTTCCTCCTCTGAATTACTGGCCTCAGGTCAGGGGGAAATAATTGATGAGGTTTGAGTTTTATTTCCTCTTTTTTATATGCTGCTGTCAGAACTGTCTCTGGCACAGTGATCTGATGCAACTGCACTCATGTGCCTTCCTGCACAAGTTCATCACCACCTGTTTAGTTTTTGTGAATTCAGGTGGCAACACTACTGTGTGTAGTCCATCATTTACTTAGAATGCAATGTAACAATTACTTCAGTATGTAGACCTCTGGAAGTTAACTCAGCTCTTGTGCTTTTTAAAGCAGAAATGTGCTGTCATATAGACATCCCTCAGACCAAACATGGTATTGTATTCATACACACACACACACACACACACACACACACACACACACACACACACACACAAATAACTTTGGGTGGCAGGACATGGTATGAATGGAGGGTATTTTGAGGGTTGGACTAATGTTAGGTAGGAGTTGAGGAGTAGTCAATGATTGTGTCACTGTGTAGCTCCATTAGCCTCAAGCCCCAATGGTACTGTAGGGGTGTGCAGAGACTCCTGGGTATCTCTGACAGAACCTGATCTAATTATCTGGGGAGCAGGTGGTGTGGTATCTCTGACACACAGAAGTGCACAGAAAAGTATTCCTCACGATTTCAGAATTTATTTGAAATTACTCAGTTTAGTTTTAAGGTTATGTACACTGCAGAGGTGCAGCTGTGAGGCTTTTTACAGTATTACAAAAATTTCACTCCTAACTTATGTTTATTTAGCACTAGCATTATTGAGTACTTCATGAATGCTCTCCACAGAATATAATTTCTTTTCTTAAAATAAAAATGGGCATATTAAGAAGAGTACAATTAAAGTGTCATTATTTTCAATAACAGCAATTTCAGCTGATAATGGTTCCCTTATACAGTTTTTCAAACTGCTAAATCTTTTTTCCCACGGAGAATGTGTATATATATGCCAAAACAGACAAGGCTTTGAATTTATATCGTCACAAAACAAATTGGTTTCTCTTATCAACGCATTTTAAATGGTAACCTTGGGGGCCTTTTTTTTTTTGTAAACACTTTAGTTCAGTAATATCATCCATTTGTTACTATAAGGAGAGAGATTAAAACATAAAAATTACTGAGGTCTGACAGACAATGAAGAAATTAAGAAATATAATTCAATTAAATAAAGATAAGAAGAAAGAACTTTTGTCCAATGTTCATTATTTCTATTCCTTGTTTTTAAAAATGTGGATAAACTTTGAATGCTTTCGCATGGTTTTATAACATTTTTGTCCATAATCTGCCTTCCATCAAAAATATCCATTCCATTATCATAAAGAATATCTTAAAAAATAAAACACTTTGCAACAGCTGGAAAAAATTGGCATAACTATAATGCAATACACCATTTGACAATTTAGCCCTAAATCATTGCTAATTATAAAAATCCCTGCTTATTTTTAAACCAACACCATGATCCTTCAGATTGGCCTGTGCCATAAAATTATAAATTTTCATCACAGCTATAACTCCTCAGATAACAAAATATGATATCCTGTATAACACATGGTGATTTTACTGCACTTGTAAAGAGGAAGATGTGTTTTCTGTTTAGTTTAATGGAGTTATCTAAATCAAAACCAGGAAGGAAAATATATCTGTTATTCAGTGAAGCTAGGGTTCATATTTTTCCACTAATAATGATTTTTTTCTAAAATATTTTTCCTAAAAATAAAATGGTGGTCTTGAATCTATAATTAAATATGATATTTAGTATTCTGACAAAGAAAATATTTTTGTTGGTTGAGTCTAAATGCTGGGGGGGGGCACAATCTCCTTTATTTTGGCAAGAACTAAAATTCTAGAATCTTTTAGTATTTGTAGCTTTCATCTTCCAGCACATCATACTTCAAGCAAAGAATGCAAGACATCTCCTAGCAGCAGTAGTGTTGTATTAATAGTACTTTGCCAGTAGAAAGCTGATATAAGAAAACTAACAGAGCCTCCAGTATTAGCAAGTGAGGAAAATATTGCTATTTCTCATGAACAGATGGTGTCAATATGAAATGGTGTAGCTATTAAACAATGTAAGATAGAGGTGATAAATATTTCTTAAGAAAAAGCACAAATAATAACAAGGAAGCTGTTTGAAAATGGAAGTACTATGCAACTAATGGATGGTGGTGGGTCATTCGATTGCTTTATTGATATGCAGATAAATCCTAATTATTCCAGAGTCCTGGGGGACATGCAAAATATTCAGAATATCAGTGGTTGTATGGCTGGAAATTTCACATCTTTCCATTGGATCCACGGACTTTCAGGACTGAAACTCCTGGTTTTTCCACAGTATGCTGTGACAATTTGGGGAATCTGTCTATACACAAATTATGAACTCTGGTTGATATTATGAAATTGCTGTACTATTGAATAATTCAGTGTTTCCTGGGTGAAACCATTTTTCTCCAACTTCTCTGTAGGGAGCTGGGATTTGGAAAGTGGAAAATCCACAAACCGGAGAACAAAGAGTCCTGAGAGACTCAAGGAGAACTCAGAGGGACTCACAGATATAAAGGAAGCTTGGGCAGGAACAAGGGACAGAGCTCATGTGTTCATACAATGGCGTCCTTTTTACCTGTAGACCAGCCAAGGAAAATGGAAATTTATTGCAGGGGAGAGAGAGACTCCATAATTTGGAGGAGAAGCCATGTGTGGGAGAAGGGATACTGGACTCCTCAGAGGACTATCCTCTGACCAAAGGACTCCTCTGATCTAAGCCCAGAGAACACTCAAATGTGATGAGGAAATGAAGCCAGGGAAACGTGTAGAGGTGTTTATGTTCTCGAGATTTGTACACGCCTTGTGCTAGCTAAAGTAAAGTTTGATGGGGATTTGGAACCATTACAAAGTCTGTGTACCTGTTTGCTTTCATTGTTACGTGCCCTTGAAGAGGTAATTGTAAACCTAGAGTGCCCCAAAGGTTGGAACTCAGGGAAAGGGTGTGCTTAAACTACTGAAGAGAGTGAGGGTCAGCAGTGGTCTTGGAGGCCTTAGGGCAGGTTGGCTGTGGAATCCCATTTCCACAAAACGTATAAGAAACAGAGGCCTGGTCTAAACTACTGCGGTAAATCGATGTAAGTTATGCAACTTCAGTTATGTGAATAATGTAACTGAAGTTGATGTAGCTAGATCCACTTACCGCGGTGTCTACACTGCACTGTGTTGATGGGAGATGCTCTCCCACCGACTTCCCTTATGTTTCTTGGGGAGGTGGAGTACACAAATCGACAGGAGAGTGCTCTCCCATAGATTTAGCATGTCTTCACCAGTCCCACTAAATGGACACTCACTGCATCAATTGCAGCAATACCAATTTACCGGTAAGCGTAGACATGGCCAGAGAGTCTGTGCCCTGGAAGTGTGCCAAAGAGGCCAATGAAAGAGACAGTGATGCAGACCACACAGATTAAAAAGAACAGGAGTACTTGTGGCACCTTAGAGACAAACAAATTTATTAGAGCATAAGCTTTCATGGGCTACAGCCCAATTCATCAGATGCATAGAATGGAACATATAGTAAGAAGATATCTATATATATATATATAGATATATATATATATATACACACATACAGAGAAGTTGGAAGTTTCTATACAAACTGTAAGAGGCTAATTAGTTAAGATGAGCTACTATCAGCAGGACAAAAAAAACTTTTGTAGTGATAATCAAGATGGCCCATTTAGACAGTTGACAAGAAGGTGTGAGGAAACTTAACTTAGGGAAATAGATTCAATATGTGTAATGACCCAGCCACTACCAGTCTCTTTTCAAACCCAAGTTAATGGTATCTAGTTTGCATATTAATTCAAGCTCAACAGTTTCTCGTTGGAGTATACCCACCTGCTGAAGTTAAAAAACAGATTGACAGAGCCAGAAGAGTATCCAGAAGTCACCTACTACAGGACAGGCCCAACAAAGAAAATAACAGAACGCCACTAGCTGTCACCTTCAGCCCCCAACTAAAACCTCTCCAGCGCATCATCAAAGATATACAACCTATCCTGAAAAATGATCCCTCACTCTCTCAGATCTTGGGAGACAGACCAGTTCTCGCTTACAGACAGCCCCCCAACCTGAAGCCAATACTCTCGAACAACCACACACCACACAACAAAAACTCTAACCCAGGCAACAAAGCCCGATGCCAACTCTGTCCACATATTTATTCAAGAGACATCATCATGGGAGCTAATCACATTAGCCACGCCATCAGGGGCTCGTTCACCTGCACATCTACCAATGTGATATATGCCATCATGTGACAACAATGCCCCTCTGCCATGTACATTGGCCAAACCGGACAGTCTCTACGCAGAAGAATAAATGCACACAAATCTGCCATCAGGAATCATAACATTCAAAAACTGGTAGGAGAACACTTCAACCTCTCTGGCCCCTCAGTAAAAGATTTAAGGGTGGCAATTTTGCAACAGAAAAGCTTCAAAAACAGACTCCAACGAGAAACTGCTGAGCTTGAATTAATATGCAAACTAGATACCATTAACTTGGCTTTGAATAGAGACTGGGAATGGCTGGGTCATTACACATATTGAATCTATTTCCCTAAATTAAGTATCCTTACACCTTCTTGTCAACTGTCTAAATGGGCCATCTTGATTATCACTACAAATGTTTTTTTCTCCTGCTGATAGTAGCTCATCTTAACTAAAAAGAAAAGGAGTACTTGTGGCACCTTAGAGACTAACCAGTTTATTTGAGCATGAGCTTTCGTGAGCTACAGCTCACTTCATCGGATGCATAGCATATCGTGGAAACTGCAGAAGACATTATATACACACAGAGACCATGAAACAAAACTTCCTCCCACCCCACTCTCCTGCTGGTAACAGCTTATCTAAAGTGATCATCAAGTAGAGCCATTTCCAGCACAAATCCACAAATTTCTCACCCTTCCCCCCCTCCCCCCCCCCCCAACACACACACATACAAACTCACTCTCCTGCTGGTAATAGCCCATCCCTCTTTGAAACCTCTCTTTATAATGCGCATGATAATCAAGGTGGGTCATTTCCAGCACTAATCCAGGTTTTCTCACCCCCCCCCCACACCCGCCTCCAAAAACCACACACACAAACTCACTCTCCTGCTACCAGCAGGAGAGTGGGGTGGGAGGAAGTTTTGTTTCATGGTCTCTGTGTGTATATAATGTCTTCTGCAGTTTCCACGATATGCTATGCATCCGATGAAGTGAGCTGTAGCTCACGAAAGCTCATGCTCAAATAAACTGGTTAGTCTCTAAGGTGCCACAAGCACTCCTTTTCTTTTTACGAATACAGACTAACACGGCTGTTACTCTGAAACCTGTCATCTTAACTAATTAGCCTCTTACAGTTTGTATGGACTTCTCTGTATATATATATATATATATATATATATATATATAATCTCTTCTTACTATATGTTCCATTCTATGCATCCGATGAATTGGGCTGTAGCCCATGAAAGCTTATGCTCTAATAAATTTGTTAGTCTCCAAGGTGCCACAAGTTCTCCTGTTTTTTTTGCGGATACAGACTAACACGGCTGCTACTCTGAAACCACACAGATTAAGGAACTCTTCGGAGCATAGGTATTATCATGGTGTGTCCCACAGTAGCCTGGTGAGTCTCCAATGGAGAAGATTTACCAAGGCTGTGACTTGAGCCTAGTACTGTCCCCAATCACCAATGAAATAATTTGAAAAAATTATGGGCTTGTTGCAGAAATTATCGGGTAAGGTTTTATGGCCTGTGTTGTGCAGGTGGTCAGATTAGATGATCGTAATGGTCCCTTTTGGCCTTCAGAATCCATGAAATATTATTATTATTATCATTTATTTGTATTACTATAGCACCTAGAGACTCCAACTAAGACCGGCACATCACTGTGCTAGGCACTATACAACATAGAGAGAAGCAGCCTCAAAGAGCTTGTGATATAAATAGGCAAGACAGACAGGCACAGAGCCTTGCCCAACATTACACAACGGGTTATTGGCAGAGCCAGGATAGACTCCACATGTCCTGAATCACAGCCATCCATAGTAGTCAATACATTGTGCTGCCGCCTCCAGTGGACCTCATAAAGTTCTGTTTCCCTAACCCCTTTCAGTGGGTTTTCTTAGGGGAAGGATCGGTCTGCGCCTTATTTCTTTTCCTTATTTTAACTAAATGCTAAATCCTTGTCTGATCTTTGTTTGTCTGTTTGTTTATTTGAACAGGCAATAGATAATGGATGATGGATAATAATGTGCCTTTTGATAAAAAGATGTTTCCTCTGTTCCTAATGAATGCTTGTGGTTCCAGGTGGCTGCCGGGAGTCCCATCAGATTTCTTTCAGTACCTATCGAGAGGCTGTTTCAGGCAGCTAAAATCCTCTGTCTCTTCCACTTGATGGGAACTTAAATTTATCTATTTCATGTCTCAAAGCAGAAACCCAATTGCTTATTGTTTGTGCATTTATATATATCTGTGACTTGGGTTATTTCCTTAATCTTATTAGAGCAGGGACCTCCAGTGGTATATGCTCTCTTGATTAGATAATAAGGGGAAATTTTTCCCTCATCAGAATGGTCCCCCACACTTAACAGAACAGGCATGCTTACACTGAACAGGTCGAGGGCAGAATTTGTGAAACCCATGCTGGAAATGTGTATTATCACAAGGGCTCCTTGTGAGCTTATGTGATGGCCCTCTCTTGTCCAGCGTGGTAGAGTGTGAACTGCAGACCTCTAAAGCTAAAGATATGAACTGCTACACTTTGAGCTAAAGAGCCAAGCCTTTGGAGGTCAGGGCTACAACAACCCATTTCTTCTGTGGATTGGACACAGAGGGGCACCTGTAAAATACCCTCGCCAGTGGGTTATACTGTCACACCAGGAAGGGAAGAGGTTGGGACAAAGTTGGAGTAGGGGCCGGGCCAAGGCTGTGGATTAATGACTATGTGACTCTCCTATGCAGGGCAGTAGGGGAAGCTTCATAGCAGCCCAAGGCTGCATTTGCAAGACCAGCACATTTATTGAGCAGCCAGGCAGAATACCTCAACCAGCAAAGCTACATGCTCAGGTCCAGCATCTGTATCTCAGAGAATCCCTTTGCATATTTCAATATCAGTTCCAAAAACAGGCCAAACCCAAGCATGCAAAATTCATGATTTGGGCCTCCAAAATCATTACATTGGCTTTCAAATCATGATTAAAAAATAAATTTGGGGTCTTTTAATTTGCCTTTGGGTTTTTGAGTCTTTGTGGAGCATGTTTTCCAATTTTCTCCTCAACCACAAGGACTAGAAACATACTTTTTTGTTATTGATAGCTGAGATTCACCCATGATAACATAACTCTAGGATTACTGGGGCTTCAAGAAAAACACCAAATATCATGATACTCATAAAAAATCACAAAAAATTACAGCACTACATTCATCCCAATTCCCACATGGGCTGTTGGATGAGTTTATTTAAAGGGACTCACTGTAAACAACCTCATCGGAATAATTGCTGGGTAGACTTCCTATGAATAACTTTATTTATTTATTTATTCATTTATAAGAATATCAAATTCTACCCTGGTGCATTATCTTGGGATGAATTTGTCCAACTGATTTTAATGGAGCATCAAGACATCCAGCACATATTCACTGGCCCTTAGAAGTACCCCATGGAATGCATGTTGTATGTTTGCATTGAAGGGATTTTGTGGATTGCCCTAATGAAATATCATTTATTAAATACATATGCCCCTTCCCTTGGATGAAGAATGATGAGTCAGAAACAAAAAAGTATAGGAGAGTTGATGTTCTAGCCATGATGATTAACTAGAGGGGAGACTGCAATGTGGTTAGCATCAGATGGACATTACATGTCTGCCAAGATGAAACAATAACATGCAAATGGTCTCTGAAGTCACTGGCTGTTGCAGCATGAACAGAGAGAGCCTCTGATGAAGGGCTGAAATGAATATCATCTATACATGGATATAAGGGAAGCATAATCTCCTTAAAAATAGGCTTTTGTTTCTCAAAGCTCATTAAATGCCTATTCTGTGTCATAATTGAGTTGCAGATAAAAACAGTGTACTGCTGTAAAAAAGAACCAATTTTCAACTGCCCTCCATGCTTTGTTAGTCTGAAAAATGAAGAGGAGATTCTTTCAGAGTTAGACAATTATGCCAAGTTGGGGACATCTGAAACACACAGCATATGCAAATGTTATTGGTTTCAAATGACTCATAATGCCATCTGAAATGAGCTACATCTTTTTAAAAATGTAAACAGCAATTATCAATTTTAAAAAAAAAATCAAGTTGACTGGAAAAAAATCCTTAATGACTGCCTATGTTTGAATCAAATGTCTTTGAGGGTATATCCATAGAACGGATAGTCCCATTATTAAATCCAACAGGACGATATGCAGTAGAGATGAAAAATCTCTTGGCACAGCAGTGCAGGGTTTTGGCTCAACCAATCCTTCATTAATAGGCTTGACTTGGTTAGTGTTTCCACAATTGAGAACAAAGTCACTAGCTGAGTAAGTAAACCGTTTAACTTTGATTACTACTAAATAATATTTTAATTTATACAGTTCCTTTTTAAGCCCAAATGATCTTTAAGCTCTTACAGAAATTTAAAGTTATATGGAAGCTATACAGATGAATCATTACGGTGGAACTATATGTGGTATGAAATATGGCAGCTGTTTAACAGTGTAAAACAGTAGTGCACAAGGGCTTAAGCAAGGAAGTGAAGGATAATTTCTCCATCTGAAAGTCAGAAAGTATTATCTGAAATGGAAAGTGATCTGAGAACTGGAGCTCACATCTTCTACCATTTAATACCCTTTGATCTATTTGCATTGGGGTGGGATTTTGAAAGTCTGTGGGGATACACAGTTCTTATGGTAACAGGAATTGGACATCCCAATCTCAGTTGTGTGTGAGTGGTTTCAGCTCTATTCCTTTTCATAAGACACTTGTTCTGCCCACCTGTGAAAAGATAACATCCCCTAAAATTGTTAATGAAGGCTGGTCTGCTACTGGATCCACATGTTGATGCTTAGATGAGATGGAATGACTTGATACAGCTCATTATGGATTAAACTGTAGCATTTATTCACTAGTCCAAGTAGATGGTGGTGCAGAATCACACCACCTCACGGAGAGCTGCTTGTGCCTTAGATACAGTCCCTCCTCTAGTTGTCCAGTGCACAGGAAATCTGCACTCTCCTTCCCAAAAGTACAGACAACTACTTTGTAAGTTGGTTGGGAGGAGGGGAAGGGGAAGATGCCATAACTCAACCTTTTTCGTATCCTGTTTAGGGGACCAGACTTTTCTAATAGCACACTGAAGAAGCAGTATCTGCACTCTCCCCAGTATAGAATGGCAGCTGACATGTCTTTGTCAAGGCTGGTTTCCTTCACCCATCCATTCCCTACATCTCAGCAAGTGCTTATCACAGTCTGGTCCTATGTTTCAGGTTTGTACTCTTCTATCTGAACATATAGAAAAGTTATTAAATGTATTTTGCTTAACCCCTTTAGTGCCGTTGGATGGCAACACTCTCAAACCAAAGAAGTGGCAGCTGCATGGCCCGAGAACCTACATAATATGTCATATCACGGTGATGAAAATAGCACAAGTGTCTTACATGAAATGGCCAGCTGGGCATGCCAGGAGACATGACTCAATCATTTAAAAAGACCCAGTACTATTACTGGTGCCCACAGACAGGTTTGGAACCTTTGTATTTTTCTAATTCACTGCATCCCTCTCATCCTTTGTTTTAATGGAAGAGAACAATATGATAGAAGCTGAAAAAAGGGCCTTGCACTGACTTCCTTACTATATTTGTTGAAACTAATTAGCATAAGCTTCCTAGCTATAGTTTTCCTCATAGCTACAGAAACAGCTATGTTTGTTTATTATTTATCTCAAATTCATAAATACCTGCTTTGATCTTTTGACATTATAAAAATATTAAAACCATATACAAAATATCTGTTTGACCAACATACATTCATATCTCCCACTCTAGCCCATTTAAATTCCTCTTTAGATCCTGATCCACCACAAATATAATAAATTGCCCCCAGCCTCTATTGGGTAAACCTGGAAGAGTGGATTAGTCATGCAGCATGCTTTGAAGGATACCAACTCAAGGCACCACAAGGGAAAGTTCCAGAGTTGAGGGCTCTTCACTGAAAATGGCCAGCTCCCAATCTTTTTAACTTAAAACATCTCATGTGTTGTGGACGTTACACTATAGCTATCCTTGCATTGTTATAATCCATTCTCAAGAGGTAAGAGGCAAGGATAGCTGTACTGAGATGTCCTTCTGAAAGTAAAGACTGACATCTCCTTGCCATGCAGGAATTAAAATAATTAGCTGTTGGCCACAGCTACTGTCTGGACCTCCATGAACAGTCAAGGATCTTATCTGATTTCCAAGTAGTGGGCACATAACAGCCACATTCCCTCAGTTGAAGGAGCTGATGTAATCTCTGCTAATTTTCCCAGTTGCTTCTTCCATTTCACAAACATCAGTTATATCCAGACTAAATCTCAGCCAGCCAGCTCTAATCCAAGCCACAATCGCAACTAGAAAGAGTACTGTCTTGATATGATGACACTGAGATTAAGAGCTTGGTGTCCTCTATATGTGGAAGAAAACACAGCTCAACAGGCCCTATTCTCTCCCTCATTGGATCACAACCGAAACAGGAGAGGGGACGGGATAGAACCTATGGATCCTGAGTGAGACTGCCATTGGAACAACAGTTAATTGCTCAGTATTGCCCTCTGGGACATCTCGTATAAAAAGCTGCCATCATAGCTATACTGCATACCTAGTTGTTCATAATTGTGTTCCCACTGCAATCACATCTTATATAGTGGTGGGAAACGTGCTTTCAAAGAAACCAAAGAAAAACCATTTAAAATTATTATTTAAGAAACTAAAATAATAAGCTATTATATGCCTAAATCTCAACGTACCAAGGCTAAATGTGTGACAAAGACCCAAAATTATTATTCATGTAGGACACACAAAATCTATGGGGCACATTAATTGGAATAATTTTCAGTGGCAAGAGTGGAACATCAAATGTATGTGAAATGTAGCTAACTTTGAAACAAAAATAAGGGGTGCTCTTTAAAATGAGGGACATTTGAGCAGTATGTCTGATCATGCTAGAACACAGTTTCTCAGTTTAAGGCTAGTGACCCAAGTTGATGCAAACAGGCGTCAGGGTGCCATGATTAACACCCTGCCTTTTCCATATTACCACATGGGTGGGGTTTCCACCTCGGTGCAATGGGAGACACTAGGAGATTCTGGGATGGAACAGGGCCTCAGTATGAAAGACTCTGAGACCCACTGCTGTAAGCAAACAAGTGAAGACTTCTATCATGATATAAAACTTTATTATTCCCCATCCAGCACAACAGAGGGGACTTGAAAATAAAAGTAAAGTAAAAAGCAAGCTAATAAAAACATACTGTAATGAGTCATTAACTGCTTAAATACAGTTTCTAAGATTATTAGATTAGAATAAATGCCATTTTTATTCACTTGAAAATCTATGGAGCTGCTGTGAGCTACAGCTATGTCCCTATAAAAGGCAAAGGGAATAGGATTTTATTACTTCAGTGTTGCATTTAGCGAGATTAAAAGAACAAGAAAATCTGGTAGGATAAAGAATTATGCATGCACGTTTGGTGAATGGGAGGGAAACAGCACTGGGCTGAAAACCGTGCTCATTTGGTAGTTGGGAAAGAGATAGAGAGCTCAGGCTATTTCCTCAACTGCCAATGTCCTTGTTTATCAGTATATTTATTTCTATTTCTCTGGCAGAATACTGTCCGTTATGCAAAGGCTCTCTGCCTTGCCTGAAAACAAAAAGATGATTCCCCCCCAACCACCACTCACTGAAATTGGGGTTGCACTGAGTGGGAGAAGAAAACAAAAGTGAGAAAAGAGACATAGAATAAAGAGACATTTCATCTCCCTCGGTGAACTTTAGAAATTGTGGGTTGCTGAGCATTCTGGCCCCATTCCAGAAAAGCACTTAAGCTTGTGCCCACTGGCAGATTAGCCACTGGGCTAATGGGGCCCATGCCCAGGGTCCCCAGCCAACTGGGGGGACCTCAGAAAAATGGGCACCCCCCCATGGCCTGACCCCACTCCTCAGCAGGAGTGCTGGGGGGGGGGAGGAGGGACTGCAGGTGGAAGGGGTGGGGAGGGGCCCCACAAACTCATAATCTGCCTCTGCATGTGCCCATTGAATCAGTGGGATGAGTGAGCTGCTTAATACTGAATGCATGCTTAAGTGCTTTGCTAAACCAGATCCAGAGTGTACTTTTGCAATCAGTACCTTGCAAGGTTAAGTCCTGCTAGATCACAGCTTTTCTCTTTCTCTTATAGCCCCTCTCTCATATTTCCTGCCCTCTCACGGAGTGTGACAAGTAGACTTCCTTAAGCAACTGGCCTCCCTCCAAAATGATCTGGTTCAGGATATAAAAATAATATGGCTATAGTGGCAAAATTTCCTGATATCTCTGGTCTACACTATAGAGTTAAGTAGATACAAAGCAACTTATATTGAACTAACTATGGAAGTGTGCTGTGATGATCTATACTATTATGGTCACTACTTTTACAAGACTATGATAAATTTGTACAAGAAGACAAATTTGAAAAATTTAAATGAGACACAACCTGTGAAATTTACTGCAGCATATGGTGAGAGAAAACCTTTTGTTTTTAAGTTCACTTAGCTTGCTAAATTAGGTATTAGCTTGCATTTTTTCCTTTTCTTTTGTAACTTATACGCATCATCACTGGAAATCACTTAAAATCTATCTTTCTGTAGTTAAGAAACTTCTCTTATTGTTTTATATTAACTAGTGTGTTTGGATTAGAGTGTGTGGGAAGCTCCACTTGGGATAACAAAGTTGGTGCATTATCATTTTCCCTTAATGAAACGATGGACTTTCTATGAGGTATTACTGTTCAGAAGTACATTTCTGGGGGGGACAAGGCTGGGACTAGGAATTTGCACGTGTTGCCCTGTATGTAATTCATGAGTGATTGGTCAGAGTGCTCATGTATCTGGGAGTGAATTTGCATGCTCAAAGTTGTGCGAACAGGCCAGGAGAGGATGTTCTCACAGCAAAGCAGTGTAAAAGACATCCCGGGCTAAAGAGTTAAGGGGACATAGCTGTTCAATTCAGATTGTGCTCTGGGTAATGTCACATGTCTACACTTAAATTTTGCTCCTGCTGATGTAACTCTCCTGCTACGCTGAACAACTATCTCATTTCCAGAGGAGACCTCTTGTGGTCAGAACTGAGGCAAATTGACCAGAGTCTTGTGGGAAAGCTTACAACAGGGATCAGCAACCTTTGGCATGCGGCCCTCCAGGGTAAACCCCCTCGCAGGCCGGGCCGGTTTGTTTACCTGCTGCATCCACAGGTTTGGCCGATTGCAGCTCCTACTGGCCGCAGTTCGCCGCTCCAGGCCAATGTGAGCTGTGGGAAGCAGTGGCCAGCACATCCCTAGGCCCGCGCCGCTTCCCGCAGCCCCCATTGGCCTGGAGCGGCGAACCACAGCCAGTGGGAGCTGTGATCGGCGGAACCTGCAGACGCGGCAGGTAAACAAACTGTCCCGGCCCGCCAGGGGCTTACCCTGATGGGCCGTGTGCCAAAGGTTGCCGATCCCTGGCTTACAGTGTGATTGCAAGTGTTCTCCTTGTTACGAGGATAAGTAAAGATTTTTGGTCTTCAGGGTATTTAATCCATCACTTTACAAGCAAAAAATTAACTAACAAAGTAAAATGGACTGTAAACTTATCACACTAAGATTTGGGGGGGGGAGGGGAAATGGTAAAAATGTTATAACTCTTAGAAATCCTAAGAAATATTATGAGATGCCAGATACACTTTCTAGCTCCTGAGCTAGCTTTGGAGAAGTTGTCTCAATATTTTTACTTTTGAAGTTACCAAATGCCTAATTCTTTTTCCTTCAACAGTCCTCATAGGTTCAGTTCATTTCCCTCTACCCACCCACAAAATATTGTTCTATACCGGGGTGGGCAAACTTTTTGGCCCAAGGGCCCCATTGGGGTGTGAAACTGTATGGAGGGCCAGGTAGGGAAGGCTGTGCCTCCCCAAACATCCTGGCCCCCACCCCCATCCGCCCCCTCCCACTTCCCACCCCCTGACTGCCCCCCTCAGAACCCCAGACCCATCCAACCCCCCTGCTCCTTGTCCCCTAACCACCCCCCTCCTGGGACCCCCCTGCCCCTAACCGCCCCCCAGGACCCCACCCCCTATCCAACCCCCCTGCTCCCTGTCCCAACTGCACACCCTGACCCCTATCCACACCCCCACCCCCTGACAGGCCCCCTGGAACCCCAGCCCCTATCCAACACGCCTGTTCCCTGTCCCCTGACTGCCCCGACCTCTATCCACACCCCCTCCCCTGACAGGCCTCCCCGGACTCCCACACCTATCCAAACCCCCCTGTCCCCTGACCGCCCTACCCCAGAACCTCTGCCCCATTCAATCGCCCCCTGCTCCCTGTCCCTTAACTGCCCTTCCAGGACCTCCTGCTCCTTATCCAACCCCCCCGTCCCTGCCCCCTTACCATGCAGCTCAGAGCAGCAGGAGCTCGCAGCCCTGCCACCCAGCTGGAGCCAGCCGCGCCGCCCAGAGCACTGGCGGCACGGCGAGTTGAGGCTGTAGGGGAAGAAGGACAGCAGGGAAGGGGCCGGGGGCTACCTTCCTGGCCAGGAGCTCAAGGACCCGGCAGGACGGTCCCATGGGCCGGATGTGGCCCGCAGGCCATAGTTTGCCCACCTCTGTTCTGTAGGAATTGCTATTGTTCCATCTGCTTCAATATCTTCTATCCAGCTGTGGCAGACTGGCTTCTCTGGGTGCTTCATAAGAAGCTGGATAAACACCCATTAAGCATTTGGCTAAAGACCCAATCATGTATGATGCTCAACTTCAAGGAGTTGAAGGCTTTGGCACTTACAAAACATGCCTTAATTGGGCAATAGTTTACCATGGAAGTAAATTTCTTCCCACCCCCTTGCTGGTTACCAGTTTAAATGATGAATTGTGAACTTTGGCAGCCTAGTCATTTTTATCCTGGAGGATCTGCAGACATCAGCTTTGTTCATTCCTCTTTGGAATCTAGCTAGCATTTGCCTCAGTGATATCAGGTGACTGCAAGTTCAACAGATTGTTTATATATGCCCAAAATGTTTCCTCTTATTTTACATGTGTTGCCTTTTTAATTTCATTGACTGTTCTTTTGTTCTTGGGCTACGTAAATATTTGGAGTGCTCCACTGACTTGAGCTGCACCTCACTAGAAGGGGCACTGGAAGCATTTAGGGAGACAGGATGACTGCTGGAACACTGCTAATGTGCACTGCTAATACCCTTGTAAGGAATACAGCATTCTCCACCTCCACCCAGCTGGCCAACTCTGCCAGCCCATGAACAAATGTTTCCTGGTTCATCCTTATCACCGCCCTGGGCTCCATGCCTCAGAGCAACACAGACTTTGCTGCACTGTGTGGTTTCTGTAGTGCTGGGAATCTGGGGAGGGAATACAATAGAGCCACTGTTCTGCAGCTGTGGGGGCCAGTCTGCCACATTTTACTAACCTGTATTCAATGGAGAAAAACAAGCGACAAACAATGTTGTTGTTCTCTACATAATAATAATAATAATAGTAATAATAATTAATAATTAATACCTGGCTCTTATCTAGTGCTTTTTCATCAGTAGATCTCAAAGCACCTCACAGTCTAGCCTCCCAAGTGACTGCATAAACATATTGCCCTTGCCTTTTCCTACCCGTCTCTCCTTTGTACTTTCCCTTTGGTTCCTGACTCCTGATCCTGCAAAGGTTTATATCTGTAGCCCAGTGGGCTAGCTTGTCTTGCTTATATTCCCTGCAAATAATTGCTTTTATTATATTCCGTAGTAATGCAAGCAATATACAGGCCTGTATCCTTAAGACATTAGCTTCAGCAAGTTAGCATAACGCTTGAGGCCTCTGAACTTGGAACAGATGAACAGCCCAACAGAAACCCTAAGTACTGGGAAGCTGAAAATAGAATGTTTAAGGAGAATATCTGATCACAGGAACACGACCCAACCACGATGGCTAACATTTCAGGTTGTTCTATATCTACCATACCGAGTCGGGGTGTTTGTGACAGTGACATAATAATGGAACGGGTACAGAGAAGGGCTACTAGGATGATCCGAGGAATGGAAAACTTGTCTTATGAAAGGAGACTCAAGGAGCTTGGCTTGTTTAGCCTAACTAAAAGAAGGCTGAGGGGAGATATGATTGCTCTCTATAAATATATCAGAGGGATAAATACCGGAGAGGGAGAGGAAATATTTAAGCTCAGTACCAATGTGGACACAAGAACAAATGGATATAAACTGGCCACTAGGAAGTTTAGACTTGAAATTAGACGAAGGTTTCTAACCAGCAAAGGAGTGAAGTTTTGGAATAGCCTTCCAAGGGAAGCAGTGGGGGCAAAAGATCTATCTGGCTTTAAGATTAAACTCGATAAGTTTATGGAGGAAATGGTATGATGGGATAACATGGTTTTGGTAATTAAATATTCATGGTAAATAGGCCCAATGGCCTGTGATGAGATATTAGATGGGGTGGGATCTGAGTTACCCAGGAAAGAATTTTCTGTAGTATCTGGCTGGTGAATCTTGCCCATATGCTCAGGGTTCAGCTGATCGCCATATTTGGGGTCGGGAAGGAATTTTCCTCCAGGGCAGATTGGAAGAGGCCCTGGAGGTTTTTCGCCTTCCTCTGTAGCATGGGGCACGGGTCACTTGCTGGAGGATTCTCTGCTCCTTGAAGTCTTTAAACCACGATTTGAGGACTTCAGTAGCTCAGACATAGGTGAGAGGTTTTTCACAGGAGTGGTGGGTGAAATTCTGTGGCCTGTGTTGTGCAGGAGGTCAGGCTAGATGATCATAATGGTCCCTTCTGACCTAAATGTCTATGAATGGGCCTGTTCTTAGGACAAGAACCTGTCAACCTTCAAAGTGACAACTGGGGATTCTTAAGTAATCTATAGAGTTAATACATAATCTATAGATCGGGTACAATATCCATGATTCATCTCATACACTTTGAGTAACCTCTTGACGTCAGGTTTCAGAGTAACAGCCGTGTTAGTCTGTATTCGTAAAAAGAAAAGGAGTACTTGTGGCACCTTAGAGACTAACCAATTTATTTGAGCATGAGCTTTCGTGAGCTACAGCTCACTTCATCGGATGCATTTCCACGATATGCTATGCATCCGATGAAGTGAGCTGTAGCTCACGAAAGCTCATGCTCAAATAAACTGGTTAGTCTCTAAGGTGCCACAAGTACTCCTTTTCTCTTGACGTCAGTGGCACTACACAGTGCACAAAGTTAAGCATATGTGTCTATGCAGGTCTGGGGCCTTAGATTATAACCTCCTCAGGGCAGGGAATCACGATGTGTATTGTAAAGTGAAATACACAGCCATGACTTTATATAGATGGTTGTTAATATTTTGATTTACAAAAATATACAAAAAGCTACCAATTTGGCACTCCAATAAATAATAACAATAATGTGATAGCACTGGAGAATAAGCAGGTGCGGGGGGGGGGGAGTCTCAAACAAAATTTTAGCACCAAAACTGAGATTTAGTGACTCATTTTTAAAGCAGATATTTAAAAATCAGAGCATAGAAAGTGGAGTTAGTTCTGTCCACTGTAAACAGTCAAATTCTCACAATGCTGTTATCACAATTTTCTATAAACCCTAAATAGTTTTTTAGCCACAATCAGATAAGAGTACGTGGATATATTAGCAGTATGTCAAAATATCACTCAGCTAAGAATTCAATAAGAGGACATTTCCTTCAAATAGGAAATAATCTAACAGAAGCAAGATATTCTGGAGGTAAAATATTCACTGTTTCCCAGTATTCCACTACCAATGCTGCTTTTTCCCCGTGGCATTGCAAGGGTCAAGTGGCTTTCTCAGTGCCAGAATGGACACTGGAACTCTACTGAGATAGCTGTTTTGATATACATCTACAAGAAAGCCTACAGGCAATCTGGCATGCTTACAGCTAAATAAAACAAGCTTTTAAATTAAATTCTTGTTCTTCACTTGTAAGTTAAACCTTATACAATTTAAACCTTATACAACTACAAATTACATGAGAAGCTGTTGATCATGGAGGATTATGAAGATGCATGTCTAACTAGCATAGAATTCTCTGCTTGATTCAGTAACTAAAATGGGAATTTAGGTTGCAGTGGCTCTGCAAAAGAGCTCTGTTTCAGCTCAGAATGTGAGCCGTGCTGCTGGGGGTGGGGGAAAGAGATGCAGTGCCTGAGAGCAATAGTTGGAAGCATTATACCTATGTAAGGCATAATGCCTCCATTGAGGCAGGAGTACTTGCTATGTATATGGCATGAGCAGCTCAGCGTGGCCCCGCTGGTACACAGTGATGAGGACAATGGCTGTGCTTCCACTTTACACAGAAAGAGTCCCCAGAGCAGTAAATGCTGCTGGCTATGTAAGCCACCTGCTCGCTTTGTGCTCCAGAGAATTTACAATCACATTATGGCTACCTACAGTGTAGGAGTACCAGAGAGGCAAGAGCTAAAGAGTTATGTGTGTCCTTTCCTCCCCTGCAAAAACGTCAGAATGAAACATTTTGATAGATCAAGCACAATTTATTTTCAGTTTTTCAGTTCACAAAATCTTTTGAGATTTAATTCTCATCCCAATTTAACACTGGAATCAAAAATGAAATCTCATTTGTTTCTCCAGGATAGGTAAACCGTTTCCGTCCCAGTTCTAATTGTGATCCTCGTGTATCTTTGTTGTAGAAATATTCTGCTTGAGACAGCAATTCCCTTCGAAACCCTATTATCAGCATACAACATTCTCAAGATATTTATTTTGGAGCCTGAAAATTTCTCATGCTTCCTCTAAAACAGAAGCATCGTAACACAGCCTGCTGCTTTATCTGCAGCTTCCTCTTTCAATAAACAGAACATTTATTCAAATACAGATGATGTTTATTGAACAAATACAGATTATGAGTAGCCCTGCACTGGTGTGCAAGGAGGGGAAGGGTCACCAAAAGTTCTCCCTCCTCCCCGCTATGTCCTTGTACACAGGTGCAAGGCACAACTGGTCCTTGTGGTCCCAATGCACTGCCTGGGGATACTGACAAAAAACTAGAAGCCTCAGAGAAAGTGGGGCTGCCGCTGTACACTCCCTACCTGCTGCCCAATAGACTCCCTCTATACTGGCAGACCAGTTTGTCCAGAATACAACAGCTCATCTCCTTAACACCATTAGCTTCATATATTCCAAAGTTTTGCTCACTACACTGGCAACCCCTAGAATACTGGGTGAAAATGAGAGTTCCTTTGTTCCAAAATTCATCTCCGAGCCCTGTAGTCCATCAGAAGCCATTTTGTTAATCTTGTAATAGTGGAAGGCTCAACTTTTGCTAAGGCATTTTTTGGGAGGAGAATGTCTGAATGAGACAAGGCTTTTATTATCACCATCATACAGGTAGGGAATTACAAATACAGTTCTAAAGGTGGGCTGAGTAGAGTGCCATTTGATGATGTAAAATATTAAAAATGTCTTCAGGCAGTGGCCAGATCATAGAAATACTAACTGATGCACATACTTTTATACATTGATATAAAAGACTTGAGGGCAGGTCCCAATAGTCTCTAGTGAGAATGGAGAAACTGAGCCACAGATGATCCTTGTAAGGTGCTCAGGTACTTGTAGTCCAGAGCGCAGAATAAATACTTAGACAAGCAGCGAGGGAGTAATGCACTGTGTAAAAATATGTAGTAAATGCCACCACTACACACTCCCCCTATGCTCCTACAGGCCTGGTGGTCTGCTGTAAGCACGCTGCATCCTTGATTCATACATTCATAGATTTTAAGGCCGCCAGGGTACACTATGATTATTTAGTCTGACATCCTGCATAACACAGGCTATAGAATTCCACCTAGTAATTCACCCAGTGGATAGAAATATTCTTCCCTACTACATAAGTGAACGCTATTGAGCCCTGTAACTCATGACAAAATGAGAACATCTCTCTTAGAAAGATATCCAATCTTGCTTGATACACTTTGGCCCTGATCCTTATTTACAGCCCTCTGGCAGTACAGGAGGGCCTTAAAGGGATGGAAATATAATTTAAACCCACTTTAAAGGCCACATACTGCCAGGGTCACATAAAAGGGCCTTGGGGTAAATGAGAATCAAGCCATTCAAGTGACAGTGAATTTATTTATCATGTTTTGTCCCAGCATTGCACTAGGAACTACACTGATCCCTAAATGTATATCTACACTGCAGCTGGGAGTGAATCTCCCAGTGCCGGTAGACAGACCTGCACCAGTGGAGTGCAAACTAGCACACTGAAAATAGCTGTGTGGACGTTGCAGCTCCAGCACCCTGAGCTCAGACCCAGGGAGCTGGGTGGATTTGACAGCCCGAGTTGCTGCTCAATCCGTGAAGTCTACATTACTATTTTGGAGCACTAGCTCAAGCCCTGATAGAGCAAGTCTGTCTACCAGGCTCATTCCCAGCTGCTGTGTAGATGTACCCATAGTTTCTTTCAAAGTCACTGCTCTCCAGGGTACAGTCCCCAATCCAATAATCATGATCTACATTCTTTGTTCCTAAATGTATGGCCCTGTATTTAGTTGTATGCAAACATGTTTGATTGAGCCCAGTTTACAAAGTGATCCAAATCACTCTGTGCTCTGGAGTTGCTGTCAAGTGTGCAGCCCCTCCTCACCATCACTACTTTATATGGCCAGGGACTTAAAGCCACAGTCTCACCCTTCCAGAGTGACAGAAGCAAGGAATTAGTCCTGAAATCCTTTTTCAATCCTATTTATTCACTTGCCTTTTTCATACAGATAACAAGGTGGAACATATTGCAATGAAAATCAACCCCACAATATTATGATTTCTTGAAAACCGGGATAAAGATGGACATGCTATTACACAAATAACAAAATGCAGAACACTGGTACCAATGCAACAATCCTCTCTCACCCCCTCAGATAACATAAATAAACACCTTTCAAAATAAAATTCAATTTATATTCACCATTATTGTCTTCTAGTAAGACTTTGATCTCCACAGAAATTCTACTGGGGACACACATAGAAATGTAGGCAGTAAACAAACCCTCTCATGGCAATTTAAATGTTAAATAAAAGGCATAGCTCCTGATTAGTTTAATGATCATGCAGTTAAGATTATAAAATAATATTATAGACATTACCAAAATACTGGTGGTAATAATTAGAACTCTTTGTTTGAGATTATGTATTACTACCTAGAGTTCTCAGTTTAGTTAGACATAATGTATCAAAAAGGGAAAGGCCAATCAAATTGAAATTCAGCAAATGCATTATATAACCCCAACCATCATCATAGTATCTGAGTACCTCACACCTTCATGTATGGATCCTCACAAATCCCTGCGAGGTAGGTAAATACTATTATCCCCATTTTTACAGAGGGTAAACTGAGGCACAGAGTGTCTAAATGACTTCTGCACAGTCACACAAGGAATTGAGCACAGATTTTCCCAGTTCCAGACTAGCACCCTCATCACTAGACCATCATTCCACGCCATTCAAAGGCCTATCAGAACAATAATTTATACTTTCTCAGCAAAGGCCAACTCTTAATGTTCTTAAAGAATTTAATAAAACAGCACTTTCAATATCTCTGGGCTTTAATGAAGAAATTACAGACTGTGAGAAGTCCATAGTGTTGGATCTCACAGAAAGCATGTCTTTCAGATAGCTCATATGTACTTAACCCTTCGTGTTTTCTCAGTTTATATAACAAAGAGTTATTCCACTGAGAAACAGTTAAATGGTCTTTGATTAAATAATTATTTCCACAAAACTGTCTGCTTTCTGTGGAAAATTTTGATTTTTTTGTCCAAAAGCTGAGCACCCAAAATCTGACATGTTTTCATCTGAAAGCCAAAATATTTTGAGCCCAAAAGTGAAACGTTTCAATTTGGAAATCCATGAGTCGTAATTTGGTTGCCTCCTTCTTCCATTCTGCTCTAGGGGCTCAGTTCACCTATCAGATTTCATCTCCCATCATGTGGTGTGGCCACAGGAATCTCATGATACATTACTTTGCCTTACCAAGAGGGGAGACTATAGTGTATCATGGGAGATATAGTCCAACAAGGCAGCCTGGAAGTAACAGGATGGTCTGCCGCTTCAAAGTCCAGAGGTATGGGGCTGGCTGGCCCTGTTTATGAATTAGGGGCATCTGAGGAGGGGACAGGTGTTCCCTGTCAAAAGCCAGGCTGTCAGAAATGAAGCAGCAGGTGTGAGTTCTCTGAGAGAGGCTGCCTGTGTCCCCTGGAAGAGACTCTGATGGGGCTGGGGGAGAAGAGGCCTTCAGGGAGAAAGCCCTGGGAAGCAGTGCTCACTTAAGAGCGCAAGGAAGAATTCTGCAGGAGTCACTGAGAGAGGTAAAGAGAAAATCCCAGGGGAACAGTAGCCCAGGGTGGGCTGAGGAACTGTGTTTGTGGTTTTTGCTCATATTTGGACAATAAAACTGTGTCTGGAAAGACTCTCTGGATGTGTCAGTGGGTCCTCTGAGGTTGCGGACAAGCCAGTACATTACACAGGTCTAGAGAGAAAAAAGGGAACATGAAACACCTAAATGATGACCCTATGTGGCTTTGCACGAGCATATCTGAATCTTTTTGTTTTTGTTTGTTTTGTTTTTCCTTTTTCTGAAGTCAAAATTTTCCACCTGGGGCTGGGAGAGAGGGGCAATTTCTGATGAGTGCTAATAATGATCCTAACACTTTCAACTTACTACTCAAAGAGTGGTAGATGTTAAAGATAATGATATAACAATATTGTATTATAGATGCATAATGCTGTATTGGAAGAAGCTTACATAACTAAACACCCAGTTCTCAGAGGTGATAGTTACACTATTGGGAAGGCCATGACTACAGATATTATATGGCAGAGATCACAAATATTTGGACAAAAGTTATCCATTAAAGCAGGGAAGCATAATAGATACTTCTGCGTCAAGTGCTCCTCAGCCACAGCTCAGTTTGTGGACTAATATCTCTACATATCTCCTCTCTTCTAGAGCAGCAAAAAGCTCTCAAAAGAACATCTGAAACACTTAATATCTCTTTTTCAGGCTGCTCGGGGCTCCACTCAGGTTCCAACAAGAGACAAAATAATCAGCAATATATTTTTTATGGTAAGCATACAATTGTGTGCTTCAATGCAAATGATTTTATGGAATCTCATTTTAAGGGAAAATGCCCCACTTTCTTTAAGACTCATTTGGGTGCAAGTATTTCTGAGATTTGGCATTACAATAAAGCTAAACTGCAAGTCACGGCACAGAATCCCAGTGCAGACTTTCCATATGACACCCTAACAGTTAGCTATGCAACACTGCTCCTCTGAAAAAAGCTGCACAGAATATAGAAAATTCAATTGATAACATTGTTTAACACCCAGGTTGGAGTGTTTGTATGACTTTAAGAAACAGCCCTATTTAAGATTTTTTCCAAATCAATAATCTTTAGACACAAACAGTGTTGATTTGCAATTTTATTGAAAGGAAAAAGACTGAAATCAAAATGGTTGCAATAAAGCTTTTCTCTCTAACAGTGCCCACTTTAGTATGCAGCCAATAAATCTTGCTTTCATGTAGAGTCAGAATGAATACATTAAGTAAACAGCAAGTTTTTGTTTGCAATTGGCAAAGGCTTCATTGGTATTTTTTAGAATAGGTAGTGATGCTCCCTTTGAGGTGACTGCTTTAACAGTGCACTTTTTAAAACATAGGGTGATAAAGGAAATGCATTCTGCAGATACATATTTTCCCCATCTTCGGACACTGGTGACCTGTCCTAACATCAATGATGCCCCTCTGCTGAGGTGTAGCAAATGTCCAAGGCCTTGAAAGACAACTTCCCAGTGGAAGAGAAATCAGCGACATGGAGTGTGTGTATATTCTAAATGTAACCTCCCGCCCAAGTACGCAAAAGAATTGGAGGGAGTGCTGAGTGGCTAATCATCTCTGATATCACAATGTTACCGCTCAGGAAGCCACGGGTGGAAATAACTGTGCACTGAGTGGGGGGAAAATATCAGGCTTTTCTACTGTTCCTGTTTTCCCAAAATTCCTAAAAATCTAACATAGGAACACAAAATACATACTGAAGATCATTCCAGACACATATTAATTAGTGGCTGAAATTTAGTTCAAATTCTCCAGGGTTTACAAAAAGAGAGTTCTGAAATCAGGTGAGACACTGAGGTAAAGACCCTATAAACAGAAAAGTCTGATGCAATGTTAACTACAGTCTTGCTATGGCAAGACCATACTAACATTCAAGCATTACATAATCCCTTCAATTCCAGACTGTTTAGTCTCTGGGCCAGATCCTCATTTGCTGTCGCTCCACTGAGCTCAATGGAATTACACGGATTTCCATCAGCTGAGGGTCTGCCCTAGAACATTCACTCACTACTGAGGTGGAATGCAGTAGTTCTTTGGAGACGTTAGTCCCCGTATCCTGGCTAAATTCCAAGGGAGCCATTATATTCTGCCTTCCTACATTCATTGAGTTACTCTTGCAAAAAGCGCCATGGAATATTTAATAGACAGGAGTGGTCAAGACCTCAGTTTTACATCTCATCAAAATGATGGCCCCTCCAGTAGGAGAGTGCTCCCAAACAGAAGGCTGAGGAATTGGTTCAGAACTGACTCAGAGGACAGCTGCGTGTATTAATGAATATGAAGGATGGTAATGAGCAGTCCTTTATCAGTACATTAAGTGCAACATGCAGTGCTTAGGCAGTTTTTATTACAACATGCGGTTGCAGTATGCAAGGACAATGAATAAAACTAATAAAGGACAAACTGACTATATCTTACATGTACATTGTATCAACAAAGAAAAATGGCTTTCCGCAGTGTCAGGAAAAAAATCAACCCAAGACTTCGTCTCCTCCATATCCCAGCTCTAACCCAACCACACTGCAGCTGAATGCCACAGCTATGTGATGATGCCCCTTGTCAATTCATCAGAAAGGGCTGAACCCAGGACTTCTTGATTTAAAAGTATGTCTCTCTATGGCTTGAGCTAAAGTACCAGCTCCTTTAGAGCAGAGACAGTAGCAGCCTCATAAACCTCTGTAAACTGTCTAGCCCACCAGAGGAAGACAAAGAGCTACACTGTGTTAAGACAGGGTACAGATGGATAGATGGAGCTTAGCACAGCTGGTCATCGTGAACAAGTTGTCTTCTGCATATGGAATGTCTGCTTCAAAACAACAATAACAACAGGAATCAAATACAGCTCCTTATGCACAGAAGCAGAAAGACAAGGACCAAAAAATAATTTTAAAAGTATAGCCAGAGGAGTGAGGTATGACAAAAGCTAGAACGAAGTCTGTTTTCTGTCTAATTAACTGACACTCAGGTAGATTGGAGAAAAAGAAAGCCAAATGGTCAGCTACGAGTTCCTTACACAGCTCCTACTAAATCATCATCTCCATTTCCTGTAATGCCTAGGATTTTCTCCTAATATTGCCCCTACTTACTAGCCTATAACATCTGCAAAGGTTATAACACAAGATGGTGTGGATTCAGGCTCTCCAATAGTGTGGCAATGAGCATGGTATGAGAACCTATATAGACAGACTGAAAGCAAGAGATAGTCCTATTTGAATTGTAAGATGTAGAGCGTTTTCAATATTCTTGAGACTGTTAGATCCCATGCATATGTATGGAGTGGTAGTGATATGAAGGTAAAGAAAATTTAAAAGAAAAGGGTGTAAACTTCAATAGAATCAGCTTTAATGCCCTCTTTTCCATCTACAGTTAATAACTTAAGGATTTAGTTGGTTAGTCTAATTCACTGGTTTTGCCCCTTTTATACAAATCAAACTATCCAAGATTTAGAAAATAGAAATATGAACTAAAATAAACATTATAATGATTCCCCTCTCTCTATGAGGAAAAGGCAAGTAAACCTCTCTTGTGGTTAGCAGTAACTCCAAGGTTTAGTTACATTTTGATCAGAATTGCATACTTTCTGACATCGACATCTCTACAGACATGACAACAAAACATTTCTTAAATACTGTTCAATTTTGCAAGTGATGATACAGTATTTACTGCATATATTTTTGAGGCTTTTATGATAAACTGGATGACTCAGGAAATGAAGAATGAGAAATACAGTAAAATGTTTAATACACCTACATTACTTAGGAATTCAAGTCCCATCTAATTTCAATGAGACCAGGCTCTTAAGCCCCAAAGTGACTTTTTTAAAAATTGGACCTAAGCTCCTAAGCCACTTAGGCACTTAAAACAAATGAGTCCTAGAGCTTACATCTTTGCTACAACAATTTCACCACCACAATTGGCACCCTTGCTAGCAGTTGCAGTGGAAACCTCTAGAAACAGCCTCTCCAGGACAAGACTGAGGCATGCAGATGAGGGGCGAGGGATACTTGCACTGCCACTGACAGAGCTGTACCTGTTCAAGAGGTTAAATTAGTGGAGTGGAATTTCTACAGCTGTAATCTGTCACATTCCACAAGCACTACATTTTGTTTGTTTTTTTAGGGAGGCAAGCATAGGTGAGGTGAGGAAAGAAAAATAATGATTTCAGGGCAATAGATGGGGTATAGACCCTGATCCTGCAAGGCCAAGTGGCCTCAACTCCCGTTGACCAGGTCCATAAAAAACACACTATATACAAAGTTTAAATCTAGTAGGACAGTGCAGACAATTGCTAGTCACAGCAGGTCTAGGAAGATAAGAGACATTTTATGAACTTTTATCACACAGGAGATAAAGGTGATTGCATACGAAGTGGTTTTTATTCATCCAGTAAAGTAGATGTTAAAGAATGTCTTGGAATAGTAGCAAGTCCTACCCTTACACAAGTGGCCTCATTTTTTTTAAAGACCATTGCTTTAGCTCTTGCTGCTCAAGGCCCATCTGTGTAAGGAACAGAAGTGATGAGAAGCAGATAGAAAAGGATATTGCCCTAGCAAAGGAGGTAGATGAAAAACTGAGATCTGTCTGCAGGCTGACCTGGCTATCCACTAGTTGTTACTAAGGGATAGTTGACATACGTGGCCTATATACCTGGCAAATGCCATATGGGCAAGAAATATATAATCTTATGCACAGTGTTCTCCTACTAGTAGAGTTACTGTCGCTCTCATCCAAGCTTGCAGTCTGAAAGAGATACTAGCTAATTGGAGTAATAGTCTGAACAGCTTTTTAATTATGTATGCCAACACACTAGATATCTTGAAGTGAATAATATTTCCCTCCAGGCTTGGGGCGGCAAAAATGCTGGAGCCGGCTCTGCCTCCAGGAATACTCTGTGACCTCTTCAAAACGGCCAAGTCTAAAACTAAATATCTGGTGATTACAAATTGCAATCTGTGGACAGATCAACATCTTAGAAACGTTGATAGGTGAGAAAGAGGGCCGTAAACATTGGAGAAAAATATTGCACAGTTTACACTGCAGATGTGCTAGTAGCTTCCCTACAACTTGGCTTGAATTTAAATTAGGTGTGTGGGGGGGGGGTGTTTGTTTTTTGGGTTTTTTGTTTGGTTGTTTTTTCCTTACCTTAGTTGAATTTTAAACTTCATAAATCAAACTCCCTATTTTGATCATTTCAGATTAGTGAATTTATCTTGCAAGTTTCTGAGCAGTGATGCTCTTTTAAAGTTCTGTTTTAGGGCAGGATATGACTGGCAACCTGTATCCAGATGTTTTGTGTATAGAGACATTGGTCCAGATTGTGGTCCATGGCATAGTGAGTCACCATCCCCTTTCTTTTAAGGGGCAATGTTGTAATGTCCTGTGTTTGTTTGTTTTTCACCTTGAACAGTACAGTGGAATATATTTGATAATCTAGCTCTGTTTCATTGGGGCTTTCTACAAGTATTTCTGCCCGTACATTTTTGGGCAAGCTGTCTTATTTGAAATTAAAGCAATGAAATAAAGAAATGGTAACCCTTTATTTTTCCATCTATTTGAGCTTTTCAGATGGCTTTTGTCTAGATAACTTTATTTTTAAAGAGCAGAAAGACGGCAGGGAAGATCCTTAGAAGGTGTAAATTGTCATGGATGGGGATTTACCTCTGAGGGTTAGATTATCTCCTGGGTCAGAGCCCTGCTTAATGAAGGAGGCATTAGGAAGCTGGCTATGGCTTTATGATTCTCAGGGTGAACCCTGAGACCACCTACAGCAGCTGTGGAGCTGCTCAAAGTTGTGCCACTAATATAGGGTCCTTAATGGACCCCTATGTCAGTCAACGATTACTCAGTCCCTTACCTGATCATCTCTACCCCCTATGTCATGCAGGCAGGGCAAAGTCCATAGTCACAGTCTCAGTAGCGTTATAGTTATGGAAGCAGGGAGTTCTTATCTGACAGGTAATTCTCTGATGTGCACCTGCAGCTAGATTACAGCCCATTTGCACCCCCAAAGGTACAAAGGAGCTGTAATTTAGTGACACATTCTTTGTATGCACCGTTTGGCTGACTGAAATGTTTTGTACTAAAAAAATAATTATTTTGCTTTCAATAAACATTGGGAAGAGGAGTTGCATCATTAATTACTCATTATTGTTAATAATAATAATTTGGATTACGCTAGTTCCTAGAAGACTCACTCAAGGACACAGGATCCCACTGTGCCAAGTGCTGTACAAACACAGGAAAAATAAACAGTCCCTGCCCCAAAGAATTTACAATCTCCTTCTGTGTTAGGTTGTTCTATATTACCAGATAACATGTAATGTCCCTCTGTAAATCAGGTCTAAAAATGCAGATATTGTGTTACATTATTATTTTATGAACTACTACCATAACCATACATACACAGTGACACATCCCATTTCTGTTCTTTTATTTATAGTGTTCAGACGAATGAGGATATTTACAGTTATCACCATGATCTCATAAAGCTATCAGTCCAAGTCCATGTAAACCATACTACTATGTCAAGATGATGAAAAATTGCATTGCACACACAAAACTAATTTCAACCATCAAATACCAAAAAATGTACAATAAAGGAACATTTTTCTGGGAAGTAGATTAACCTTTGAGGTTTGATTGAATTGACCAATATTCCTATTTTTTGTGCATGTTTTGGTTGTTTGTTTTTGGTTTTTAAATCAGATCAGCAACTTGCAGGTCAAAATAGCTTTTTTTCCCCTTCAGACTCCTTTAAGGAGCGGCTCGCTACTCTGAGTCCCTCCCTCCAAGAAAACTGGTTTGCAAAATAAATAAAGAAGTTTAATATATTAAACTTAAAGGCATTATTTATAAGATTTTACTAGATACGGTGATCAGATTATATATACTAAGAATTGCGAATTTATGCCCTGACTGAGGCAAAACATATCATTGTGCCCTCTCAGACTAGGGATCAAATTGTAACTCAGTTACAATTCAGTCTCCGGTTTCCTGTCTTGCTCTCCAGAGGAAATAATCTGCACCAGCTCTTTTCTGGGCATAGATTACTTCCTGCTCTGCACTATCTCCTCAGCTGTGCCAGCTGATGCGTTGGAGGGGTGGAGATAAACCTCCATTACTTCCTGCCCAGACACTCTCCACCCACTTGCTTGGGGCAAGGGGGGTTGGAGGGGAGAAAATTGCAGCCTAGCAGAGGTTTCCCTAACCCCATGCTCTGACCCACGATGCCAGTCACCCATGCAGAGGAGTGAGGGGTTATCGCACTTGCCCTTGCACCCCTAGGTAAGACAACCCAACATTTTGTCTTAAATCCCTTTAGTTAATTAATTATGTTACAAAGATTAAAGCCTCCAATTTAATGTTCCAAGCAAGGGCCCATGCAAAGTCACAGGGAAGCCCACTATAGTTTTCCCACAGTGAAGTCAACACCTTATGATATCCTGAAACTTGGCAGTGGGTTCAGGGAGGGGCGGGGGGAATGAAGTAGATATTGCCTGCAAACTCTTGAAAGTTGAATGATCACCCACATCCACACACCCCAAAAAAGAAAACACTAGTGTGTTTGTGGCTTGGGTGCCAGTTTCCCATGCAATATTTTATAGAAAAAAATTGTCCATGAATTTCTACCACTCAGCTTTTCCTGCAGTGCTAATGCACTGAGTATAGATAAATTACTGTAGTTCACAGCACTCTTTTCATTTTGTTCCTATGTTACTTACCAGTAGCTATAAGGTACATAAGGGAAATAAAAGGAACAGGGGAGAGCTTATTGATAAGACGATAGCTATAAAAGTTCAGCCAAAATATTTTTCTCTTCTATGAAATGCTGTTCAAAGAAGAAAGTGTTCCAAACAGTTTGACAAATGGCCTATACCCCAAAAGGAAACAGCCAGTCAACCAAAAAAACCCCCAAAAAACAACAACTGCTCCTAGTTTCCCACTGGAGAGCTTGTTAAGCTGATTTTTTCCTTGTAAAATGAAGAACAGCTGTAATAATCAAAGTAGCCAAGCTGCCTGAACCTTTAGCAACAACAGGGTCATTTTTTTTCTTTTTTTTTTTTCCTGGGGGTACCTCTTCAACGGTTTACTACATATCCTACTGGCAGAGAGCTTGCTCATTAGCAACTGGGGCCTGGCAAAGGGCATTATTTTCTTCCCAAAAGGCCAACAGCAATAAACAGGAAATGAACATAGAAACTTGCACAGCCACACAACAATGACTCAGTTAATGCAATGGCATCAGCTGCAGTGTCAATACTGATGCTCGACAGAACCAAGCCTGCTTTATTTTTTTCCAAGGTACATAAACTCAGGCATGGCTTGTAATTTCCCAACTAGGTCACCACAAACCAAATCTTTGCATCATAATATCTTTGGAATGGGCTTGATTTGTAGTTCTTCCCTTTGCTACCTACCCTAAGACAGATTCTGACTGCTTGTGGGTGGGCTCAGTTGTTGAGGGAAGAGGGTGAACAGGAACTTTTCTGCTTCCATTTGCATTGTAGGGTGGGGGAGGTGGATGTGAGAAATCTGGTGCCCACTTTTTGGTAAGTGCCCTGTGAAGGCCAGTATTAGCAGCAGTATGGAATGCACAGGGCATGAGGTTGCTCTCTGGGGAAGGGAAGATACATGCAGAGAGTGATTTAAAATTCTGCATCTAAAATAATGTAATAGTGTAGAAAAAGGTGAACTGGGACTCCTATTTACCGTTTCCTCTAACACAAAAACAAAGGGGTCTTCTAATGAAACAATGAAAGGTAACGAGGTTTAAAACACATAAAAGGTGGTGGTTTTTAAAGTTGCAGATGCATAATTAGCTTTTGGAACTGACAGCCACAACATATGGCACAGAGCTAAATGTGACTCCAGACAGGATTACACAGTTTTATGAGTAACAAGACTAGAATAAAACATTATAGATAAAATGGCTCACATCCTGCCCTAGCCTTTCTGCTCTGACCTTGTCTCCTATCAGTCCTTTCCTACATCAACAATAACACCAGCACTCTCCTTCTTCCAAATCCACACTGCTATTTGCCAAGCCACACAATACTCATTCAAATCCTAATGGCCAGGTCACTTTCAAAACTGAATTTGCATGAACACACAAGTTCTGTATTTAATAAAATCCTTAAAGCTAGCTAACCAAGTGCTTTTATCACAGTAATCCCTCATCGTCGCTCATGCCATTCTCCACTACACTGTATTACCTTCACTTGTTGCATCTCATTTAAAACTAGGCCATAATCCCACTAGCTAATTATGCATGAAAGTTATTTTGCAGACATGAATAGTTTCATTCAACAGATCAAACATATGGGGGCAAATTAATCCCTGGGGTAACTTCAAAGTGATATCAATGAAGGTACACCAGGGCTGCATTTCACAGGTTGAACTAGAAGAACTCAGCTCTTATTTAGGCACCTAAATAAGGGTTGGATTTTCAAAAGACTTCAGTTCCCAACATGATTAGTCTCTTTTGAAAATCTGCTTCTGATTGTGCTAAATTGTATTTTAAGTTTCAACAAAGTTTGACTGGGAGACAAAAAAACTAATATATGATAGAACTCGCATTAGACTGGTTTCACTGATGTTTAGAGAAGGCCTAAACTAATACATATCCATGCTTATGAGGAATGAATGTGCTTTTCTTTAGAAAAGGAAAAATTGGAACTTCAGCAGAATGCTCGAGTTTAATTTGGTGAATATGAACAACAATAGTTAGGATAACAGTATATTTTATACAGCAAATCTACTCATCCTCTTATTTGTATTGCCTGAAATTGGATTGCATCAGAATGCAACATTTTTCAGATTGTTGAGATTGAAGGTTTTATCTTTCTCTGCAGGCTATTTGCATTAATCTATTTCTTTGCAAACACAGTACTGTTAAATTGTTAAAAGTCCATATAAAATGAGGCTATACTTAGTCTCATAGTAACCAGACAGTTGAGTTATAAATTTTAATTATGTTTTTTATACATCAGAGATGCTTGCCTAGAAAAAGGTATAACAAAAATATATAATTAAGGAACATTTTCTGCTGTGAATCTGCAAATTGGATATGCATTGACAGCAGGAGATGGCTTAGTATTTAGCAGACTTTATCTAGGCACAATATTTATAACAGGATAATGTGGGAGTCAGACTCTACTTTGTTTTCCTAGTTTATTATCTTCTAGCGTGAGAAAGATAAGCAAAAAAACCCGTATAACCTAACCCTTGCCAGGAGCGAGATATCGTAACATTATACTACATCTTTCAGCAAATATTCTACAACAGCTAAATATATAGCTGGAAAATTACACCATAAGTTCATAAGTTTTTCTGCCATCTCAGGTACCTGACACAGTATATTTCGAGGTAGAAAAGGCAGACACCCAATATATCAGCCTAGAATAGGAGACTTGAGTTTTCCCATTTTGGAGAATCAGGAGTAGCTCAACCTCTTGTTTAGCAGCTTAAAGTATGGGACACCGCCTCCAGCAGCAGCTAGTCTAGTCAATGCTGAAATGGAGCAAGACAGCTGCAACTGTGTTGCTGCTGGAAGTCTAGAGTAGTCTGAAAAGTGGATGGTATGCCTGGTGGAGGGATATAGCCAGACCAATATGGGGATGATCTGATTCATCACATGCCCACTGCAGACTCCCACACAAGGGTTCGTATGGAACCCGAAAACTGAAATTGCCTTCATCAGTGGAAACCCTGAGGGAGGTCAGCAATCTAGACTCCAGTTATCCTCCCCAGTGCACCTCCTGACAAAAGGGAGCTTCAGTCAGCACCTTCCTCTCCCAGAGACTCTTGTACTTGGTCTCTTAGGATGCTATGTTCTCCCCCACTGTGCAATATGGCGGGCAATGACACTGTAGAAGTCCCCTACAAATGAGGTGAAGGGGCAGCTCAGATTGGAAGTTTTTCTTTCTGCCCACACCAGCTGCTTAGCAAAATCTTTCTGCCACACAGAAAATGAGGCATGGCCATGAAGCTGGGGGAGGTCACATGTCTTCCTCTCCAAAGAGCAAACAATTATATTTCACCATGTTTTAGCTTAAGAGAATAACCAAACTAATGAAAACAAAAGTAAATTCTCTATTAGGGAGCACAGTGTGTGTGTGTGTGTGTCTCTGACTGCCTGCCATGATCACAGAACAAAATGGCTGCTGAAGTCTGCATACAGAAACTTTGATACCCTTACTCCTGTTTAATAATACCTTATCACACCATTGACTTCAGTGGGACTGCTCATCAGTAAGTCGCTACCCAGCATGAGAAAAGGTATCTCAACCTGGCCCAGAAAGAGTACTTGGAAATACAAAGGTTACAGAACACAGAAAACAAAAGGCACCATAGTTGTATAGCTATATACCCCCCACAGGTGAGAGGAAGGGGGGGGGTCAAGAAACAACTGCTTTGTACAGCATTAACCTCTCTTTTGCACTGTGGTCATCCTTTGATGCCAGCTAGGCATGAATGCGATTGGGACTCAGGTGTCTCACAGATCCCCAGCCTCCTCTTCTTTCCGCAAGCCACACCCCTGACTTAGGCACACCGCTGCTCTTCTGCAGAGCTGGAAAATGAGGCGTTCCAGCAAATGAACTTTAAAAGCTTTGGTCAGTGTGTTCCCCTCTCTGCATGTTTAGCTAGGAAGCGGCTCGTAACTTGCCCTGGGCAGGAAACTATTATTCTCCTGGGAAAAACAATCACTGAAAACATTTGTGGGGGGAGGTGGGGGTTTGGTTTATTTTTCCTTTTGGCTAAAATTTTTCTTTGTAAAAAAAAAACAAAAACAAAAACCCAAAAATATATACTGGCACGTTAAAATGGACTTCTTTTGCGTTTTAAACCAAAACATTTTTTTGGTTTGGGGTTTTCAAAGAAACTTGAAAATTTTTGACGCAAATGCAAACATTTTTGCAAAAAATGTCCATTTCATGGAAAAACCATTTTCCATTGAGGAAATGTTTTCATGGAAATTTTTTGATCAGCTCTAACCTTATCCAGCTGGGTAACTCTTGGTATGAAGTATTTATGTACTGCATTCACATTTATAAATTGAGATCTCCTAAAAATAAATAATGTGGAGTTCTTGGGCATATTAGTTGGGAAGACAGCACTTTGCTTCTGCCCAAAAGAAGCGTGACCATTTGCAGTTTCACAGCAGGAGAATTAAATCTCCATACCACTGTTCCAAGTTCCAGCATTTGTTATCAGCGATAAAACCATTTTTCTTCATGTGAGTAGGAGTCAAATAAATCCAAAATTCTAATCCTTTTCCTGGATTAGTTTCAGCATCAATTCTGGAATGGACAGGCTGATGCCTTTACATACTTTCCTCAGTGTTCGGTTGTCTATTTACAATTAAGATCAACACACCATTTCATCACAGTCAAAGAACAGAAATCTCTTTAGTAAAATTCAGTTCAGATCCTTTGCTTCCTCTTTTGTTTAATTACAAATGAATTTACTTCACCTGAGCTACTGGGTTTCTGATCTGCAAAGGTGAATTTACTGTTGATTCTTTGCCATTATAAAATAAAAAGTGTTTTTATAACTTAATTTGGTTCATAGTTTTTCAGGATGCAGTGGTAGCCAAAGGGAAGATAAAGTAGTGCACTGTAGGGGATTAACACAGGCACCTGTAATGGGAGCTCCTTCATACTGCTCCATTATGGGATCTCAGCCTTGATTAAATAGGCACTCCTGAGGCAAGAGAATAGTTTAGTGACTTGCTGATTGAAGCAGGAAAGGTTAGTGGCTGTGTTTGTGGGTAGGAGTTTTATGCTGTTTCACTGAACGTTTGCTAAGACCCAAATGTGAGTGTGCGTCTACACTGCCACTTTCAGCGCTAAAACTTTAGTCGTTCAGGGATGTGAAAAAACACACACACGCCCCGAGTGACAAAAGTTTTAGCGCTGAAAAACGACAGTGTAGACCGCACTATATCGCTGGGAGCATAAAGCTACCATCCCTCGTTCGGGGTGGTTATTTTTTATTGCCAGGAGAGCTCTCCCCTGGTGATAAAGCGTAACTACACTGCCCACGGCACAGCGCAGCCGCGCCCGCTCTGTAATGTGGGCAGTGTAGACATACCCTGAGTTGAGACATTTAATGCTATACCTCATTCACAGAGTCATAGATTCTAAGGCTACAAGGGATCATTGTGATCATCCAGTTTGATCTCCTGTATAACACAGGCCATAGGACTTCCCAAAAATAATTCCTAGAGCATAATTTTTAGAAAACAATCTTGATTTTAAAATTGTCAGTGATAGAGAATCCACCATGACAGTTGGTAAATTGTTTTAATTGTCTATTAAAAATGTCTGACTTATTTCCAGCCTCAATTTGTCTAGCTTCAGTTTCCAGCCATTGGATCATGTATACCTTTTTCCGATAGACTGAAAAGCCTACTATTAAATATTTGTTCCCCATGTACGTACTTATTGACTGTAATCAAGTCACCGCTTAATCTTCTCTTTGTTAAGCTAAATAGATTGAGCTCCTTGAGTCTATTACTTTAAGGCATGTTTTCATTCTCATTCCACGTTCTCATAGCTCTTCTCTGAACCCTCTCCATTTATCAAAATCCTTTCTGAATTGTGGGCACTAGAAAGGACACCGTATTTCAGCAGCAGTAGCACCAGTGCGAAATATAGTGGTAAAAAACGTCTTTACTCCTACTCAGGATTCCCGTTTATGTGTCCTAGGATCACATTAGGTTTTTTAGCCACTTTGACACACTGAGAGCTCATGGTCAGTTGATTATCCACCATGACCACCTCCCACCCCTCCACAAATCTTTTTCAGAGTCATTTCTTTCCAGGATTGAGACCCCCATTATGCAAGCGGGGCCTACATTCGTTGTTCCTAAATGTATACATTTACAGTTAGACATAGTAAAATGCATATTGTTTGCTTGCACCCAGTTTACCAAGTGATCTTGATCACTCTGTACCAGTGACCGGTCCTCTTCATTATTTATCACTCCCCCAATGTTTGTGTCATCTGCTAACTTTATCAGTGACAATTTTATGTTTTCTTCCAAGGTCATTAATAAAGATAAATCCCTGTGGGACCCCATTGGAAACAGACCTGCTCAATGACAGTTCCCCATTTACAGTTATATTTTGAGACCTATCAGTTAGCCAGTTTTTAAACTGCTTAATGAAATTACAAAATTAATAATTTCCTTATATTAAAGATTCAGAGATTTTAAGACGAGAAGGCACCATTTGATCAGCTAGTCTGAATTCCTTTATAGCACAAGCCATAGAACTTCATCCAGTTTATTATTGTATTAAGCCCAACAATTTATGTATTCTTGAATAATGAATGTATATAGCATATCCCTGCAGTAATGTCATGGCACACACTATTATATTATATACAACCAGCTAACAGTAACACAACTTCCAGGTTTAGAAATCATCACCCAAAACTTAAGAAATTCCAAAACACAAGGTTGTCTAGGTCATGTTGAACATAGAATCTATTCTATGGTATGCATTAATAAAACAGTCTATAATACTGTAACTAGGCTTCACACTCCATAGGTCATTAGGCATTCCCTAGGGTAAATCTGAACACAGATAGCACCCTCTGCAGAACCTTTGCTTACCCCAGTTTCCTAAACAGACTAGAGAGTTTACCCCATTATTTTTTCCTGCTTCCTAAAAGTCAGAAATCAGTTCTCTTTCTCTGGAGTCTAAAGTTTGTCCCATGGCAAGGAAGTATAATACTGTATTTAAGTCACTAGACTAGGACTTGGAAGATCTAGGTTTATTTCCCAGGACTGCCATCAAAATTCCTATGTGATTTTGGGTAAATCACATAAACTCTCTGTGACTCAGTTGTCCTATCTATAAAATAGGGATAATAATCCCTCTTTCCACCCAGCTCCATTTGTCTTGTCTCTTTACAGTGTAAACTCTTACAGGCAGGGACTGTCACTTACCAAGAGCAGCACAATGAAACCCTGATCACGGCTCGAAACCATACACTAGAAATAATAAACAGTAAGCATTAAATCCACTTCCCCTTTTCTTGTTTAAAAGAAAGTTTATTATAGAAAAAGGGGTGAAAATAATTAATTAAAAGGTATCTGAACACAAACTAGCCTCAGTCTCATAATGGATTTTCCATGCTGAAAACATTTTTGAGGTATCTGATTTTTTTCTGATCCCAAATCAGGACAAAAAGTTGAAGTCTTGAAAATTTCACAGACCAAAAACCTGAAAAAAAATCCATTTCAGTCAATTGAAATGTTCTATTTTGATAATTTTGAAACATGTTGTTTCAGTTTTGACCATTTTAATTTTTAATAGAATTAACAGAATTAGCTTAAATTTCAAAACAAAATGCCATGTTAGAACAAGAAAACTAGAATTTTTTTTGGTGTTAAAAATTTTAAAATGAAATGTTTTGAAAATTTGGAAAGTTTTTTTCAAAACAAAATTTTGAGTTGAAAAATTCATCAAAATCAACTCTTTCCAGTGAAAAGTTCAATGCAATAAAATGTCATTTTCCATTGAAAACCATGTTGTGAGGAAATTCCTAACCAGCTCTAGCTAAAACCTTGCTAGGCAAAACCTTTACCTCAAAAAAAAATAAAATAAGTACACCATTATCCTTTGCCCAGAACCCCAAAAAAGGGTTTGTGGATAATCTCTCCATTAGTCTTTTGCCCAGTTACTGCCTGGCTTTAAGGGATGTGATTTCTTAGAATAACACCATTTGGATTTGGCTCTTTGTTAGCAGGTTCAGACTGTTCTCACTTTCATCAGAATAGGAGGGGGGTGCTTTTATCCAGCAACAGCCCTGGCATATGGAAATCATATAGATTTTAAGATAAAACTGTCTTGTAAGTTTAGTATACCGTATTTCCAGACACAGCTATCTGTCACAGACATGTTAAAGTGTGGTTATAGTCTGAAAAGTGACTATGTACACACATCTCCTCCAAGAGATATGTTCCCAGGATGAACTCTGAAACCTAGCTGCTTACTTTACTGAAATAAGATATGCCTTGTTCATACTTTTTATTGCAGTTAATGTGACAGAACTAGTGCATCTGAGAATGAGCTGGATTTGATACTGGCTCATGCATTACCAACAGTGGATGGGAATTTCAAAGAAGCCAAAGTGCCTTAGAAACAGAAATCCTTGGACTTGTGCTTCTCTGTCACTTAAAGGCTTTTAAAAATCTCACTCACTATAGTTAACTGAAATCTCAAATCCCAGAATCTTTATTACTAGGATGATGCACAAGTCACACAGACCTGAGCTTGAATTTGAGGGTTTAGGTTAAATTTTCATAGTTTTCAGATTGAGAAAAAAAAGAATGAAATGAGATAATCCTGTATACAATTTTGTGGGACAGCAAACCTAAAACTCCACAATGCTATATTCACTGGGGCTCTTTTCAGCGTAGAATCACACTTCAGGCTTCTGTTTTGCAAGAAACTAAGTATATAAAACCACTACATTTCCAAAGCCTACAATGTTTTCTTTTTTTTTCTTGGTTTTTATTTTAACTTAATTTCTTAGCTTTCAAAAGTTTTTGGGTGTATCGTTAAACTTCAATATTCTTTTGAGAGTCCACTTCCACTGCTTAAGTTATTGATACGTGTTGACAAGCTTAATTCCACATCTAGCAGTAGTAACAGTAGTAATACAATTTTTGTATTACAGTAGTGCCTAGAGTACCCAACTGAGACTGGGTCCCATGAACTGAGCAATTTACAAACATATACTAAGAAACAGCACCTGCCCCCAAAACACTGCAAGACAGGAAAAGAGTGTGGGGAGGGGAATTATTTTCCCTGTTTTACCTATGGGAAACTGAGGCACAGAGAGATTAAATGGTTGCCCCAATGACATACAGGATGTCTGTGGCAGAGCCTGCTAATAAACACAGATCTCCTGAGTTTCATCCCAGGGATGAAACAAAACATACACATCACCATGACCGTCTCAGGCAAAAGTCTGAGTAAATGGATGGGGCCGTACTCTGTCCTGAAAGTCAATAAATTCAGGATTCTACCCCAGGGGAAGCCCATTCCAGAGACAAGGGCCCTCCACTGTAAACCCCTGGCCACCAACCACACAGACATTGAAAACAAAGAAGCAGACATTTAAAATGTCATGGCAATACATGAGGGGGGAAGCAGTTCCTAAGGTAGTAGTGCTTTACAGATATTTATTTATTGATAGTCTTTTCTATGGTGACCATCACCTTGGTATGTTCATAACTCACAGATGTAACTGAGTTTATCCTCATTTTACAGATGGACAAACTGAGGCACACACAGGTTAAATGATTTGCCCAAGGTCACACAAGAAGTCTGTCTTAAAGCTAGGAATTAAAACCAGGTCTACCTAGTGGCTTAACAAAAAGACGACCTCAAGACCCATATCAAAATCCTGAATTACACCCAGAGTCAAACAGGAAGATAATGTATTATTTGGAGCATAGGTGTAATATGGTCGCTGTGGTTAGCACCGCTGCATACATGGGCTGCTGAATTCTGCACAAGCAATAGATTGTTAGACATCTTCCATTGTAGCCCTACATATAGCATATTGCACATTTGGGGGGGAGGGATAGCTCAGGGGTTTGAGCATTGGCCTCCTAAACCCAGGGTTGTGAGTTCAATCCTTGAGGGGGCCATTTAGGGTTCTGGGGAAAAAATTGGGGATTGGTCCTGCTTTGAGCAGGAGGTTGGACTAGATGACCTCCGGTGGTCCCTTCCAACCCTGATATTCTATGATTCTATGCAGTAATCTAGCCTGGAGATGACAAAAAACATGGGTAACTGAAGCAAGGTCTACCTCAGAAAGAAACAATTACAAGGTTTGCACCAAAATGAGATAAGAAAAGGTTCTTGTGACCAGCACTGCAATGAACTTCAAGAGCTGTCTGGGATCCAGAAATACCCCCAGATCTCACTGGCAAAGCCCCTCAGTTATAGGGGAAGGCACATTCCAGAAGTTACTTTCTGCTGTCCCTAACCAGCCAGTATCCTTCCTGATCCTATATAGACTGAAATTCTCTCTTACGTGCATACACTCTCTCTCTCTCTCTCTCAAATGATGATAATGCACACTGACTGAGAGACCAACTGGAAATGCTTGAATTTTAGAAACTAGTGAATGAGTGAACCAGCAATAATAAAAGTAAGAGTGATACACAACAGAATGTACATTATCCATCTGTTGCAAGCAATGTCCTCTTTTATAAATTCCATAGGTCCAAGTGCAGTATGTTTTTAAAATAAAATAAAACAATAATAATAATAATAATTAATCAGAACTTAGTATCATGAGACCTCACTACAGCATTTCTAGCTTTGCACCTCTGCTGAGAAAGAGCGAAATGTTTGCATCAATTAAGAAATGATTTTCTATTAATATTTTCTTAGCGTACTGGTTTATCCAGTCACTGAATTTCTATTTTTAATATATGCCTTGGTTCCATCTGGCCATGGAATTTATAAGATTGGTTCTTTAGTTCTTAATGCTCTGTTCTGTATTTTGGTTTTATTGTATAGAATCTACTGCAGGTGCAGTTTGGAAGGCACCCTATAAGTAGTTTGAATAAAATGTTAAAGAAAATGATCTGTAACAGGTATTGCCGCTGTGTAGGGCTTCATAAAAATAAT
The DNA here is from genome assembly GCF_015237465.2 of Chelonia mydas. Lineage (NCBI taxonomy): Eukaryota > Metazoa > Chordata > Testudines > Cheloniidae > Chelonia > Chelonia mydas. The sequence goes on from NC_057854.1 coordinate 58,406,221, forward strand.
GTATGAAACTATGTACATAAGAGCTGAATGCAAGACTTTCTGATTAGAACATCCTTTTCTATGATCAGTAGCTGGATTTATTCCCATTTGCAACATCCAAAGTCACATTAGTCAAAACAGACATAATTTATTAATCTATAGGCTTGTCTTAGTTCTTATAAACTATAGTTTGTTCAGAATTACTTCAAATGGAGAGATTCCTTTTAAACTTATTGGTTATGATATTTCCTGAAGTCTGAGATTCTGTCAGTCTTTCAAATATTTGGAATGTGGCTGGTGCTTTTGACTTTAAACTGTATTGCTATCGAGTTAAAAGTGTATAAGTTTTGTCCCCCTGACGAATTAATATTCATTACTGAAGGCCAGATGTTCTGTCCTCAGTGCACAAGGGAGTTATGTGCTCAACTTCTGGAACTGTTAGTGGGATTTGCAAGTGCAGTTTTAAGAACATATATAGGCCCCTGAAAATACCTTTTTTTCAATATTGTCTAAATAAACTACAAATTAGATGTATCAGAAGGTTAATTTTGGTAAACCTTCAGGAGAATGATTATTATCTGTAACAGGCATATTGGGAATCTACTGTGAACCCAGCAATCAGGGAGTAGAAATTCTTTTTAAAGAATTGTTTTACTTCACAAAGGCCTCTGTTGGAAGGAGTTTGGTCTGTCTGTTAATGTTTATAGTTTTACTAGTACATTAGAAGCTACATGCTTTCAGTTCACGACCAGCCTAATGATTAGCACATTCTGTAGAATCAATCAAAGTCAAGAAGATAACAAAGATTTGAAGTCTGGGGCATTGACCATCAACTTAAAACAATTATATCAGGAGAAAATGACAAATAACTAAAACAGAGTGAAAATGTTGGGTATCTATGTGGTTTTTTTCATATACAGGAAGCATACAAATACTTGTGTTTACTAAGAATAGCTCATTCCTTCAAACCTATAACCGTGGCAACATAAAAACAAGGCTACTGCTGCTATCTAGTTCTTCTCCCTAATGACAAAAATTACACTTTGCATAATATGTCCTTAAGCAAAGTATGAATACTGACACTTAAGATGTAGAAAATCAGATGTACTCATCATATATAACCAAAGAAAACAATTCCTGAAAATTACAGAAATTCAATATGGGAGATGACCATTGAGCTAATAGCAATAAAGAATGAGAAAGGCTGGCTAAGGCAAAAGTAGAGAGGAGTGAAACCATATAATAAAAATCCTGTTTCAGATACCAAGATAAATCCATGTAATTGTTATTTCATTTTCCTAAAATGATCATTTTTATTGACTAGTCTACATCTTGAATAAAAGTGACAGTATAGGCAGGGCATTCAAAGGAAAATGAAAATGAATGGCAAATGAGAGAACAAAGACGCAACTAACCAAAATCTTCAAAGAATTAATGATAATGACCTGATTTCATTTCCAAGATCCTGGCAGTCCAGCCTGCTGACTGGAGAATGAATCTATTATTAGTGTTAAATAGCTCTTATGCTACTCCGGTGGCTGCATGGAACTGTTAAGCTAAAGCCTCTTTTATCTTTATATTTTTAGGGCAACTTAAATGCTTTCATAAACTCACTAACTGGAAATTATGATACTCGGAATTCTCTAAATAAATCACCTCAGTGCTAAGGAAACCTAGCCTTGGATGTAAAATTTATCCTTACTCAAAACATTGACGTTTTAAAACAACCCTATTCTGGAAGCAGATTAGAGCGGTGATTATAAAAGTAGGGGGGTTTGTTTGGTATTCATTTGTTTATTTAGGTTTTTTTCCCCCTCTTCTGAGTTTTGCTTGTGATCTTGAAAATTCCTGTCCAAAAAAGAGTATTACGAACTAAGAGAGAACTAACTTTCCTTTGGTTAAATACTACAAACAAATAGGAAGAAATAAAAAGAGGGATTGTCAAAACACAGATCCTACTGTGTATTAAAAAAAAAGACAGAAGGCAAGGTTGGCAGTGATATTTTGTTTTGTTGCCAAACAGAAACACACTTGTGCTCTTCTCAAACAGACTGACTCCTGAGAACACTTCTAATCCTGCTGGCCTAGCCAACTCTACGGCCCAGTGTATCCTATCCAGCATTAACAGTTGTTTACTTCATTGAAAGAGAAACTCTACCTTCCTTCTATATTCAACCCCAATAATTTAAGGGCTTGTCTACACAGCTAGTTATTGCATTGCAAGCCAGGATGTGAATCTCCCACACACCAGCTTCCCACACAGAAAGATCCCAAGTGGACACTGCTATAGTGTAGGGAAAGTCCCGGAGAGAAGCTCAGACTTCCACTCTTTGAAACAATAATATTTCAAGCTGCACTCGGGGACTTTCCCTGCACTGTAGGAGTGTCCACACAGGACATTCCTGCGTGACAAACTGGTGCGCTGTAGAATCACACCCTGCTGTGTAATCAAGCCCTTAGACATAGCCAACATGACATAGAGGGTGGGGAACAGGGGGAAGAAGCTGTGCTTTGGCCTGAGTCTGCCCTTATTGAGATCCAGCTCTGGATAAAATGGGATAAAATTGAATTTGGTAGGATTAGGCCTCCTGTGAGATGCTGAGCACACTTCTTTTCTTTGAATTCAGTAGGAGCTGTAAGTGTCCAGCACCTCTCCAGATCCGACACTTTTTGCCATTCTGGAATTACCAAATACCCTGTGTAAGAGACATATTACGGACTGAACTGTCTCTCCAAGTCACAATTGTGTCCCTAGTTTCCTCCTTATTCCAAAAGAGAAAGAATCTGTGCCAGCACTTTACCGAGGACAGACTACTTCATCTTCCATGACAGCTCTGCTGTGTTGGCTGGTATATTGTGAGGACAGAGATAAGGCTCTGCCAGTCTCCAACCCTGCCTGCCTGTCTCCATTGGATGGAAGGAGAAGTAGAGGCTTCTCATGATATGTCTACACAGCAAGCAGGATCTGTGGCAGTGAGTTTCAGAGCCCAGGGCTACAGAATCAGGCTTGCAGGGCTATGATGCTAAAACTAGCTGTGTAGATATTCAGGCTGGAGCTCGGATTCTGAATCACACTCCCCGCCCTAGGCTTCAGAGCCTGAACTCCAGCCTGAACCCAAGCATCTACGCAGCCAGTTTTAGCGCCGCAGCATGGTCCCGAGTCTGTAGGCCTGTGCTCTGAGACTCACTGCCACAGGATCCTACTTGCTGTGTAGACATATGGGAGCGTGTTGTCTGCCATACAAGTTATTCCATACAGGGGAATAACAGGAGCAACTCACACTCCCCCATGTGCCTGTGTGAACACATACCACAGGTCACTACTGAGTCCTTTGAGACTGTTGGTTGTTTGTGTTGCCAGAAACTTATAATTCAATGAATGTTCTCTATGAGAAGTGTGTCCAACTTGTCCATTTTTAATTCTCAGTTTCTATTTCCATCTGGTATCTTTCTAATCTTTTTACTACAGGTCTGTGCCCTCCAAGGGTTTGCCCAGACAAATATGTTGAGAAATGCTCCTAACATATTTTTGGTGATGGAAAGCAATAAAAGCATCACTGGCTAACATACATAATCCTTAAGGGTTAAAAAACAACAGAAAAAAACAACAATGCTTCCTTGTGAGGGGAAATCTGCATTTGGCAAGGTCATCAGAAGTAGTATCAGGAATAAAATATTTAAGCTCCTCCAACCTTGTTCAAGCAAATGATGCTTCTTCACAAGGAGGGAGAGGAATTATTTAAGCTCAGTACCAATGTGGACACAAGAACAAATGGATATAAACTGGTCATTGGGAAGTTTAGACTTGAAATTAGATGAAGGTTTCTAACCATCAGAGGAGTGAAGTTTTGGAATAGCCTTCCAAGGGAAGCAGTGGGGGCAAAATAGACCTATCTGGCTTTAAGATTAAACTTGATAAGTTTATGGAGGAGACGGTATGATGGGATAACATGATTTTGGTAATTAATTGATCTTTAAATATTAATGGCAAATAGGCCCAATGGCCTGTGATGGGATGTTAGATGGGGTGGGATCTGAGTTACTACAGAAAATTCTTTCCTGGGTATCTGGCTGGTGAATCTTGCCCATATGCTCAGGGTTCAGCTGATCACCATATTTGGGCTGGGGAAGGAATTTTCCTCCAGGGCAGATTGGAAGAGGCCCTGGAGGTTTTTCGCCTTCCTCTGTAGCATGGGGCACAGGTCACTTGCTGGAGATTCTCTGCTCCTTGAAGTCTTTAAACCACGATTTGAAGACTTCAATAGCTCAGACATAGTGAGAGGTTTATCGCAGGAGTGGGTGGGTGAGATTCTGTGGGCTGCGTTGTGCAGGAGGTCGGACTAGATGATCATAATGGTCCCTTCTGACCTTAGTATATATGAATCTATGAATCTAAGAGTAGCCGCACTGAAGTTAATAGTTTTACTCACAAGAATAAAGGTCCTGGATCAGGTCCCTATGGTCTGCAGTTTAAAATCATTAAAACCAGTAGAAGCTGTAGGTGTCCAGCACCTTTGAAAATCAGACCCAATGTCTAGAAATTAACCATTATATTTCTTCCTGGTCCAAAGATGTGCTCTATCAGTATCCATTTCTGTTGGCTTCTTCCAGCTTCAGATTTCAACACAAGAAGTTCTGCTGTTTTCCCCTTAAAAATTTCATTCATATTAACCAGTGGTGCTCTTGCACCCACAATTTCAGTGAGACTACTCATGTGAAGAAGGGCTGCAGGGTCAGGTCATAGACCATAAAAGGAAAAGCTTAGGATATACGTGCACTGACAAAGAATGGTATAACCCCGGATTTATCTGGAGTCTTAGGTCTTCGGCTTCTACCTGCCAACCAATCTATGTGTCTGCCTATCTATACAAGATTTTTCTAAGGTACTTCTCACTGTGATATCTAAGAGCCCGAGGTTTACATCTACAGCCCTTTCTAGTTACACTGGATGTGTGACCAACCACACAGAGCTGACAAAAGAGAGAGAGTTTTGAGTTGGATGTGGAGACTTTTCTACCATATAGAAGGTCCAAATAATGTTTAATTATTCTGTAACTGCTCAGTGTCGCTTTTACTAGGCTTTCTGTAGGACTCATATGGGGCCTAGTCCAAGGCCCTTCGGAAACAATGGGAGTCTTTCCATTCATTTCTGTTCTGACCCATAGTTATATTTGTATTTGCTTGTCTTTTATTTTATTTTCTCTTTTTCTATACAATTTTCAATACAATATTCTTTTGTTAAAGACAGGTGAGTATCTGAACTATTAGCTGGACTCGGTATTAGCTTATGGAGTTTTTTGGGCTTGACTTTGTAATACTTACTCACATTGAATTGAAGTTACACATGAATTAATATCACTGGACTTGCCTCATTTGCCTGGAATTTGTCTTTGATTTGCCAAAGATCAATCTGGGTAATGTTAGAACAGAGGTGATGGGCAAAACAACTGAGCGGGAGGGACATTCTGGGCATTGAATTCACTGCCTCATGGAGCTGCACTGATCCAGAGGGAACATAGAGAGGCATTTATCCACGGAGCTCTCAAGTGTGCAGGTTTAGTAAATCCATTACTACATTCTTTTTATAGGGTACCTTATCCTCCCCATAACTAGCTACATGGGCTGATGCATGCAGCAGAAACATGGCACTTCTGTTGTATTGGTCACTTTAGGCATTCACCAAAGTTCCCTCATCTCACGCCTCCAAAAACTTGGAGCTCCTCTTCTCCTTCCCTGATCTGTGAGCCACTGGATTTAGAATGAGGAATTTGTGTATTCAGTAGACTATTCCTTGGCACACCTTCAGAGAATGATGATCCCCTCTGAATATTGTATGCTTTTTTCCATCAGGCTGAATGGAAAATTCCCTAAAGGAAATGGACCAATTATGATACAAGCCAAAAGCAATTTACCAATGCAGAGATTCTCTGGAAAAAGCAGACTGGACTGTTTCTGCTGATTATTCGCCTTTGAAACTACAGTTGTGGAGAGTAAACATGTTTTCCCTGAAGTGCATTTATAATCTCAGTTCTCAGTGTCTAGCAATGTTGTGCATACAGTGCAATGTACAAGCAGCCAGAGCTTCAGCCTAGATGAAGTCAGAGGTTCCCTACTTTCATAAAGCTGCCTAAAGTACACTAATATCTGAGCACACTTCATTTTTCCTATAGTTTTCCTTCCAATCACTTTGGTCATGTTTCCTTTGCCTATCACTACCACTCTGTTTTATTTATTGTGGGGTTCGGGATGTGTGTGTTAGCATTAAGGACAAAACAAGGAACAATGAAAACGCACAGAAACTGAGGAATTGGGTTTCCCCCTGCATGCTGAAGAAGCTTTTTTTTATTTCAAGGAAAGGACATTTCTGTCCCTTCTGCATAAAAAGAGAACAGTCACAATAAAGCCTAACTAGAAGTAGTAATGCCTTGTAAAGTCTTCAGCCTGATAAACTGAAATAATAGAACCAAGGAAGGTGTAAAGTGACCTTAGTCATTTGGAAGGGATGCTATCAGAAACTTCTCCATACGTTCCGTCATGCTCACTACAGATTTGGATAGGCTATGTGTCCAAAACAATACAAACATCTTACATTTTATTACAGAAACTTCATTATCCATTATTTAATGTGGGTACGAGAATTAATCTCTCTCTTCCCCCTAAAATCTCTGGCTCAACAATTCAGATCAACCACAAATTGGTAGCAACTAAAGGCTGTTTCTGTCTGATGTTCATTGTAGCCAATAGTTTCAGTACTTCACCCAGTTGTACGAGGTTTTCACAACCCAACCAACAGTTAGCATTATTAGCACTCTCATCGGAGTGGTTATGGACATTATAGACACAGAGATGGAACCACCTCTTTAATCTAGGGGTGATCCATCCAGCTCAGTGTTAAGCTACATTGATAGGGCAGTGAAAGACAGCTTGTGCGGCTGCTAGTTGTGTAGTTGAGTGATCACTCACTGTTTACGGAGTTTTCAAAAGATCCGATTTATTCTGTGTCCCTTTCCAACTCACTGGGCATAACAAAAGCTTCAAAGCGCCCTGCACAGAGACTCTGTTTGGGAAGCTCAGCCTTTGAAGGCACAGTCCCCAATACCACATTTGACTTCAGTGGGGACTACCTGTATGACAAAGTGCTCAAGAATATTATTAAGAACTCCATAATCTGGCTCTTAATGTTGTTTACTTTAAGTTGTGCGTTAGAAATGAATTTAGAGTACATCAGATAAACCAGTATTCTTTACCATGTAAGTATTTGTTAGGTATATAACATTATTTTTTTTATTTCTTATCTGCATCCCTGGCCCAACAACAAAGAAACAGAACATCTTCATTAGAAAAGGACATTTTAAAAAATAGGATGTTAATTTCATGGTTGCATAGAATTCTACAGGTTTGTGAGAAACTCATCATTTTTGGGGACGGCGGGGGGCTAAATTGTCTGTGAATTTCTATTGCTCATTTGTTAGGTTTACACAGTTTTAGTCACTGCTCAGTTTAACAAGTTAATTCATATTTTAAATTCTTCTCCTTCTGACTAAATTATCTGTCATTACATTATCAGAATAAAGCCTTGTGCAATAGGTAGAAAAGAAAAAGAGGAAATAATCCTGGCTGATACATCACAAATTTTGGAAAGAAACGGTCAGATTACAGTAGAAAAATTACACAGATTCCTACTCAATCTAGCAAGGAGCTCTATATGACAAAGGCAAGTGTGCAGTCAGGTCCATAATACATAGTTGTAATGTTCTAAACAATCCAAGAAAGAATGATCTTTACACCTGCTTTCCCCAATTTCCCAATCATTCTTTCCATCCTTGGCATTTCTCAAGTCTCCTTTTGTTTGGTTTTAGATCCCACTTCCCTGCCTGCTGATTTGCATAAATAACACTGTGTAGTGTGTGAGTATTCAATAACAAAGCACACATTTGAAATTCAACACAGAAAGTATCATAAAATATCAGTACAGCAATCCAGCTAATTTAGAGGCCAGCACACTTCTTCAGAAGCAGTCCAGGTGCTTTCCTGCACAGCTTTGTCTAACTTAATTGTAGTGGAGTCCGCAAAAAACAAAAGATTCACCCTCTGCAGTAGTTAAATTTGTCCATGGCATATTGGAAATTATAGGGAATATCATACTGCAGTGCAGAAAATGACTACTTTTTTAGTGGCACAGTCTATAACATTAGTTGTAATACTGTATTGTTCTCTGATTCCTGTAACTAACAGGAATACAGCAAATTACATGGGTGCTAGCTTCCAGCCCTGTCCTAGCGTTGAGGGAGTTAAAAGCACTCTATACTTTTGCAGAATCAGATCACTTGCCTATGTAGACACAGAGAAATAATTGATCCTCAGTTAATGGACTAAAATATAACAACTAGCCAGGCACTAACACTGTTCTTCCCTACTTCACGTGCCTGTTTTATTTTCACTGGCCGTTATACTCTCTGAAAGCTAAATAAGGAGGTGGGAGAAATTTCACCTTTTTCCTTCAGAAATGTGCCTGTTCTGCTTAGGTTAGGAACCTTCTATAAAAAACAGATTCAGTTAATATGCACCACTCACACAATACCAACCTTTGACTTTATCTCTACGATTTATACCAGCCAGTAACTTTCATGGCAAGGTGAATGCTCGTTTATAGTGACAAGAGAGTGCTTGTGCAACATGATTCGTTCTCTCTCTACTACATGGACATACAAACAAAATTAGGAAATAGAGAGAAATTAGGAACATCAGCATATAATCTTGGTGTTTGTACCTGTAGAATTTAGAACATATGGGTCTGGAGATTTTGATAAGTGTTTTAGCCCAGAGCATGACTTTCTAAAATGTAGGTAGGTTATGTAGTTTGGGAACCCAGTAGATAATGAAAATTAAAGTAATGTAAACTCAAGGAAGTTAGATTGTATTGTGGGCTTAGACTTATATCTAGACAGACGTGCCTAGACAAAACATCTAAAATTGATCTATCCTCTGACATGAGAATGATGGTTTTCAAACAAATCTAACTTGTCTAGTTACAACTGGAGATTCTTAGTCAATGAATATTCTTGAGTTCAATTGTATAAGATTGTTTTCAGGCAATAGTTATCAGACAGCCGCAAAATGCTCCCACAGTGCTCCCCCATTCAGCATAGCAATCAGGCTTATGGCACTAGTCATAGTAAAATCCCATTCTTCTTGGTATTTGACACGTCAGTGGTCTATCATTCTGTCCTGCTTTTAATAATTCTGTATTTTTGTTGGGCATGTAGGGCATGATCCTGGTCCCATTCAAGTCAATGGCAAAACTTCCACTGGTTTTAATGGTACAGGGTCGTGTCTTTAAATAAGGACATTTAATGCATATTTACAGAAACAGTAAAATGCTAGAGAGTAAAGATCTACAACAAGATAAAATGAATGATCTCTTTTTATTGTCAACATGATTGTAACAGAAAATACTACACTGAAATACAAAAATGTGGAAATGAATTATTTAACTGATTTTTTATTTATTCTAAATTCTCACTGCATCTCCTGAGGCTGCTAAAGCAAAAATATCCTATGGGAAACAGAACAGAATTTTAGTCATAGCATAATTTTTCTGCTTTTGGAAAGCAAAAATCATGCGTTGTGCTCTCCTCCTGATCAAACACCATCCAAAGAAAAAAAGGCACCATCAACAATACATTTTTGAACAGTAGTTAAATATGTCACAAAATACAGGTTTCCAGCAGCTGAACACTTTTACTACAATTATTTTATTTATATGTATTTATAGTCAGCTTTAGGCTGTTGCTGATTAAACAATGACTGAGTAGAGCAGTTGTGTAAGGATGTGGGGTGTGGATCTAGAGATCAAATGGGTCACTTTCCATATTGGCTGGTGGGGCTCTGGGCTGCAGAGACAGCAAGTGAGCTGCTGCCTGCCGCAGCTAGTTCTGTCCCTGCAGTGCAGAAACCTACCTTCCAAAATACAGGTTGGTTTTTAGTCTCTGCTCTTACTCCCCATATGCTAGCAGCTACTCCACACAATACACGAGGATTCTATTACCCTCATCTGTGGAAAGAGCCACTGAAAGAGGACTCTGGTGAAAAATGAACTTCACAAGGAACACTTCAAACTATTTGCCCTGAATCACGCCACCTATTCCATCACTGCTGTGTTATAAAGGCTACGCCAGCCTGCAATGCTCCCACAACCTCCTCAATGGGAAGCACAGAAGGGAATCATACATAAAATAATTCATTCTCTCAGTCCATTTCATTCCCTCCCCAGTCATCATCAGCAATCCACTGGCGAGCCTTTTGGGGCTAATGTGGATGTGATGACATGAAGGCAGCTGACACCACCTTCCTTTAACCCTGGACATGGTAGGGTTGCATTCATGCAGGAAATAGAGAGGGTTGTCAGGCAGGAGGAGCACAACTAGGCCCCAAATACCTGTATCTGTGACAGTCCATAGAAAATCAATAGGGATTCAAAACAACCTTTTATTTTAAAAAAATTCTCCAATATTTTATAGTATTTTCCCATATTTAACATTGGTTATGAACAACATATTAAGGGGGTAGTATTCTTATACGGAAATCTTACGGTTAGGTTTCTTATCTGGGGAATTGATATTCACAGGGTGCTGTTTCTTGTTGATCAGCAGTAGCAACTTAATGTTCTACTCTTCTGTTTTGCCTGCCTGCACATTTCTTGAGGGGAGTACGCATGGTATTGAAATATACACAAATCCTGCTCTCTGAGGGATGGAGCAATGTAAATACACCCACAAACTTAAACAAATATGACAGGTCTGATTATAGATCTGCCAGACTTGACAATGTTTCTATAATGATGGCTTGGAGGAGGAGGGGGGAAAAAAACACAAAAAAACCACCTCAGCTTCTTGTAGTCATAAAGGTGGTTGGACATGGTACATTCTCCATGACCGTATTGAAAGGATTAAACTAAAATACACTTCTTTCATTTTGTTACCAAGATAATGTTGGCTCACTGTTGACTAATAGAAAATAATACAAATAAAATACATTCTTTCAGACTTTATATTATTGGCTCTGATGGCTGGCTCTTAAAATGCAGTACATATCGAGTGCTACTATTTTGTTGAGACAGACTACTTCATCAGTGCACATTTCTGAATCCCATTTTATTACAAAATGTTTTAAAATCCCTCTTTATGCTGCAGGAGATCCTACAGCAAAATTGACCTGCAACACAGCGCCCTCTGGTGCACGCACAAGAAAAGGAAAATAGGCAAGGTGTTTTTAACATACAAAATGCATCAGCTTCAACACTCTAAAAAAAAACCCATTACAAATTACCAGCAATTTGGTTGAACACACAGGCAAATAAATAAATAATCTTTTCCCTTTCTCTAATTCACTGCTTCCTGTTTACAAAAGAGCTGGAAAGTGCCACAGACCAATCTGTGCAACACAGGTAAACCATTTTATGGGCTTAAGTGCAGATAGGGGGGCTGCATTATGGGAGAAGCTGACAGATGGCCTGTACTGTATTGTTGAAGCCTCTTTACTTTGGCTGGTGGAGAACTGTTTGGCTGTGTTCAGACATTAAGAGAGAAAAATGTGTCTTCTCTCAGACTTCCCTCCTTTTCCCTTTGTCTCTTGTGACCCCTTTTTTCCCTTCTTTCCCTTTACCCATAAGTACTCTACCATCCCATTGTATTCTCCCTTCTACTTCCCATTTCTTTTTTAAAGATAACATATTTGTTAATGTATGTCTTGAATTGTTTACCTTGTCATAGTGACAAGAGGGATGTAGTTCTTCGTGCTGATTCAGCAGGATGGAGGACTGGCAGGCTGCAGACAATCAGCAAAAGCAATTCTGCAGTGAAACCTGCATTTTCAAAACTAGCCTCTAATTTGGGTGCCTCTGTTTTTGTCTATTCAACCATAAACAGGCCAACTAAATGCCTGATTTCAGAAGGGCTGAGCACCCACAGCTCCAGTCAATAGCACCTAAGGGTGCTCCACATTGTGGAAAATCAGGTCCTTAGGAATGAAGAATCCAAAGTTAAAAGCTGCTTTTGAAATCACGGACCTACCTATATCTAAAATCTTTAAGCCATTTTAAGCTACTGATACTGAGGCTGGGTGAAATCCTGGCCCCACTGAAGTCAATGTTTTGTAATAGGTTTCAGTCAACGGAACTACTCGAGAAGCAAGGTACTATTCTGGGTGAACACGGGTGCTACGATCTGTCCCTCATCAATTAGGGAAGATAAATTAATGTCTAAGGATATTATTGGGAATTAATGTTACTTTGGAGGAGAGCCCAGGAATTTCAGGAACAGATGGTTGCTGTCAATTATTTCCAGATCAACTTTATCAGTCACCAAAATCTCTTAAAGCATGACAAAAACAGCATAAGCAACATTCCCATAATATATAATGCAAAAATGGCCCTACATATATTTCAGCAGTTAATTTGTCTATGAGTTTGTCCCCACATCTGACACTTTCCCTTAAAAAACAAACAAACTTTTATTATGTATGTATAACTTCTAAGGATGAAAGCTCTATAATTGCCTTCCCTTGGCTTCATACCTGTAAATCTTGTATCTTGTGCTAAATCCCTGTCGACTTCTGTCCACAAAATCTGTGTATTCCTGTGAGCGATGGAAGGGTCCCTTATCAGAGAGGAGCCAGTCGAAGGAGCTTGTGGCATGCTGATCCGAAACAGCAGCAACCGCTAAAACCCAGCAATGAAGACTCAGTGCTATCCACTCCCATAGAGCCATCAGAGAGAACAATTCAGCACCAGCACTGCATCGCCATATCATGCTTCCACTGTGGGCTTAGAGTCTTCATTCTCTTAGCTTTCCCTCAACACCTAGACAAAATATACAGTCAATTAGATAAGTACACGCTAGTCATTCCCTGGAAACTGATACAAGTTTCCTTCCTTTCATCTTAAAGAGAGAGTGGCCTCTATTTTCATTACATTTTATATTAGCATAAACCCACTAGGCTAGTTAACAGCATACGATTTAGTTTCTCAGTAGTCTGTGCTATTTCCTTGTTGCATGGAAACCTCTAAGGGATGTATGTTTGTTTCCTAAAACCCTACAAACAAGCAAAGGAATGGTTATTACCTCTTAACACTGGCATACAACGTTCTAATAACACGTATGTATAAACGATAGGAAGACTGATCTAGTGGACAGAACAATGGAGGGATTCAGGAAACCTGGATTCAATTATCTGTTCCACCAAAGACTTTCAGGGTGACCATGGAAAAGTCACTTCATCTTTGTGTGCCTCAGTTCCTCATCTGTGAAACAGGAAAATGCCTCCCTTACTCACAGGGTCTTTGTGAGGATAAAATCCATTCATGATTGTGAGGTCCTCATAGATACTATGGTGCTGAGGGCCATAAAGGTACTTAGATTGATTAAAACAATGTAGTTGTTATCTTCAGTTCATTTTGAATCAGCATGGAATTGAATAGAGTCTGGTTCTGTGATCTTTTTTTCTAGTGGATGCATTTACAAAGAAAAATGTCCTTTTTATTCATATTTAATTATGACAGCAGCCATTATAATCATTTTTACAAAGGCCCCTGCTGTGAATTTTTTTATCTTGGCCGAGAGTATTATGGTTGACACCAACAACTTTATCTACAAACATTTCCTAAATGAAGTCTATTTTCATATAAAATAGATGTGTTGCGGTTACACATTTTCTAATTATTAGTCCATTACAAAAGAGGTGCTGTAGCTGAATAAAGATGCACCATGCACTTATTCTAGACAGTACATTAATTACTCTAGAAAGTCCTGGGTATGGATTATAAACGCATCAGCTGCAGGAAGCCAATTGGCTCAAGCATGGAGCAACAGTAGATTTGAAACCAAGGATCCCCTGTAGTCTGAGGATATAAGCATCATCCCATTCATGTACCCAAAGGAACAGTTAAGGTTTATTATCCTTGTCTAAGGCATGAATATGGCTATTGACCAGTTTGTTCCTGATCCTGCAAACACACATATGCTTAACTTTAAGCACATGAGTAATTTCACTGAAGTAAATGCGACTATTTACATGTTTCAAATTAAGCAACTGCAGAAGATTTGTGGTCACCAAATGCAGACTGCATTATAAATCCTTTTTCCTTTAGAATTCAGGAAGCTAGTTTAGTTTCTCATGTTGTACAGGGAGATTTTGGCAAACCAGTAAAATGCCTGAAACCACTATTGCTGATTGCTAAAAGTAGCCAAGTCAGCAGGCCATAAAGTGGCCTGCAGCAGGCTTAGCTTAACCAAGGCAGAAGGGGAGGGCGTTTTGGGTGCCACAGAAAGGGTAGCTTGACATCCCCCCCCCCCCCCCCCATCCTTCCTGATAAGAACTGTATTGACATTGCTGATACATGCATTTTAGGGGCCTCAAGGTGTGCAAACTCTGAAAAAACCACACCTGGTTAATCGATGACCAGAAGGAAACCTATTGCTTGACCTTTGAAACTGCTTGCTTAACAAGTTTTCTTTAAGTGATGTGATTGTATTACTAATGTATAAATAAGGAGGAAAAGTTTGAGGTAGGGGAACTCTCTCTCTGGATGCATCTTGTATTCCCCACCAGCAGACCGGCCCCCGCTGTCACACTCGAGAGCCACACTCAGCTTTGGCAATTATCAAAGATTGGGGGTGTTTTACTGTTGCGTGTAAGTGCTTGACACTAAGGAAAGTTTAGCTTTAAGTGAAAGCACTCTTGTGTTGATGATCGGACGGCTGTGTCTCCCCGATTTATTTCCTGACACCACATTGCACAGAGTAAAAGTTACCGGGAGCTTTGGGTTGAAAGAACCCTGGGTAACAACGTGGATGTTTAGTACTCAAAAACTTCCAATTTCTGTGTGCTGAATGTCTATGTTTATGCACAGAATACGAAGATATGGCAGTTTTCTCCCCAGATTTGTGATTTTTCTCTGCCACAATCTGAAGTCTATTGAACATGATGTTCAGTGAAGTGCATGACAAATCACAAGGAAATGGAAGTGACACTGAAAAACTAAAGTTTATAGCAATGCATCTTGACCCTTCCACCCTGCAAAACTATACTATGGCCATTTGGTTACTAGATGTTTTCCTGTTAACTCTTAGTCCCCATTTAGGCTAAGCAAAGAAGCCACGATAGCAATGTTCTATCAAGAAGAGTAATTTCAGCAGAGAAAGCCTGGCCTCCCTATCCCCACAGAGCTGAAGTATCACAAAACTCCCCAGTGAGCAGGGAAGAACAAAACTGTGTTGCATAGGCAGCTATGTTCCCTTCATCTGGAAGCCTAGGACAGCCTCCCAGCGTACACAGCAGCAAATGGGAGTAGGAGGGCTCTGATTTGTACAGCTAAATTCCCCTGACAATTTGCCACTAACAGTTAAGACACCGAGTCCTTTTAAATTGCCTTTTTATGAAAAAATAATGTTTTAAATTGCAAGAATGAAAGACAAGAAGTTTACTCTTCTGGTGCTTCTTTCAGACCATTAAATTATAATGATGACTGATTGAGTTCCTTTATGGTTTAAAAGGGTAGATTTAATGTTAGAAAGCTGATTATTTATGTACTTGTAGCATTTTCCTATATTATTTCCTTAATATGCTCTTGAATAAGTGTGGGAAAGGATCCTGTACTATAACTTGCTATGACACTACACCCAACAGAATATCATAAATCAAAGATCTGCATAACAGTACTGAAGAGCCTGGTATAGTCTATGAAGCAAATAAACCACTTTTTAAAAAGGTACCTATATTTTAGTCTAAAACAGGAGTTTAAATATGTGTCTGCTCCTTACAAACACTGTAGTCTCATAGAAACTACTAAGTATACTATATATGCTTTTAAAATTTTACATTTACAAATTGTGTAAATTTCATGTTACATCTATCTAGAAGCTTATATGGTATTTGACTATCTCCAAATCATTAGCATATTTATCTTCAAAACATCCTCCAAAGGTAAAGGAGGACTATTCTCCACGTTTTACAGATGAGGAACTGAAAAATAAAGAGACTAAGGGTATGATTTTTAAAGCAATCTTAGGGATAATTTCCATTAAAAGTTGACTCCCTATGACAGCTTTGAAAATCTCAGCCTAAGTGATTGTCCCAAGGTTGTGCAGTAAGACTGTGATGTGAACCCCAGTCTCTGAGTCCCCATCCAGTACCTTAACCACAAGACCATCATTCCTCATAGTCATTTGTTTTAGTTACCCTTTCTTTATTGGGAAGGGATGACACCAGGGGGAAAGAAATGTTACTGTTAGAAATAAAACACACGCAGAAAACAATGTTCAAAGACTGTTACAGGACTGATAGAGCAAACAAAGCCCATAGTTTGAATCCCTGCCAGAGAGCTTCACCAGAGTCTTCCATGAGGCATTAAGTTTAATGTGGAACTCCTGTTGATTTGGGGTGTGGGATGTGAAGACGGGGACCTCTGCTGGAAAATAGAGATTGTGGATTTTAAACTAGAGGAGGACACTGATGCAACCAAGCAAGTGAATCACAATATTGCCTCTCAAAAGTGCTGCTCAGAATGGGATGACTGAAATGAGTACAGATATTTTTGCAAAATTATTTGATCCATGACTGAAGGATCATTCTTCCACCTCTTGCAGATGCAAGTTCTCATCCTTCTCTCTTCTAGCTTTTGCGGTCAGGTATCATTCAAGGAACATGATAGGCCAAACTCCTCCCTGGTATAAATCAAGTGACCTCCTTGGAGTTACCTGGGGATGAATTTGACTCAGTATCTTCTTGGGTTATCAAAGCTAGATACTCAGCTTGTGTAAATTGAAGGATATGGAGCTATGCCAGTTTAGACTAGCTGAGAATCTGGCCCCAACCAGTGCAGAACAGGTATTGCCACTAACACAAACTTTACTAGTTCCAGTTACAAGAAACAACATAGGTATTCCCCTTTGTCAGTTGAAGAACATTTTTTTAAATGTATTGATTTCATATAATTATATCACACTATCATGAAAACCCACTAGGAACCTGAATAATACCCCAGACAGAACAAAATAGAAGTGTCTTCTTGGGCCCATAAAGCACTCTTTTGCTTACAGAACACAAATTGCTAATTCATATGTGATCAGGATAGAGTATACAGAAGAAGTATGGAGCTATCTCAGCTATGTAATTAAGATGTGGGCTGCTTTGTGCGGGAACATCTTAAACAGCATGTTCAAGAAAAAGCAAATTATGCCAACTTAAATCCTCACAAGAAAGAAACAATGTAAAGTCACCTTAAGCCAAAATTCATGGTTTCCTTAACGAAACATGGTATCCTTGACTTCTTGGCCAGGTGGGCAGTGGTGTTAAAAGTATTCTATAAAAGAGGTATGTCTGTAGATAGATAGATAGATAGATTGTCATCTACTGGTGAATAAGAATGAGTAGCCTTGCATAATAGGTTCAATAAAGTTGTTTTTTATTAACCATAAATGGCTTCCTGTGTGCTGTTCTTAACAGTGGGAGCAAAGTGTCCTAGCGGGTTGCACAAGCATGTCTTTTAGAACTGTGGAAAAATGGAATCTAATGATAGACTACGTTTTCCCCCCCACCCCTCTTTCTTTTCAGCTCATATATCTGTCCAGCAGCCTCTACATCCTTGGCTCCCACCCCATGCAAACATGAAACAACACATGTGGCACTCCTGTCACCAGAGCAGAAAGGAGTGTCATCTCTCACATGAAGGGAAGAGGAGGAGGAACAGGGGACCAGGCAATCTGAGGAACTATCACCTTCCCACCCACCCAAACTCCACACAGGAGAGAGAGAGTTAATACTCCCAGAGCTTGCAGTTGTCGTAACTCTCCCTTGCATTTACACTGCAGTTGCTACTGTGCAGCCAAAGAGGGACCCAATGAATGGCAGGAAAAAGAAAAAGGTTTCTCTGCTGAGGGAGTAGAGGTGATCTGGCCCTTTGTTTCCTCTATGGTTAAATGCAAAGAAAACATAGTCCTACTCATATATACTTATATAAATGTGGCATTTCAAAGGACAAATAATATGTAATTTAGAAGGAAATATAATTTCCATCACTGCACAAATATTAGAAAATTGTAATGTTTCCAAGCTCGAGTTTCTGCTTCAGTAGCCAGTAATAGAGGAATCCTAATTCCTTCAGATCTAACCAAAAGAGAGAGAGAGCGCAAACAGGAATATTCACAGTCAGATGGGTAAACAAACAACTAATTATCCCTTTGGAAATTAGATGGTCAGAGTGAAGCACTTATCCATGAGTATTGTGTTAACCCCACTGGCTGCCCAAAGGTCTCAGTGATTTCAATTTCAGATATTATCATCATGTATTTGTATTACACTAGCACCTAGCAGTCCCAGTCACAGATCAGGGCCTCATATGTACCTATCCACATGAAATGAAAATAGCTTGCCCCTCTCCCAAAGAGGTTTACAGTTCAAACAGTGACCAGACAGGATCATCTCTAACTAACTGAAATCTGGAAGTGAATTTTTGTACTATTGAGGAAAGAAGCATTAAATACAGTGCAGTCTTTCCAAAAGATAACCAAAGCACATAACACTAGGGCTCTGGCTTTGCCATTGACTTTTACCATTGACTTCAACAGGGCAGGATCTTGATGTGTTTCAAATTTGGGACGATGGTAATTGGCAATAATTTTGTCCACTGTTATGTTCTTAATAACAAGCAATCTGAAGAGTCATTGCACACAAAGCAGTAAAGCTCACTTCAGCTGAGAGAGTATAGGGTGACCAGATGTCCTGATTTTATAGGGACAGTCCCGATTTTTGGGTTTTTTTCTTATATAGGCTCCTATTACACTCCCCCCTCCCCCCCAGTCCTGATTTTTCACATTTGCTGTCTAGTCACCCTAAGAGAGTAACACAGGGCCAGATCTTCAAAGATATTCAAACACCTAAACATGCACCTAGGCACCTACTGGGGTTTTCAAAAGTAACTAAGCAAGTTAGGTGCCTAGCTGTCATTGATTTAAAAACTACTATGTGCATGTCTGCATCTTTAGGTCCCTAAATATCTTTAAAAATCTGGCCCACACTGTCCGACATTAGCAAAACACTAGCCATGAGTTCAACTAGTTATTGCCTAAAAAAAGAATAGAGAACTATGAGATTTCCTTGCAGCATTATAACCATGGATTAGGTCAGAATTCTTTATGGATTGTGAAGAAGGGTCATTAATGAATGAGTAACAAATAGGTCAAGGTACATTCCTAGCACACGCCATCCAACAATATGGGAATTTTGGCCATTTACTTCAATATTTATCTGTTGCTTGAAGGAAAGCAGTGAATCCATGAAGTAAACACTTTTCCAATATGAACCTATGCTTGATATAGTCAAAGGCATGATATTGTGCTTTGTGTGAGCAGGAGTTTGGAGAGGGGTGTATAGACTCTATGCACTCGGAGGGCAAAGAAGAAGTTAATGAGAACCAGGAGAAGCAGGAGACAACTACCTGAAAGCTCGGCTATAATTTCAGAGCATAGGGTTCTGTGCGGGGAGGAAGAAAGGGAAGCTGTCCCTGAGAGCAGCTTTCCTGACTGAAGGACACTGTGTGTGTCTGGGCCAGAAGTAAGAGGCACTTAGGGTGGACAATTGTTTTTACTGGGGCTGGCTGCAGCCAATCATTCTCTTTCATTTGGACAGAACTACAATAAATCCTGTCTTAGGGACGGCTGTTACATGAGACTCTTGAGATTGACACAGACTTTGTGTGGGGAAAACCACTTATGACCCATAAAGAAAGAAAATGTATCTTACTCATGTGACCCTAACATAAATTCTTGGTGATGTTTCTAAAAGGGACAGAGACTGCTTGAGAGGGATGCCTGCCAGAGGAAGTTTTCCACAGGCAGGTTTGGGCAGTCAAAAGACTTTTGTCTAGCATGTTAAACCTTCTGATTGGGTGTTTCAAAAGCACTGAGCATTTAGCACTGAAGCCATCAGGAGTTTTACCATTGACTTTCATGGCAGCAGAGTGTAGGCCAATGGGGAGCACTTTTGAAAAGCCCTCCCTCCAGTCACTTTGACCCTGCAGAGTCTGAGCATTATGTTAGCCTGTAATTTAACCCACAGGATAGCACGACATGGTCAGATATCTCTTAGGAATTCTGATGTCAGTGCCCTTTTTTATTATTATTTCCACTGTGTCTGTGTCTGACCATAGTAGAGGGAGAGTTTCAGAAGAATGAATATGGTTAAACTTTTTAGACCAGATAGATTTTGCAAAAGCTTTACACTGCAGGCTCTAAAATAGCATGGGCTGCCTCCAGGTCCTGATGCCTTACCTGATTATATGCTCTTCATAGCTAATGTGTTTTCTTTTATAGCACCTTTTTAATGGACCAATATCCTCCCTTTGTCTTCATTATAAAAGCCAAATCTAAACAGGTTAGGGCCCCTTTAAATTATGACCCAGGAGGTCAGAGAACATGAGTTGATAGGAACTTTGGGTTTTCTGTACCAGGTGATCCCGTTGTTCTATTAGCCATTGTTCATTGCCTCTAGCAGTGAGCAATATCTAAACCGTCAGGGGCAACCCTGACTGCTGCCGCTATCATCTGGTTTGTCTGGATTGTAAGATTTCATTATCTTGATCACATTCTTAGCTTGCATTACTGTGGTTTAAAATATGTACTGTTTCTATCCCTATAGAGAATTAACTCCAGAGGATCCCTATGAGTGCTTAATAGAACGCATCTGTGTGTTTTTATTGTACCTGTGTACCACCAGTGCCAATCACTTTAGCTTCTCCTTACATAATACCTGTCAGGTATATCAAACTTGATTTTCTCTTAATCCATCATATTTGTAAAGGAGCTAATTTATCTTTTGCCACCTACATCTTAATGTGTAAGGTAGAACCCCCAAATCACAAGCACCTTCATACTCTTTCAGTATTCTTAATCTACGTTCATCCTCTTGTGCTCATTGGTCTTTATGTATTTTAGCTGATGATGTGATGCAGGGTCCCCAAATTACAGTTTTAGTTATTTTCCCATCTTAGTGGAGGAGGCTCTTGCTCTGTGGCATGTATAGTGTCAAAGGAATCAGTTTCCTGCTTGATCTTTCCTGTATGTTAATATTCCAAATAAAGAAGAGATGCTGGAAGTGAATGGGAAGAGTGAGACTTGGTGGTGGCCCAAGATTGTTTCTTCCTGTGCTTTGTGTCTCCCAGATAGGGAAACAGTCCTCAATTGGTAAATCAGCCTTAGAAAAGTGCGGGCTGGAAAAATCTAATCCAGCTAATCTGTCCAGAGTAGATGGAATTGACAGGCATTTCTCTTGTGCTGAGAGAATCCTGAGCAGTTAGGGCAGGAAGAATGATCCACTGGGTAGGGTAATAACTTGGGGCTGCATTCAAATCCCTGTTCTGCCACAGACTTCCTCAGTGACCTCAAGTGAGTCTGTCTGTGCCTTAGTTCCCCACCTGTAAAATGGGGACAATAACATTTCTCCATCTTGCAGGGGTGTTGTGAAGCTCTGAGACTACGGAAATAGCAGCTGATTAGGTATCTATGATAAACAGGAAAATTCACGTATTCAACCCAGTGCCTCAGGTCTTAATCTTTACATTGGAAATAATACTTTCCTACCTCATACAGATGTTGGAGAATAAAATCCATTATTGATGTGAGGCTCTTAAATACTACAGTAATGACTATCTAAGCATCTGGTAGATAGAACACAGTTAAATTATGGGAAAACTATATGTCTATATTAAAGGGAATGTGTATACTAACCAAAAGTCTTTTTTGTCGTATTTGCCAGTGTTGTGTTGAAACTGAGCCAGCATATACCTTACTATCAAATCTAGAGCCATACAGCACGCTGCAAGTCAGAAAGCCCTATGGATCTGTATTTACACAAATTCCAAGAGGCATAAAAGGCATGCCCGATTAAATCTCTATTTTGCTTTCCATGCTCACAAGGGCACCGGTGAGGTTGCTTGTAGAAAAGCAATTCTTTACGCCTCGGGTGTTTAAGCGATGTGAGAACCTTTTTCTGAAGTTACTGACCCCTTTGCATGGAGAGAAAAGGTTCTGATATCAAATGCAGGTGGAGTGGATGTACTGGATCTCACAGAAATTGCCATCTCAACTCTGTGTATGTACACTAGGCATTGTGAGACATATGAAATTATATCCAGAGTTTGGTGCTTGGTCCCTAATGTAAAATCCTTCTCACCCTACTCTCTTGTAGAAAAACTTGCAAAGGGCTAGATCCTGCCATTTATGCCACGGCCCCGCATAGTATGCAGTGTACAGTCATGCTGTCAGAGGAGCTCAACCAACAAAGATTGTGACACAGGCAATCGCAAGCTCTCTGCTCAGGCTTCTCCATGTGAACAGGGCTGGGAAGCGCCACACATTAAATTAAGGAAGATTGATCCTGGTGGTGCACGAGCCTGATTCTGCAGGCTGCTGCAAAGAAGGTGGGGTTATGTCCCAAGATGGGAATTAGTGGTGAGCAGTTCCTGCCTAAGCGCAAGGTGTGCTACTGCGGAGGTCTTTGTGCAACTGGAGAAGGGCAGAGGAAAATGCTTCATGGCAACTCTCTGTGCACTTATACAAGGACACTTACAATCTGGCCCACACACTTTAATTAAAACTTCAAATGATATTGGGGTATTTATAATAGAAATGGCACCATCTCTCTTGCAAAAAGAGAATGCTAGGAACCTATCCTAAAGGGACAGCAGCAGCAGGCCCAGTATTTCATCAGATCAAAAGGCACACTCAACCAAAGGCATCAAATGCAGACTTATATGTAGCCAATGTTAGTGTGACAGATATTGCAACCCCATGCAGTATCTTAGGGGATCATTGTATTAAATTTATAAATGGGTTATGTAGGATTGTTTCTACTTTATGACAGTAGTGATTACACCTGGGATTACACCTGCAAAGAAGCACCATCTCCTGGGGTGTTTACATATACTGGTTCAGGCTGGGTTTTCCAGAGACTCGACAAAAGGATTTTTGGCATAAAAAGGTGAGTTTGAACTGATACAGAGTTTTTCTTTCTGATCCAGCAAATGCACAGGCCTTCCGTCCAAAGGGACGGGGGGAGGCTAAGTGAGGGAGAGAGAAGTGCAGTTAACCCTGAATCTATAACAGTTGGCACTTAGCTACTATGGGGGTGAGCACTATAGAAAATTCCATTGGTAGACAGATGTTTTCACTCATTTGTTTTGTAGGACACCTGTTTTAAAATCAGACTCAGGGAAGTTTTAGCTAGCTGGAAGCTTCTAAAAACTAGACAAGGACAATATTCTCCATTGCAGAAGAGCACAGAAATCAAAGAGAACTAATATCCACCTCATTCATAATCAGTCCCGGCCAGAGTTTTCTGGCCCAGCATGCCTACTGAGTATTATATATCTGTGAGAAACACACATATACAAACATAAGCATGAGCATATGTAAGAAGCCACACCACCAAATAAGAAAACAGCTCTGGTCTATTTATTCCCATCCATCTGCTCAACCCAGGTTGGTTTCTAAACTGAATGCTCAATTTCAATTTAAGGAAGTATTCCTGTCATCTTAAAGTGGAGATCAGATATATAAACTGTTAGCTCCACCCCTTCTACTCTGAAGACCCACTCTAAATCCCACTGCAGTCAAAGGAGAGGCTCTCATTAACTGCAATAGAGGTTGGATCAAGCCCTAAAGCAAAACCCTTTGGTGACCAACAGCTTTCCAAGCATGACTAGGTACCATCTAGGGGAAGGAAAGTGGTTGGAGCAAGAGGCTACTGGATTAGAGCCCAGTTCACGGGAATTTTAGACAATTCCTTTAACCTTTCTTTATCTCAGCTTTCCATACATAAAATCATGATACGACTTTCCTCACAGGAGCGTTGTGAGGCTTAGTTAATTAATGCCTGTAAAGTGCTTTCAGATCATTAGATGAAAGAGGCCATATAAAAGTGCAACATATGATGATGATGATGCTGTTCGCCCTATTCCCCCAGGAACTGTTTCTCTCTATTTATAGTTCCTGTCTCTGGAGGTTCTGAGTCAAATCCTAAGGCAGGGAGGAAATCTTCTGCACTTCAGACAAAATAGAAGTTTCCTTGTAGCTGCTAAAATGCTAATATTCTTCCCAAAGTAATGGAGAGTGAAAATAATGACATATGGGTGTTCTCTGGCTTTAGGAAGAGGGCCAAGTGAGCAGAGCACTCTATCAATTGTAATAAGATCAGTTTTGAATTGAAGCTTTAAGTGGTGGCTGCCTGATACTGAATTCCCAAAGGCTCAGTGGCTTCAATTTCTTCCTGTTGTCCATCTTCTCAAATGTTATTGCACTTACTCCCATTATCCTGGTCCCCTTGTTTCTAATGGTGCCCCAATATATCTTGTAGGTAGCTCTTTATTAAATTTATTATTTTATTATTATTATTATTATTATTGTTTATTTATTTTTGGAGTTGTTCGGTTTGATCCTCTGCTTGGGAGATTCTTGTGACTTGACTCGGGAAACGGACATCATCCTGTACTTTCAGAGATGTCACCTGCTCTAGAAGTTTCCAGCACAAACTTTCAGTCTGGCTGGATTTCATTTTCATCTGAGGCAGGTCAAACCCTGTCTTTCCAATTAGGATTCATAGTCAGCCAGAAGTCCTCTACAGCAGTGCAGGTCTCAGTGATATCTCATTTTTCTTTCACCACATTCCCCCCCACTCCAATTACGTTATATATTTTTTTAAAAGTCTGTTATTTTATAAACAAATGAAAAACAAAACTTTAAAAGATGGCAGTATCAAACAGAATAGTAAAGATCATATGTTCCATTTCTATAGTGCCTTTCATCCAAATGGGCTCCAAAGTCCATAACAGATTTAATACTTGACTGTACAGGCTATGGGTCCAGTTGTCTGTTGGGGTAAATGAGTAAAACTCCACACAAGTCAGTGTAGTTGTGCCCATTTATACCTGCAGAAAATTTGTCCACACAGTTCATATATCACTTAAGCAGAGGGCCAAATTTCTGCTGCTGCTTCATGAACAGCATCACATTATTCCTAGCCAGTCCTCACACTTAAAGGACAGCTTGTAGCATAGCTCATGGACTGCGTTCACAAAGGAACCTGTAGATTGGGCCCTGAAGGTGAGGTAGATAGAGGAACTCCTGTCTTCCCCTGATTCATGAATCCACTGGGTCTTAGGCAAGAGACAGATTCCTAGAGTGAGGCAGGAACATTGGCACATAGGGAACTTTTACTGTGAAAACTTCACAAACAACTTAGTTTAAGTACCTACAGAGTTTGGCACCAGCTGAGCAGGGCTTAGGAGCGGTACCGCCTTTATCTGGGACTTTGGTGCCTAAAGTGGAAGCTAACAACTCTAGCCCCCCGGTTCTATGCCTGGTTGTGCCTGTTTGATGATCTTGGGCAAGTCACGTTAACCTCCTGTGCCTCAGTTTCCCCATCTAGAAAACGGTGAAACTCAGTTCCTTTGTTAAGTACTTTGAGATCTATGGGTGAAAACTACTATATCACAGCGAGGTGTTGTTATACAGGTCCTTGTAATCTGCAAAGTTTGTTCTACTTTCCAGAATTGTTTGTATTCCTTTTCCAGGACTATTGACACTATCTAGCTGGAAGGAGGTGGTTTTATAATCCTATAGCTAGTATATGGGTAATGTCCAGATGCTCTTAAATGTTCACATTATAGTTATTAATTTATGGGTCTAAGCACAGGAACTTTATGGCTGACTGAGCAAAGATTCAAATCTCAGCAAGTCAGCTGGATTTAATTGCATCTCAGGATGATGATACACAATGCTTGATTGGAAGTAATAATTATGTCATGCGGATTGGGCAGTCTACTGTGTGTGTGTGTGTGTGTGTGTGTGTGTATTATTCTAGGCTTCTAATCAGTCTTGTTCCTAAAACATGTCCATCTGGGAAAAATGTTGTATTTTCTGGTGTATTTGAACAATTTTGACTTATTAGAGAATCTTTTCTGTAGTGGCAGAAAGGATGGTATTTAAACTGCATAGTGTATCTATAAGTTGGTTCTAAAATAGTTTGTAGTTCAGCAATATTACCAACCATAATATAATGCAACTAGTAAAAATAACAAACAATTTTATTTAGAAGTACCAATGGAAAGATGTTTACGGTTAATACTTGAAAGCTGACATTTCAGCTCTAATCTTTCTAATAAAAAAAGAAGATACAAGGACTTATAGTTTAGGTAACAAAATGTTACCCATTGTTTGTGGGGTTTTCTTAATTATAAACTATCACCACTTTTTATTTATTTATTTGAAACACTGTAATAAATTCGGGAGATTTTTTCCAAGGACTTTGCCTAATCAAGAAAACCTGCTTACAGAAGTTTATCTGACCTATCAATAACTATATAAATGAAAAGAACCATTTCTGCCTCTCAAGTTAATGTGAGGGAAACTGGTAAAATACATGTAATTAGATGGCTCGGGGAGTAGCTAATGTGATACAAAACCTCTGTCTTTTTAAGTCACTGATGGTTCAAATTCATATCCCAGGTCAACAGTGATAAAAGTAATTACCATCCAATGACTGTATGTGAAAAAGTTGGTGGTCTTAGTCCATTCCCTAATGAACAGGTCTTCCTCTCTAATCATACTAACAATGATGCAATTGACACTAACTGGCATCCTTGTTAGAAGTCTCAGCACAGAGTTAAGGAGTAAGATCTGATCCTAGGAAGTGCGGAGCATCTACGTCTCCCACTGAGAAAAGGATGCACTCTCAGTATTGAGCTTTAAGTGAGCCCTGCAGTTCAGGGTTGAAGTGCACTGGTGGAATGGTGAGCAGAATCTTGCACTGCTGTTGTATCTGTTCTGCAGATAAACAGATGTGCAGGTTGCCTCTCCATCCCCTTTCATGACCATAAAATGCATCTATAATGTTTTCCAAAATATAATCATCCCTCTAGCTTTTTTTTTACTAAAGGACTTGAACATGTTAATTTGAAAATATAAAATGAAAAGAATTATAACTTTTCTTATATATACTCAAAAGATCTAGTGACTACTGATCGTACTTTATTTGAAAAAAAAAAATCACTCCCAGCTTGACACCTCAAATGGTAATACCAGGATTCAGCACCGATTGTATATATTTTATATTTGAGTTTAAAGCTCCTTAAAAACAGAGATTTGCAATGGAAAACTTGGCTAATGTTAAATATGGAATCACTTTAATATTCCCTTGTTTGAATTTAGAGAAAATCTTTACTAGCAGTCAGTCAAGCTCAGTGTACTGGCTGTAATTAGTAAATATAGCTGTGTAAGTGCTGGTTTTAAAGAAAGGGATATAAATTAGCCTCAGTTAATATGACTTACAATAGTTCTTTTTAAGTATGAATAATATGAACTTAAAATGATTAAATAATAATCTAAATAATGCTGGATTTAAGACCTTTGTTCACTACAAACAATAACTATTGTAAAAATATTAATGATGTCACAAAACTGCTTTTCTCATTAACCAAGTGGCTGGTAAGTCTGGCAATGAAGGTGTTACTGCAAATGTGCAGCATTTTCTAATCACCATTAATGTGACTGCTTCAGCAAAGGTACCTGACTGAAAAGCCATGGGATCTCACCTCATTATAAGAGAAACCACTATGGTTTAATAATCTTAATTGAGCTAACAGTATATATATCACCTGGTCAATTTTCCTTTAAAGATAGGGAAAAAAAATCTATGGTCTTTGTGAAAAGTGCATTAGTTAAACTCATAAAGCCTCAACATTCTGGTGAATGTCCTTGGTTATTTCTGATAATAGACTATATGATACCACTGGATTTAAGTACAACTCCCCAATCACTTCAGTGGGGGTTCTGCTTAAAATTCATGCTATGATATAGCCCAGTGCATGGAGAACAATATCTACCTGGCTATTTAAATTAATTTCAAGGCTAGAAAACTTTATTACTGACACTATTTTCAATGTGCCTTACAATGTAATGCCCTGATATTCAGAGGGCACCTGCAGCTCAGTGGGAGGTGTGCACTTTTGAAAATGAGGCTCTTAATACATTTTTGCTATATGTGCAATTATGATAATGTATCACACATCATTTGAACAGTATGACATAAAACAATAAGACCAGTTCCAAAACACTTCACTTCTAGTCTCTTTTAATAGTATTCATTCCAATGAAGTCCTCTGGTACTAGTGTGTATGCAACATGTAATGTAATAGTGTCCCCAGAGGGTTTTTTTTTTTCCAATATTAAAATCCACTTCTTATTCCAAATTATACTCTTGGTGATTGATCCTGCCCTCAGTGAAGTCAATAACAAAACTCCCATAATTTTTAATTGTGCAACACCAGGCCTTTCATGAGGAGCAGACATACTAAATAAGACAATAAATTCTAAAGGAGGATTGTTGTTGAAAATTTCACATCAATAGTAACGTTTGGAATTAGGAAGGGGTGAAATGTCAGTCTCATAAAATGAAGTTACCCATGTTAAGAATCACATGGGCTAGCCTTTCTTAACATGATCTTCCTGAAAGCATATTTCAGAAACATCTGTCAAATTGTACTTCTGGTGATTTCACTCCCAAAAGACGTTAACAATGTTTTGAAAAATCAGTGTCTATCTCTGATATGTAAAAAGAAGTAGTCTTTTGGGGGAATAGAAAGAGGGGTTCACAGGTTACATATGACAGTTGATAAATATTGAATATTTCCAGAAACTACAATTTAGAAATTCCCACCTTTTTGTATGCTAAATGAAAACTAAAATATTTCTGATAAATTGATAGTATTCTTGATCTTCTCCCAATTTTCCATTTAGATTTGCGAAAGCTACTGGTGAAGGAAAACAAGCTTGTGTCTGTTTTAGATGGACATTACTTCTTTCCATTGAATTTAAAAAATTAGATGTTTTCTAGATTGATCAAAGTCAAATAGGAAAACCTGATTTCAAACTAATCCAAATAAAATCAACTATTTTAGTCCCATAAGTCAACATGTATCTCCCGTATTTTGAGAGCAGTGGAAAGTCACTACCATTTAAATTAGAAACAAAAAACTTCTCAAACACAGGTTGGCATGAACAACTAGTGAACTAGTGTAATTAATTCTTCACAATAGAACTCAGACACTTAGTAATAGAAAGAATAAGGGAGGAATAGACAGTGATTATATTGCTCGAAGATTCTCAAGTTGTTGCGATTGTTTGTTAGTTGTACAAATGCTGCCTTTTGCCGTGAGATTTGTAAAATGTTCAGCTGCTGGTTTGCATGTTTGCTAGTTAACATGTTCATTCTCAATGCTTCAACATTTCATGAGTGAACACTCCAAATGCAGAAACTGTATTGATAAATTTATGTTGTAGGGTTTACCTCTTCTCAGTGCAGGTGGTTATAAGGCTACAGGAAATAACACCGAATATTCTCCCCCTAAACTTATATACAAGATTTAAAGAGAAAATGATTCAGGGCAAGATTTTTTCATCTCGTCTGTATATGAAACTGTGATATCTCTGAAACAGAGAGCAATGCAACAGAGTCTGACGACTGCTTCCTCCACTACAATTTAAACATTTCTATTTTCAAAGCAAGGTCTCTTCATATCATACCATACAGCTATGCTACCAGATCTAATTCTTTTTAATAATAGGAGTGTGCTACACTTCGAAGTTTGAGCATTGACAGCACTACCTAAACTCCAATATCTATACAGCCTGTGATGTTGAAGTTACTCTTTATACTGTCAATGTACATTTATCCACATATGCTTAGTGTGCCAGTTACACTCTTTTTAAAAAAACAGATATTTTGTTTGTTTAAAAAAACCCTTCACTTGTGCGACATTTAAAAGAAGAGTTAGACATGACAGTTTCTAGCAAATAATATATTATGGTTTCTTCTCTCAGACTTGTTAGCCAGCTAAACAGATGTGTCTCTAATTAACTGAAAGTGCACAAAAGGTTTGTTTTATTATAAGTCTGTCTCAAAGTGGCCTTTATTTGGTGGGGATCTGTGGCAGATATCAATACTATACAGAGAACATTTTTCACTCAGCACATGCATTATATTTTTATGCCAGTCATGAATTACTGTAGTGCACAAATACACTTTCCATATGCTTACTTCTTCTCTAAAGGAAATCATTAACATTTAAAACTAAAACAGCCTTAAGAAACGCCTCACCCACACTAAATGATATCATGTTACAGTTTTCCCCAGTCCCCCTTTCAGAAAAGTAACAATTTTATGGTGCAATCAACCAAAACGAAATGGTATGGAATAGTTTGTGAAAGAGTAATTCAGGGCAGGATGCAAGTAAACACTTAATGAAATGTACACAGAAAATGCACATGAATGCAGAAATAAGACACAGTATAGATTGCGGGTAACAAAACCCTTACCTGCTAAAATGCATGATGGTCTGTAAGTGCACAGAGAGCAGTAGCCAAGACAGCCCAGACTCCTGTACTCCAATATGCTGTGACAATTTACACCCAAAATTTCTTTACCTTGGCTTTTACACCATCCTATAGTTCATACCTCTGTTGCCTATGATTGGCTAGTATAGCTATGAGGTACACATAGGATTCATGCTGGGAGCAGCCTGCACTCTTTATTAACTCTTTCTGGTCAACCCCGGATGCACATAGATTTGGCAAGCTTACACGAATACATGCATCTCATCTTCTGGGGGGAGACAGCAGGCAACAAATCCCCTGGATAATTCTCAGACAGGCTTTTTCTTGGGGTGGGGGATGCGAGATGGTGCAGGGGCAGGTCACTTTGTGCTCCTCAATCTGATGCAAAGCAAAGTGACCTCTAAGGTGAGAGACTCCGAGAAAGAGAACTCCAGCCGCAAGAGACCACAAGAGTCTGCCACCGCCTGGCTGCAAAAGTAACTCACTCACTCCACTCTGGGAACCCCGCCCTCTGCCGGTGAAGGACAGACACTACCAGGGCTCAGCCCTTTCCTCCTCCCCCAACTGCCACCGCCCAAAAGAAAAGCGAAACTTTCAACAGTTGAGTCGAATTCAAACAGCAGATTAATGACCAGACCTACTTGCTTGTGAAGTGCGTTATAAAGGAGACAGGCAACTAACTCCCCCTAAAAACCCCTCTACCTTAGTTTCTATCACTCACAATGGAAAGATTCAAAATCATTTTAAGATCTGGAACAGGATCCATGAAGCTACTGGGGGGAGATAACGATGATGATGATTGATGATGGTGCTGGTGATCTTTGTCAGTGAAGGCAATTTAGGAAGGCTATTATACAAACTTAAAGGAAACCACGCTGGATATTGCAGGTCTTTCCCCCTAAGGGAGTTAATTTTATTTACGCACTACCACGACTTTAAAACAAAACAAGACGGCGCAGGGAGTGTCAGGCTGTTGAATGAGGATACAGATTTTCTGAGTCATCTATCCTGACGGTGTGGTGAGCAGCGGGTTTCCTCTGGTTAGAACTGTTGAACGCTGGAAATGAAGCATTAAGGCTAATGGGAATCTTCTCTATTAAGTATGCCTCATGGTTGCTGGCTGCAAATGCCCATTTAGACTACATTAATTGCATTGATTTATTTGGTGTTTGTATGCAAAAGATCTTTTTATTCCTCCAGTAAAGTACGAAAAGCCACACGGGCCAACCTATGTCAGTTCTTATTTCCGATGCATTCACACCATCCATCAACTGAACGTGATCTAACCAAGTCAGCTTCCCTAATGCTATACCTTAACCAGTGCCCAACCCCCTCCGAGGGCATAGAAGGTGCCATTCAACCTGGGAAATAGCAATATAAATCGCCTTTCCAGAGTGCAAACATTTAACAGCTTGTAGGTGATGCACAGATGAAATCCCCTCTCCTCAATGTGCACCTTACCGTTCGGGTTTTTGTAATTAAGAATAATAATTAATACAATTAACAACAGCAATTAGGCAGAACCTCTGACATGCACTTACCTAGACATTCGGCTACATCTGGGGTGGGGAAAAGGATCTGACTGCACTGAAAGTTTCTTTCCCCTGACCCGTTGGGTAGTGGAGGATCCTTCCCAGCAGCAGCAGAGAAAGCGCAATTCACTAGCCCCTATTGCGATTTGATTAATTACACAAACCCTGGCTGAATGGGTGAAGGAGAACGGTCAATAATGATGCTCCCGATAGGTTCCCCTGGAGGGAAGACTGAAGCGGAAAGTCACACACAGCTACAGCAAGGTGACTAGGCGTAGGGGTTCCATGCTCAGCTCCGAGGAAAGGAGTTGAAAGGGAAATGGACTTTCTCAACTGGATCCCAGGGCTGAAGGGCTTTTTAACTCCTCCCTCCCCAGATAATCCAGCACTTGAAGGAGAAGGAAGGGGGACTCTCGGGGACAGGAGCAGGTACTGAGAGAACACTGATCTTTTTCTCTCCTCGCCCATCCACCAGCCAATACAGTCAATCAAATCCTCATTCTCTCTCACTGGCCCATCTGCCTATTAAGACCACAAACTGAGTTCCTTCCGTGATCCATGTATGTAATGTGATAGACATGATCATATCACTTACCATACCCAGCTCAAGCCAAATCACCTCGACAGTATTGGAACTAAACCAATAACTCACTGTTGCAGGTATTTCCCTCCCCATCTTCTACTATTGAATGTGGATAGAGCTCTAATTAAAGAAATATGAACGTTAAAAGACGCTGCTCTAAATGGCTCCATGAAGACACCCGACATTTTTTATTTCTATACTAACTGCGGTTTTTTTCAAGGAAACCAAAAGTCCTCAGTTGATCAAAAGATGGGCTCCATGTAAATGTGCGTGCGTTTTATTAAGAACACAGCAGGCTCCTGAGCTGCTGTCTGCACTGTAGTAAAATACAGGTATGGGGGCGCAGGGGTGGAATCAGAAGGTGCGATCAGAAATGGATGTGCAGGAAGGAGGTGAGAGCAAAATTCGCTTTATGCCAGGATTCGAATTATGCCAGGATTGTTATAATTCCACAGGATTCCCTTCCTCTGTCATGAAGGGAAAGAGAGGTGTCCACAGGATGCTCAAACTACGCCTCCTTTCCATAAACCCAAATTCCAGACATCACCTTCAACTTCAAGACCTGCCGTGCAGCTCCAACGAGTATACTTGATCAGGTCTGACAATCTCTGACAATCTCTCCCTTCCCTTTCTCTTTGATTGAACTGACTGAAAATACAGCAAAATCCTCACCAACCTGAACAACCTTCTTCTGTGGGGATCAGCAAAAGGAATGAACTTTCTCAGACACAGCTCCCCTCAACCCCCCAACTATTCTCATGGGACCCATTCTCCTATATTGAATAGAAATAATGCGTCCTTTCAAAATACTTACGAGGGCCGGTGTATATGTGTGGGGTTGAGGAACGGGTTAAGGAAGCAAGGGATGTAGCTAGCAGGTACATTGTCTGATGCAAACATTAATAAAATATGATGAATAAGCAGCGGAATGTAGTGTAATCGTGGTGCAGGTTATAACTTACTGCCTCTGGCTGTGAGTAACATTAATGGATGTGGTCAAGTAGGGCTGATGGTTGGTAATTCTT
The DNA here is from genome assembly GCF_015237465.2 of Chelonia mydas. NCBI lineage: Eukaryota > Metazoa > Chordata > Testudines > Cheloniidae > Chelonia > Chelonia mydas. Next base: position 58,439,780 of record NC_057854.1, read on the forward strand.
CGACTTCGGAAAGTAAAGGGATAGAGCAGTAGCATGGCGAGACCTAAACATTATTCCAGATTAGTGTCAAATTTGTTAAAAACGGCATGCGCGGGAAATAAACTTACTCACCAGATGAAATTTCAGGAAGCGAGATGATTGTGAGCGAAACGTAGCCAGAATCCAAGCAGACAGTCCATGCTCTTCAGTTTCAAGCTAAAAAAGTGAGCTGCATGGTGATGGCCCTTTAGAAATAATCAGCAGTTCCTGGTGGCACAGCACCAAGGAAAAGAACCCACTTTTGTGTGTGTGTGTGTGTGTGTGTGTGTGTGAGGGGAGGGGGTGGGGAAGGATGGAAGTGATTGAAAGAGTGCACCCAAGCCCCCAAAGAAACAAACAGAAAAAAGAAACAAATATGTGAAGAGAAGGTGTGGGGAAGGGAGTGGGTTCTGTGATGATCCTCAGGCAAAAGAGCGAAATAATAATAATAAACCGTGAGACTTCCTAGAGGTTAAAAAAGGCGAGAGGCTCTGCCAACCCAGCTCGAGAGGAAGGAGCACAGAGAAATCTGCACAGAGAAGTACAGGGATGTGGTGGAGACAACGAGATACTGGTGAGCGTGGCTGTAGTCATCCTGATAGATATAGCAGCGGGGATGATTTAGGGAGCTGGGGAGGATCCAATGAGAATTCAAGAGGGGGCAACCTCGGAGATACTGCACTGGTCTGTACTTCTCTAGAGATACCCTGGGCTGTGGTTCATGATTATTAGGACTTGAATGGTAAGTCAGTGCCTTTCCCTTGGCTTTCCTCTGAACCCCCGCGAGCAAACACCCTGGTGTGTGTGTGTGTGTGTGTGTGTGTGTGTGTATGTACGCGCTCGGAGGGAACTAACCACACCAAACCATTGACTAAATCTACAGTGATTTGCTCGAGGAACAAGCGTAGCGTAGAAGATGCTACAGGGAAGAAGGAGCAGAAAGCAGCTGCGCCGGGAGCGCGGCGCTTTTGGAGACAGGGAAAGTGACTAGCAGCCCAGCAGCGGCTCCAGCTCCCCCAGTCAGAGTGTGAATCCCCCGCGCAAGGCGATGGGCTTGATTCCGCCGGGTCCCCGGGCCGGGGGGGCTGCGGTGGCACTTTGCGGGACTGGGAGTGGACGGGGGCGGGGGCTATGCTCTGTGTTTGGTTTTCGCGTTCGGCAAAGGCGGTGGGAAATGGCCCTGCTGCGGCTGTCCCCGGCGTGACTGTGCCGTTCCTGTATCCTCTTGCCGCGCAGGCTGCAGTTGAACAAGCGATAGCTACAGTATGGATCGGGTAAGATTAACCCCCCCCCCCTCCATTCCCTACGGCTACTTTTTAACCAAGCCTTTTATCTGAGACCCTCTTGTTCTAAGTCAGGCTTCTTCCCTAAGGGTCCCCCTCCTCCTCCTCCTCCTCCTCAAGGAGCAGCCTCCCTTCCCAGCTGAGCGTCTGCTGATCCCAGGTGCCTGGTTTTGTGCTTCGAGGTTTATCCACCCACAGGGACATTAGACAATGAGCTCCCAGGTAGCCGTTTGCCCTCTCTCCTATCTTTCCCCTCTCGCTCTCTATCTTGTTCTCTCTCCTTGGGCGGAGAGGGAGGGGGCAATGCAGGAGATTGATTTCCTGGAGAGACTTGAGGTGGGTGATCGAGGGAATAAACATTGCCCCTGGTGCAAAGCGTCCCTGGTAAGTAAGTAATCTTATTTGCTGCTGTGGCTAAAGACGCGCACCGCTTCTCGCCGCTATTCATTCGCTTGCTCTCTGCATGTAAATCACGACCTGGGTTAGTGGAAAATTTCCTTTTCTCTTTTCTATAACAGTGGCTCTTGAGTGTGTAGTGAATTTCAAGGTGTGTGTGTAGGGCGGGGGCAAGCAATCACAGGGCTCCCCCTTCTCCATATCCTCACTGTCCCTCTCAGTATATAGACATATATTGAAGTTGACAATTTGACATTAATTAAATGAAAGCTAATTCCTGATTGCCTGCCTTAATATGTCGACATGAATAGCCTGCAGACCCAGCAAGAAACTGTGCAATCTTTGAATTTTTACAAGCGTAACATAGCTTGGCCATGTTCTACCATGCTTCCAGTGATCAGTGAGCCCCATCAATACGCAACATGACTGTATATGTTAACCCGCATACACATTGCACTTTGTTGTATTGTAGGGATTACACTGTATACAAGGCACTATGCTGTATTGTATGTACTAGACGATGTCGGCTTTTCAGTAAGATTTTTTTTTTCTGATGATTTCATTGACCACTCAGTTTGGCTTTCTCACAGTCATTTACATGTACTCGACTGTGATGTGTGTGTGTAAACTGGTCAACACCTTTGTTTTACATTCCGTTTCCATTAGTCTTTTTATAAGAGCATCAGTGATTCCCGAGTGTCAGAGTAGTACAGGATTCGCCCCTCCTTCCTTTCCCCTTGCTTTCCCTCCCCCCCCCCCCCCCCCAATGCTAGTGAGAGGAAAGGTCACTTTGTTCATGTAAAGATCAGTGTTCTCCTTAACAAAGATTGTTGTGCATAAAACCCGCAGTGACTATCAAATAGACTTGTGGATTCAAGATATTCAATAAGGACATTGTCCATTTTCTGAAAAGGACAAAATCCCCAGGAAAACACAAGAGAAAGTCAGTGAGATGAAGTTGTATGGATAGGATAAATCAACAGTGCCAGGTTGTGCACGTGCAGCACTATCTTTGTGTGTGGGTTTATTATTAAGAACATTGGCAAGCTCTGAAGGATACTTTTTAGATAAAGACATGTTGATATGCTAATGCCTTTCTGTTTTTCTCTTTAGGTTTTATGCCAGTCCTAATGATGTCCTAGCCAGAACTGTTCTGAAGTCATCTTGTTGATAAAGGATAAGGGGGGGGGAGGCTGATTTTGCAGAAGATTACTGTTCAAGAGGGTTTTGTTTAGGGCCTGATCCAAAACCCAATATAATTAATGGAAATACTTCCACTGATTTCACGGGGCTTCAGATCGGGCCCTTTAATCTTTTTTTTCATAATTATAGTGATTTTAATTTCATAGCAAGGCATCTCAAGATGCAATGGAAACAGTGTGATTTGATTTACATTTGATGTCTAGTATTCACAGCACACACATCCACATTTTTAATATTCAGAGCAGTTCAACTCTAATTGCTGAGCAAGTAACACCTCACCTAATCTTTCTTAAATTAATATGTTTACTCTGTTATTATTATACTTCATATATGTGTTCTACAGCTTCAGGAAAATAAATGCAAAACAATTTTGGGGTGAAATTCACCCCCGTGCGGAGGATCAGCTCAAGACCTAGTGGCTGCTTCAGTTCCACTTGAGCCCACAAAATAGCACTTCAGTGGTGCATAGGACTTGTGCAGGCATTGGTCAGGGGTGCATTCACCATTAATGTTTACAATGGCCCTAATGTAAGGTCACCAGATATTATCCATTATGGGCCAGAATACTGAAATTTCAAGCAGTTGAATTTTACTTAAATACCGAAAAAACTGGTGCAATAAAAGTGTTATTAACATTAATCATGTGTGTGAAAGTTGCACATACACACAGCAACAACGTATCACACAGCAATTTGTTTTTGTTTTTCTTTTTCTTCATTATCAATGTCTTTTTTGAACTCATCTTTCTTCCAAAACTACATACAAGTTTATTTTGGAGTTTTTGAGGCTGCATGTAATTTATCAGGCAAATACAGCACTGACACTTAGATTGCAATTGGTTTCTTACAAAAAAAACCTTCTATTGACAACATTTTATGTGAGCAATACTGCCACCTTCTTAAAATGCCTACATACCAGCTATAATAAATTCTCTGCATCCTATTCTGCTATAACTTTTCATCTAAATATTTCATATACTACATATGTAGTCCGAGGAAACTGTACTTGACTTTTGAAACACTTGGGAGGAGAAATGTAATAACCTACTAAAGTGCCTTGCCCTTAACTGAAATTATGACAAAGTAATTAAAGTTAAAGCAAAAAGCCTTAATCTCTTGACTCCTTATGTTGTCAGTGTTTTTGCATTAGTGAGATTTTTTTAAAAAACCTGTGATTTAAATGTCAAAAAAGATTGCATATTCAGCAAGAAAACCCACCAGTGAATATTTAATTGCCATCTATTTATACTGTATATATTTTTCTTTTTAAATGGCTTGTCACATTTCTCAGATTTTGAATCTTTCTTGTTCAGTCTCTAGTTCTTTTAACACCCACAGTTATTAAACTAAATCTGTAAATGAATAGAATGTTTGCGCAATACAAAACAAACAGAATATAAGCTAGAATTTTATTTGATAGAAACATTTTGACCTTGATATCTTGGTTTTAATAGAGACATGGTTCCATCTATTACACTGAAGTCCAGTGACTTTCTCCCCTGCCTTTTCTGGAGAGCTCTATTTTAGTATTTTTCAACATTTCATTCATGGGGAACGAGCTGCTTCTGTATATTTTCTTCCTAACTTCCACAAATAAAAAAAAAAGTTATTTATCTATGTTTAATACAAAGTCATACACTCACACGCATACCTGAAACCTGCATGAGTTATCCCCGAACTCACACCATGGGATGCTGTATATTGTCCTACTCTTCTGAGATCGGCTGCCCTCCACAAAGAGAAAATTAATCTAGTAACACATCTGGCCAGAAACTGTGTGTGTGTTAATCAGCATGGGGATTGGATGCGGTTTCACCACCAGAAATACTGTTTATCTACTATTAATTCTCCTTTGCATCTATATATAGTGGTAACTAGTGTGAGATAGATGGATCTTCTTCTTCGTATGGCTGATGTAGTTGTAGAGCAACAGCTATAATTTTACAGTCAGATGGGTAAGGCAGGATAGAGGGCTTAAGTTAGGTAAAGTAAAATGGCAACAAATTGCTAACCCCAATTGTTCAAAAATTATGGGTAAGGGATCCAAAAATGAGATTGACTTAAAAAGCAGGAGATTAAAAAAAAAACAAATATAAATATCTTGTGACTCCTTTGTCTGCTAGTTTGTGACTTGGTCACATTTCCAAGTTTTTTTCTGCAACTAGGAAGGCTAGAGACTTTTAAAAATAAAAACGGAGATTCCCTGGCATTTACTTATCTCCAGCAGCTGACCCTTTAAGAACAGCATCAAATATTGTGAGATTTCCAATAAAATCCCAAGAGATGGCCAAAACTGTGTTTATCTGAAGAGAAAAGGGGTGGAAGAGGAGATTCTGGCTTTTAGGCCACTTGCACCATCTTGGGGTGGGATGCTATGGGTTACGCTTCTGACTGACTCAAACAGAATTTCTCCTGGGACTCTAGAACAGCACACAGGTCAACAGCAGTTTAGCTATCCACTGATTTAGTGCAACATGTGCTTCCACTGATTGGTGTGGTGTAGTTGGAGTTATTGGTCCTGCCCTCTTCCCACCCCTCCCTTTCAGGGAGCTAGCATGGGCAGTGTGACTAGCCTGAAGTGCCTCCACTTCCTAATAGGATTGCACAATATTCCTGCACAGGATTGTTTGTGAATATGTTTGGGGTTGTGGTCCTGCACCTTCCATTCCCCCCTTACCTCCACTGCCTCACTGGTGATCTCTCTCAGGGCTGGGTAAAATCTAGCCCACTATAATTGTGTTACCGTCATTCCCAGAGGATCTAGATAACTAAGGCCTTGTTGTGCTAGGTGCTGTACAAACACAAAGAAATCAGCAGTCCCTGTCCTGAAGAGGTTACAATCTGGAATGTATTTGGATAAATGGAGGTTGACATAAATAGGGGACTTTTCAATGCATATCAGTGATTCATGTCAAAAAACAAGACACAATTTCAGATAGAGAGATTCAGTCGAATGAAGCTCTGTTGTGCTTGGTGCTTGGCACAAGAGTCAGCTTTAGACACATGTATAAGTTATAGCAAACGTCATTCTGTACAACTGAAGGTGGAAGTAGCACTTATAAGAACCTGGTACAGCTGTGTCCTTTCAATTCATGGGTATTTGCAACAATAAAATATATTTTGCCAGTGTGTTTAAATGAAGTTTACTGAGGCCCAAGGAGGGACCAAGGGCTGGAAGGCTTCAGTAAAACTCTCCATTCACCTGCTGTAGTGTCAAGAAACTGCCTAAAGACAACGTTAGACTTTGGAAGGTGGTTTTGTGTTTCAGGCCCCAGAGAGAAGAGGGTGTGTGGGGAAAGCAATTTGCAGTTGGAAAAACACAATATTTTACTGACAGTAGTTCAAAGAGATAATTATTTCCTAACATCTGGTGCATTATCTCAATAGATGTGGTTACCCCTCATAAAAATGAGCCTAACAGTCATATTATAAAAAATCTGTGGCAGAATTTAAAACAATCTTTGTTGTTATTTGTCATTACTCCATAAGAATCAAAATACATGGGCCACTAATGTTACACCATTAATATAATACCATTCTTTGAGCAATCTGTTCAATATATTCCATTCTCTAGTTCACACTTAAAATAAGCAATACTGTAAGCATTGATCATTTGTCAGGGCCATGGGGCTAATGAGCTAGAAAGACTGTTAAGAGTTTAGATGTGTGAACTAAGTTTGCTTAATTTTGAACCCACTTGAACATAATGGATCAAAAATTAGGCAGTGAATATATGTTTTTTAGAGTTCTTGTCTTGCAACAGTTTGTGTTATTGATGCTGATTACAGCATATGTGCTTCTGCCAGCAGCAGCCCTAGAGGCTAACCATTCCCAAGCCTCCCAAACTTGGGGATACTGAGGTTTTGAAGATCCCAGGTATCCTATTCAATCTCAGAGAGAAGGAGGAAGAAAAAAAGGTGAATCTTACCTCACCCCGAACAGAGGTATTTAGACACAACAATTATAAGTGCCTTAGTAGGACTTTCTGATGCTGACTTTCATTTATCAAAGCATACCAACATGCTTAAGTGCTTTGCTGAACAGGGATGGATTTAAGCATATGATCAAATTTAAGCATGTACGTAAGTTCTTTGTTGAATCATGACCCAGCAGCAGAAAACTCCCATTTAAGGTTGTATATGTGTTTCCATTCTAAACCCCTGTTTTCAGTTATTTTTTGAAACTTTCTCCTTTCACACTGCAATTTTCTAGTTAGGCCCCGATTCACCTAAATTCTTACATACGTGTCTACATTTGAAATAGACACAGAATCAGTACTTTGCTGGATCAGGGATCTTCCCGGAAATGATATTTTTGTAAAGATTGAGCCAAAACATTAAGCTATTTTTGAGTATAAGGAGAGTGAAAAATATATTTCCCCTGATACTTTACAGGAAGTCATGAAAAGTGACACTATGTAGAAACTCACACACATGGAACAACTTTAATGAACCTAGCCAGTTACATGACTAGGTAAAAGGACAACGTGACATGAACCTCTCACTCAACAATGTTTGGTCACAAAAGCTACTGGAATGTTTGGAAGGCAATAGTAGGAAACTTTCTGAGGCCATCTCAGCCAATCATTGGATTTTGTCTGCTAATTCAGTGATAAAATTATAATTTAATGTTGCTTCTTGTTTATGATGCAAAAATCAGATATCTGAATATACTTTAATGCTGAAAGTATATTTTGAGGCCAATGGGAGTTTATTAACCCAGAATATGGTCAATACACAATTAGCTAATTAGAATGAAGATATTTGCATATTCATTGTACAATTATTGAGAAATAACCATAAAGTAATTATACAAATCCCTCTTCTGTGAAGCTGTCAGCTGATCAGAGCTTGTCACTAATATAGTACTGTTCAAAACAGGACAACATCAACATACATTAAGGAGGATCCATGTGGCCAGTTAGTGTTCTCAACAGCGTGCACTAGAATTTACACCCTTCTGGTGTGGACTAATGCACTATGTAGACAAGTTCTCAGAATAGAGGGGATTTGCCTATTCTAAAGGTATTAAGAAATAACGTGGAGTGATTTTGCAAATCAGACACCCATAACCAGTTGTAGTGCAGAAAGTTTGTCTTTTCCATCAACAGAAGTTGGACTAATAAAATATATTACCTCACTTACTTTGTCTCACTATATAGTACTGTAAGAATAATAATTTTGTAGTCCAGGGGTCTATTACTAGATATGGTAAGAGTCCATTGTCACACAAACAGTAGTAAGTCAAGCTTATATTTGGTGCAGTAAATCATTTTCTAAATAAGTTTTATTTTTTGCTTGTTTCCATCAGATATGAAGCTGGTCCTTTCTTTCGCTTCTATTCTGTTTGTGGGACAAAATGCCACAAACAAACAATAAAAACATGGTTCTCACACTGTGTCCTAAAAATACTCATCTTGATATTGGTTGTGCTGTGAGGTCTACAAGTAATCAGCCAACACAGTAATGATTAGGATGAGCCACAACCAGGGATGGCTGATAATATTTATTTATTTTTCAAATCTTAAATGAAATCAAACCATCAATTTATGCACACCGCTGATTTATGTAACTACAAGACCTCCTTATCCTATTCTAATCCTTCATTTCTACTTCCCTCATACAATCTGTTACACTTATTAGCTGTGCTTTGATCCAAGTGAGGTTGCAAGCTTTGGAATAGGAACTGTGCCTTCCAGTGTGTTTTCATGTAGCCTAGCACAATGGGGCCCTGATTCTGGCTGGGGCCTTTAGTGTTATCACAATAGCAACCCAGAAGCAGATTGGGTACTGCTGACATATTCATCTCTTTGGAATGCTCTCCCTAACAACCTGAATAAGCCGCTTAGTGCTAACCCTCTCTAAATCAGGATTATTTTTATTTATTTGTATTTACAGAAATTCTAAAACTCATCACAAATAAATCTATAAATGCAGAAATATAACCCACCACCAATGAGCCAGGTAACTTTTAATAACTCTAATCTTCCTTCACCTCCAACAATTCCCAATACTTACAGTCCTGTTCCCGTCTCATTTTCAAATACCTAGGGGACAAGATGAGTTTAGCACCATACCCTGATGGTCATCAGGTGTGCACTATTTCAGACTAGAATAGGGAGCAAATGCCAAAGCTGTGGGGCCATGTGACAGGGCATACAAACCCTGCACCAGTAAAGAAGGAGTTAAGCAGCCATTCCTGGCCCAGGCAGCCTTACCCCACCTGCAAACCATGCATGGCTTGGAGGAGAAGCTTAAAAGGGGAACCGGCCAGCTCACTAAGGCAGCAAATAGTGGAGATGAACTGACCTATGTTCTGTGCTCCTGCTGTCTGACAGCTGGTTATAGTGATGTTGCCAAACTAGGGTTGCCAACTATCTAATCACACAAACCCAAACACCCTTGCCCCACTCCCTCCCACATCCCTTCCCCAAAGCCCTGCCCCCGCCCTGCCCTTTCTCCAAGGCCTCGCCCTGCTCACTCCAACCCACCCTCTCCATTGCTTGCTCTCCCCTCACTTACTTTCACTGGGCTGGGGCAGAGGGTTGGGGTGTGGGAAGGGGCATGTGCTCTGGACTGGGGCCGAGGGGTTCGGAGTGTGGGAGGGAGCTCTGGGCTGAGCCTGGGGCAGAAGGTTAAGGTGCAGGAGAAGGTGTAGGGTGCAAGCTCTGACAAGGAGTTTGGGTGCTGGAGGGGGCTCAGGGCTGGGGCAGGGGGTTGGTGTGTGCAAGGGTGTGCTGGGTGCTGTCTCTGGGAGGAGGTTCTGGGTTGGGGCAGGGGGTTGGGTTGAAGGATGGCGTGCGGGCTCTGGGAGGGAGTTTGAGTGCAGGAGGGGGCTCAGGGCTGGGGCAGGGGTTTAGGGTACAAGAGGGGGTTTGAGGTGCTGGCTATGGGAAGGGGCTCAGGGCTGGGGAAGGGGTTTGGGTTGTAGGGTCTGACGACGCTTACCTCAGGTGGCTCCCGTTCAGTGGCACAGTAGGGCTAAGGCAGGCTCCCTGCTTCCCCTGGCCCCTCACCACTCCTAGAAGTGGCCGGCACATCTCTGCCCTAGGGGGCAGGGATGGGGGAGCAGTGGGCTCCGTGTGCTGCCCCTGCCTGCAGGCACTGCCCCCGCAGCTCCCATCAGCCACAGTTCCTGGCCAATGAGAGCTGCATGGTCAGCACTTGGGGCAGGAACACTGCACAGAGACCACCTGGCCTCTCCCCAGACGCCGCAGGGACGTGCTGGCCACTTCTGGGAGCAGTGCGGGGCCAGAGCAGATAGGGAGCCTGCCTTAGCCCCACTGTACCACCAGACTTTTAGCAGCCTAAAATCTTCTGGTTTGGCTTCAGTAGCCTCTGGGAGATAGAGCCCATTTCTGAGAGACTCCCAGCAAAACCAGGAGGGTTGACAACCCTATGCCAAACCAAAGCGAAGAGACTTGTGATTTTCAGAAGATTTGATCCTTGATTCCAATTATTTAAGGTTTTGTTTTTATCTGTTGGGAAAAGAGGGGACTGGTAAGAAGTGATCCAGTATAATGCTCTGGGGTGCAGGATTCAGCTGCTTAACACCAGGCCCTGTATTGGAACTGTATGAGGAGAATGGGCCTGGGTTCCCCTACCAACTCCTAGAATCACTGAAGCCAGAAACTGTATCATGATATGGGAGTGTTGCTTCCTGGGGGTACGCAGGGTTGTGAGGCACCTGCCCTTATCGTGAGGAAGCCTTGTCCATGCCTGCAAGGGGTCAGCTCCGCAGTCCTCCTAGCCATGGGTAACACAAGCACTTCCCTCCAGCCCTGCACAGGCCCTGTTCTCTCTCTACAGGTTAATGATAGGCATACTGCAACCCCCAAGCTCTCTGAGTGTCCTGCCCCTGTTCCACTGGATGCTTGCAGAATTCATAGATCAGCTGCTCCCAAAGAAGCAGTACACCCCAGCTTGCTAGTTGCACCTTAGATCACAGTTTCACTTAACATACAACACATACGTATGTTTATAGTGAAAATGAGTATAAGTTTAATTAACAAAGAGTGGAGATTCAAGAAGCAGCAAGCAAAAGTATTGGAAAAAAATGGTTATATGTAAAACAAAATCCTAACTTGCACTCTAGAGCCTAGACTTAAGTAACAAGATACTTTCCTGCCTGATGAAGTTATCTTACCCGAAGTCTTTGCAGTGTTTTCCATCCAGGTTGGTTGTGACCCTCCTTTCATAAGATGGAACACACTGGCCATTTGTCTCCTTGGTGAAGGATACTGTTGTCTCCTGGCATTCTCTGCGTACACCAGACTAATCCTTTGATCTTAGTCAGAATCAGAACACGCTCCTGCTATTTTTTGTTTTTCCTACAGATCTTCTCTCATGTGAATTCACAATCTCTTCATTAGCACCAGACTTACACTGCAAGACACATAGTGACCAGCCAGGGAGATAATCATCTACTAACTTTTGTCTGGTGAACCTGTTTATCACATTCTAGGGACCTGTTTTAACCCACATCACTTAAAAACATAGTTTCCAGTAGATGTGTATAATTCAAATACTATCCATATACACATTTTGCAATGATTAATATAACTAGTGGGCTATTGGCTCTTAGTAGAGACTTCATGTCACCTGCTAGTGAATTATTATGCATATATCTGCCTGAAGAGATCCCTGTAAAACTTGGTGCATCCTCTGTACTCTCTGCCAGTTGGCATCAAGCTGTTCCTGGATCACAATGAGTAATATAGGCAAGAGAAGGTCCTGAGGAGACAGAATGGTCAAGATTGTGAGATCCTGATTCTGGGGTGGCAAACCTTGGAGCTCCTTGTTTTATCTAGAGCACGACCCCATTGCTGAACTCTTTATGTATCTTGGAAGGGGTTGACATCAATGTGTGACCTGGTCAGAGGACTGAGTAACAGAAGCAGCGGACCACCACAGGACCAGAGTGTCTGTCAAGAGAGTAAAGGAGTACTTGTGGCACCTTAGAGACTAACCAATTTATTTGAGCATAAGCTTTTCTGAGCTACAGCTCACTTCATCGGATGCATTCAGTGGAAAATACAGTGAGGAGATTTATATACACACAGAACATGAAAAAATGGGTATTATCATACACAATGTAAGGAGAGTGATCATTTAAGATGAGCTATTACCAGCAGGAGAGTGGGGCGGGGGGGGGGAACCTCTTGTAGTGATAATCAAGGTGGGCCATTTCCAGCAGTTAAGAAGAACATCTGAGGAACGGGGGGCGGGGAGGGGAAATAAACAAGGGGAAATAGTTTTACTTTGTGTAATGACTTATCCACTCCCAGTCTCTATTCAAGCCTGAGTTAACTGTATCCAGTTTGCAAATTAATTCCAATTCAGCAGTCTCTCATTGGAGTCTGTTTTTGAAGTCTTTTTGTTGTAATATAGCGACTTTTAGGTCAGAGATCGAGTGACCAGAGAGATTGAAGTGTTCTCTGACTTGTTTATGGGTACAGATGCTGCTTTTCCACAATTTCAACATTCCACACAAAGATGGACTACAAGCCGTCAGGAACACTATCCCCGATAATGTCACGGCAAACTTGGTGGCTGAACTTTGTGACTTTGTCCTCACCCACAACTATTTCACATTTGGGGAGAATGTACACCTTCAAATCAGCGGCACTGCTATGGGTACCCGCATGGCCCCACAGTATGCCAACATTTTTATGGCTGACTTAGAACAACGCTTCCTCAGCTCTCGTCCCCTAATGCCCCTACTCTACTTGCGCTATATTGATGACATCTTCATCATCTGGACCCATGGAAAAGAAGCCCTTGAGGAATTTCACCATGATTTCAACAATTTCCATCCCACCATCAACCTCAGCCTGGACCAGTCCACACAACAGATCCACTTCCTGGACACTACGGTGCTAATAAGCGATGGTCACATAAACACCACCCTATACCGGAAACCTACTGACCGCTATTCCTACCTACATGCCTCCAGCTTTCACCCAGACCACACCACATGATCCATTGTCTACAGCCAAGCTCTATGATACAACCGCATTTGCTCCAACCCCTCAGACAGAGACAAACACCTACAAGATCTCTATCAAGCATTCTTACAACTACAATACCCACCTGCTGAAGTGAAGAAACAGATTGACAGAGCCAGAAGAGTACCCAGAAGTCACCTATTACAGGACAGGCCCAATAAAGAAAATAACAGAACGCCACTAGCCTTCACCTTCAGCCCCCAACTAAAACCTCTCCAATGCATCATCAAGGGTCTACAATCTATCCTGAAGGATGACCCATCACTCTCACAAATCTTGGGAGACAGGCCAGTTCTTGCCTACAGACAGGCCCGCAACCTGAAGCAAATACTTACCAGCAACCACACACCACACAACAGAACCACTAACCCAGGAACCCATCCTTGCAACAAAGCCCGTTGCCAACTGTGTCCACATATCTATTCAGGGGACACTATCATAGGGCCTAACCACATCAGCCACGCTGTGAGAGGCTCTTTCACCTGCACATCTACCAATGTGATATATGTCATCATGTGCCAGCAATGCCCCTCTGCCATGTACATTGGGCAAACTGGGCAGTCTCTACTTACAAGAATAAATGGACACAAATCAGATGTCAAGAATTATAACATTCATAAACCAGTCGGAGAACACTTCAATCTCTCTGGTCACTCGATCTCTGACCTAAAAGTTGCTATATTACAACAAAAAGACTTCAAAAACAGACTCCAACGAGAGACTGCTGAATTGGAATTAATTTGCAAACTGGATACAATTAACTCAGGCTTGAATAGAGACTGGGAGTGGATAAGTCATTACACAAAGTAAAACTATTTCCCCATGTTTATTCCCCCCACCACCACTGTTCCTCAGATGTTCTTGTTAACTGCTGGAAATGGCCCACCTTGATTAACACTACAAAAGGTTTTCTTCCTCTCCTCCGCCTCGCTCTCCTGCTGGTAATAGCTCATCTTAAGTGATCACTCTCCTTACAGTGTGTATGATAACACACCTTTTTCCATGTTCTGTGCGTATATAAATCTCCTCACTGTATTTTCCGCTGAATGCATCCGATGAAGTGAGCTATAGCTCACAAAAGCTTATGCTCAAATAAATTGGTTATTCTCTAAGGTGCCACAAGTACTCCTTTTCTTTTTGCGAATACAGACTAACACGGCTGCTACTCTGAAACCTGTCAAGAGAGTGAGTCAGGAAAGAAAAGAACCTACCTTGCCCTGCCTGAAGAATGGGTGGCAACTGAGATGAGTGAGTGCCATCACAGAGACCACTAGGTTTAAAGCGTTTTCAAAGAGTTTAAAATTCCTTTAACATGGCATGTTAATTTGGTTTGATACATTTATATGCTCAATATTTTTATTGGGTGAGGTACCTAAACCATCAGACAATGACTAGGTGCCTAATAAATACAATAATTATGTTTGTAGTGGGTAATTGTGGTGCATATTACAAAGGTTTATTTAAACAATGTAACTACCTGTAGAGCGGTGAAATTGGCAAACATCACAGAAGAATTTTTTTCTGTAAAGTTTGCCAATGTTTCTGCTATTTATAATAGTACTGGGAGTATTTTCCATTCTCAAATCAGCAATTGGAACAATGAAGTCATTTTGAATTATGCTGTTTCTTAATGTGCTCTTTGCACAGTAATTACTGTATCATTACCTGCAACATCTTGCAGCACTGTAAAATTAAAACAATTATACTAACAAGTTTTCTGTGGGATTTTTCTTTCAGTTAACTAAAGCACATTTACAGGGATTTGACCACCTTCTCTATGCAAATTTAATTCCAGCCAGAAATCCTCCTCATTAGCCCCGCCCCGCACCAATATTAATTAAAGGTCCCTCCTTGCAAAAGCATAATCATCCCACTAAGCTATGTTCCTCTCTGATAATTATTCATTTAGGACTCTACCTTGTATGTAAATGCACAACCCCTCCCCACACTGCAAATCATATAAAATCGTTATTAAAGTCAGAGACAGTATGTTGAAATAGCTGCGGGAAGTTCTATAATACTACTTTTGATATTGCAAGATCTTTAGGGTGAGGTTTTCCAAAGCGCTCATCATTGGCCTAAATCTGCTCCCATTGAATTAATGGGAATTTTACTACTGAATTCAATGGAAGCAGAGTTAGGCCAATGCTGAGTGCTGTGAAAAACTCCCTTTAAGTATAAGGGAATATTTACTTTTTTTCTTTCGATTTCACATGTATTAGGTATTGGCTGAGTATGATGAAGTGGGAATTTTCTGCAATATTTTTATGCCTTCCATGCATGCCTCAGTTTACCTATGTACTTTGCATTGCTATCCAGAGGGCGCAAAAGGAATAAAGCTGCTGTTGGAGCACAGCAAGAGACATGATGGAAGTGTTTGTGACATGTAACTGTCTGGTCTGGGGTGGAATTAATGGGTCATTAAGCAACTGGCTGGAACTTGCTGAAACTGACCAATATCAATGGAGAATCTCAAAATGACAATAGGAACCCAATGGCCAGGACACTCACACCTAACAATCAGCAGTCAAGAGGAAGGAGATTCCTCAAACACATGCACATCTCAGTAGAGAAGCAGATCAGAGGGCTTGGATTGAGAACAATGGATCAAAAAGTGTCAGGATACAGGAATACAATTTGGTTTTTGGAGGGACTCAGCTGTTCTCAAGTGGGACTAAGGACAAAGGGAGTGAAACAAAGCCACAAAGGGAGACCACAACAGTTTGTATGGCTGATTGTACTGGCTTGGCCAGGATGGACGATGGCTTAACCTTTCCCTCTCTGTGCCAACCTAAGCACTTTCAGATTCTGTGTGCCAGGTGACCAGTCAATAATGTTACCTTTTTTTGAAGAGGCTGCCTGCTTTCACTGCAAATGCTCACTGAGAGGGGACCCACAGAGTGATACAGGGATCGCTGATACCCAAAGTCCCAGTTTTAAGTTTTAGAGGCCATGGGCATGCCCCTGTGGAATTGTGTTGGTCTTTGGATCTGGCACACCAAAGGGGTCACTCCTAAGGGACTGGTTACAGACTGGGTCATAGACCAGATCCTATGGATCCACGACACTGAGGGTGGGGTACAGATCTGCAGAGGTACAGCCTGCCATGGTACCCTGTTTGCAGCACCTGCTATAGTAGAGAGGTGGGGAGCATGGAGTCAGAGGAAAGCCTCAGGGCAATGTGATGGGATGTCCACCCCACATGAGGCAGAGCACAGTAAGTGAGGTCATTTAACCTGATAGGGTGCACCTCAGGAAGAGCCAGGAATTGAAAGGCTGATTGAAGATGCAACCCATCTGAGAAGGAACAGGAAGTTGGCAACAGAAAAGGATTATAGGGAAAGCAGTCCCCAGTTACTCCATGGGAGGAGGGAGTTGGGGCTGGCAAACCCAGAGAGCCAGAACGTGTAGAAAAGAATCTAGGGAAAGAGCAATAGGATCTGGCAGAAAGCAGATCCCCAGCTGCTTGACATGGGGTCCTCGGACTGGAACCCTGTGTAGAGGGTGGGTCTGGATTCCCCTATCAGCCACTGGCAGGTGGTACAGACTGGGCAATAGAGCAGAAGACTGTCTGGGACAGTTGTCTGATATGACTTTGCTACACCAGAAGGAGAGGACTACAGTGATCTGGCTGGAGGACCAAGCCATTAGGAGAGTCACAGAGAGGCAGCAGGATGTGTGAATGGGAGGAAGAAGGGGATCTCTGTCCTGGAAGGAGCTAATCCTCAGAGCAGCTAGGAAGAGACATCCCTAGTGGTGAGTGAACTCTGTGACAGTCACTTTGTAGTCTTTGACCTTGCTGCTGGCTGCCGCATCCAACATCATCAAGTTAATGCTATCTGCCTGCCTGTAACAGGGTGGCTTGTCCCTTTAAGATCCTGGGGGTCAGTCAACCCTCGTTACTAAGAAGGCACACCTGGGCAGGGCTCAGCTGACTCCCCAAGAAAGAGCATGATGAAGCTGAAGGCAGGGGAATGAGACAAGTTGCTGGAACTGTTGGAAAAAGAAAGGGGCTGCCAAGAACAGGAGGCCTGGCAGTAGCCTTGGAGAAAAGACTGTGGGAAGAGATGAAGCGCAGTTATCTGATCATGATCTCATTTTGATTGGTTGTTTCTTGATAAACACACAGAGCCCTGCCAGAAGAACCTGTGAGTGTGGTGTTTTGGAGCCCTGAGGAGGGGGAGTCTGACAGGGAAGGGTTGTGCAGACCCTTCCAGGCCATGAGAGGGCATTTGGGAAGATGCCACACTACAATGCTGCCTGTTTGGCCTCAGCCCAGGTGCTATGACATGCCGTGCTCCCCTGGCTATGCCCCTCCATGTCCTCTTCTCTCCTTCCTTTACCACAAGATGACAGCACCCCTGCACCTTCCTTTGCTAGGAAGGGAATAGGAAGGAGCCTGGGACTCAATGTATGGAGAGACAGTAATGTGTCCACCATCTGAAGGGGGGGATTTCGGCAGCTAAGATGAGAGATCGGGGCCCACGTTCTCTCCGCTCCCTTGAGTATAGGATGAGCGGCGCCTAAAAGAAAAAACTTCTTTTCCTGCAACAGACAGTAAGGGCAGGTAGTGAGAATGCAAGAGGAATAGGGTGGGGCTGGAACAATGATGGAGTCACTGAAGCAGGGATGGGGGTGGAGCTGTACAGCATTGTGGAGGTTTGCTTGGAGGAAGACAGAATGCGGGGGGGGGGGAGGGGGATTTTCTTCTAGATGCAGTTTTCCTGCATCTAAATCGGGATGGGGGACCGAGAATCTGGGCACAGATCTTTTCCCAAACACACACTTCATCTGTTCTGCTGAAAACAATCTCCTCTACATTTCCACTACTCCCTGAAGACCACTTACAAGAAGGTGAAGGGCTTATTTCCTACTACCCTAAAAATAACAATTTATGTGACTGAAAATGAGTAAAACTGGCAGTTGCTGTATATTTGGAAATAATGCCATTTTTGAAATACAGTTGCTTTTTTGCAATCCAGCTGATCCCCATTTGCCATGAGGGCCACTAGGACTTTAAGGAGCTGGCACAAGATAGAGATCCCGCTACCTTTGTTTTCCATCCCCAGAACTCCTCTGCCTCTATAAAGAAGCACATGCTATTTTTTTGTTTGAACAATGAGTTTTCACTCAATGCTGTGTTTCTTTTGGTGCTTTTTTTCCTCCTTTGCCAAGTATGGTGTGTCTTTTGTAAAAAAAAGATGAGTTTTTTAGCTGGCCTTATGAAGAGATAATTTTTATGATATAAAAATAGTATTGTGAAGAATTTACTGGTTTCTTGTTTCTATAATGTTTTGAGTTTATAAACATTTTTATTTGAAAAGAGTATTGCTGTGAAAAAATCTTTTTCCTTCAGTGAAAATCAGTTTTTATGAGTAGATTAAATCCTTTTTATTTATGTTTTTAATGTTTCTGTTCTTTTAGAAGAAAAGCTTTGCCTTTATTAAAGTAGTGACTATTTTAGAAAAATCTATTTGGTTTTTCTTTTTTGTATTTAAGTGTGGGCTTTTCGATAAACTGGGATAGTCTATTAGAAAAAAGATGAGATCATCTGACTTTTCAGAAATGGGGTATTAATTTGTAAAATCATAAATGTTAGCCTTTATGAAATAACTTGCATTTCTGAGATAAAAGATGCATTTTTGCCTTGTTAAAAATGTTGAGGGGGGGGGGGCGGGTGTTGTTTTTTTGGGGTTTTTTGGTTTTTTTTTTAAAGAAAACACCTACTTTATCTCAGGCTGCTGTATCACTTAGTCACACAGGCAGATGGCATAACATAGAGGAGCCCCCGCTACCTTTTTGCCGCCAACGCCCACCCTCCATAGCTGCATGAACACAACTTGATCATCCCACTGAATCTAAGCCTTTTGTCTTTAAAAGGACACACATTGCTTTTCATGAGAAATAGTTTCCATGATCAATTCTAGTTACTTTTTTTTAAAGTAACTTTCTGCCTTTTAGAGATGAGTGCATTCTGCAAATGTATGGAAATGCTACAGTATATTTTATTACATCCTTCTCATATCAGTGTTGGTGCCCAGGGCAGAAACTAGTCTCTTCCATTGCTTTCTGTCATTAGCTCAGGCTTCCATCTGCTCTCTGCTGTTAAGTTTGTCTGTTCTGCCTTCCCAGAAAAGGGTTCCTTTTTAAGGTTTCTCTTCATTGCCCCCATTTCCTCACACCAGTTGGTTTCTGCTTAACAGCTTCATGGCTGTGTCTTGGCATCTGGAGTAGATGTCCTATAAATGTCCAATGGTTCCTTCTAATTCCAATGGAGACAAGCTGCTGGCTGGTAACTTCTCAGATCTCTTTCATAGATTCTGTGCAGTAGCTGGAAACACTTCCATAGAAAACTAAATGCATTTGAAAATAAGTACCTATTGGATATTTTAATAGATCTTCAGGTCTCACAACCATATGTTAGCACTGAGATTAGGTGAGTTGAAAGTTTTCAGTTCCATTTTGATACTGGTTTGCTTCTTTGATTTCCATATGTTGTTGAGTTTAGTGAATGCTGTGGATACCTTTCTATCCTTGTCACTGCTTTACTGAGGTCTCCATTGGCTAGTATGGTGCTGCCAGGTAAATGGAATGTTCAACTTTCTTGATATTTTTTGCCTTCTAATAGGATGATACTGCTTGATATCTAGGTTTCAAGGATGTTTGTTTTAGCTTAACTGATTGAGTCCTGCCTGGCCTGCTCTTTTTGCCACAATATTTCTGTTAGTAGCATTTCAGGGCTGTTGCTCAATAAGGCAATATCAGCAAAACCTGGGTCTTCTAGGCATTTGCCATCTAACTATGCTATGCTAGTGTATGTGTTTGCTACACTTCGTTATCCAGTCTATGGCACTATCAAACAGTGAGGATGGTATGCAGCCCCGTTTTCACAGCAGTGTACACGCTGAACCACTCTGTCTGGTTGTTCATCCTTACAGAACATTTTGCACAGCTGTACATGGCCTTGATGATGGTGACGTAGCCTGAAGAATATTCCTGTGACCCAGGGAGCCCTTGAATGCCAACTAGCAAAGGGCACACCATATCATAACTCATCAGGCTGACACACTTATTGACCCAACTCAGTTGTCATAATCTGTATAAAAGATGTCACGTGCAAATTAACACTGGTTATTAATATTGTGTGATGCATGTATGGGTGGTGTCTAAAGAATTTTAGATGTGTGCTTGACATATATTCCTACAACACGTTGGCAGACAATGCCTAAGCCCACTGTGTCCTAGATGAAGGAATGCTGTTTCACAGGCTTGACTGTGTGTCCAATGCAAATTAAGGAAGGTGTGGCCAAAGACCAGGAAAAGCACACTCACATGCACGGTAAACAAAGCCAGTGGAGAATATGACTTTAGTCTCAAAGAGGGATGGAGACTTCGCCCTCAGAAAACCATCCTGCCTCATGAAACCGTTGTACTATGGGAAGATACAAGCCGAGGCGCCAAAAAAAAAAAAAAAAATTTGTGATCCAACATGTAGGGGACGAAAAGGAAGCAATAACCTCTGAATAACCAAGAATTTGAAGAACAGCTAGCCAAAGACTCAAAGTAATAGCAACATTTTTTTTAAAGTACATCAGAAGCAGGAAGCTTCTAAACGACCAGTGGAGCCACTGGATGATCGAAATGCTGACGGAGCACTCAAGGATGATAAGGCCATTGCAGAGAAACTAAATGAATGTTTTGCATCGGTCTTCACAGCTCAGATTGTGAGGGAGATTCCCAAAGCTGAGCCATTCTTTTTAGGTGACAAATCTGAGGAACCGTCCCAGATTGAGGCGTCATTAGAGGAGGTTTTCGAACAAATTGATTAAGCTAAACAGTAATAAGTCATCAGGACCTCATGGTATTCACCCAGGAGTTCTGAAGGAACTCAAATGTGAAATTGTAAGTTACAAACCACAGCTAGTAGTGCTATCATTTAAATCAGCTTCTGTACCAAATGACTGGAGGATAGCTAATGTGATGTCAATTTTTAAAAAGAGCTCCAGCAAAAGAGGTGATCCCAGCAATTACAGGCTGGTAAACCTGACTTCAGTACTGGGCAAACTGGTTGAAACTATAGTAAAGAACAAAATTGTCAGACACATAGATAAGCATAATTTGTTGGAGAAGAGTCAACATAGTTTTCTAAAAGGGAAATAATGCCTCACCAATCTGCTAGAATTCTTTGAGGGGATCAACAAGCATGTGGACAAGGGGGATCCAGTGGATATAGTGTACTTAGATTTTCAGAAAGCCTTATAGACAAGTCCCTCACCAAAGGCTCTTATGACCGCTTACAAGAGGGCAGGTCCTCTCATGGATTGGTAACTGGTTAAGATAGGAAACAAAGGGTAGGAATAAATGGTCCATTTTCAGAATGGAGAGAGGTAAATAGTGGTGTCTCCCAGGGGTCTGTATTTGGAACAGTCCTATTCAACATATTCATAAATGATCTGGAAAAAGGGGTAAATAGTGATGTGCCTGCAGATGTGGTTGCCACATCTCAGAAAAGATCTATTGGAAAAGGTTTGGAAAAGGGCAACAAAAATGATTAGGGGTATGGAACAACTGCCATATGAGGAAAGATTAATAAGACTGGGACTTTTCAGCTTGGAAAAGAGATGACTAAGGGGCGATATGTTTGAGGTCTATAATATCATGACTGGTGTGAAGAAAGTAAATAAGGAAGTGTTTACTCCTTCTCATAACACAAGAACTAGGGGTCACTAAATGAAATTAATAGGCATAAGGCTTAAAACAAACAAAAGGAAGTATTTCTTCACACAACGCACAGTCAACCTTTGGAACTCTGTGCCAGAGGATGCTGTGAAGGCCAAGACTATAATAGATATATAATGTAATACTAAAAAACTCTATAAATTCATGAAGGATAGGTCCATCAATGGCTATTAGCCAGGATGGGCAGGGATGGTGTCCCCAACATCTGTTTGCCAGAAGCTGTGAATGAGCGACAGGGGATGGATCACTTGATGATTACCTGTTCTGTTCATTCGCTCTGGGGCACCTGGCATTGGCCACTGTTGGAAGACAGGATCCTGGGCTAGATGGACCTTTGGTCTGAGCCAGTATGGGTGTTCTTATGCTCTGAGCTCATGGGACAAGAGGATCTATTTTTCCGGGAGTTACGAGTAACTGAAAACAGACTGTAGGTGAGAAACCTACTTACACAGGGACTGTAACTTGGTGAAATTAAGTTTGTCACTAGGAAGTGTGTTTTTATTTTACTTGTAATCACACCTTTCTCCTCTAGTATAAATTTAATTTTTTTTTATTACAAAACCATCTCTGTGCTGAGCTTCAAACTGAAGAGTAAAATCCTCAGCCAAACTAACAGGCTGGTGTGTGTTCTGTCTCTTTGAAGGCAGTGAACCTTTCTGGGAATGCCCAGTGAGAGGGACCGGACACTCCAGGACAGATGGTTTGGGGGAGAATCAGGACTAGAAGGGCTCTTGGTGTCACCCTGCAAGGAGTAAACAGGCTTGTGGAAGCCAGCATGAGTACATTGTGCTGTAAAGCAGGCTGCTGGTTTCAGGGTGCTGAGTGAAAGCAGAACAGCACTGAAGCATCCAGGGTTGTAGGTGGTGGCAGAACCCCTTCTTGCTCTGGATGAACCCCCAAATTGTCACCATCCCACAATATATGCCATAATGTAGGGACACTGAGTGGAAAGAAGAAAAAGAGGGCAACCCAGAGAAATGTTACACAGAACAATAGCGAAAGAAGCCAAATCCATCAATGTGACACAAAAGAGCCTGAACAGACCAGCCCAAGACCAAAATAACTGGTGGATGCCCTACATGCTTTAGGGTGCAGGGGGAGAAAGAAAAGGTCCCTATACAGGCTGTCAAAGGCCTTTTGAAAACCAGTGACATTGATAAGGAGAGCCTGCCATTCCATCCATTCTTCTATGATCATCCTTAGTGTGACTGTCTGATCTACACAGGATCATTTGGGTCTGAATTCAGCTGTTTTTTCCTTACACTTTGCATGCACTGCCTCTTTCTTTCTGTATCACATCACAGAAGACATTCCTTACAATAGAGCAATGTGACTCTCCAGTTGTTGCAGTCAGTAAGAACACCCTTTTTGGCCATTCTGACAATTATTCCATGTTTTCACAGGTTAGGAGCGGTCTCTTTCCCAGATTTCATTGAACAGCTTTGTTAGTTTGTTAGGGAGGGAGAGTGAAATGCTTTTAGCATTTCTGCTTTGATTTGATCACCTGCCACTTCTTGATTGTAGTCTATGCTTCTGAAATCCCTTTTGGGGTGATGTTGATCAAGTTCACATGTTTCATCAACTCTGGGGCTGAGGTATGTGTGGGTGGGTCTGTTCAGGACTCTTTTGGAAAAGCCCTGTCCACCTGTACTTTTTTTTTTTTTACCTCAGTTGTGGGCATTTTTCTATCTTTACTTTTTTTATTGGCCCACTTCCAGGACTTGAGTCACTTGATAAATAACTCTGTGGCTTCTTACTATAGCACGAGCTTCAGCTGCTAGGTTTTCAACATATCTCCATTTACCTTTCCTTACTTTGCTTTTCACTGCTTTCTTGTACTCCTCTGGCTTTTCCAATATTCCACTGGTCTTTGCATTCAGAAGTTTTTCCTCTTCCATGATTTTTCTTTCCTCAATAAGACACCACATCTTTTGGCTTAGCCAACTCTTGATCTGTCTATGCTGATATCCAACTGGGACTGCTGCAGCTTGAATCACATTGGTCTCTGCACAGTCTCTCCTTCCTCTGCCCGTGCCTCATATCTTGTCCTTAGTTCAAGTTTCAATTTCTTACAATACTTTTTTCAGTTCTGTTTTATTGATTTTCTTTGCCACTTTCTGTTTTAAAATTGATCTTTCTCAGTTTTAACTTCAGCTTGGCAAAGACTGGTCAGTGCTGAAATCTGCTGCTTGACATGGCCTTTAGTTTTGGATAGAAACATTATCTTGAGCTAGTGCAGATGTGATTAATCTTGGGTGGGTGTTTTTTTTTTTTTTTTTTTTGCCATTTGATGAATTCCCGTTTTATGTATGTCTTTGAGGGAACAGGATGCTTGCAAGATTGGTCACTAAGCTCAGTTCAATGAGTCTCTAGCCTTTTAAGTTAATGATTCCCAATCATGCTTCCACACTCCTCTTTCTATTTCCATTCTTTCCACTCTTTCCATTTCCATGCCATTCCTAGGTAATCACATCTTACTCTAGAGTTAAAACTGCTCACCAAAAGGAGTAAATCATGTTGACTTCATTGGTGGCACAAAGACTTGGTGGTATAAATGTCATAACTGGAATACTGGTATAGAGCAATATAGATTGTTCAGGAAGGACACACAGGATGCTTAAGGGAGGAGGTGTTGCATTGTACATCAAGAATATATACACGTTTGAGGCTTAGAAGAAGGTGAGAGGCAGATCAGTTGGAAGTCGCTGGGTGAAGATACAAGGCAAAATAAAAACCGGGTGATTTCATGGGAGGAGTCTACTATAGACCACCAATTCAGGAAGAGGCAGATGAGGAATTTCCTGAACAAATATCAGAAATATGCAGAACACAAGTTCTGGTAGAAATAGTACACTTTAACTATCCAGCTGTGTTGGAAACATAATATAGAAAAACCACAATTTCCAATAAGTTTTTGGAATATGTTGAAGGCAGACATTTATTTCCAAGGATAGAAGAAGTAACCTGGGATACAGCCATTTTAGAGTCTATTCTGGCCAACAGGGAGGAATTGGTAGCAAATCTGAAGGTGGAAGGCAATTTTGGGGGAAGTGCTCATGAATTAATTTAATAATTATAAGGAAAGGAAGGACTGATTAGAAGAGTAAGGACAATGGAGTTCAAAGAAGCAGACTTTATAAACTCAGGGAAATGATAGGTATGGTCCCATAGAAAGAAAATATAAGGGAAAGATGAGTTCAGGAGAACTGGCAGCTTCTCAAAGCAAAAATATTGAAGACACAATTGCAAACTATTCCATTGTGAAGGGAAGATCAGAAGAATACTAAAAAGCCAGTATGGCTCCATCGGGAGCTCTTTAATGACCAAAAAATCAAAGAGGAATCTTACAAAATGTGGAAACATGTTCAAATTGCTTTGGTAGAATACAACAGATAGCACAAGTATGTAGGGACAACTTTTGTGCCTTAGCCTTTCCAATTTTATAACTAGCAAGGGACATAAAAGGCAGTAGGAAGAGGTTCTTTAAATACATTAGGAGCAAGAGAAAGATGAAGCAAGGTGTAATTACTCTTCTTAGCAGGGAAGGAGAGCTAATAACAGATATCAAGTAGACTGGGGTGTCTAGTGCCTACTTTGCTTCAGCTTTCACTAAAAGGATTAGTGGTGACCAAAATTAATATTAATAACAAGAGGAAGGGACAGAAACCAAAATAGAGAAAAGTGGGTTAAATAATATTTAGGTAAATTACATTTATTTAAGTTGGCAGGGCCTTAGGAAATGCACCAGAGGGTACTTGGGCAAGCTGAGGCAATCTCTGAACTGTTAGCAATTTTCTTTGAGAAATCATGGAGGATGGGCAAGGTCCCAGATGATGAGAGAAGGGCAAAATTAGTACATAAATTTTTAATGGGAGAACAAAGAAGACTTGGGGAATTATAGACCAGTCAACATAACTTCAATACCTGGAAAAATACTGGAACAAATAATTAAAAAATCAATTAGTAAGCACCTGGAAGACAATTGGCTTATAAGTAATAGTCAACATGGATTTGTCAAGAAGAAATCAGGCCAAACAAACCTAACTTTCTTATTTGGGAGATTTTAGGTTAGATATTAGGACAAAATTTGTACTGTCCTAATAGCCCCGGAGGGGGGTTGGAAACTTTAGACATGATATATTTTGACTTCTAGTAAGGCTTTTGACACAATCCCAATGAAAATCTCATAAGTAAACTTTGGAAATGTGGTCTGATGAAATTACTATAAGATGAGTGGGGAAAAACTGACCAATACCATACTCAGAGTAGCTATTAATAGTTTGCTGTTCAACTGGTACGGTATATCTACTGGGGCCCAACACGAGTTGGTTGTGGGTCTGATACTATCAATACTTTCATTAATGAATCTGATAATGGAGTGGAGAGCCTGCTTATAAAGTTTGCAGATGAAACCAAGCTGGAAGGGGCTGCAAGCACTTTGGAGGACAGGATTAGAATTCAAAACAACCTTGACAAATTGGAGAATTCATCTGGAATCAGCAAGATGAAATTCAATAAGACAAGAGCAAAGTAGTTCACTTAGAAAGGAAAAATAAAATGCACAACAACAAAATGAGGAATAATTTGCTAGGTGGCAGAACTGCTGATAATGAACTGAAGGTTATAATGAATCACAAATTGAACAAGTCAATGTGATACAGTTGCAAAAAAGGCTAATATCAACCTGGATGTATATTAACAAGAATATTGTATGTAAGACTCAGGAGGTAATTGTCCCACTCTACTCAGCACTAGTGAGGCTTCAGCTGCAGTATTGTATCCAGTTCTGGGCATCACATTAAGAGATTTGTGACTACATTGGAGAGTGTCCAGAGGAGAGCAACAAAAATGATAAAAAAAACTATGAGGAGTCCAGTGACACCTTAAAGACTAACAGATTTATTTGGGCATAAGCTTTCGTAGGTAAAACACCCACCATGCATCTGAAGAAGTGGATTTTTTACCTACGAAAGCTTATACCTTAGTCTTTAAGATACCACTGGACTCCTTGTTGGTTTTGTGGATACAGACTAACATGGCTACCCCTCTGAAAAATGATAAAAGGTTTAACTGACCTATGAGGAAAGGACTTTTAAAAAAAAAAAGTCCTATTTAGTTGTGAGAAAAGAAGCCTGAGAGGGGTGGGGGATAGTCTAGGTATACTTGGTCCTGCCTCAACAAGGGGTGTTGGGCTAGATGACCCCTTGAGGTCCCTTCCTGCCCTACTTTTCTATATGTTTTGGAATTCTCTAATTGCCTCTGATGTGTGGTTGAAAGAAGTTATCTTTGTCCTTGTTACTATGTCCCTTTGTTGGAGCACAGCACTGTATGATTAACATGTTGGGAATCTAGCATATCTGATGTGTTGATTGGTAAGTGAGATTTTTTTTCCTGAAAGAATCTGTCATGAGTGCTACTCCGAATGTATATTGTCACTCTGACATGAATAGATGTCTTATCCACACCTATCCATCTTCTGTCCCTAGTGCAAGTCCATAGTTGCCCCATTTCCCTCCTGGTCTGCAAGATGTTTGAAATAAACATGGTTCTCATGTTCCAGTAACTGACTTGGGAATGTCTACACTACGAAATTAGGTCAATTTTATAGAAGTCAATTTTTAGAAATTGATTTTATACAGTCAATTGTGTATGCCCCCACTAAGTGCATTAAGTCAGCAGAGTGCGTCCTCACTACCATGGCTAGCATCGACTCACGGAGCGGTGCTCTGTGGGAAGCTGTCCCACAGTTCCCACGGTCTCTGCTGCCCATTGAAATTCTGGGTTAAGCTCCCAATGCTTGATGGAGAAAAACATTGTTACAGATGGTTTTGTGTACATGTCATCAGTTTTCGCCTCGCTCCCTCCGTGAAAGCAACTGCAGACAATAATTTTGCACCTTTTTTCCTGGGTTACCCATGCAGATGCCATAGCACGGCAAGCATGGAGCCCGCTCAGCTCACCACTGCTGTTGCAAGCATTGTAAACACCTTGCACATTATACTGCAGTATGTGCAGAACCTGGCTAAGATGGCATCACGAGGACGACTGTGAGGAGGATATGGACACAGATGTTCCTGAAAGCATGGGATGTGGCAATTGGGACATCATGGTGGCAGTGGGGCTGGTTGATACAGTGGAATGCCAATTCTGGGCCCGGCAAACAAGCACAGACTGGTGGGACCACATAGTCTTGCAGGTATGGGATGATTCCCAGTGATAGCCCTGCGGAAGTTTGCA
The DNA here is from genome assembly GCF_015237465.2 of Chelonia mydas. Taxonomy (NCBI): domain Eukaryota; kingdom Metazoa; phylum Chordata; order Testudines; family Cheloniidae; genus Chelonia; species Chelonia mydas. Next base: position 58,467,661 of record NC_057854.1, read on the forward strand.
ACCCCTGACTGCTACCGGTCAGTCAGGAATCAATTTGGACTGGGCAAGTCTACTGTGGGGACTGCTGTGATTCAAGTAGCCAATGCAATCACTGATGTTCTGCTATCAAGGGTAGTGACTCTGGGAAATGTGCAGGTCATAGTGGATGGCTTTGCTGCAATGGGGTTCCTTAACTGTGATGGGGCAATAGATGGAATTCATATCCCTACCTTGGCACCAGACCACCTTGCCAACCAGTACATAAACCGCAATGGGTACTTCTCAATGGTGCTGCAAGAGCTGGTGGATCACAAGGGATGTTTCACTGACATCAACGTGGGATGTCTGGGAAAGATGCATGATGCTCGCATCTTTAGGAACTCTGGGCTGTTCGAGCAGTTGAAGGGACTGACTTCCCAGACCAGAAAATTACTGTTGGGGATGTTGAAATGCCAATAGTTATCCTTGGAGACCCAGCCTACCCCTTGCTCCCATGGCTCATGAAGCCATATGCAGGCAGCCTAGACAGTAGTAAGGAGCAGTTCAACTACAGGCTGAGCAAGTGCAGAATGGTGGTAGAATGTGCCTTTGGATGTTTAAAAGCTCGCTGGTGCTGTTTGCTGACTAGGTTAGACGTCAGCGCAACCAATATTCCCATTGTTATTACTGCTTGCTGTGTGCTCCATAATATCTGTGAGAGTAAAGGGGAGGCTTTTATGGTGGGATGGGAGGTTGAGGTAAATCGCCTGGCTGCCAATTTTGAACAGCCAGACACCAGGGTGATTAGAAGAGCACAGGTAGGCGCGCTGCGCATCAGAAAGGCTTTGAAAACCAGTTTCATGACTGGCCAGGCTATAGTGTGACAGTTTTTTGTGTGTTTCTCTTTGATGCAAACCAGCCCCCTTTGTTGATTTCAATTTTCTCTAAGCCAACTACCCTCCCCCCTTCGATCACAGCTCGTAAAGGAAATAAAGTCACTATTATTTTGAAACCATGCATTCTTTCTTTATTAATTTAAAAAAAAAAGGAGGAGATAACTGATAAGGTAGCCTGGATGGGGTGGGGGAGCAGGGGAGGACAAGGGCACACTGCTTATTGCAGCCACACTACAAATCAAAACTGTTTGAATGACAGCCTTCTGTTGCTTGGGCCATCCTCTGGAATGGCTGCATGCCCGGAGCCTCCCTCCCGCCTTGCACTGCGTTCTTGGGCGTCTGGGTGAGGAGGCTATGGAACTTGGGGAGGAGGGCAGGCAGTTGTACAGTGGATGCAGCAGCAGTCTGCTCTTGTTGGCTTTCCTGAAGCTCCACCAGATGCCTGAGCATGTCTGTTTGCTCCCTCATTAGCCTCAGCATTGCATCCTGCCTCTTCTCATCGCGCTCACTTAATGCTTTCCTGGACTCTGCCACTGAATGCCTCTGTCATAAATATAAAGGGAAGGGTAAACCCCTTTTAAAATCCCTCCTGGCCAGAGGAAAAATCCTCTCACCTGTAAAGGGTTAAGAAGCTAAAGGTAACCTCGCTGGCACCTGACCAAAATGACCAATGAGGAGACAAGATACTTTCAAAAAGCTGGGAGGAGGGAGAAAAACAAAGGGTCTGTGTCTGTCTGTGTGATGCTTTTGCCGGAGACAGAACAGGAATAGAGTCTTAGAACTTAATAAGTAATCTAGCTAGGAATGTATTTAGATTATGATTTCTTTAAATGGCTGAGAAAATAGCTGTGCTGAATAGAATGAATATTCCTGTCTGTGTGTCTTTTTTGTAACTTAAGGTTTTGCCTAGAGGGATTCTCTGTGTTTTGAATCTAATTACCCTGTAAGGTATTTACCATCCTGATTTTACAGAGATGATTCTTTTTTACTTCTATTAAAAGTCTTCTTGTAAGGAAACTGAATGCTTTTTCATTGTTCTAAGATCCAAGGGTTTGGGTCTGTGGTCACCTATGCAAATTGGTGAGGATTTTTACCAAACCTTCCCCAGGAAGTGGGGTGCAAGGGTTGGGAGGATTTTTGGGGGAAAGACATTTCCAAACTACGTGTGTGCAAACACACATGCTTAGCTTTAAGCACATGAGTAATTTCACTGAAGTAAATGCGACTATTTACATGTTTCAAATTAAGCAACTGCAGAAGATTTGTGGTCACCAAATGCAGACTGCATTATAAATCCTTTTTCCTTTAGAATTCAGGAAGCTCGTTTAGTTTCTCAAGTTGTACAGGGAGATTTTGGCAAACCAGTAAAGTACCTGAAACCACTATTGCTGATTGCTAAAAGTAGCCAAGTCAGCAGGCCATAAAGTGGCCATGCAGCAGGCTTAGCTTAACCAAGGCAGAAGGGGAGGGGGTTTTGGGTGCCACAGAAAGGGTAGCTTGACACCCCCCCCCTCCCCCCCCCCCCCCCCCCCCCGCATCCTTCCTGATAAGAATTGTGTTGACATTGCTGATACATGCATTTTAGGGGCCTCAAGGTGTGCAAACTCTGAAAAAACCACACCTGGTTAATCGATGACCAGAAGGAAACCTATTACTTGACCTTTGAAACTGCTTGCTTAACAAGTTTTCTTTACGTGACGTGATTGTATTACTGATGTATAAATAAGGAGGAAAAGTTTGAGGTAGGGGAACTCTCTCTCTAGATGCCTCTTGTATTCCCCACCAGCAGACCGGCCCCCGCTGTCACACTCGAGAGCCACACTCAGCTTTGGCAATTATCGAAGATTGGGTGTGTTTTACTGTTGCGTGTAAGTGCTTGACACTAAGGAAAGTTTAGCTTTAAGTGAAAGCACTCTTGTGTTGATGGTCGGACGGCTGTGTCTCCCCGATTTATTTCCTGACACCACATTGCACAGAGTAAAAGTTACCAAGAGCTTTGGGTTGAAAGAACCCTGGGTAACAACGTGGATGTTTACATACTCAAAAGCTTCCAATTTCTGTGTGCTGAATGTTTATGCACAGAATACGAAGATATGGCAGTTTTCTCCCCAGATTTGTGATTTTTCTCTGCCACAATCTGAAGTCTATTGAACATGATGTTCAGTGAAGTGCATGACAAATCACAAGGAAATGGAAGTGACACTGAAAAACTAAAGTTTATAGCAATGCATCTTGACCCTCCCACCCTGCAAAACTATACTATGGCCATTTGGTTACTAGATGTTTTCCTGTTAACTCTTAGTCCCAATTTAGGCTAAGCAAAGAAGCCACGATAGCAATGTTCTATCAAGAAGAGTAATTTCAGCAGAGAAATCCTGGCCTCCCTATCCCCACAGAGCTGAAGTATCATAAAACTCCCCAGTGAGCAGGGAAGAACAAAACTGTGTTGCATAGGCAGCTATGTTCCCTTCATCTGGAAGCCTAGGACAGCCTCCCAGCATGAGACTCCCCCCTCCCTGCAGGTGTCCACGGATAGTGGTGGGGTAGTGGTAGGGTCCCCAACTAGAATGCCATGCATCTGATCATAGAAGCAGCATGTATGGGGCTCTGACCCGGAGTGACCATTTGCCTCCTTTGTCTTTTGGTAGGCTTGCCTGAGCTCCTTGACTTTCACGTGGCACTACTGTGTCCCCTGTTGTAACCTCTCTCCACCATGCCCTGTGCAATTTTTTTTTTGGCACATATATTAGCATTTTTTCTTTTGATCGGAGTTCTGCCTGCACAGATTCTTCTCCCCGTACAGCAATCAGATCCAGTGTCTCCCGTTTGCTCCATGCTGGAGCTCGTTTGCGATTCTGGGAGGACTGCATGGTCACCTATGCTGCTGAGCTCGCCACGCTGACCAAACAGGAAATGAAATTCAAAAGTTCCCGGGGCTTTTCCTGTGTACCTGGCTAGTGCATCTGAGTTGAAAGTGCTGTGCAGAGCAGTCACATTGGAGCACTCTGTGATAGCTCCCGGAGGCCAATAACGTCGATTTGCGTCCATACTACCCCAAATTCGACCCAGCAAGGTCGATTTTAGTGCTCCTCCCCTCACCAGGGAGGAGTACAGAAATCAATTTTAAGAGCCTTTTAGGTCGATGGAACGGGGTTGCTTGTGTAGATGCATTCATTATAAAATCGACCTAACGTGGCTAAATTCGACCTAACCCTGTATTGTAGACCAGGGCTTTGAAGTGTTTTCTTGCTACCAGCATTAAACTTCTGCAGGGCCTGGCTTCCAGACACTCTTTAATTAGGAACCTTCATGCAGTACTAGGGGTCAGATGGGAAAAGTTTAGGGTTTTGGTTTTTTTTACGGAAAGGAGTTGGATATGGTCTCTATCATGTAATATGCTAAGTGTCCTCTGCTTCTGCTGAGAGATTCTGAACTTTGTACTGGGTCTTGTGATGGTGAAACAGAAAAACATAAACAAAATGAAGGGGCTGAATCCCTCAACCTTTTCCTGCACCACTATTACCTAGTCATCAAGTTCCTTGATAGCTAGTGGTACTACTTAAGTATGTAAGGGTACAGGATCAGATTCAATGACCATTATGTATCAGATGCCGGTGTGCCCCTCCCCCTTCCATGCGCACGCACACACAATAGACTGGGATTTAGAGAATCTGGGTTTACTTCCTGCCTCTACCACAAACACTTCATGTGACCTTGGAAAACGAATTAACTTTACTGCACTGCAGTTCCCCCTCTATTCAACTAAATAATCCTTTCTTTCTCTCACCTGCTATCTATTTTGATTGCAAGCTCTCTGTCTCTTACTATGTATTTGGTTAGTGCATAGCACACTGGGGATTCATTCTTGGTAAGCAGCTCCAGGGATTGTGTCACAACACAAATTAATAATTATAATGTCTATCATTTATGCCTACAAATGTGTGTATACTCACAAGTATAGACACAATCCTAGCACTCTGAGGTACAGAAAAGTAAAAATCACATTAAGACACTTTGTGAATATAAACAACCTGCTAGTCTCTTCTGTCTTTAATAGTGTTTAGAACTAAATGAATAGATCTGTTTTGTCTCTCATTTCTCCTTACTACAATTAACAAACAGGATGAGAGAACCAGAGGGGTTCATTACATAAGCATTTTTCTTTCTATACCTTCAGCATCAACTGAGAGCACAACTATTAATTTTTTTTCTGTGTAAATTCAAACTGGGGTGCAAATGGAATGTTCAGCTGTTACACAGGCATCTTCCTATGAAAATCTCTCAAATGAGGGTTTAGCTATTGGCTCCGACACTCACTACCTGTGTAGAGAATGTCAATTTTGATTTTCTGGGCAGTTCTGAGATATCACTACAGGGTCTTGGAGTTGTGAAGATAGCAATACCATTACTAGTGAGGCTTGAATGCCAGAGCTAGGAGCACAGACTCATGTACATGCAACTCTTAACCTTCCTTCTGGGTGAAAAGAGAAAATGACTTCAGCATTCTGCACAATGGTGAGATTTGAGTTCAATGCTTATGGCTAAGCTGTACTCTTTCAAAAGACATGTTCAGGCATGATATGTTTGTACATCTCTTGGTTCTGTCTGTACTGAAGTTCATGGTATTATCTGTTTTTAGTAACTTTTCCATCACTATAAAATGCAATCTGTGGCTATCAAGAATACAAGGGGATAACAAACATTGCTTTCTATATATTCCTAGAGGTTATTTTAGCTCAGTGAAATTTACTTTCTTACAAACTAAGTATTGTAGCAAATGTTAATCCTGTAATCCTAAAATATCCTAGATCTACAACTAGAGATGACAGTTCAGGAAAGCTTCCCTTTTTGCAACACTAAGCATGTGTTTATCTTTAAGCTCACAGTTATGTGCTGTTCTGAACAAGAATGGACTTGTGCATGTGCTTTTTGGAACCTGGGCCAAAATCTGCATGGAAGCTAAACTGTACAAGAGTTTGTTCTAGTTTTGTTATATAAAACTTTGATCAATAAACAATTATTGAAAAATGGTAAGCATATTCCATAAATTGTCAAGGAAATAAAATACAATAAAATAAATACAAGCTCTAGGGAGCAGTGGTCCTCTTCATGGCATCCTCTTCAGCTGTCATTATAATGGCCTCTGAACAAAATTTCTCCTGCCCTCTGCCCTTTTTGTTCATTTTGTCTTGTCTTTGAGGACATCGTAAGAGATCAGTATGAGAGGACAGTGTAGTCCTTGTCACCCAGAAATATGAAGTTAAAAGAAAATAAAAAGCCAATTATTATAACCAGAAAAGGGGAAAATACTTGAAGGACGGCTAAACTGGTGATGTCCATACTGTACAAAGGAATGGCATGTGCTGCAGCAGCAAAGGATGCAGAGCAGTCTTAAATCTTCTCTCATAGCATGCCCTGCCACGAGCAATTATTTCCCCCACATAAAGAGCAGACCAGGTTATTTTTCAGCATACATTTGTTTTATTTTCAGATTAAGAAAGGCAACGAAGAACCACCATGAAGTCTAAGAAACAGACAAAAACCCCATAGATTGGATCCTGTGTGGCGGCTGTTTTGCCCTGTTACTACAAAGTCACATGATGATTGGTGCATTGGTAGCAGGAGGATCACCCCCGTGTCTGAGAACTCCTCAAGTTCTACAGAACCATCATAGCAGCTCCTATACCCCTCCACCCTCTTTACTGAGCCCATTGTAAGGGGATGTCTAGGGGATAGGTGGCACAGGAAGGACTTCCTTATATCCTGCTGATCCCTGGCTGCTGGGAGGCTGACTTGGCACACAATTAATCCAGAATCACAGGAACACAAAGGCCACCTTTACACCCCTCCGGCCCCCAAGTGGCACAGTATGTTTCTTGGCTGTATTAGAGGATGTTAGTGGGCAAATCATCCTGCAATTCAAAACGGTAGCTGTCCCACAGCTCCCCTTGCAGGAGGAAGGGAGATTCACCATTTAAGGGTACAGTGCATATAAAAAAATGGTGTCTGCCTGTCAGATATATAGCCATCCAAGTGGGTCTGTCAAGCCCTAGGCAGCAGCACAGCATCTAGGGTGGAAAAGGGATTTTAAACTTTCCCAGTGTCCCTTTGAGTAGGTGTAGCTGCATGACATAGGCTTTGGGGATGCCCCTAGTTTACTTTTCCACAAACTAGTATTGCTGAATTTTGGCAATGGAACAGTAAGTACATTATTCCATTGAAAGCAAGCAGTGTCATCTATTAAGTGTACCCAGATCCTAGCAGAAATTCTGTGAGAGACAAACTTCAGGCACCTTGCTTAAGCCTTGCATTCAGAAATTCTTTTCCAGTTATGTACAGTGAGCATAAAATTATCAGAAATGTAACCTTTAGAACTTGGACAAGTTCATAAAAAAGTCCCAAATAGCCACAAATCTCCTCATTACTTTCCTTGATTTAGTTTGCAGTTCACATTTTTCCAAGAATTTCTCTACTCTTTTGTGTCTTTATTCCCTCACCCCAGAGCAGTAATTTATGTTCATCAGAATTTATATATAATTTTCTGTTTCATACTGTATCTAGGATCTGTTTTATATCTAACAATATAATAAATGCCAACAACCAAAACCCAGAGTTTTCTATCCCTCTTGATTGTGCTGATTTAGCAGTGGGCTTTTTCACAAGAGATCGTCATGTCCTTATCAGTTGGCTACATAGGCGCCGACTTCAGCTGGCGCTGGTGGGTGCTTGACACCCCCCCTCCCGCCAGCCCCATCCCAACTCTGCCTCTCCCTGCTCCTATTCCAACCACATCCCCAAATCCCCGCCCCAGCCCAGCCTCCTTCCCTGAGCATGCCGCATTCCCCCTTCCTCCCAGAGCTTGTTACGCCGTGAAACAGCTGTTTTGAGGCAGCAACCATTGGGAGGAGAAGCAGGGACACGGCATGCTCAGGGGAGGAGGCAGAGGTGAGGTGAGCTGGGGCTGAGGTGGAGAGCTTGGCTGCCGGTGGGTGCAGAGCACCCACCAATTTTTTCCCATGGGTGCTCCAGCCCCAGAGCACTCACAGAGTCAGTGCCTATGGTTGGCTGTATTGTATAGCAGCTTGCATCCTCTCTTTATAATCTCTTACTTCAGGTTGCATGAGGAATAGGTTTTCTGGGACAAACCCTATTCGATATACTGCATGTGATGAGTAAAGCTACTTTTTAGTCATGGGTACTTTTAGTAAAAGTCATGGATAGGTCATGGGCAATAAGCAAAAATTCATCGTACAACATGCCCCTAACTAAAACTTGGGCTCAAGTTTTCTAGACCCTTAATAATTTTTGTTGCTCTCCTCTGGACTTTCTCCAATTTGTACACATCTTTCCTGAAATGTGATGTCCAGAACTGGACACAGTACTCCAGCTGAGGCCCAATCAGCACTGAATAGAGCAGAAGAATTACTTCTTATGTCTTGCTTACGTCATTCCTGCTAATACATCTAAGAATGTTTGCTTTTTTTGCAATAGTGTTACACTGTTCACTCATATGTAGCTTGTGATATACTATGACCCCAATCCCTTTCTGCAGTGCTCCTTACTATGCAGTCATTTCCCATTTTGTATGTGTGCAACTGATTGTTCCTTCCTAAGTGGAGTACTTTGCATTTGTCCTTATTGAATTTCATCCTGTTTCATCCATTTCTCCAGATCATTTTGAATTGTAGTCCTACCCTCCAAGGCACTTGCAACCCCTCCCAGCTTGGTATCATCGGCAAACTTTATAAGTGTGCTCTCTATGCCATTATCTAAATCATTGATGAAGCTATTGAACAGAACTGGACCCAGAACTGATCTCTGTGGGACCCCACTAGATATATCTTTCCAGCTTGACTGTGAACCACTGATAACTACTCTCTGGGAATGGTTTCAGAGTGGTAGTCATGTTAGTCTGTATCAGCAAAAACAAGAACAAGTACTTATGACACGTTAAAGACTAACAAATGTATTTGGGCATAAGCTTTTGTGGGCTAAAACCCACTTCATCAGATGCATGGCGTGGAAATACAATAGGGAGGTCTGTAGAAGATCTGGTCTGCCTACTGTATTTTCCACTCCATGCATCTGATGAAGTGGATTTTAATCACAAAAGCTTATGCCCAAATAAATTTGTTAGTCTCTAAGGTGCCACAAGTACTCCTCGTTGTTTTTACTCTGGGAATGGTTTTCCAACCAGTTATGCATCCACCATATTGCAGTTCCATGTAGGTTGTATTTCCCTAGTTTATTTATGAGAAGTTCATGTGAGACAGTATCAAAAGCCTTACTAAAGTCAAGGTATACTACATTTACCGCTTCCCACCCATCCACAATGCTTGTTACTCTGTCAAAGGAAGCTATTAGGGTGGTTTGACATGATTTGTTCTTGACTAATCCATGCCTGACTGTTACTTGTCACATTATTATCTTCTAGGTGTCTGTAAATTGCTTGAATATTTGCTCCATTATCTTACGGGTACTGAAGTTAAGCTGACTGGTCTGAAATACCCCAGGTTGTTCTTATTTCCCTTTTTATATATTGGCACTATATTTGTTCTTTTCCTGTCCTCTGGGATCTCTCTTGTGTTTCATGACTACTTGAAGATAATTGTTAATGGCTTAGATATCTCCTCAGTAAACTCCTTGAGTATTCTAGGGTGTATTTCATGAGGTCCTGGTGACTTGAAGACATCTAACGTGTATAAATTTTAACTTGTTCTTTCCCTATTTTAGCCTCTGATTCTACCTCATTTTCACTTTCCTTCACTGTTAGATGTCCAATCACTACTAACCATTCTGGTTAAAATGTGCCGTTTCTTTGGGAAATGTAAGACGGGAATAAAAATGAGGCTAGTAATGAGAAACCAGCTTCATTTTTAACTATGAAGCCACTAGTGTGGCTTCATAATAAGTGTGGTCTTTTTATCTATGTAATAGTTTTCCAAGGGAAGCAATAGGAGCTCTATCTGGATAGAAGCTTTGTTTGAGTCATTTACAAGTAAGTACCAATCCTGTAAACAAGTGTGTGTGTGTGTGTGTGCGCGCACACTTAACTTTACTTCCGGGGTAGTCAAACCCACAGGACTACTTATAGTAACAAAGTTAAGCACATGCTTAAGTGCTTGCAAAAGGAGCAAAATATTCAAGTTGTACTATTAGGAAGAATTCTTCATTAACAGTGGGATGGACAAAATCACTTAAGAGGTTTTATCCTTCTCTGCTTTAAACAGCTTTTGTATTTTTAGCTTAAAATGCAATTTATTTGTAACCTGATGAAGAATGCAAATTGTCAATTTAAAAACAAGAGTTTCTGAATGAGCTAAGGTAATAGAAGTCTTTCTAAGATGTCAAAACTAATGTCATGCAACTAATTATTAAAGGATACAAAATGTTTCTATATGGTATATGTGCTACAGGAATGGTATAAAATGAAATTAGAATTGAAAATGCATAGCAATCAACTCCCTAAATCTGTAATTTGGGTACTTAAATGCATTTATTTTATACATTCAGCTCTCTCAAGAAATTAACGGCGGCTGTGTTAGGAATTTGTCACTTCGGCTGACAGATCCAGTGGCTCATTAGTTTTAGCCATAAGGAGGAATGAAAATAAGAGGGCCACAGTCAAAAAATACATAGACACTGCAATGACTCTCTCATTGCCACTCTCAGCAGATATAGTCATACTTAACCGATTCCCAGTGAGGATATAGGGCCAGATCCTCAACCATGTACAGGCATATTCACTGATTTTGTGTGTCACTATATAGATTCACAGCAGATAAGCATCTGGCCCATTGTTTCTATGATTAAAAGTAAGATTTTGGGGTGGGGGGGAAGCATGGAATTGAATACATGAAAATATTCAAAATCCCAATGTAATGCATGGGAGGTCAAAAGAGCATTAAGATCTCTCTTTCTAAGGGGAAAAAAATACCTGTTGAAATTTCAGGATTGAACCCCTTTTTCACCAGTGTTTGTATGTAGGGGGATAAGTCTCAGAATAGAGTGGGGAATGATGCAGGGGAGGGGGTTGTTTTGTTTTCACTCCATTTCTATTTTGGTGGTCTTTTTTCACCGTCATTAATGTGGAGGGGAGGTGGCTAAAAGTCAAGGTTTATAAAGAACAAAACCATGCATGGATTGTGAATTCCCAGAATCACCACACCAGGGATTTAGAACCCATCCTTCCCTTCCACCAGAGACCCTTGCTCTGACCCACGTTGCACCTTCAGTCCAGACATGCCAAAGAAAGTGGGCATACACCTCTGCCTTGGAGAAGGTGAGTGGGGAACAGGTGAGAATGGTTGGAGCTCTGTCACTTTCACCCAAACCACCATTCAGGAGTATCTCTGAAGCACAGTTTCTTCCCAGGACTACCAGTAGTCACAGAAGATAATGTCACAGGAGAGGCAGGCCTGTAAGAGAAGTTGAGGCCCCACCTACCACCTCTCTTGTTTTCCTACTTGATCAGGTGACTGAAAGTAAACTATGAAACAGGATATCAAGAGCTTTCTGCTTGCAAGGGTGCAAGGAGAGTAGCAGCTGTCTGGGAAAGCTCCACCAGTTGGGTTAGGGCTGATATGGTTCCATGTAGAGGGGAATGATGCTGAAGAGCTCTGTAACAGAAGCTGCCTGAGGAGGTCTTGGAGGCAACCTGGTAAGAGCAGCAGCCAGGGTATTAGTCTGACCTCAGTGATGGTCCTCTGAAAAAAAGGAGCTGGGAGTGGAACATGGGAAGTGTATAGCCAAGAATTTCTGCAAGACACAGGGGTGAAGGCCTAACAAGAGAAGGCAGAAGTAGAAAGTGACCTGGAATCTCTGACGGAGGGCTGTACAGCTTCGTTCTAGTACAGCAAGTGATTCTGTGTGTGTGTGTGTGTGTGTGAGAGAGAGAGAGAGAGAGAGCAAACAAACCACGAACGAACTTAGCATCAGACCACGTGAACTTTACTTCAGTTGGTGTATCCATGCAAAGAAATTGGGTAAAGTAGCTCATTATATGGCCATGGTATATTAGTGGTGAGTTCAATACTTCTGAAGATTTCAGATAATCTTAAAGTCTGACTCTTTTTGTTGTTCTCCAGAACAATTGAGTTTAAGATCGTAGATACTAAATACAGGAGATCCACAACAGCAGTACTGTTGGTGAGCACCAATTTATCTTTCATGAATCTGTAAAGCAATCTTTCAGTCAGATTTCCAAACTTGTGGTGATACTTCATATTCTAACATACCTGCATTTTTCAGTTTGGGCCATCTGAAAGGTATTTGACCATATAGCAGAATAAATAAGAACTGACTTCTCATTGCTCATCACAGCCAATGCTTTACAATAATGCCTGAGAATGCTAGCTTGTGTTAACACTATTATAGTACCTAGGATCGCCACAGTAAAGCTGATGGAAAATGCAGGCAGTAAATTAAATAAACCTTTGGCTCTATTGTCCTATGCTGCAGTTCACCTTTGCTTCTGAGTAGATTTTTTTTTTCATTCAGTAATGGGCAGTAATCCAAATATATAAACCACCATATAGTATCTGATGTAATTTGGATTGATTGGCAGATTTGGAGCTAAACTGTTAATAAATTTCTGCACTTGTAATATAAATTGCTTGGACAGACTAAGGTAGAAAAACTTGTTAGGAAAGTGCAGAGGAAATAACATTTGGATGAACTTAAGTCACTTATCCAGTACTACAAGGCACCGTAAGCTTAAAGTGTGTGCCTCCAAGATTAAAGGATAAGGATCCCAATTCCCATATCTTTGCTGATAACCACAGTGCTAATAAGTAGCCAGTATTAAAATGATTCCATTTGTTGCTCTCCTTTTCCCAGATTGACAAGGATCCAAGTCACACATCACTTGAGGCATGAAGATCACACGCAATTCACTGCAGTCCTAAGGGTGTGTTGATCTTAATGTGTGATGGTGAACAAAGGTGATTCAAAAAGGAAGCTAAAAGATCCCATTGCACCTTCTGAAAACACTGAGAGAAACTCAGTGTCCTGTTTTAAACACTGCTGGACTTTGAACATTTTCTCTCTCAGCAGGAGTGCGTGAGCTATTGCTAAGTTCATAGGAGCTGCTATGAATAATTTATTTGTAAACTAGTGGGATGAGTGAGCAGCATCAGAACACAGCAAGAGGCAGTAAGGTGAGTTCAGCAGGAATGACCCTCTAGCAACAAACCAAAGAGTTACGAACAAGAGCATTTCTCAGTGGGATATCAACAGGCCTTAGGACTCAGGTAGGGAATAGAGCTGCTGAAAAGGGGGCTTGGGCATTGGGGGAGAAATGAAAATGCTCTCAGTATAAGTTCAGCATCTCAAAAGTCCACGCATTTTGACTAGCTGTACACATTGCTTGGAAAAAAGGAGTGCGCTGGGGCAGGGGGAGGGTTGACATGAACGTCACAAATTGTCAACCATTTTGATTAGACAGACAAGATGAGTGAGGTAACATCTTTGTCTTGGATCACCAGAAGTTTAGCCAATAAAATGTTACCTCACCCACCTTGTCTCTGGTATCCTGGGACTGACATGGCTACAACTACACTGTATAGAACCATTTTTATTCCAATACAAAATTTCAACACTTGAGTTTTTTAAAATTCCTATGAAAAGGTTCACTGATTCTCACAGAGTCTTTTCCTCCCCTAGGTATTCTCCTCTTCCACTCTTTCCAGCAACCCTTCTCATACCTGTTTCCTTCACACTGGGGAGGGGAAAGGGAAGGCGGAGTTCTGGTCAGATGCACAGGAGCCCAGATAGGACCTCTGCATCCTGGTACAAGCGCTCTGGAATAATTTGAGAAAAATTCATGATTTAAACCTCTTTTGTCTTGTCCTGAGAGCTAAGCAAGGGCTGAAGCTGGAGTCTAGACACCAATCATCCCTGTGAAGCCATTATTTGATACTATATTTTAGTGTGTAGGTTTTTACTTGTAATTGCACTAGTCTAATCCACAAAGCTAAAATTTCATTTAAATGTGCATGTCAGATGCTCTTGCCCACAATTTCACAGGCTTCACTCAAGGAAAGAAAACTACTCCTAAAACATATTGAAGTAATAGTTCCAATAATAACACGCAGATGGAGCTCATCTGAAGTAATGAGGTTCTGAATAGATGTTTAGTGTAAACACCACTTTTTGTGACCTAAAAGCTAAGCCAGCTTTCATGTTGCTCCTAAACGGCTTGTTTTGTGCCCTCTGAACAAAACTGGAAAAGCAAGTCTCATCTCTGCTTTCTTCTTGTGATGCTGGTGCTTATGAAAAGGAGGTGTAAATAAATAAGCTGTATAATTTAAGCTTCAGGGCTCACTCTTCCTTTTCCGCTGTGCCTGGAGGCGGCTGAGCTATGTTTGGCCTCAAAAACAGGGAGGCTACAGAGATACAGATCAGCAAACAAACTTGAAATAACATGAATAATTTTGGTTCAGAGATCAATGGTTCTTAAATTCTATAGGGCAAATCTTGTCCTGTGGTGGCTACAGCATTGCCAACAGAGAAATTGAAATGGCTGTACTGAGCCAGGAGGCTGGGATCCTAGGATGGAAATGTGCACCATGTATGCTATTTGGCTGACCTCATACAGAGGTGCTGGGAAATCTATAATGATATGGATCCACTATAGTTTCCTCACATGAAGCAAAAGTACAACCAGAGAAGAAACCTCTACAGCTATCTCTGGAGCCTCAGGGAGGTTGCTATCCCTCAAAGTTCCTGCATTCCAACTTGTCTTGGGAGACAAGATTTTCCCTGTGTGTGTGAGAGAGAGTGACATGAAAGTGGAGACCACAATAACATAGCGACTGCAGCATAAATAAGAACATACCTTACAAAACAGAACAGCAGAGACACCTGAGGGTGATTCAGGATCATATATTAGCCATTTGCACAATATCAGATAGCAGCAAAAGGGCAAACAAGGTCTTGGCACACACTGTATCTGTAGGAGTGAGTTGTACAAATTGGCAGAAGTTAGTCTGTCATATGGCACAATAGTGAAGTCCCATTTGGAATGTCATGTGCAATTTTGGTCAGTGTATTATATGAAGAATGAAAGATCAAAGTCCATAGCAAAGTACAACAAAAACAGTTTAGGTTGCAGGGGAAATGTACCATGATGGAAGATTAACCAGACTTTGCCAATATAGCCAAGGCAAATTGAAACTCTGAGGAAGATGTAGGATCTGAAATATCCTAAAAGGAAAGACTGATGCCTGTCCTTCAGGTCATGGGACTTGTAATCTAGGAATCAGGGGACTGAATAAGTCATTTTGGGAAAGGAGGAACTGGGATATAAGAGCTTCCTGTTGGTCAATAATGGATAGTGCCTTGAAAGGACATTGAGCTTGGGAGTGCTTTCCAGGGGCTGGGACAGATCCCTGTGGGTAGAGGAGGGGGGCACCCATGAAGGGCTTGGCTAAAGAGAACTTTCTCCAGATTAGGAAAAAATGGGCATTAAAAGAACAGCCATAGTGGATCAGACCAATGGTCCATCTAGCCCAGTATCCGGTCTTCCGAGAGTGGCCAGTTCCAGATGCTTTAAAAGGAATGAACAGAACAGGGCAATTTTTGAGTGATCGATCCCCTGTCGTCCACTCCCAGCTTCTGGCACTTGGAAGTTTACGGGCACCTGAAACATGGGGGTTTATCTCTAATTTTGGCTAATAGCCATTATGGACCTATCATCCATGAAGTTATCTAATTCTTTTTTTGAACCCAGTTATACTTTTGGCCTTCAATATCCCCTGGCATTGAGTTCCACAGGTAGACTTAGCATTGTGTGAAGTAGTACTTCCTTTTATTTTTTTAAACCTGCCTATTAATTTTGTTGGGTGATCCCTGGTTCTTGTGTTAATTGAAGGGGTAACAAACACTTTATTCACTTTCTCCATACCATTCATGATTTTATAGACCTCTATCATATCACCCCCCTACCCCGCCATCACCTCTTTTCAAAGCTGAAGAGTCCCAGTCTTTTTAATCTATCCTCAGATGGAAGAGGTTCCATACCCCTAATAATTTTTGTTGCCTTTCTCTGTACTTTTTCCAATTCTAAATCTTTTTGAGATGGGGTAATCAGAACTGCACATGGTATTCAAGTTGTAGGTGTATCATGGATTTAGAGTGGCATTGAGATATTTTGTCGTCTTGGGTGAATACCATCTGGTCCTGGTGACTTATTACTGTTAAATTATTCAACTTGTTCCAAAACCTCACCTATTGACACATCAGTCTGGACAGTTCCTCAGATATGTCACTTAAAAAGAATGGCTTAGGTGTGGGAATCTCTTTCACATCCTCTGCAGTGCAGACTAAAGCAAAGAATTCATTTAGCTTTTCTGCAGTGGCCTTGTCTGTCTTGAGTGCTCCTTAAGCAACTTTATGGTCCAATGACCTCACTAACTGTTTGGTAGGTATCCTGCTCCTGATGCACTTAACTTTTTTTCCTATTTGTTTTTGTCTTTTTCTAGTTGCTCTTCAAATTCTTTTTTGGCCTGCCTGATTGTACTTTTACCCTGGACTTGCCAGAGGTTATACTCCTTTCTATTTTCCTCAGTAGGATTTGCCTTTCAGATTTTAAAGGATGCATTTTTGCTCTAACCAATTCTTTTGCTTTGTTTAGCCATGATGGCACTTTTCCGGTTCTCTTATACATTTAATTTGAGCCTCTGTTATGGTGTTTTTAAAAACAAGTTTCCATGCAGCTTGCAGGCATTTCACTCCTGTGACTGTTTCTTTTAATTTGTTTAACTTGCTTCCTCACTTTCAATGCCATTCCCCTTTCTGAAATTAAATGTTACTGTGGTGGGCTTCTTTGGTATTTTCTTTCCCACTAGGATGTTAAATTTAATTACATTATGGCCACTATTACTGAGAATTTCAGCTATATTCAGCTTGGGGACCAGATCCTGTGCTCAATTTAGGACTAAATCAAGAATTGCCTCTCCCTTGTGGGTTCCAGGACTAGCTACTCCAAGAAGCAGTCATTAATGGTGTCAAGAAATTGTATCTCTGTATCCCATCTTGAGCTGACACGTACCCAGTAAATATGGGGGTAGTTGAAATCCCCTATTGAGTTTTCTATTCTCATAGTTTCTCTAATCTTCCTGAGCATTTCACAATCACCATTGTCATAAATATAAAGGGAAGGGTAAACCCCTTTAAAATCCCTCCTGGCCAGAGGAAAACTCCTCTCACCTGTAAAGGGTTAAGAAGCTAAAGGTAACCTCGCTGGCACCTGAACAAAATGACCAATGAGGAGACAAGATACTTTCAAAAGCTGGGAGGAGAGAGAGAAACAAAGGGTCTGTGTGTCTGTCTATATGCTGCTTTTGTCGGGGATAGACCAGGAATGGAGTCTTAGAACTTTTAGTAAGTAATCTAGCTAGGTATGTGTTAGATTATGATTTCTTTAAATGGCTGAGAAAAGAATTGTGCTGAATAGAATAACTATTTCTGTCTGTGTATCTTTTTTGTAACTTAAGGTTTTGCCTAGAGGGATTCTCTATGTTTTGAATCTAATTACCCTGTAAGGTATCTACCATCCTGATTTTACAGAGGGGATTTCTTTACTTCTATTTACTCCTATTTCTATTAAAAGTCTTCTTGTAAGAAAACTGAATGCTTTTTCATTGTTCTCAGATCCAAGGGTTTGGGTCTGTGGTCACCTATGCAAATTGGTGAGGCTTTTTATCCAACATTTCCCAGGAAAGGGGGGGTGCAAGTGTTGGGAGGATTGTTCATTGTTCTTAAGATCCAAGGGTCTGGGTCTGTAGTCACCTAGGCAAATTGGTGAGGCTTTTTACCAAACCTTGTCCAGGAAGTGGGGTGCAAGGTTTTGGGAAGTATTTTGGGGGGAAAGACGTTTCCAAACAGCTCTTCCCCAGAAACCAGTATTTGTTTGGTGGTGGTAGCGACCAATCCAAGGACAAAGGGTGGAATATTTTGTACCTTGGGGAAGTTTTGACCTAAGCTGGTAAAGATAAGCTTAGGAGGTTTTCATGCAGGTCCCCACATCTGTACCCTAGCGTTCAGAGTGGGGGAGGAACCTTGACAACCATCATGGTCAGTAGTATATTGCTACCGCTGTATTCTTATTATTCAAGCATGGAATTTATATCCATAGAGATTCTATGGTACAGTTTGATTTATTTAAGACTTTTCCTCTATTTGACTCTATGCTTTCTTTCTCACACAGTGCCACTCCCCTACCAGCACAACTTACTTGTCATTTCTATATGTTGTGTACTCTAGTATTACTGTGTCCCATTTATTAGCATTATTCCCCCAAGTTTGTGTGATGCCTATTATATCAATATTTTAGGGCTGTCAATTAATCACAGTTAATTCACGTGATTAACACAAAAAAATTAATTGCGATTAATCACAATTTTAATTGCACTGTTAAACAATATAATACCAATTGAAATTTATTAAATATTTTGGATTTTTGCTACATTTTCAAATATATTGTTTTCTGTGTTGTAATTTAAATCAAAGTGTATATTATTTTTATTACAAATATTTGCACTGTAAAAATGGTAAAAGAAATAGTATTTTTCAATTCACCTCATACAAGTACTGTAGTACAATCTTTGTTGTGAAAGTGCAACTTACAAATTTAGATTTTTTTTTACATAACTGCTCTCAAAAACAAAACAATGTAAAACTTCAGCGCCTACAAGTCCACTCAGTCCTACTTCTTGTTCAGTCAGTCGCTAAGACAAAGACCTTTTTTTATATTTACAGGAGATAATGCTGCCCTCTTCTTATTTATACATGGAGATGTGTCCCCTGGGATGGTGGGATGAAGCGAAATATGAATTCCGCATGTAGCACGTAAATATCTTGTGAGCACAGCTACGACAGTGCCATGAGAACATCTGTTCTCACTTTCAGGTGACATTGTGAACAAGAAGCGGGCAGCATTATCTCCTGCATATGTAAACAAACTTGTTTGAGCGACTGGCTGAACAAGAAGTAGGACTAAGTGGACTTGCAGACTCTAAAATTTTACATTGTTTTATTTTTGAATGCAGCAATTTTTGAATATAATTCTACATTTGTAAGTTCAACTTTCATGATAAAGAAATTGCACTACAGTACTTGTATTAGGTGAATTGAAAAATACTATTTCTTTTGTTTTTTACAGTGCAGATACTTGTAATAAAGATAAATATAAAGTGAGCACTGTACACTTTGTATTCTGTGTTGTAATTGAAATCAATATATTTGAAAATGTGGAAAACATCCAAAATATTTAAATAAATGGTATTCTCTTATTGTTTAACAGTGCGATTAATCATGATTAATATTTTTAATCGCTTGACAGCCCTAATATTTTCATTTAATACCATAGAAAAGCTGGAGGGCTGAACTACCAACCTGTTGGAGAGAGACCTGTCTTCAACAGGGAAACAGACATGGTTGTGCAACCAAAGATGGATAGGTAAGCCTTGTGGCATAAGCCTTTTGTGAGGTGGCAGCTCCCCATCTCTTGTGACAGGACCAGTTTGCAAACACAAGTTATAGTGGAGGTTGACTCTTGAAAATGGTCAGGCAAACCTCCTTCATGTAAGTGAAAGAGGCTTATACCTATGTATCTCTTTATGAAAAGTGGTATATTGTGACTGCTTTAACCATATTGTTCATTTGATTGACACTCTGCCTTGCACAAAATCCTCATCACTTGCATGCATATAACTGCAAGGCACTTAACAAAGGAAGATAAGGCATTGTGAATAAGGCATTGGGAACACTCAAATTCATTTGAAGTCATGCTTAGAGTTCATTCCTGCTCCCATCTGAACTTAAAAAGGGAAGAAGTGGGCCCTATATTGGAACTATGTGATACACATTTTATGTTTTGCAAATATAGCCACAGAAGGAACAGAACTCCTGGTGAACTTTTTTATCCTAGCATAGCAAATGCATGGTGATTACACATTTGTTATTAATATCCTATGGGGGAGTCAGAGGGAGAAGTTGAGGTGTTTAAATGATACCCTAGGATTACACCCTCTGAGGAACATAAATGTAAAACCAGGGATCTAACACTACAGTGTCTTAGTGGAATCTGAGACTCCAGGGACCATAGCATGTATAAGCAGGATGTAGGAATTCATGCTGCTTTCATGCACAGGTGCCAGCTTTCCAAAGTCCTGGGGAGGGGGAGTCAGCCCCCAGATCTGCCTATGGTTGCCAGGTGTCCAGTTTCTGACCAGAACACCCAGCCGTTAAAAGTCCAGTTGGCAGTGCTCCGGGTCTCAGTCAGGCAAGTCCCTGCCTGTCCTAGCACCACGCTGCACCCCAGAAGTGGCCAGCAGGTACGACTCTGAGGCTGGGGAACCACGGGGCTCTGTGCACTGCCTCGGCCCTGAGCACCGGCTCCACACTCCCATTGGCTGGGAACTGCAGCCAGTGGCAGCTGGGGGGGCAGTGCCTATGTGTGAGAGCAGCACACAAAGCCTCCTGGCCCCCTGGTCTAGGAGCCAGACCTACTGCTGGTTGCTTCTGGGGCACAGCGTGGAGCCAGGGCAGGCAGGGAGCCTGCCTTAGTCCTGTTGCACTGCTGACCGGGAGCCGCTGAGGTAAGCCCGCACCCCAACCCCCTGCCCCAGCCCTGAGTCCCCCGCAACCCAGAACCCCCTCCTGCACCCCAAACCCCTCATCCCCACCCCCAGCCTGAGCCCTCACCCCCTCCTATACCCCAACTCCCTGCCCCAGCCTGGAGCCCCCTCCTACACCCTGAACCCCTCATTTCTGGCCCCACCCCAGAGCCCACACTCCCAGTTAGAACCCTCACCCGCTCCCGCACCCCAACCACCTGCCCCAGCCCAGTGAAAGTGAGTGAGGGTGGGGGAGAGTGAGCCACCAAGGGAGGGGGAATGTAGTGAGCAGGGGGTGGGGCCTCGGGGAAGGGTGGGGCTAGGGTGTTTGGTTTTGTGCAATTAGAAAGTTGGCAACCCTAGCTCTGCCCCAGGACTCGCCTCCACTCCACCCCTTCCTCCAAGGCTCTGCCCCACCTCTTCCCACCCAGTTCCGCCCCCTCCAATGAATGTGCCACATCCCCACTCCTCCCCCCTTCCCCCTAGTCTCCTTCATGCTGCAAAACAGCTAATCGTGGCAGGCAGGAGGCGCAGGGAGGGAGCGGGAGGTGCTGATCTGCGGGGCCTGCCGGTAGGTGGGAGGCACTGGGGGTGAGGGGGAGCTGATAGCGGGGCTGCCGACACCCACCATTTTTCCCCATGAGTGCTCCAGCCCCAGAGCACCCACGGAGTTGGCACCTATGCTTTCATGTGATAAGTTGGTTATATGATTATGGATTGTTAAATTTTCTAATAGAAAATGACTGATCAACATTAACAATTAGAAAAAAATACCATCTGTAACAATTGGAATGCACATCCACAAAGTCATAAAGGAAACTTAAAGTAGTTTAAATAAGATCTTATTTAGCTATCAATAGGTATATTGCAAGTATGCTAATCACCAGGGTGTCTAGGTACTGGTTACAAGAACCAATGTAACAAAGTTCCCCTGAAGGACCATACTCTTTACCACTTTAAAATGGTTCATACTTTTATAGGTGTCCTTTCTAATTGGTGAAAAGAAAGGTAATACCCTCTGTTGTTAAAAGGCTATTCCTACAGGAGTCTTTCATTTTCTTCTCAGGATGCAGTGATACTCCGCCTTAATGGCAAAGCTCCCACTGAATCCTATGGTACAGGATCAAGTCATAATGGAGCCAATATGCTGAAAAGAAATGAAAATATCACTGTGGATGAAGATGCTGGGATAAGAACACTGCTTTCCTGTAATTTTTTTTTCAACATCTGTACGAGTCTGGCATCTGAACTCCAAGTTGCAGAGAGAAGCCTTAAATAACCCTGCGCTATCTACACGGTAGAGGCTACTTCTCATTATTCAAATGTCATTGTGTGGTGTGTCTCTCTCCCTCCCCTTCTCCCCCCCAACTAACTGTATGATCCGTATTTCCTACTCAGCAGGCTGGAAGTTGGCTCTAACAGAAATGGAAGGCAGGGGGATCTCTACAGAGGATGTCCATAAAATTGGCTTCTGCAGCTGTCCCCTGACTCTTCTTCAGACTATACTGCAACTAGAGCTGGCCAGAAAGTTGGGACATAAGCCTGTCCATAGGGAAATTTTTTTTTCAAAGTGTAGGGGGGCGGGGAATCTACTACACCACTTACTCATTTCAAACTGGCAAAAGATGTTTGAACACCTGGTTTTGTTAAATTTGAGCAGTTGTAAGTATGAGGCTTGGTCTTATTTATTCAAGAAAGGAATTGCAGGGTTGGGTCTCTTAGGATATGTCTACACTGCAAAACCACACGGGCAGCAGCAAGTCTCAGAGCCTAGGAATAAGGACTTTGGGCTCACATACAGTGCTAGAAATAGGAATGTCTACATTGCTGCCTAGGATCTCAGACCCAACCCCCTCGTAACATTTCAGAGCCCAAGCAGGAACGTCTACACTGCTATTTTTAATGACGTAGCATGAGCTCAAGTATTTAGACCTGGGCTCTGAGACTTGCTGCCATGGGGTTTTTTTGCAAAAAAAATTTTCCCCAAAGTTTTTAAAGAGCAGCTTAAGAAAATAATTCAGAAATGGTTTAGTAGAGACTTGGAAGTAAATGCAGGCCAAATTCATTCCTGATGTTACTTCACTGCAACCAGTAATGATGACTCTGGACTAATCTGTGTAAGGTTACTAACTGTTCTTAAAGACTGACATCTTGAAGATATCTCTGCAAGGTGCTCTCACTCTCTCTCATAAGCTGGGAGGATGGTTTACATTGTGGTGGTGGTAAGTTAGGTGTTCCTGTGAAACTTTGATATAGAAACCATTAATAGCTTTTTTGCTAACTTTAAGATTGTCAAAGGCTGCATTACAAAGGAAAAGGGTAAGCTCATCAGATAGTTTCACAGAACTCATGAGGGAGACACCTTCCCTCAAATGTTTTTAGAGACCTAGGGCATGGCTACGCTTGCAGATGTAGAGCACTTTGAGTTAAACTAGCCTTCGCAGAGCGCAGTAGGGAAAGCGCTGCAGTCTGTCCACACTGACAGCTGCAAGCGCACTAGTATGGCCACAGTTGGGGCACGTGCAGCAGCATTGCAGCTATCCCATAGACCACCTCTTCCCATTCTGGTGCTGTGGCTTGTGGGAAAGGGGTGGGGAGTGTGGGGCATTCTGGGTCCTGTCCCAATGCCCCGTGATGCATCGGTTCACATTCCCTTTGCTTCTGTCCACATTTGGTGCCATCTTTCAACGTTTTTTGTACTGCGCGCTCTGTCTTCCCTTTCGGTCTGTGGGAATGGAGCCTGAACTGCTGAGGAGTAAGCTGACAACTCTCGCCAGCACGTCACGTTTGGCAATCGAGTTATTTCTTAGGATCCAAAGTGACAGTGAGGGCTCAGACGATGATATCGACTCGAGTAACACATATGACACGAGTTTGCTTGTGGCATTCACGGACATGCTCACCACCATGGAACGCCACTTTGGGGCTCGGGAAACAAGCGCTGAGTGGTGGGATCACATCGTCATGCAAATCTGGGATGACGAGCAGTGGCTGCAGAACCTTCGGATGAGAAAAGCCGCTTTCATGGGACTTTGTGAAGAGCTCGCCCCCACCCTGCAGCGCAAGAACACAAGATTGAGAGCTGCCTTGACGGTGGAGAAGCGGGTGGCTATTGCAATCTGGAAGCTGGTAACTCCAGACAGCTACTGATTGGTCGCTAACCAGTTTGGAGTGGGGAAGTCGACCGTTGGAATCATGTTGATGCAAGTTTACAGGGCCATTAATCACATCCTGCTCAGAAGAACCGTGACTCTGAGTAACGTGCATGACATTGTGGCTGGCTGTACACAAACGGGTTTCCCTAACTGTGGACGGGCGATAGATGGGACGCATATTCCAATTCTGGCACCAGCTCACCTAGCCTCCGAGTACATTAATCGGAAGGTGTATTTTTTGATGGTTCTCCAGGCGCTTGTGGATCATTGTGGGCGTTTCATTGACATTAACGCAGGCTGGCCCGGAAAAGTGCCTGACACACGCATCTTTCGGAACACTGGCCTGTTCAGGAAGCAGCAGGCCGGGACTTTTTTCCCAGACCAGAAGATCACCGTAGGGGAAATCGAAACGCCCATTGTGATCCTTGGAGACCCCGCTTACCCTTTAATGCCATGGCTCATGAAACCCTACATAGGGAGCTTTGACAGCAGCAAGGAGTGATCCAACAACAGGCTGAGCCGGTGCAGAATGACCGTGGAGTGTGCTTTTGGACGTTTAAAGAGCCACTGACGCTCTCTGTATGGGAAGCTGGACCTGGCTGATGACAGCATCCCCACAGTTGTATCCGCATGCTGTACCCTCCATAACATTTGTGAAGGGAAGGGTGACAGATTCACTCAGGCATGGAACTAGGAGGTTCAACACGTGGAGGCTGAATTTGAACAGCCAGAGAGCAGGGCTATTAGAGGGGCCCAGCGCAGGGCTGCAAGGATTAGGGATGTTTTGAGGGAGCAATCTGAGGCTGAAAGCCACCGGTAATGTCTGGTGCCCTGCACGGGAGTGAAGTGCAGTGGTTCCAATGTGAGTAGGAATCTGTGTTTGCTACACTGACTTGCAGTGCCTGTTTCTTTCCTGGGCTAACGTATTTTTACTTTATGCAATAATAATGTTTTCAAAGCCAAAAAAATCCATTTATTGAAAAGAAAATTCTTTTATTCAAAAGAGACACAACTCCTTGGGAAACAGAAAGGGCAAGGGGGTGGGGAACAGTACAATCACAGATTTGCATATGTCCTGGCTGGAGTGCTGTGCAATGAGTGCTGCACTTCAGGATGGCTATACTGCATGGTGATGCGGGTTGAGTGCAGTGGGTAAGGGTCGTAGTTTTCAGGGCTGGGAGGTGAAGCTACAGGTGCTGGATGCAGCTGGTGGCAGTAAGAACCCGGATGTTGGGGAAAGTGGGTTGGAGGTGACATGGGGGCACAAGGAAAGAGTTTTGGGACAAGGGCTGCGAGGGGGGTGGTGGTAGTGCTCCGCCTGCATGGCTACGAGCACCTGTATAGAGTCCACTTGGCGCTACATGATGCTTAGCAGCCGCTCCGTGCTTTGATGCCGGCGATCTGCATTCTGCTGGCAGATCCTCCTTTCACTCTCCCGCCACTCCTGCACTTTTTGATTTTCATTACTTGAATGCTGCATTACTTCATGCAACATGTCTTCCTTGCTTCTACATGGCCTCTTTCTGATTCTTTGGAGTCTTTTGGCCAGTGATAACATGGACCTGAGATCTCAAGGTTGCAACTGTAAAGGCAAAATGCAACACTTAACAGAGGCAGCATTGTTCACATCAGACAGAGCAATGATTCCCCTGTATTTAAGGGCAAGCACAGTCTACGCAATAGCATAATTTGTCCGTCCCAAACTGAGAGCACATAACGCACGGGAGCCCCAAAATGGTGAGTAAGCACAGGGTCAAGTATGACTGATTGTTTCACGGCTGTACTGTCCTGTGGGTTTCTGTGCCTTGGGGAGAGCCAACAGCAGCACTGGGCCCCTATACTGAACACTGTCCCCACGTTTTCCACAGGAGTTCGTCCTGGAAGATATCTCGCTGCTGAGGGTGACCAGGGAAGCAAGGAGGGGTCTTCTACTGCAGTGTGGCTTCTGCCCTGGCCCAGATGCAGTTTGCCTGTGTGCAGCAATAGTCCCCCCACCCCCCCACGGCACAGTGGCATGGACAAGTTAGCCTGACTGGGATAAGGACCACAGTGGCTCTCCTGAGAAACCTGCGCAAGTGCATTGCCCAATTTCTGGATGAGACCTTTGAAGAGATCACTGAGGCCGATTTCTGCAATGTGAGAGAACACATCAATGCCCTATTCCACATCTAGGCATGCATTCAGCCCTTAGCCTTCCTCGGCCCAAGAGCCCTCACCGAATAACTTTCTTCCCAAAATAAAAGCCGCTTACTGGGAACCTCCTCTGGTGTTTGTCCTTCCCCAAGCACCGGCCACCCCAACTGGCTACCTTCCTCCTGGCTGCATGCAGCTAGGGATTCCGGTGTGTCTTCCTCTGCCTCAGCACCCTCGCGCCCGCTTTGCTGCTCCTGCTCCTCCTCCTGCCTTGTTGCACTGGGCTCTGAAGTGTCCATGGTGGTCCCCGGAGTGGAGGTGGGATTGCCCCCAAGTATCACGCCCAGCTCTTTGTAGAAAGGGAGGGTCGCAGGGGCAGCACCGGAATGGCTGTTTGCCTCACAGGCTTTGCGGTACACATCCCGCAGCTCCTTCACTTTAACCTTGCACTGCAGTGCTTCCCGGTCATGGCCCCTTTCCATCATGTCCCTTGATAGCTGCCCGAAGGTATCGTAATTCCTACTGCTGGAGCGCAGTTGAGACTGGACAGCTTTCTCCCCCCAAACACTGATGAGGTCCATCCGTCGCCATTGCTCCATACTGGGGCTCACCTGGCGGCTGGAGGCATGGTCACCTGGAAAGATTTGCTGAGAGCACTCCACGCCTGGCTAAACAAACAGGAAGGGACTTTTCAAAATTCCCAGAGAATTTAAAGGGCGGGTCTAATATTTGGTCACCTGAGGGTGGGGCACTAGAGTTCAAAGAGATGACCAGAGTGGCTAGCACAGGCATTGTGGGACACTTCTGGAGGCCGATCGGAGTGCACTATAGGACCAGGGTGTCCACACTGGTGCGGTGGTGCTCCAGCGGAGGTGCAGCAAACATTATTCCACTTGCTGACGTGGAGTACCAGGAGCACTGTAGCCGTGGAGTCAGAGCGCTCTATGTGCCTTGCCAGTGTGGACAGGCAGTGAGCTAGTGTGCCCAGGGCTCCTTTAAAGCTCTCTAACTCCCAAGTGTAGCCAAGGCCCTAGCCATGCTGTAGCCAAGTGTAGCCAGGGCCCTAGCTTCAAATGCACTAGATTCTTGCATATTATTTTGTCAGGAGGTTTCCACCTTGTTATCTGCTGGATGGGTGAGGAAAACCTTGCATTCAATTCAAAACTAAGGCTATGTCTACACTGGCATGCAAAGTATTTAACTCAGTAGCCCCAAACTGGGGGTGCATGCTCCCTAGGGGATCATGGAGGAACATTCGGGGGGGAGGGACAGGGACACACAATGGGGCCTGAGCCAGCCCTCATGGGGGGCGGAGGGAGCGCTATGCTTCTAGACCAGCTCAGCCCCAGGCCCAGCTTCTACTTCAGCCCAAGCCCTGCTGCTGAGGAAGCCTTGGCTGTGCAGTAATGGAAGAGGGTATGGTCAGTTTCCATTAACGGGAAGGGGGGGGGAACTATTCAAAAATTTGCACACCACTGACTTAATTGAAACATTCAGTTTAGAGATTTATTTTAGGTGTGAGTTTTCTCCATTATGGAAACAATCATTAACAATCATTATATAACTTTTGATACACTTCACACCTCTTTTGAAATACCTGTTATTGAGAGTACTTAAATATTTTAACGTGTTTGAGGGATTATTTGGGGAGGTGGAACGCAGGGAGGAAGGTAAACCACTTTGCTAATGTAGTGATTTAGAATTGTCAACAATGCCAAGTGCAATTCACAGCTAGTGGACGTCACTAGTCCCTGGTTTGCTTCAAAGTACTTATGGGTTTATGGCCTTTTATGGGGGGAGGGGGAGAGGAGGAGTTTGTATAGGGTACCAGCAGATGCTGGGTGATTACTGCTGTTTTTTATTTATTTATTTAGGTTTTCAAATTTCAGCACATTCACTAATGTCATTAAGAAACTAATTGATTCTCCCTTTACTGCCTAAGTGTAAGACATCTGTTGAGTTGAAAATTAATCGGGGGGTGGGGGGGAAGGAGGAAAGGAAGGGGCATGGTTTACAGCACAGAAAAATTCTCCTAGGACTTCAAATATTTGAAACTGGGGCAAGCCTCAAATATTTCCACTGTCGTGGCACAAAAATTTTACATACCATTCTATTACATGAGGTAGGAAGCTTGGGGCCCATTTCTAAACCCCAAAAAACACCTTCAGCTCATCATACTCAGGAAGAAAGAGACTGTGACATTCCTCAGGGTACAACCTGAACCACTGAACTGTTTGTCCCCTTAACACTTCAGCCCCGGATGCCTCTTTCACTGCTTTGCTAGTTATGAAAAGCAGCCTCTCTAGGCTCTGCTCACACACAAACATTAATATGTAGAGTCTCTGCCAGCAAGGTTATATGAGTGCTCTCCCAGCCACTCAGAAACAGTATATATGGTGACACCTGCAAATTCTTAGTCCCAGCCTTATACTGAGAAGACTGCAGTTTACAGGAGCCTCAAGTTTTTAATCCATTCCTGGCACTGGGATGGAGTCTGTTTATGCCTGCTGCTGCAGCCTCTGTGAAATGTCCCAGTACAAGTAAATGTTCCTGCTGCTCAGGCCTAAGTCATGGAGAATGGTGTACTCCATCCAGACACTGATCAGCACCCAGCTATGGTCCATGGGCCAAGTGACTGCTTTCAGAGATGTATCTATTATTCACATCTGTACTGATCTGAGAAGAGTGCAGTGGAAGCCTGTTTTGATATTGTCAGGGCAATGCACTACTACCAGTGAAAACAGGTGCATGAGGACCTTTATACATTGTGTAAAGGTCGGGAAGGAAAAACTTCTGTGCATTGTGGGAATGTGGGTGGAAGGGTGGGACCTGGTACACCCTGTAAATTGGCATAGGTACAGGGCTATTCACCTGTTTATGTGTGTACTTACCCATATTCCTCAGGCGTGCTAACTTGCTCTCCCTCCACTTGCCTTCAGGTGTGCTTCAGGGGGGTTTACACATGGTCCATAGGAGGATTATGGCACAAGCCTGTGCATGGACACTTCTACAGTTGATAGAATAGACATACGCACAATGAAGTCTACAGGAGACTTTCCCCCTTGTGCCCCCTGCTAAAGTCAATGGGGATTAGGTCAGGCTCTTGTGCAGGTCACACAATTAATGATGACCCAGTTTTCTTTCCCTTTCTGTGAGCAGAAAGGTTTGAGATCTAGTGGATTACTTGGTGAGGAAGCGAGGAGCGGTCCAGTACTGTGGCATATTTGCCTCCTCTTCCACCCTAAACTGGAGGCTGCTGTGGAATAGGGTGTGTACAGTCTTGGGCATGGAGTTGGGATGGGTGGATCTGAAGTTGGGAACCATGTGTTTTCTGCTGTATTCTCTTCTGCCAACCCCATGGGAAAAAGAACACTAATGCTTGGGGACACCTCCATAGCTGCTATCGCAGCCCAGTGGGACTTAGCCCTGTGGCTCCTCCTGGCTGCCCTACCCCTGACAGCACAGCTCCTGCAGAATAGTTTGGGGTGGAAGGAACCCCTCCTGCCTCTCCCAACCCCACTTAGATCCACAGGTAGTCCAGGTTTTACCCTGGTGAAATTTGTCTCTTCTCTCCCTCTTCCTGTAAATTTCTCCATGGAGGGAAATGATCTTGGTACACTGTATGTAGCTGAGTGTTGCAAATAAAGCTGAGGTTTTCTTACTTAAGGAGTTGAGATCAGTTGATGCGGACTGCATTGATTCTTAAGAATAAATCTCTAGAAGTTGTGAAAGGAAGCAAGGAAATATTACTGTTGTGTTTTAAATTATAGTATCTTAACACAATGGGAGGGGGAGAAGAAAAGATAATTCTCAGTGGACCTGAGTTACCTTACACTTCTCTTGACAAGCAAAACTGCTCCGTAAAATAATTTCAATATAGCAGGAGCTATCTCTTTAGGCTGATATTATGAGCTAAAGAAAGATTATGCATTTTTTATAACAAGCAACTTTACCTGACATAGAATTTGAGTGGAAGGTTTGTATCCCTATTGCAATTGATAGTTTAATACATGAATATTAAAACTTTCAATAACTTCCAATATTTCAGAGGCAAAGCATAGGTATTGGCTAGGACATCTATCTATGTGCTTATTGCTTTCTCCATGAATAGCTTTCAGAAATATCTCTGCAACATCTTTGTAGTATAATAAGTATGACAAAGCACTGAAGTAAATGAAGACAGACTAGGACATTGAAAATATTATCTATTACAATTCCCTTGTGTACTTCTGTGTGCATTAACATTCTACAACAACCACTAATGTTAGTGGCAATGGTGTTGGCTTTTTAACTTAGACTTTAAGTGGCATATATTTATGAATCAATATTTTGTGTATGCACAGAGAATATATGGCAGTATATCTAACAACAACATCCTCTAACAAAGCAGTAGATCTTATCTTTTTTGTATACTTCTTACATTTGCACAGATTTTGGCACAAACCTTCAGAAGGCCTTTCAATTTTAAAGTTATGTTGTAAATTTCACCCCAGTGCTGTGTGAGTGTGTGGTGTTTTGTGGATTTTTTTTGTTTGATGGGGCACTTGGAGAGTTGATGATGAGCACCCAATATAAGAATGTTAAATAGGGGTAATAAAGCTTGTAAGTAATACCAGTAACTTATTAACAATGAAATTGTATTTAAAAATGCAGGAGTGTCAAGTCATATTCAACTTCTTAGGGACTGAAAACCGGAAATGGCCATCTGCTTTCAGACTAGATTCTGACACGTTACCTATTGTGAGTAAAGCATTACTCTGCTATTTTTCTGTAATCAATGTGTCAGGAGCAAGAATCTAGTATTTAAGTTATACATTGAAAAGTCATATCAAATAAACATTTGCTTGGATTTTGTGTGCTTAGGCAGATGTCTGTGTATGCATGCACTGACCTTAGGAAACAACTGGAACAAATCTAGGGGAGCTCAAGCAGATCTACAGCAATTTTCCACCTGAACTCCTACCAAAGAACACTTTTAAAAAAGAGGCATTGAATAATTGTCATTGAATAGTTTGTCATTTAACTGAATTAACCATTACCTTGTCTATATTTGCTAAACCCTGTGTGTTCTTTCATTTAAAGAGAGAAAAGAATCTGAAGTGAATTAGGTGGCCAAGTAATCCCTTGTCTGAGTGAGAGAGTCCATCTAAGGAGGAATGAGCTGGGCTGGATTTATAGAGGCAGGAAATTGGCAGCAGAACAGGGCAACTGGGAAAAACTGCAGTCACTTCCTGGGAGAAGGGAGGAGTATCTGGAGGTTATAAGGACAGGTAGTCTGCAGTTGCTCCCTAGGAGGAGGGAGTGGGTGAAGCTGGCAGACTCAGAGAAGGAAGGGAGAACACAGAGGTTAGGAAAGGGCTTGGGGAAATGCAGCAAGGTCCAGAGTAGAACAAACCTTGATTGCTGACTAGAGGGGCCCCGAGCTAGAACCCGGAGTAGAGGGCTGGCCTGGATTGCCTAGCCAGCTACTGGGGAAGTGGCACCCGTGGGGCAGTGAATGGGAAAACTGCCTAGGACTGCTGGTGAGGAAAGATTTTCCAACACTAGAAGGGGAACCATTTGGTGACCTGGGCAGAGGGACAAGTCACAAAGAGGCAGCAGTGGTTCCTGGAGCAAGAGAGGGGCTGCAGACCTGGAGAAATGGTGTGAAACTGTGGGAAGAGGTGTTGACTTTGTGTGCTATTCCCCAGAACCATCAAGAGAAGGCACCATCCTAGTGGTGAGTGGGGAACTCTTTCACACATAGGAAATTCTGAATTTTTTTCATTCTGAGTGGAACAAAAAATTCTAAATGTCAAGTTCCTATTAAATGGAAATGCTGAGTTTTGACTAATTGTAGGTAGGGCCTCCCACCACTAGAAGCATGCGGTGGGTGTCCTGAATGGGACCTTGGAAACTCACTTTCCAGTAGTATGAAACACCTCTCTTAGACCCAAACTATCACAGGAAGGAACTGGGCTTTATATCAAAGTATTATCTTGAATATTATCTCTTAAAGGAGCTCACTGAAGCACAATCTTTCCGAGTTCTCCCTGAGGAGGCGAAGCTCTATCTTGCCTTCACTTAGCCACTGGTTAAAAGGCTACATACAGCCAAATTGTGGCAATCTGCCTCTCCATCCCAGATGCTTTGAAACTTGCAACCATCATCCAGCAGTTTGTGGATTGCTTTGAGAGACAAGGTGAGTGAGGCAACATCTAATATTCTGGGATGGACACTGCTACAACTATACTGCATACTGTGAATTACTGTACTTTGACACATAAGGCAATTTCTGCTAATGTTGTGAGATATTCCTGTAGTCAGAGGCTCATGTTTGCTTTACACTTTCTTAGAAGAATGGTCTTTGCTATTAATATACCAAAAACCCCAGTGATTTCTTTAAAGAACATTAGAGCCCAGAAACATCACATAAGAAATATTACTCTGATATCACTGAAAGGCTGTCTCTTATAATATGATCAGCTTTGTCTATCACATCACACACCCTCCGAAGGCTTGTCGCCTTTGAGCAGTCACATAGCATATTTATTCCTATTTCTCAGAATACTTTGATTCTAATCTGCAAGAGTTTTTCAATCTTCTTTGAGGAAACTAGGAATGAGAGAGATGAAGACAAAATCATCTCAGATGGCTAATTTTCTATAGCCCATCCAATTTATCTTAAAGATATTGCTCTTCTTGAGCACCTGATGGTAGCTTTGTGAGAACTATAATAAACTATTATCCCAACTCTTCAATGAATTCTGTATACCATAAGGTTAAACAACATCTGTGTTTCTATTACTTAAAACAAATTGCCAGACAAATCTATAGGAAAACCCAGCCAGCTACACTGACTTTAATAAGATGCTTGTGGAATTAATCTTGCTGCAGGCAAGTGACAATCTCATAGAAGACAGTGTCAAGTAAGCAACTACAGCTGCTGAACCTCTCCTTTGCTACTGGGTCTGTTTTATTTATGTCCATTCCTCCACCTGCTGCTATTTCATCCCTGACCTCTCTGGAGTCACTGCTAAAACGCAACCACCAAATTTTTCATTTTTCATCGGCAGGTTAAATTCACCTACATACTCTGCAATAATAAAGTGTTTGAGTGAGTGACTGCCTTTTTCTTTTAGTACTTTTCTCACTGTTGTCACAGGCTTCAGAACACAGTTGGCTTGGCAGAACTTAAACAAATATATCTTATTTTAGTTCACTTTTCCTCCGCATCTATTTCCAGGAGCTATGGGATGGGAAAATCTAAAGCCATTCTCTTTAGTTTCAGTCTGACTAGGGGTTCTGTTAGACTGGAGGGAGGAGTTCCTTTGCCTGGAACAGCATGTAGGATTGGTGCCTATAAGCACAAGAACTTTTATTTTGCAATGAGAAAATGGACTGTTGTGAAATGTGCTGAACACTCATGAGGGTCAACAATATATCATGTGAATTGTA
Organism: Chelonia mydas; assembly: GCF_015237465.2. NCBI lineage: Eukaryota > Metazoa > Chordata > Testudines > Cheloniidae > Chelonia > Chelonia mydas. Next base: position 58,500,859 of record NC_057854.1, read on the forward strand.
GAGGAAGACCGATAGGCATCCTATAGAAATTTTCACTCAGTAATCAGAGTAACCTGGTTTTAAAAGGCAACAGTACTTAATATCATTAGCGTCAGTAAATTCACAATTAATTCCAGGAGATACATTTTCAAAACAACTGAGGCCCAGTCCTCCTCTATGGAGGTAAAACTTGTGCCTGTAAAAATTGCACCTTCAACATAAATTATTGAAAATTTGAGTCCTTATACCAGTACCTAGATATAGGTACAAATCACAGATGATGGGGCAGAGCAATAATGTGGATGGACTTAGAGAAAGAAATTAGAAACCAGAGAAGGGAGTTACACAGTGAGAATGAACTTTGACAACGTCAAGCTAATAGACCTGAGGAAAAATAATTTGAAACCCAAATCTTCAGTGCTGGAGAGGGTAGGTAGAGATGTGAAAAGTATTAATGCTGAAAGAGACCTAGGATTGATATGTAATTTATTGCCTATGCAGTGGTAATGCAGTATGACAGGGGGAAAAAGCCAATACAATTTTGAATTGTATAGATAAAAATCTTATCACAGGGCAGTAATAGTAATGTCAGTTCAGCTCTAGTGCAACCACACCTGGAATGTTACATTCTCTTCAGCTTGTAATAATTATTGGAAGTAACCAGATGGCATTTGTAATGGAGATCCTTAGCTAATATAAACTAAAGTCAATAGAATAACACCAGTAAACACCTGCTGCAGATCTAGTTGTTTAAATTCTACTCATTTCAATATATAAGTAGTTGACATGGAAGAAATGCTTGACAGTTGTGACGCTGTTCTCTTAAGGAAGCAAGTTGCTAGTAAAGTTTGCAATATCTCAATATGGTACTCTCTCTCCACCCCAACTTACCATAGTGTGGAGTTTTTGCCTGCAGGCAGGGCCTTGGATACCCTGGTTACAGAACTCACCGTAGAATCCACTTCTGGCTGGAGGCAGATGCTCCAGAACCCAAGACTATTTAAATAACACTTCTAGCTGAAGAAGCATAGACTGATGCAGTGGTGTTTTCCTGAGTTGGCAGACAGCCTGAAACAATTCTGAGGTATGATCTGTCCCTTTTACCTCAATGAGCTGTGTTAATTGTGAAACCTAACCATGCAGATTTCAACATTAGTGGTTTATTTTAACTTCTAGCCAATGTACTTATCCCTCAAACTGCCTCTCACTCCTGCCAAAACCAAGAACTCCCTTTCCTAGTCAATTGTCAAACCTTATGCTTTACCATATACCTTAATAGCAGTGCATTTTCAAAGAAAAATTCTGCATCATAATGATTAAAAAAATTAGGGCAAGGTAAAATAGAATTGAAAGGCCTTAGTAGTGATCTGCGTCATCCATTTTCAAATGTAATCCAATCAAAACGGCATGTTTTCAGGTGATCAGAAGCTGCCACAAAATATTTTGTTTGTTGCACTGGAGTGCTACAAAACACAGTGCTCTTGGTACAGAATGAAGCTCAAGTTTGATGTACAGTGCAAGGGGTCTTGTTTATTGGTTGAACCCATACAAGTGATAAAACACTATGCAGGGACAAAACATTGCACAGGACACCTCATCACCAGAAATGTATTGAGAAAATGAAAGAAGCTCAGAGAAGAGCAACAAAATCATTAGAGGATTGGAGGGTCTGATTTAGGAGGGAAGATTAGGATCCAAGTTTGTACAGCTGGGCTGGCAGCCATGTAGAAGCCAAACAGAATGTCAGTTAAGCCATTTTGTGTCACAGGAAGGGGAGCATTAGCAGGGGCGATGAGCTGTCCTCTAGCATCAGTAGTATCTTTAAGTACTATAGATGTATATGACTAACATACCTAGAGGGATTTAAGAATATAATCTTTTATAACAAGTGTTACAAACTCTCATGCTTTCAGGAATAAACTAACCTCTAACTAGTGGCGGTTAGGAGATAACCTGCTTCTCAGAGACAGTTATATCCTAACTGCCCGCTGCAGGGATAGGTTAGGTTAGACATGGAGTTAGGTTAGACATAGGTTAGGTTGCCTGCTGCAGGGATAGGTTGTTAGACATGGACTCAGTTGCCCCAGGGAAATCTATGGGTAAAAAGTGTTATATAAGAACTATGTATTGTCACTATTATGCTGATTCACACTAGCTGAAGATCTTACCCATAATCATGATTCATGGAATATATATATTTTTTAAACAAGGGCAGAGATGCTAATACTCATATCCTGGCTAAAATTCCATTTGGGATATTATATCTGGCTTATGTTAAGTTTCCTATTATGTTGCAGTTGGACATAACTCTTTGGGACAAAATCTACTCTCTCTGACACCAGTGTAACAAGTCAGTGGAAATACTTCAGATTTGCACTGGTGAAACCAAAAGCAGAATCTGGCTCTTTAACTGCCATGAAGTGTTGCTATGCACCATAACTGGTATTTCAGCAAGGGGGAATATGATTAATCTATAAAGTCTGTATATAATTTCCTTAACATGTCTAAAGCACTTTGGTATCCTTTGGCATGAAAACCACAATGTAATTGCAAGCTTATTACTGTTGGCTGTACCATAGTTTAACTAATGGAAAGCACCTTTTTCCACTGTATGCCAAAGTGAAAAATAGTTATACTGAATATTCGATTATTACAAAGAAATGAAAGGCAAATGAAAATTAGCCATGACTATAAAAATAAAGGATAAAACATTTTCCTTGTGTTTAATTCATGCACTAGTTTCCCATCCTTTTAAAAATGATCTAAGCAACTCTTTATTCTACTATATTCACCCCATACTGTTCACATAACTGACATGCTGCCATTTCTTCTCTTGTGAAGCAAATTCTAAAAACATTTCCCATATTAACACATTAAATTGCTTTTTCACAGTAGCTACCTCTTATTTATTAATAGCGTCCCACAGCTATCGTGATATTATCTGATGTTCATAATAAAATAAATAAAAAAAACAAGGGCCTGCTGCTTTATAAAAGTTCTGGTACAATCTTCAAAGGAAGGGGGCAACGATGAAGTCATAAAGTGACGGATAGTAAAAGTAACAGAGAGAGAGAGGGTGTAGGATTTGCAGCAAGTGGGGGAAGAATCTACTAAAAGTTTGGCTGATTCTATATAAAGAATCTTAGAACTATCACTTGGGGTAGACAGTTGAGAGAGGATGAAATTTTCAAATGTACCACCTCATTGAATTTCCATGAGTGGGACACCTAACTTCGTCCCTTTGCAAATGCCAACTTAAATGGCAAGTCCACTCTTCTCCCTTAGCCAGGGGTGTAGAGGACCCTGAATATAGTGCAACTGGTATGATCCCCTACTTCAGGATTGACCAGATTCAGGGTGCCTGTGTGCAACTCCTGGACACTGCACAGCTGTGCTGCAGGGGGTGCTTTACAGCGTCCGAGCATGGAAAGACTTTAGGGGGAAGAGAATGGAAAAGGTCTGAGAGATGATAGGCACTGCTTGATCCATGATGACATATAACCACTGAATACTCCTCCACATGCACCCTATACAGGAGTAGAGATAGGGCTGTGCCTACTGCAAGCTACAACAGAACTCCTCTGAACTGAGAATTTGGACTGTAGAACATAAATATGCTACACCAAATCTCTCAAATACATCTTCTTGTAGGGATCTCCAAAGCTACCTCTTATTTTATCTTTTACTAAAATTATTGCAGTTTACATATTCAAAAGGGTCTTTTCCTCTTAGTACTGGCCATATATTCCTTTCTTTCATTCACACACTAAAACCACATTAGCTTTATAGTACCTGTTGGGATTGAGGGTGAGATGCTTCCCTCAACACTAGTTCGGACCACTTCATGGATCAATGGGAAAGAGATGTCAGTGGCTTGTGTAGTTAGCCAGCCTTTTCCCCAGAGACCCAGTAAATCATTTGAATAGTATACTTATTTTTACCATCTAAATGTCTGATGGTACTATGCTGACTTTGTTCTGTTATACTGGCATATTTTAGCTTTTAAAAATATTCTGTGTACTGAGCTGCAATATACATTGTATAATATAGACAGGGGGTTGTAGTAATACAAGTGGGCACCACTTTTTTTTTTAACACCTCTTGAGATCTGACTAGGATTATTCTTTATGGGAGACTGAAATTTAAACAAGAATTAAGGCTCTGAGCCAGTTCCATTAATGACAATAAGATTTGGATAGGACTGTACATGAATAACTAGCAATCAGTGTTAACAAAACCATGAGCAATAAGTGACATGAGTTTATACAGAGAAGCCTTATTTAAAAATAATAATAATGGAAGAAGGGGAATGCTGTATGTGTAAGACATTAGTTTTTCAGTAATACATTTAATATCATGTCTCTCAAAATCTTAACTGAAAAATTATTTCAAATTAGATGGCATAGGAACTGTCATGTAGATTGAAAATTGACTAATTGACCATCTCCATCTCTAACTTTTGTGATTTTTCTGGAAGCCCTGTCAGTGAAAAAAACACTAGAGACCTACACGAAACACATTCTACAGTAGCAGCTGAGCAGTGCAGTCAAGGTCTGACGTAGTCTGGGGTTTACTAGCTAATTATATATTGTGAATCAAATTAATGTATTTTATCTTATTTGCAAGCATGTGAATATGTGTCACTTCCCCATAAACTTCATTAGTTTTCATTACACAGTGGCCTGATATAATCTGGTGGTCATTCCTACCTCTGTATTGATTAGTAATGCTACATCATTTTGAAATACTGACTATTAAGGCTTTTGCAATGAGAGTTCATGAGCACATTGAATTAGAATGTTTTCCATTTTTTTCAGTAATAACCTCAATCCATTTGAGACATTGCTTAATAGTCCATAACTCCTACTTTAATAGAAAACAATAATTGATTTCTACATATACTCTGAATACTGTAGTAATTACTATACTATATTATAGAATGCTATAGATTTTAACATCTTTAATATCTAATTAATGGTATTCCTTTTGGAAAATTAATGGAAATAAAACATAGGCTGTCATTATTTGAATAAATATAGATGCACATTTCACGGGGCATATATTGAAATCATGTGCTACAGTAAAACTAACCAAGGACTTGTACGTGCATTACTCCTCTACCAAAAATTCACACTGATCTCAGCGGGAATCCTAGGTGCAGGAGAAATGCAGAAGTGGGGCCTAATTGTACGTTCTACTTTTGCAGCAAATCTCTCATTCAGTGTAATAAACGGGTATAAATATGAAAAGGTTCGGTATTATATTCCAATATTTTCCATTGGAAAATGGTGTACAAACCCCACACCAGTAGCTGAAGGGTTAATGGGAGCCTGAGGGCTCAGTTGCTTATACCTGGAGTGGAGTATCTTAACCTCAGTTTATGAGACCCAGCAAGGGAGGAGGCTGTATTTACTTTGCAAAGGAAGGAGCTCAGAGAGAAGAGACCTGGAAAGAAGGGATTTGGAATGCCTTCTCTCTGGGAAGGGAACTACACAGGAGTAGAGCTAGTCTTGGGGTGGGCTTGAAACAGGGGTAAGGCTCTAGAGAGGGAGCTATGTGGGGTCAGTGTTCTGGAAGAGGAACAGGGAGTTGAGGAGAAACTAGGTGGGCTAAAAGCTGAAGCTTGAGGCAGGCAGAAGAGGCTTAAGTCTTTTGTTTGGTTTTATTTGGTTTCTGCTGAGGAATGCTGGGAGGAACTTGTCATTCTGAAAGAAGATTGAAGGGGCGCCCAGGAGGGGAGGAAAATAATGTATGGATGACTAGTATTGTGATGGATGATGTTTATCTGGGACATTCATACCTTGGAAGAGGTAGGACTCTTTCTGACCTGGCAGGGGAGCTGAATCACTAGAAGAACCAGACTACTGCTGAGCCTGAACAGTCCTCAGAAGGCAGCATCTGAGGCGAAGGTCCTGTAGTGCTGCACCCAACCCAAGGGGGTGACCCAGCCGGAGAGCTACACTTCTTCCTCATCTCGATGGTGTAAAGCTCTTAGTATTAGCACAGGGCATAACTATGTTGTCTGAGAGCAGGTAGATCTATTACAATCAGCCCCCTTGGGGCATCTTGACTTCCTTGTATTTTTCACTGAAGCAGAGCTGGGTGACATGCCCTGAGATATGTACCAAGTTATGTTACATGTGATAAATAAAATAATTAGAGAGCAGAGTTCTAAATACAGTCTCTATCTATAGAATGGATGATGTACTAGGTTAAAAAAAGTTTTCTACTTTTCTGTTCTGGATCTAAGCAAAGGCTTTGCATACTGCAGATAAATCTAAGCTTCACTTCATTAGCATGAATTGAAAGGCAACTTATTATAGTATAACCCTTTATTTTTCTGCTGTCTGTATGATTAGGTGGTAAAGGAGAATATTAATACCACATGTGATCTCGCTTTTCAGACAGCCTCTTTTTCCTCAAGAGCTAGTTACTTATATGTACTCTTTAATTAGATTCCTTACAGGAGATGCAGTTTGCTGATGTTGCAAAACATTCATATTGGTTGTTTTGCTTTTGTTTTGTTTTTTTTTGTTTTTTAGTAAAATACAGTGCTTAGTGGTAAGAATCATGGTGGGGTTTTTTTTTGTTTGTTTTAAATTAAATAAAAAAGGCAGTTTGCAGGCTCGCAACTACCTATAGTTAAATATTTCCAGTCATGAAAACACCTGATTGTATGTGAAAGTGCAAGTCAGGGCTTGTATTTAAAGTTGATTCCAGGAAGGACCAAATTGGAAGCCAAAACAATAAGAAACAGATTCACCTCTAACTGTGATCCAAATCAATATCATGAGATCGGGTTACAGGAGTCAATCTGATGCCCTGGTAGGGAACTAATAGAAAAGATTAACAACCCGTTTTGTTTTGTTTTCTGTCCATTTCAGACCTGTAAAGCAACCACTTTTAATCCACATTGTCAGTCTTGTTAGCATGTGAATACAATTAATGATATGACATCTCTGCAGTCATTTAAATGTCAGTTTGGAAATGGTACAATTTCGAAGGGAGTACAAGGATGTAGATTTATCATGAAAAAACTTGCTATTGTTTTCAAAATGTTCCAGTCTTGAACATTGCAGCCTAATTCATATATATCACAAGCCAAAGTTTTATTAAAATTTGGGAAAGCCCCATGGGCTTGGATCCATACAATGAAATCAACACCTTTAAGCGGTTAAGAAAATTATGCAAATAAGTCTGCCAGATTTTGTTTCTTGATATTTAGTAGGGTCTTGCTATTTAGTATTTGATACAGAAAGTTTTCATGCTAGAAACTAGCTCCTGGGGATTTATGTTTTAGTGTGTTTTATCCATTATTCTTATAACTGTCTATCAATTTATTTTCTGTATTGGTTTTTGAGATGTTACACTACTGAATAATTAGACAACTGAAAACTGCATTGCGTAACAAACTGACACCCTTATTGATAAGCTCCCTTTTTTCTTTTTCTTTTTCTTTTTTTTTTTTTGGTAGGAGATCTTTTTTTCAGCTTTAGCTTTCTTAAAAACTGTACAAAATTAGGTTAATAATAATGGGGGAGGTTGTGCACTTCTACTGAGCTACAGAGGTTAAAGTGTACCACTATGCATGGGATAACATTATGCCTCCCATTCTAAAAGGCTTATGTCAGCACCTGCAAAATCAATTACCTGGAAAGCATTTTTAGTGACAAGGTGCTGTTGCTGAAATCACCTTGGAGGTTATTTTATGAAGCTACTGGAAAATTGTATGATTTGCCACAGTTCTTTAAGAATTGCTCTGCTGAATAGTGGATAATTGTGGAAATAAATAGCTTGAGCCCTGAACAGCTGTTGTTTATTCCACAACTGTTTCCCTTGTTCTTCAAAAGTTTAAATTTGGGGAGGCGGGGGGACATAAATCATTTTTATGTTTCAAATTTTTGGCCAATAACTGGCATCCAATGCATTTATGTCCATGGCAGTTCCTTACTGAAACTGAGGAAGTTCTGTTACCTGCACCCAGTTCTAAGTAAAATCCTTAGACTTGTGAACATTCTCCACAAAAACACAGAAGCTGTTACCCTTCTGAGGATGAAGGGAGAGACTTGTAGCACAGCATGGGAGTTATTCTCGGAGGAGTGGGGTGTGATAAATGGAAAAACTACAGTCATTCAACAAATTGGGCCAGACTTTGTTTTTGTTTTAAGTCAAGTCATAGATAAATTACCCTGACTTATTCTCTGGGTACTAAATTCAGTCCCAGTAAAAGCAGACCCAACCCACAGTGAAGTCAATGCAAGTTTTATACCAGAATGCAAATTGTCTTTGAGGATGGAATAGGAAACCTATATGCTCTTACTTATTCCTAACTCCTTAGCATGTAAGTTGCCCCAATTTTACATCCAAAGGGAATGTCAAATTGCTACAAGCTACCTTGCTTTATGCCATTTAAATATAATTACACCCATTCTGTGACTCATTTAGACCTAACATGTAACTTAGGCCAACATTTATGTCACAACTTAATTTGGCCGAAAGATGTCCAAGGAATGACACCCACTTGGACATCTTTGGGCCTGCATTTGACTGAAATATAAAGCTTTGTATAATGTCATAGGAAACTGTTGTGGGCCATCAGCAGTCAATCACTTTGAAAATGAAAAATTGGGACAACAACTAGCAGATTCATGCAAATGCAAATGTTGTTGAGTCCTTGCTGGTTGTGGACTGGTGGTGGAAATGACTATCTGCAATCACACTCTCGCTCTTCAATACAAGTTGTGTTTCTGTACAGAAATCGATAAAAAGTCAGGTTAGCTGTGAAAATATTTAGTTTTCAAAGAATATACAGAGTGGGGAGAGAATAGTGAGCACTGCACCCTCAGTAACACACGACAATCTGCTGAGGAGGAATGGTACCCTTATATCCCCCAGCAACAAGCATTGCCAGGGCAGAGCCAGCCACCAAATGGAGGGCAAGATATGACCTTGGTGCTGAGGTTACTAATGGAAGAAGCTATCCCACCAGAGAAACTACAGCACACCCTAACCCTGTAGTCAGAGAAGCTGTTTGGGGATGGCTCTGGGGAGCAGTCTGCTGCAGAATCAGCATCAGAGCAAGTCCTGAAGCTTGGTAAGTTTCTGCTACCTAGTTAGTTGTATAGATGAGAGGGATTTCTGGCTTATGGGTCCATTAAGTGATTTAATGCAAGTTGTCTTTTTTGGTGTGCTTCCATTCAGGGCAGAACCCATGCCATTCCTCTAGGGTACCCTCCAGCCACTCCCTCTTCCCCCTCTCCTCCCCACATACACCCTGACACCCCTTGAAATTCAAAATGGACACCCATGAAATAAGGAAGAAAGTTAAACAAGTAGTTATGAAAGTTTTACTAGTTAATTGATGATTGTTACAAGTATATGTTGAGGTTCCCCAAATTACAATCTCACTTCTCATTCCCTTCTCCTACAGCACACCTCTCCTCTCCTCTTCCCCCACAATACAATCCAGGACATGTAGAAATCATTTCAATCAATTTTTAATATGCCTCTTACCACAATATTTGATAGCTTTCAAAGCTGCTCCAAAGGATGTCTGAGTGGTTGATGTGTTTGTGTGAGTGTGAGAGAGAATAAAACAAAGCCCATTGATAATACAATATCATGTTTTGACCTTGAATTAGAACTGCCCCTTTCATAAAGTGAAAAATGTATTTTTTTTCCTTCATGGCCAGATAATGTGCTCTTTCACTTTCTATTCAATGCCCTTCCACATCTGCGGGCAAATACGTGGCACAAGAAGCCTAGGGCACCAGGACCACCTGCTGCAGGCAAGGAGAAAGTGTCAGCAATGAGTTGTTGGGAGAGATTCTAGATAAAATGAATCCGCAGACACAGTGCCAGAAATACCACACTGAGTACCAGAAGGCTAAGGATGCAAGAGAAGGGGAAAGAGAGGCTGCACAGCACAAGGAGAGATTTGCGGACAGATTCATGGAGCATAACCAGGAGTTGAGGGAGGAAGAGAGCACAGAAGGAGCTATTTGATCAATAACTTACGCTCGTGGCTACTAGACTGAAGGCTCTGCTGACACCTTCAGATTTTGTTCCAGCCCCACAGAATTTTCTCCATGCTGTCGTGTCCTGGAGTCTATGGAGCATTCAGGGGATAAGTGGACCATGTCACAGGAAATCAACAGGAGCATGTGGAACAGACAAATGTATTCCATGCATTCAGCCAGACCAGCCGTGGACCACACAGGGAAAACTCTCCAGAAAGTGCAAAGAACAGAGGGATAGGAGACACCCAGGTATACAAGCACCTGTTACTATTTGGGCTCTAAATTTGGTTGTTTGTGCTGTAGGTTTTGGTGGCAACTAGTCTGCCTATTTGGTTCTTACATTTGATATGTAAATATATGTGTAAAATAGTGTTGAATTTGCACACAGGGCTATAATAGCAAGTTTTATGTTATATAATGTAATGAAAAGGTTGAATAGTACCAGACCCAGGCCAGACTCCTACAAGATCCCACTAGATAGGTCTTCCAGTTTGAGAGCAAACCATTGATAGCTACTCGCTGAGTATGGTCTTGCACCCCCCTTATAATAATTTCACCTGGACGACATTTCCCTTAATCCACTTGCAGGTAGTGCAGGGGGCTATGACTGAGGCCAAGTCATCCTTGACATAGACAGGATGTTTCCTACTTAGTTGGAGCTGTAGAATAACTTTCTTAATGACACTATTAATGTGAAAACCTAGTGTCAGCAAGTAGTCTAGAAGAGTGGTTTTCAAACTTTTTTTCTGGTGACCCAGTTGAAGAAAATGGTTGATGCCCATTACCCAATGGAGCTGGGGAGGAGGGGTTTGGGGTGTGGGAGGGACCCAGGACTGAGGCAGAAAGTTGGGGTGCGGGGGTGAGAGCTCCAGGGTGGGGCCAGAATGAAGGGTTCAGGGCATGGGAGGGGGCTCTGGGCTGGAGCACGGGGTTGGGGTGTAGGAGGGGGTCAAGGCTCTGGACTGGGGGTGCAGGCTCTGGCGTGGGGCTGGGGATGAGGGGTTTGGGGTTCAGGATGGGGCTCCAGGTTTGCGGGAAGCTCAGGGCTGGGTCAAGGGGTTGGGGTATGGCAGAGGGTCAGGGCTCTGGGCTGTGGGGGCAGGCTCTGGGGTGAGGCCGGGGATGAGGGCTTTGGGGTGCAAGAAGAGGGTCCAGGTTTGGGGAGGGCTCAGGGCTGGGGTAGGGGATTGGGGTGCAGGGGTGGGGTGTGGGCTTACCTGCAGCGGCTCCTGGTCAGCGGCACAGTGGGTGTGTGACTTCCAAGCAGCAGGTCTGCCCTCAGACACCTCATCCCCCAGCTCCGATTGGCCAGTTCCCGGTCAATGGGAGTGTGGAGCCCCTGGCCTAGGAGCCGGACCTGCTGCTGGCCGCTTCCGGGGTGCAGTGTGGTGTCAGAACAGGTAGGGACTAGCCTGCCTTAGCCAGGCAGCACCGCTGATGGGACTTTTAATGGTCCGGTCGGCGGTGCTGACCAGAGCCGCCGTGACCCAGTGCCTTACATTCCATGACCTAGTACTGGGTCGCGACCCGCAGTTTTAAAACTACTGGTCTAGAAGTGGCCCCAGACTGGAGACTGTCTCGACAACTTGTGCATATACATCTGATTATTACAGATATCACCTAAGGAAGCAAGCTTTTTAAAGTATTAAAAGGGTTTAATTTTAGCCAGCTCCTCTCTGTCCACATGCTGGCCTCTGCCAACCTCTGAGGTGGCTGGCTATGAGTGGTGGGAGCACAAGCAGTGAATGACAGAGTTGTGTGTGTTATCTGTATGTTGTTGGCATCTGAGCCCATCAAGTCTTGTTTCTCTCTGTGGCTGCATGTAAATACCGAACAGGAGCAAATTGGGCTTTGCCATTAGTGCACATATATAAATTCGGAGTGGCAGAGGTGCTGTTTCCTCTTGTTCCCCTCTGGGTGTGGTCATTGAGGAAGAATTCAAACCATTTTAAAGGCATTCCCTGGATCTGAGCCCTCTCTCTCGGGTGAATACAGTAGGATGTTCCGATCAATTGTGCTGAATGCTACAGATGTCCGAGATTGGCAAATGATGTGTCCTTTAGTCAAAGATGACAAGAAATAATAATCCATCAGCACCACCAGAGCTTTTTGTGTTCCATGACTTGGCTCAAAACCTGATTGGGAAGATTCTAGGATGTTGGCTGTGGACAGATGCATTTAGAAACAGCTTTCTGCAAGCTTCACAGCCTTCATTGGAATGGAGAGAAAGTTCAAGGATATTGACATTATAGTACATAAAGCATAGTTTGTTATTGCTTTATTTAATGGAATTGAAAACAAAGTTTAATGTTTTCTAATGAGTTTCTCATCAGTTGTCCTGTAACTGGGCAAATTGCTATGTAGTATACTAAGACAGGTGCACATTGTCTGCTGCACTTGGTTTTGCTTTTTCTCAGGTTTTCAGTGAAATCACTGATTTCCCCCTGCACGCCCCCAAGTCTTGAAGCAATTCCTAACACTTCTGTGGCATATCTTTACCTGTATTTCAAATACCTCTCCCTTAAGAAAAGGTTGGTGATAGGCAGAGATCCATTATATAAAATAATGCATGTTAATGGGCAGTTTGCCAGTTTTAATTACTCTGTCTCATAATGTAAGAAAGAGGACATTAAGTGAAATTCAAAGTCTACTAACTTAAAAAAGCATAAAAGGAAATGCTACTAATGCAATATATATCTGACCTGTGGAACTCTCTTCCACAGGATACTTAATTTAGCAAGACTTCAGAAAGAACTTGATGTACATGAATAAGAATACATGAATACCATCCATAGTTACACTGGCTAAAAGAGTAAAATTACAATGGATAGCAATTCGTGTGCTCAAATCACACAATAACTGGATAGACTAGGAATAATTTTTCTTCCTATACAGTATATGGAGACTAAATGTTCCATTGGTTTGTTGGTTCTGAAGTCTAGACCTGAGTTAGGAACACTGGTCAAGCTATACCAGTCACTCATATTTATTTAATTAAAGACTTGATTCTAAGAAGGGTAGAGTGTTCACAATTCCTACTGTCTTCAGTGGGAGATCCAGGATTTTAGAATGTGAACAGCTAGGAAAGGGGTCTTGGCTAATGGAGATCAATATTTGTCTCCAGTATAATTCCAAAGTAACTCCACTGAAGTCAGTGGAGTAACTCTGGATATACACCAGTATAACAGATCAGAATATATGCCTGCTCTCTTGTTTCTTGTCTGCAAGACACCATGCATTCCATTGGTGCTATAGAAATTGTAATGGACTACAACAAAACAGCCCATATTTAAGACTGTAAAGTGCCTAATTTGCTAGACTGATGATAAATATATAGCTAGAACTGCAATAAAATCATACCAGTATTTTTTTCTTTAAAATCACTAGCAACAATAGCAAATGAAGGAAGACACGACGTGCAGGTGGTGAACTTGGTTTACTGACACTGATTATTTAAGCCCTATGCACACTGCTAGTCTGCATTAAAGCATACACTTTTTTTTTGTTATCCTGTCCTCCCTTTGTCATGGCACTTGTTTGTCTCATCCCACCTATTATGTCTTTTCTCTGACACCTTAAATAGGCTGCAGGGGTGACTCACTTGTTTGAGGGAAAGAAGTTAGGCTTGGGTTGCTGTTGCCATTGAAAGGCTGGGCCTGGCAGGCTTGCACATGCCTGCTCTTGCTTCCCCTGAAAGAGGCACTGGAGCAGCAGGTTGAGCTTCCCTTACATGAAGACTGGGATTGGGCAGCATTTGCAGACTGAAAATACTCTGTCTAGCAACAGAAATCTACTCAGGATGGGACACCGCAGTATGGGATAGCCTAGCGCAAGATCACGTCACTGCTAACGCAGGCCGAGGAATGTATGAATACAACTTTGGAAGGCAAAATTGCAGACTCTTAATTAAAGCTATCATGCTAGCAAATGAACTGGAGCATATCCATGAGCCAGGAAAGCATGGGGGAGCAGCACCAAGGATCCAGGGCCACAGAGATCAGTATCTCAGCAGTGAGGGTGAAGGGGTCAATTATACAATCAAGTCTTCAGGAAGTGGTGGAAATACAACTAGGGAAGTCAGACCACTCCCAGATGGACAAACAACAGGCAACTCCACAGTAACAAAAGTGGCTCTTACGTATTGAGATTGAGACATGCAGGTTTTTGGTCAAGGCAATGCCCTGATTAGGGACCCATGGGGGACTGGAGTGAATTACTAAATGTCACAGAAGGTTTGGTGTGCTGGAAATGTGGAAAATCTGGACACTAAACAGGATTGCCCACTGATTACAACAGATATTAGACAGACTGTGCAGGGCATAGTGCTGCAAACTGTGGGCCACGGTTCCTTCTGCCTGTAAAGGTTGGGGAAATCTTACGGGAGGTCCTACTTATGGGAGGGCACCAGCTTCTGTTAACTGAAAAGTCTGATATTTTGGCCAAGAAAAGAGGATAAGTATTCACTCAGCATATCTATTAGAGAAGCACCTGTTTAAAATATCCTTGTGTTAGCCTGGAATCATCTTTGTAGGATGTTGAAAATAGGTGCTCACTTAATTAGGAGCACGGAGTGTTTATCATCTTTTCTTGATCAAATGTCTGTTTTGTTTACAGAGCAAAGAGGAGGCACACCCTCTTCTACTAAGTAGCAGCTGCTATTACGGATTTTAAAAATAGAATATTTCAACTATTATCCGCACATGGACACAGGAGAATTCAAAGTACTACCAACTTTTTATCCAGATTTAGCATTTCATGCTGTGGGAATTTTTCAACAACCTAGTTTATTAGAAATAAACGTTCGTTAATATTTCACTTTAGTGTCCTGAACAGAAGTAACATTCATATAATACTTACCCTTAAGTATTTCTATTTACACAGCTCCCATTATTCTCTGAATAACCAGATTTACTACCATAACTGTGTACAATGTGTCATAGCTGTAAATAATCTCCTCCAATATATGGAAACAGGAAATAGCTTCGCTGGAAGCTGTCCACATTTTCATTTACTCTCTTGTTAAAGCTAACATTAATTCTTGAAGTATAGATTGATTGCAGATTTGTCAGAAGTGATATACCAAGGAAGGTTTGTTTGATAGCACCATGCTATCAAAGTCTTTTGTCAGTCATGTACCAGAAGAATAAGAAAAGGTAACTGCAATTGCATTATGCTAAGTGAGAGGGAACTTGACTGGCCTGATAGCAAGTCTCTTCACCATACTCCTTCAGCTTTTGTCAATTTAATATATGGGAAATGCACTCTCAGAGCTATAGGACTGTAGTCTACACTGTGACATCCTATTTGTGTGTGCGTGTACTTCAGTAAGTGAATTAAATTAAGCTGTTTCAATTTCACATCCCTTTCTTAATGCAGTTAGAGCTAATAAAAATAAGGAAGGATAACCACCAGCATAGGGGTATTCTCATTCGGTACTGTTCATTTTAACTGTTGTGCAGGAGCTGCAACATAGCTTTACTTTGTCCTAGATCATGAGACAACCTTGATCATCAAAGCAAACAGAAAAAAAAAGTTGAAAAGAATTTCAAAATAAACAACTGATAATTATCAGTCATTTAAAGGGACATTGACAAGTAATAAGTCTTTCTAAAGATAGAAGAGCTCAGACTGCTCCCACTGAATATCTCAGAAGACAATACAAGTAAAACTGGGAGGGGAAAACTAGATTCCCCTTGTATTATTTAATTCCTAATGTGGGCTCCACACCTGCCACAGGCTTCTTGGGTGAATTTTTTTAAGTCTCCTAAATGACTTGGGTGCTTTTGAACATTTTAGAAAAGACTTTCTATGGGACTTTTGCTCTTAAGTCGCTTAGGCATTTTGGAAAATTTCACCCAGAAAGACAGATCCTTGCTCTTTGGTGATGCCCCATGTAAATTAATCCAGCTCAAAGCAGTTGCATACGTTCACCTATGGAGAGCTCATTGCAGGACTGCGTCCAAAGCTGGCTGAATAATTATTTAATTCTAGTTCAGGAGAAGTATAGGCATAAATCTTAATCTGAACTATACTGAAGATGGTAGAGTCTGGATTGGATAGTGTTCCAAACGGGGATGATCTTAAACTTTATATATGAGTGTCAGTGTGAGAAGTCTGAGTGTTAAACTGTTTGGTCAAGTTGCTGATAGCTGCTGGGAATTGTGAATTACAACACTTTGTTCTTTGTCTCATCCATCCGTTATGTCTTGTGGTTTAGACTGTGAGCCCTTCAGCACAGGGAACATTGTTTTCAATGTTTGTTCAGTGCCTAGCACAAAGGAACCCTGAGCTGCTGGCCTCATGGTGCTATGCACAATATAAATAATACACCACGAAAAATCTTTAACCTTCATCTTTATTCTTAAGAATTTCCTAAGGCAGAAAAATACTAAAATGGGATAAGTAAGGGAATGTGTATGATGGCAGGAAAGGGGCTCCCTTTTGATAAATTTATGAAAGGAATTACAACTTGATTGTCTGTAGTTGCAGGGGACTGGACTCTATGGCCCAAGAGGTCCCTTCCAGTCTTATGTTCTTGCATCTTCCCTTGAGTTGAGCTTATTAGCTGTCAGTTTCTGCAAGACTGATTATGGGAAACCTGTCTACAAAAGTAAAAGTTAGACTCATCTGGCTGAGTGCAGTAGGGTCTAGGTCAGTGGTTCTCAAACTGGTGACCCCCTTCACATAGCAGGCCTCTGAGTGCGACCATCCACCTTATAAATTAAAAAGACTTTTTTATATATTTAACACAATTATAAATGCTGGATGCAAAGCAGGGTTTGGGGTAAAGGCTGACAGCTTGAGACCCCACATGTAATAACCTCACAACCTCCTGAGAGGTCCCAACCCCCAGTTTGAAAACCCCTGGTCTAGGCGAACATAAATGTTTTGGTTTTGTTGAGAATGGAAGTTGGAGTCAACACTGAAGTTTAGCTAGTGTTTCTATACAGAGAATAACTGGTTTTAAAATACCCTGTCTTTTTGTGACTTAGGAAGTCATGATCTTGCACCTCTATCCAGCTCTCTTACGTTTCTTTAACAAATTCCATATTAAATAAAAGTTATTATGCATGGAAATCCACCAAAATAGTTTGAACAAAAATGGAAATGCATCATGTTTCTAGACCAAACAATATTTCATATCTATAAAAAACACATAATTTATTTTCAGTTAGATGCTTCTCTGTTGTATCCAAAACCACTGAGCAAAAATAGATCAAGTACTATATTAAATGGTTGGAAAAGGGACTGCACATAAGCCAACATGCAGAACTGAAGAATTATAGCCAGAGTTTGGCATACGGTGTACTTCTAATTCCCGTATACATTATTTTGTTAACTTACATAATATTGCCAGCATAATTCATCCTGAAATAGAAAAGTGAAGGAACTAGGCCAAAAATGTAATGGCAAGTAAGAGAAACTTGGAATGGTGACAAACAGAAGCTGGGACAAGTGGCAACCACTCCACTCCTTGATCACTACTGCACCTCACGGATATGGATCATGTTTGCTTTCAAAAGCACAGGGCTTTGGCCAGGATGTCTCCGCTACCCTGAAAGGGGGATTCTGTGTTCGCTAATTGAGGGTAGTTTCCAGTCCTTTGCTACCTCCTGAGTAACTCAAAAGTGCCAGATACTAGAGAATCCAGTTCTGTATGCTTAGGGTGACCAGACGTCCCGTTTTTAAAGGGACAGTCCCGTAGTTAAGCCCTCCTGCAGGTGTCCCGACTTTTTCTTAAAAATGGGCAAATTGTCCCGTATTTTCTGTCTTTCTCTCCCCCGCACCTCCATCAGTACTGGCAGGTCCTGCTGCCGGCTGGATGCCTGCTTGCCGGATGCCTGCTCCCCAGCTGGCCACCCACCATCGGTGAGTAGTGAGGGGTGACCAGTGATTGTTGTACTGAGTTGCTGTGCAAGGCTGGTGGAGGGACGAAGATGCAGCATGCGGGGCCAACTGCTCCCCCTGCTGGTCTGTCAGTGCAACCCCCTCTGAATGCCAGCTCTCGGCCAGCAAGGCTCCGACCCTGTCCTGTTTCCAGCTGGCACTGGCTGCGAGCTGCAGTGGTTGGTGAGTCCAGGCAGGCGCCAGGTAGCGGATGGTTACGTGTCACCTCTGCTGCCCACCCATTGGCCCTTTATGTGCTTCCACTCTTTATGTTCTCCCCCTGCTTTACCCTTTGCACCCCCAACTCCACTGCTCCTTCAGATCCCCCTCCTGGCAGGGCGCGTCCCGCTCCCAGCGCTGTGCGGAGAGCCAGCCCCTGGTCAGAGCGCTCAGCTCACCAGCAGCCTGACCAGCAGGCTCTGTCCTTCCCCCACTACTTCTGGCTGGGATGGTGCCCCAGGAAAGCCCAAGACCCTCCAGCTCAGGGTGCTGGCCAGGAGGCGCCGAGTCTTGCGAAAGTGCTGGCACGGGGAAGCCTCTCCGCCCCTGAGTTAAGCTCTGGAGTTGGGGGAGAAGTGATTTCCATCTTGTTCGTGCTCCAACCCTGCAGGCTCCACAGCAACCCCTCAGGCAGGGGATTAGCACCCTCTTCACCCCTCCCCCCTCCCTTCAGTCCTGGGTCCTGCCCACAGGGAGTGCAGGGCTGCTCCATCCCCTAGGCACTGTCCCCTGGTCAGTGACCTCTCTGGTCAGTTTGCTGAGGCTCCTGCAGTCAGGTTCTCTGGGCCTGGAGCACAATGCATCCTTAGGACTTAACCCCTTCCTGCCCATGCTGTAGCCAGTGGGACAGGAGGCGGCTGGGTTATGTTGTTGGCCAGGAGAAGCCTGGAGGAGTTAGCTGCCTTTTGACTCTATGCAGGCAGGCAGGGACAAGCTGCTTCCAGCTACACGGGAGCAGTGGGGCATGGGGTGGGGAGAGATGAGCTCTGCAAAGACACAGGCCAGGTAATCTCTCCTCCCCCCCTCCTGTTTAGGATTGCCAACTTTCGTTGGATGAATTCATGGAGGTTTCATCATATGATATTATCTTGAATTAAAGATTAATTTTTAATTCCTGGAGACTCCTGGAATGCTGGAAGGTTGGCAACCCTACTTCCTTCTCCCCTACGGCTGGAAACAGCTTACGTCTCTTCCTTCCTGCACAGTGCCGAAAGGCTGCTGTTGGCCACATTCTCGTGTGAACCATGGCAGAAATCTGGAGAGGGCCATGTGACCCTTGATGACCCTCCTGTGTTGCCTCAGGAAGACGCAGTGCCAGATACCATGAGAGGCGGGTACCTCCCGGGGCCCAGCCAGTCATGGAGGGTGGAAAGCACCAGGCAGGGAGGGTCAGGTTGGTTGGTCAGACACACATGCACGCGCACACACACACACCGTGTGAGAGAGGTGTATGGGAGTCAGTGTGTGTGTGTGTGTCACCCCTCCCTGTGTGAATCCTAAAGCCTTAAAGATGAGAAGGTAAATTAAAAAAATCCAATTACACAATATTTCTTTTTAATGGGGGCTCAGTCAGCTTGAACATTTGTACGACTGATTGCCGTTGAACTCATTTGAATATGAGTAATTTTACCAGGTGTCCTGTATTCAGCATAGGGAAATATGGTCACCCTATATATGCTTAAAGAGGGGATTTTAGTGACTGAAAGGAGCTGTATTGACTCCAACCCCCTACCTATGTACCTCAACTCTGAGCTGGAGGGACCATCTTTAGTGAATGAAAGAATTGTTGGCTCTCTAGATCCAGAGTGTCTCTGCTGAGATTGCTAATGAAGGTGCTCTGGTATTCTTCAGTCAGGCACTAAGAACCTGTATTTAACACTTAAATTATGTATATTTAAATACAGAGGGGTAGCCGTGTTAATATGTATCCACCAAAACAATGAGGAGTCCGGTGGCACCTTAAATACTAACAGATTTATAGGGGCATAAGCTTTCGTGGGTAAAAAACCCACTTCTTCAGATGCATAGAGTGAAAATTACAAAACCAGGCATAAATATACCGGCACATGGCAAGAAGAGAGTTACCTTACAAGTGAAGAACCAGTGTTGACAAGGCCAGTTCAGTCAGGGTGGATGTGGTCCACTCCCAATAACTGATGAGGAGGTGTCAATACCAAGAGAGGGAAAATTGATTTTGTAGTGAGCCAGCCACTCCCAGTGCCTATTCAAGTGGCTGGTTCACTACAAAATCAATTTTCCCTCTCTTGGTATTGACACCTCCCCATCAATTATTGTTTATATTTAAAAATTACTCTTTCACAGAATCAAAGAGAACCTGGTGTTGACTGCAGCATGCTGCAATCCTAAATCCCACCCTACCACCCTCTTCACCCCTTCCAAAAAGTAGCAGCTGCTCCACATAATAGAAGCGAGTGCTAAGTGGTGGCAGTGTTGCCAAATGAGTGCCTGACTACAGAGAACCGGACTAAATAGTCCAACTGCTTTTACATATATCACCCAACAGTCACCTTTAGAGTTAGGCATGTTTGAATGAGTGCCCAAGAGAGTTTGTATAACATTTTCTCAGAAAAATCTGGTTCCTTATTATTCCTGGCAGGGGAAGAGGATTTTATCAAAACAGACTCCAGTTATTTTGTCTTTATCCCATAGGGCCAGATTTTCAAAGGTGCCTAAAGATTTCCAGAAGTGCCTAAACAAGTTAGAAGCCTAATTCTCATTGATTTTCAAGAGGAGTTACCCTCCTAAGTCCCTTTACCTTATATTCTCACTCAATACAAGGAAACAGAACTGAACCTATATTTGAGGTTAAAAAAAAACTGAAATAATTTCCTGATTTTTCATTTACATAGACCTCTGTACTTCTGGGTTCAGTGGAAACAAAATGCAAAGATAAAGCAAACTCAGTACCTTTTTGAGGTTTTTACCATCTCCTTTTACCTATTGTGACAGGGTCAGGCCAGATGGCTACAGGAGAGTAATAGAAGGCAGATATATTAGCCCCAGGTTAAGTAGGTCCCTTTTCGCTGGGTAAGGTAACAGGGAAGGTTCCAGAACAATCAGGAACCTTCTGGAGACAATTAAAACAGACAGGCTGATTAGAACACCTGCAGCCAATCAAGAAGCTGCTAGAATCAATTAAGGCAGGCTAATCAGGGCACCTGGGTTTAAAAAGGAGCTCACTTCAGGTTGTGTTGTACGTGTGAGGAGCTGGGAGCAAGAGGCGCTAGGAGTGGAGAGTAAGAAAGCATACTGTTGGAGGACTGAGGAGTACAAGCATTATCAGACACCAAGAGGAAGGTGGTATGGTGAGGATTAAGAAGGTGTTGGGAGGAGGCCAAGGGGAAGTAGCCCAGGGAGTTGTAGCTGTCGCACAGCTGTCCTAGGAGGCACTCTAGACAGCTGTATTCCACAGGGCCCTGGGCTGGAACCCGGAGTAGGGGGCGGGCCTGGGTTCCCCCCAAACCTCCCAACTCCTGGTCAGACACAGGAGGAGTTGACCTGGACCGTGGGTTCACGAAAACAGCCAAACTGAGGGCTGGGGTGAAGCTCCAACACGAGCAAATCCGCCAATAATCGCAAGACCCACCAAGGTAGAGGAGAAACGTTGTCACACTATGGAATGTTTTTTTTTTCTTTTCTCTTGAAAAATTGTACCTAGACTCAACCATCCAAAAACATACCATGTCTTTTTTTAGCAAACCCATAAATAGCTGTGTAGTACTCTCCATATCTTATTGTTTTCCTAATTGCAAAACTTCATTTCAGCTGTTTTCCAGTGCTGTTACAATAAATTATACGTTTCAGAGTAACAGCCTTGTTAGTCTGTATTCGCAAAAAGAAAAGGAGTACTTGTGGCACCTGAGAGACTAACCAATTTATTTGAGCATAAGCTTTCGTGAGCTACAGCTCACTTCATCGGATGCATCCGATGAAGTGAGCTGTAGCTCACGAAAGCTTATGCTCAAATAAATTGGTTAGTCTCTCAGGTGCCACAAGTACTCCTTTTCTTTTTAATAAATTATACATACCTTGAAAACATCACTTTTTTTATTTTTAGTTCTTCACATTTAATTGCTTAATTTTAAACATTGAATTTTCCAGGCAGTTCATATTCTGTGTAAACTCCTGACTTTCGGTGCTTTGAGAAAGTTTCAAAATAACTGAGTTATTTAAGTTTTCCCAAGTACTTATGAGCCAGATTTTCAGCCTCCATAAATCAGCGTAGCTCTAATTGATTTCCACTAGCTAAGGATCTGGCCCACCATATCTCATTGAAAAGCCTGATGTTTGTCATTGGAGCTGTAATACTAGGGGTATGTCTACACTACCCGATGGATCGATGGGCAGCGATCAATCCAGCGGGGGTCAATTTATCGTGTCTAGTCTAGATGTGATAAATCGATCCCCGAGCACTCTCCTGTCGACTCCTGTACTCCACCACCATGAGAGGCGCAGGAAGAGTCGACGGGGGAGCAGCAGCAGTCAACTCACCGCAGTGAAGACACCGGGATGAGTAGATCTAAGTACGTCTACTTCAGCTACATTATTCACGTAGCTGAAGTTGCATAACTTAGATCGATCCCCCCCACCCCCAGTGTAGACCAGGGCCAAAAGACTAAGTTATTTTGGTATGTCTGTATTTCATCTTTAAAAGTATGTGTTATCATTAGATTTCTGTGAATGGCTTTTTTTAAGTGACTCTTCATATGCCTATTCTATGTTGTATATAACTTCTCTTTAACAGTAGACGAACTTGCATGTTTAAACAGTTTTGTTCTCCAAATGTATAAGACTACAATATTTTTGCTTTCAGCAAAAGTTCTGGGAGGTTCCCTGCCCTCAGTATTGTTTCTGCTCTAGAAGAGCAGGTAGGATTTAGGAGGCCATTTAATGAGTGAGGATAGGAAAGTTACTATGGGGTCCAAAGATTCACTTCTACAGAGGTCCTTGGGATCTCCAGCTTCCAAGTGGGCAAGTATGGGGCAACTGGCTGAAACTGCCTTTGCAGGATAGCTCTGCATCCTGTAGGGAGGATTCCTTGCTCCCCCACCCAGCCTCAGTATTCATTTGCCCAATGTGCAGGGAGGACGAAGGCCAATTTGCCTAGAAATGTCTGATCTAGTGAACTTCAAGGCAACTGTCTGTCAGCACTTAAAACACAAATGACAGACCAACCTGTATTCAAAGCCACTGGAGTTAATTGATCCTAACCCTGCAGTGTAACTTTTTGTAACCCTGACCTATGTCATGTGACTAAGATGAAGTAAAGAACATTTTCCTCCTGGAACTGCTGTGTCACACTCTTCTTCCACATTAGGTGAGAGGAACCTGTTAATCCATTTGTCACAGGAACAGGTTTCTTCTCCAGCTACTGGCTAATAAACTAAGTAGCTGCTACACTCATCAAAGAGGGCAAGTGGGGGAGAGACCAAAATGTCCCTTGACTCCCTCTGATTTCACTGGGAGTCTATTTTGCTTGTGAAAGGAATGCCTGTTGCCAGACTTGCAATATATGGTATGTGTGGGTGTAAGTTATTTTTTATTTTTGTCTTTATTTTTTCCCTGAAAGTCCCAGACCAGGGAGTCGGGGATCATGTGAGAGATTCGGGGGTTTTTTTTAAAGTAAGTTGTAGCCCTCATCAGTTGCATAGAAAAGCTTGAAAACATCACCTCTAAAGACTCTCAGCCACTAGAAAATAAAAGTGAATCCCAGACTTATTTGGCTTAAAACACAGAGGATTTTAAAGCTCTCATGACTTTCAGGCCTGACTTGTCTGTCCTCTCTCTCTCTCTCTCTCAACACTTGAGGTTGTCAACAATGAGACTGTGTATGTGGACTCTCTATATGTGTGTATATGTTCCCACTCCTTTTTATTTCTCTGATGTACCACACTTCTTGTAGAAAGGATATCTGATGCAGATTCAGCCGCCGTGGGGTGGGGGGGAAAGAAGAGGGTGGAAATGCACATGGGGAAAATCTATTGATACCCTTAAATTTATACACTTGTTATGAATCTCAGTAGTCACAGCTTCACCATAAACATCTGAAAAACATTGCTCTCTCATGGAAAAAACACCTTGGCTTTGAAAGGCAGGGAAGCAATGACAGATTTAGCTCATCTTCTGTGTTTACCATATGGTTTAAGCTATTGCTCTATGTGATTAGTGATTTGCTAAAATATAATCTCCTAGGATTACCTTTCCCTGTCAATACAGCAGAAAATATGCCCATTCCTTTTAAGGAGTTACTAAGAGAATAACCTATATTCTAAATAGAGTTAAATTCATCACCTCCTGCAAATAGAAGGCTTTTTTTGCCTGTTCCCTTTTCTTTCTGCACTTTTCCATTAAAAGAAAAAATAACATTATCTATCTCTGTTAGGTAGCACAATCCTGAAAACATTACTACACTCAAGGTGTCATTAGGATTAAATATCTCTCTCACTTTTCCTTTTATTTCAATAGAAGCTGTTATCTAGTTGTGAAAAATATAACTACATCCAGGATGTCATTTGGATTAAATACTCTGTCCCCTTTCTTTTTCTGTCCTGAAAACTCTTGTTTAAAAGGTTAATTCAAATTTCTGAAAGATTAATATGCTGCATCCTATCCAATACAGAACTCTGAAATATCTATGAATAAAGTGCTTAGGAATGCAAATCCCAAAATAGCATAACATTAGTTTTGTTCCAATCTTAATAAAAAAATAAAACTAGAATGTATAAGTGTATGCTATTGTTTCATGAAAGACTCATTCACAAAGATTAACTCTTTAAGATACTCATTCCTTCCTCCTTCCCCGCTACCCCCACCTTTGATGCAAATCAAAGTATAGGAGTCACAGTCAAGTGACAGTAAACTATAGAAGGTAAAGTTAGAAACTGCAAGCTTGAGCAATCTCTTACAAGTCACTTGTTTTGAACAAGTGGAGCTCAAGAGCAAGCAGAATGGGCCAGATGCTGGAATTCCATTACAGTGTTTTGGTAGTGGCCCCATTAGTTTCAGCAGAATTTACTTTCGCAAAGCGCTATGGAGTGATGGCGAACCTTGTTCTCTAATGGCAGCAGACACACACAACAAAACATGTTCATCTGCAAATGGATGCAGTTTAATCTTGTAGAGAGACAGCCTTCAACAATTGACTAAAGAGAACTGTGGACTACTTCCATTCGTCTTTGTGGAATGTTAACTCTGAAGCCCAAGGATGACAGTTTAAATGTCATAATGGTTAACCCCGTTCAGCAGAAATAAAAGCTACTAGGACTGATTATGAACTCATTTACAATTTTTTTCACCAGTATAAGTCAATTGTCTTCAACTGAGTTAATGCTAGCGTGAAAGGAGAGTTGGGCTCTAGATACCTATTGGCTAACTATACTCTATACAAAAGCTAGATTGAAGAGACCTATTAGTTCATCTAGTGCTCCCCTGAGAGCCACTACAGGATTCAACTCTAAAGTGTGTGCCAGGAATTTGCAAAATCTAGTTTTAAATAATACCAATGCTAGACTTGCATTACTTCCCTAAAAAGACTATTCTACAGTTTAAAGATCTTTTTTAGGAAGTCTTACCTAATTGTTTCACCCTACACTTTCCATTGTTCAATTTCATCCTGTTAGACCACAGTGCATAAAATAAGTCAGTCTGAAAGAGGGACAGTGGCCATAATGGGCCAATAATTATCAAAAGGTGGTAAGGCTGTGGGAGGGAATAGGGCAAAGGGTGAGCTACCAGAGGAAGGGAAAGGGAGGTACTACAGCAGCAAAGCCACAGTTCAGCAGATGATCTAAGCACGTGCCTAAATGCCATGAACTTCAGTGGAATTTAGGCACATGATGATTAAGTACTGTACGGAGGTGAGTAAAGATTGACTATTAAATTGGGGCCTAAGGGAAGCTGGACAGTGTTGGATGGGCCATGAGTACAGGTCCACCACTTTGTTGGCTGTGAGGAAGGGGCATCTGTACCTGATTGCAAACAAATTTTTGTAGCAACCAGAAATAGCTTTATCTGATACAGGCAATTTTGATATGCAGGACAGGGTGAGAGCATAGAGGCAAGGAACTGCTTGAAACTGTTCTACATGGGACCAATGTCTAGTGGTATCAGTTGTGATGTTCCGTGTCAAACATTGTCTTCAGTCCTTCTAATCAGGGGCTTTTCATAACTCTGGATTTCTTCAATATGGCTATTGAGAACTTTAACAGAGCAGTCAAGATAATTCTCCAGCCATACTTCAAGTTCAAATTTGCACTTTTTGACACTTTTACGGTTTGGAGGAATATTTATTAGAGAAGAAAATATACATTTCATGTGAAATTTAAAGCAAGCACTTATTTTTCTACATAACCTAGTGTTCTAAAACCAGCCCATCTCTATTAATCATATAGCACTAATATAGTTCTTGTATATTTTAAACTAGGGAAAAGCATAGTCCTTACTTGTATACTATTCACAATAAATCATACAGTGATGTGCTGGAGGGAGCTCATGGGAACCCATTTTTAAAACTCAACATCAAACTAGAGAGAGGCTTGAGGTGACCTCTATGTTTCTGATGGAGTTCACCCCATCCCTGGATACTGCTAAATCATTCCTGCTTCGGTTGACATTTAGGTCTGACACATAAAATACTTTTGAAGGCTACAGTGTTTGCATTGGAATGAAACAGATTGCACCAAGGGTCAGGTATTAATTTTAAGAAGAAGCCCAGCTGAAAATACTTCTGGGTCTGTTTACCAGGGTTCTCCTGGTCCATTCCCGCCCACCCCTGCTGTACTTCCAAAATTTTAAGGCAAAGTCTAAATTGTGTAAAGGTATTAATATGTACACTTATTTAAGTTTGATTTGCAAGTGCTGGTGCTTCCCTACTTAATCATAACCTTCTGTTAAAAAACAAACCAACCTACAGTAATTATCCAAAATATAGCATCTGCAGTATTATCATTGTAAGAGTCTGTTATAGTAACTGCTGTAGAGTACAATACTATTTATATAGAAAGGGAGTGTTTGGGTTTTTTTGTTCTTTTTATTATTTAAATAGGAATTCAAAGTGTTAGATTTCCCTATTCTTCCCCATCTCATCCCTGGATACACAAATAGCCCTGCCAAATGGAGCTTAGCACAGACTCAGGACGATTTGGGAGGATGGGGGGGGCAAGCCTCTGAATTGAAAGTTGGCAGAACCTCACTGAAGTTATCACTAACAAATATACATGGGTTGCGTTATTCTCAAATATCATCCAATATGTTATGCATTTTCTTACAACATGCTTGTTGCACATATTAACATACCCAGTATTGGTGCTGATTCATTATTAGATGTATGAATGAGCAAACATGCATTGGAAGCTTGTTCAGCTTTTATCAGTGATTAAAAACCATTTATCCACTTATCATTAATAATGTATATAAATCCTTAAAATATACCACATACATGAGTAATGACAAAAAAAGATGACAGCGGACAGGAATTAGAGATTTTATTAGTCATGAAAACTTGAGGAAATCACTAGCTTGTGGGCTCAAAAATAGTTGGTTTTGGTTCCTGAGAAGGCATGCCTAGAGCTTATGCCAGCAGCAGAAGATGAGGTATAAGCAACCCACAACTTTCTATTTGCATGTATTATGTGGAAAAATGCCAGCCCCATCATATATCAAGCCAGATTGTCTTATCTTGGTTTACATATGGAGGGCCCTCTGTGCTTGCAAATTGTCCTATTTCCATATAGAAAGAGGGAGGGCTGCCACCACTGCTCTGTCCCAAATCTTTCATTGCCCTGCACAGAGACCCTTCTGATGGAGATGTATGTTGGTGGAGCTGTAGGGAGTTCAGGGAGCAGAAAGGGGTGAAAGCTGTAGAGAGGCTATCTTCCCTGCGGTGTCATCACTTGCAGCCATCTCATGGATTTCCATGTGTAAATCTAGCTTGGCAGTAATATGGTTGGGATCTGGGGGTTGGGGGAGGGGGTTGTTTCCTCTTCCTGCCTTCCCTCCATTTCTGCTATGGAGCAAATGCAACTTCAAATTAGCTTGTTACTCATAGGCTCCTGGAAAAAAAGGGGTTATAGGTGCCAAACCCAGTTGGGCCTCTCAACTTCACATCGGGCTGCAGTGCTGAGCTCCAATCCTGAGTAGTCAAACTATGTGGCTCTACCCTTGAGAGAGGTGAAGAAAGCCAGGCCTGTCACCTGAGGGGTACACTCGAGGCACAAAAAGGTGTCTAAAGTGTAGCTCATCTGTAACCTTGACAATGTTAAAACTGCCTAAATAGATGGTGGGAGGAGTTGCAGCCTCCGAGAGCTTCAGGTATCTAATGTATAGTTGTGAGGGAGGAAGATAATGAGGAACAGTGGCTTTGCAGGGAGGGCTTATAGAATCATAGAATATCAGGGTTGGAAGGGATCTCAGGAGGTCATCTAGTCCAACCCCCGCTCAAAGCAGGACCAATCCCCAACTAAATCATCCCAGCCAGGGCTTTGTCAAGCCTGACCATAAAAACTTCTAAGGAAGGAGATTCCACCACCTCCCTAGGTAACGCATTCCAGTGTTTCACCACCCTCCTAGTGAAAAAGTTTTTCCTAATATCCAACCTAAACCTCCCCCACTGCAACTTGAGACCATTACTCCTTGTTCTGTTATCTGCTACCACTGAGAACAGTCTAGATCCATCCTCTTTGGAACCCCCTTTCAGGTAGTTGAAAGCAGCTATCAAATCCCCCCGCATTCTTCTCTTCCGCAGACTAAACAATCCCAGTTCCCTCAGCTTCTCCTCATAAGTCATGTGTTCCAGTCCCCTAATCATTTTTGTTGCCCTCCGCTGGACTCTTTCCAATTTTTCCACATTCTTCTTGTAGTGTGGGGCCCAAAACTGGACACAGTACTCCAGATGAGGCCTCTGTTGAATAGAGGGGAACGATCACATCCTTCTTATCTGCTGGCAATGCCCCTAATTATACATCCCAAAATGCCATTGGCCTTCTTGGCAACAAGGGCACACTGTTGACTCATATCCAGCTTCTCATCCACTGTAACCCCTAGGTCCTTTTCTGCAGAACTGCTGCCTACCCATTCGGTCCCTAGTCTGTAGCGGTGCATGGGATTCTTCCATCCTAAGTGCAGGACTCTGCACTTGTCCTTGTTGAATCTCATCAGATTTCTTTTGGCCCAATCCTCTAATTTGTCTAGGCTCCTCTGTATCCTATCCCTACCCTCCAGCATATCTACCTCTCCTCCCAGTTTAGTATCATCTGCAAACTAGCTGAGGGTGCAATCCACGCAATCCTCCAGATCATTAAAAAGATATTGAACAAAACTGGCCCGAGGACCGAACCTTGGGGCACTCCTCTTGATACCGGCTGCCAGCGAGACATGGAGCCATTGATCACTACCCATTGAGCCTGACAATCTAGCCAACTTTCTGTCCATCTGATAGTCCATTCATCCAGCCCATATTTCTTTAACTTGCTGGCAAGAATAGTGTGGGAGACCACGTCAAAAGCTTTTCTAAAGTAAAGGAACAACATGTCCACTGCTTTCCCCTCATCCACAGAGCCAGTTATCTCGTCATAGAAGGCAATTAGATTAGTCAGGCATGACTTGCCCTTGGTGAATCCATGCTGACTGTTCCTGATCACTTTCCTCTCTTCTAAGTGCTTCAGAATTGATTCCTTGAGGACCTGCTCCATGATTTTTCCAGGGACTGAGGTGAGGCTGACTGGCCTGTAGTTCCCCGGATCCTCCTTCTTCCCTTTTTTAAAGATGGGCACTATATTAGCCTTTTTCCAGTCATCTGGGACCTCCCCCGATCGCCACGAGTTTTCAAAGATAATGGCCAATGGCTCTGCAATCACATCCGCCAACTCCTTTAGCACTCTCGGATGCAGCACATCCGGCCCCATGGACTTGTGCTCTTCCAGCTTTTCTAAATAGTCCCGAACCACTTCTTTCTCCACAGAGGGCTGGTCACCTCCTCCCCATGCTGTGCTGTCCAGCAGTAGTCTGGGAGCTGACCTTATTCGTGAAGACAGAGGCAAAAAAACTATTGAGTACATTAGCTTTTTCCACATCCTCTGTCACTAGGTTGCCTCCCCCATTCAGTAAGGGGCCCACACTTTCCTTGACTTTCCTCTTGTTGCTAACATACCTGAAGAAACCCTTCTTGTTACTCTTAACATCTCTTGCTAGCTGCAACTCCAGGTGTGATTTGGCCTTCCTGATTTCACTCCTTCATGCCTGAGTAATATTTTTATACTCTTCCCTGGTCATTTGTCCAATCTTCCACTTCTTGTAAGCTTCTTTTTTGTGTTTAAGATCAGCAAGGATTTCACTGTTAAGCCAAGCTGGTCGTCTGCCATATTTACTATTCTTTCTACACATCGGGATCGTTTGTCCCTTTAACCTCAATAAGGATTCTTTAAAATACAGCCAGCTCTCCTGGACTCCTTTCCCCCCCATGTTATTCTCCCAGGGGATCCTGCCCATCAGTTCCCTGAGGGAGTCAAAGTCTGCTTTTCTGAAGTCCAGAGTCCGTATTCTACTACTCTCCTTTCTTCCTTGTGTCAGGATCCTGAACTCGACCATCTCATGGTCACTGCCTCCCAGGTTCCCATCCACTTTTGCTTCCCCTACTAATTCTTCCCGGTTTGTGAGCAGCAGGTCAAGAGGAGCTCTGCCCCTAGTTGGTTCCTCCAGCACTTGCACCAGGAAATTGTCCCCAACACTTTCCAAAAACTTCCTGGATTGTCTGTGCACCGCTCTATTGCTCTCCCAGCAGATATCAGGGTGATTGAAGTCTCCCATGAGAATCAGGGCCTGCGATCTAGTAACTTCCGTTAGTTGCCGGAAGAAAGTCTCGTCCACCTCATCCCCCTGGTCCGGTGGTCTACAGCAGACTCCCACCATGACATCACCCTTGTTGCTCACAGTTCTAAACTTAATCCAGAGACTCTCAGGTTTTTCTGCAGTTTCATACCAGATCTCTGAGCAGTCATACTGCTCTCTTACATCCAATGCAACTCCTCCACCTTTTCTGCCCTGCCTGTCTTTCCGGAACAGTTGATATCCATCCATGACAGTACTTCAGTCATGTGAGTTATCCCACCAAGTCTCTGTTATTCCAATCACATTGTAATTCCTTGACTGTGCCAGGAATTCCAGTTCTCCCTGCTTGTTTCCCAGTCTTCTTGCATTTGTGTATAGGCACTTGAGATAACTTGATGTTTGTCCTGCTTTCTTAGTGTGAGGCAGGATCCCTCCCCTCTCGCGCTCTCCTGCTCATGCTTCCTCCCAGTATCCCACGTCCCCACTTACCTCAGGGCTTTGGTCTCCTTCCCTCGGTGAACCTACTTTAAAGCCCACCTCACTAGGTTAGCCAGCCTACTTGTGAAGATGCTCTTCCCTCTCTTCATTAAGTGGAGCGCGTCTCTGCCTAGCATTCCTCCTTCTTGGAACACCATCCCATGGTCAAAGAATCCAAAGCCTTCTCTCCGACACCACCTGCGTAGCCATTTGTTGACTTCCACAATTCGACGGTCTCTACCCAGGCCTTTTCCTTCCACGGGGCGGATCGATGAGAACACCACTTGCGTGTCAAACTCCTTTATCCTTCTTCCCAGAGCCACGTAGTCTGAAGTGATCCGCTCAAGGTCATTCTTGGCAGTATCATTGATGCCCACATGGAGAAGCAGGAAGGGGTAGTGATCCGAGGGCTTGATGAGTCTCGGCAGTCTCTCCGTCACATGGTGAATCCTAGCTCCTGGCAAGCAGCTTTTTTCGGTTTTTCTGGTCAGGGCAGCTGATAGATGACTCAGTCCCCCTGAGGAGAGAGTCCCCGACCACCACCACCCGCCTCCTTCTCTTCGGAACGGTGGTCGTGGAACCCCCATCCCTAGGATAGTGCATCTCATGCCTTCCAATCGGCAGAGTCTCCTTCTGTTCCCTTCCCTCAGACGTATCATCTAGTCCACTCTCCGCATTAGTACCTGTGGAGAACACGTGAAAATGTTTGCTTACCTGTACCTGCGTTGCTCGTACATGGACGCTCCCCTTTCTTTTTCTGGAGGTCACATGCTGCCAAATTTCTTCACCGTCCTTCTGTCCCCGCTGCACAGCCTGCTCTGAATCTTCAGAACATTGTGTCCGTAGAAGCATATCCTGATGTCTGTCCAGGAAATCTTCAGTTTCTCTTATGCAACGCAGGGTCGATACTTGTTTCTCCAGACCTTGAACCTTCTCTTCCAATACGGAGACCAGCTTGCACTTTGTACAGACAAAGTCGCTTCTGTCCTGTGGAAGAAAGACAAACATGGCACATCCAGTGCAGGTCACAACAGCTGAATACTCCCCATCCATATTACCTTCCTTCTACGAGCTTCCTCAGAAGTTGTAGTGACTACTCAGAGAAGTGACTACTCAGAGAAGCCGTCAAAATGTAAGCCTCAGTGGGCTCTCCCCAGGCGAACTCCCTCTGTTAGCTGCTCCACTGTTCACCGCTCAGCTGGTTCACAGCTGACTGGCTTTTTATAACAGTCAGGCCCACTCAAGGCTCACCTGGAACAAAGCATTCCCAATTCACACTTTTCAAACAATCAATCAAGCACACGGTCAAACTGTCAAACTGTCCCCACAACAGACACTCAGATACTCACCAACACAGCCCCCCTAAAGCAGCACTTAGCGTACCTCCTCTCAGACAGATCCCAGGCAAACTCCCTCTGTTAGCCTCTCTGCTGTTCACCACTCAGCTGGTTGGCAGCTGACTGGCTTTTTATAACAGTCAGGCCATGTAAAGACTGCAGCTGCATAGCCTTGCTCTGGGGTAATATATTGAGTTTTGTGAACATGATTGGGTGGTGGGCCCTCTAGGGGCTGGTCCACCAAGATGACAATGATTCAGTAACTACTGTCAGCTTTAAGGGACTACTACTTTAGCTCAAATGCTGGAGGCCTCTGTTTTTGGAGTGGAAAGATTAAGGTTCTAGTATAGCTCCATAATACTTGTATCTGTCCTCTCCATGGATCACCACCTTGTAGTGGTGGAGAGGCTTGCGTGTCTCAATGACCCCGAGAGCGATGCTGCCTGGAGTTATGTACTCCCTTAAGGCTACCCAGGGCAGAACGGTCAAGGGTGAGGTTCCAGACAAAGTGTGATCCAAGAAGTCCCTAACAGCAGAGCAGACAGAGGATATCTGAACAATGGAGGTGAAACTGTTGTGTAATGTTAAGGTGAATGTGAAGGTGGATGAAGGCTGTAGCAAATAGAGGATCTCTAATCGTCATGGTGCCCATGCCATTGGTTTCAAGTCCTCTATCTGTCAAGGATAGTGTGGTGACTGTTGTGGAAATTATCGTGGTATCTCTCTCCTAGCCATTGTAGGCAAAGTTCTGGCATGGATCTTTGCAACTCGCCTTCTGCCCCTGTCAGAAGATATTTTACTGGAGTCAGAGTGGTTTCCGACCATGTCGTGGAACTGTGGATATGATCTTCACAACACAGCAGCTGCAGGAAAAGTGTCAGGAGCAAAACCAACCACTGTACATGGCTTTTATTGATTTAACTAAAGCCTTTCATTCAGTGAATCGCCATGCCCTCTGGACTGTACTTTCTAAAATTGGATGTCCTGATAAATACATCAATGTCCTAAAATTGCTTCATGATAACATGAAAGCGACTGTTCTGAGCAGCACTGGCTCCTGGAGTGAACCTTTCAAAGTACAAACGGGAGTAGAACAGGGCTGTATCATGCTCCAACCATGTTTGCGGTTTTTATCGCTGTCATTCTTTTACCTAGTTGCTGGAAAGTTTACAGCTGGCATTGAAATCATTTACAGAATGGACGGAAAGCTGTTCAGGCATAGCAGGCTGAAATCCAAGAGTAAGATCTCCACAACGTCTATTGTGGAACTTCAGTATGCTGATGACAACGCAATCTTTGCCCGCTCTGAGAAAGATCTTCAAACTATCTTGAATGTGTTTGCCGATGCTTATGCATGTCTTGGTCTCACTCTTAATATCAAGAAGACTAAAGTGCTCTTTCAGCCCTCTCAAATGAGGTATTACATGTCCCATCTATCAAAATCAACGGAGTGGCACTGGAGAGATATTGATCATTTCCTCTACCTTGGAAGTCATCTTTCATCCAAGGCAGATATTGATGCAGAAATTCAGCATCACCTGAGCTGTGCCAGTGTAGCTTTTTCTCTTTTACGGCACAGGGTTTTTGAAGATCATGACATTTGAACAGACACCAAGCTTCTTATTTATCAAGCCGTTATTCTCCCAACACTGTTGTATGGGTCCGAAACTTGGACAACCTATTGACACCACTTGAAAGTCCTTGAGAGGCACCATCAACACTGCTTCATAAGATTCTGAAAATAAAATGAGAAGACAGGCACACCAATATTAGTGTCCTGGAAGAGGCAAAGACCACCAGTATTGAGGCAATGATCATCCATCAGCAATTCCGCTGGACTGGTCACGTTGGACTGGTCACCGGATGCCAGACCATCACCTCCCAAAACAGGTCATGTTCTCTCAGGTGAAAGAAGGATACCGTAACAAGGGTGGACAACAGAAGCGTTATAAGGATTTACTGAAGGACAACCTAAAAATGTGTAATATTGACAATGACACTTGGGAGACACTTGCCCAGGATCACTTAAAATGGAGTGTAGTCCTACGTGATGGTCCCCTGCATTTTGAACTTGTTCACTGACAAGCTGAAGAGGACAAGAGGTGCAGAAGGAAGAAGAGACTGGCTTCCAATCAAGGTCAACAGCCTCTTGCTGAATCTGAAAACATCTGCCCTCATTGCAATAGAACTTGTGGTTCAAGGATTGGCCTTATCAGCCACCTGAGGACCCATAACTCCCTTGGAAGATGATCATACTCGGTGTCATAAATATAAAGGGAAGGGTAAACACCTTTAAAATCCCTCCTGGCCAGAGGAAAAACCCTTTCACCTGTAAAGGGTTAAGAAGCTAGGATAACCTCACTGGCACCTGACCAAAATGACCAATGAGGAGACAAGATACTTTCAAAAGCTGGGGGGAGGGAGAAGCAAAGCCTCTCTCTCTATCTGTGTGATGCTTTTGCTGGGGACAGAACAGGAATGGAGTCTTAGAACTTAGTAAATAATCTAGCTAGATATGCGTTACATTCTGTTTGTTTAAATGGCTGAGAAAATAAGCTGTGCTGAATGGAATGTATATTCCTGTTTTTGTGTCTTTTTGTAACTTAAGGTTTTGCCTAGAGGGATTCTCTATGTTTTGAATTTAATTACCCTGTAAGGTATTTACCATCCTGATTTTACAGAGGTGATTCTTTTTACTTTTTCTTCTATTAAAATTCTTCTTTTAAGAACCTGATTGCTTTTTTCATTGTTCTTGAGATCTAAGGATTTGGGTCTGTGATCACCTATGCAAATTGGTGAGGATTTTTATCAAGCCTTCCCCAGGAAAGGGGGTATAGGGTTTGGGAGGATTTTGGGGGGAAAGACGTTTCCAAGCGGGCTCTTTCCCGGTTATATATCTGTTAGACGCTTGGTGGTGGCAGCGATAAAGTACAAGGGCAAAAGGTAAAATAGTTTGTACCTTGGGGAAGTTTTAAGCTAAGCTGGTAAAAATAAGCTTAGGGGGTTTTCAAGCGGGTCCCCACATCTGTACCCTAGAGTTCAGAGTGGGGAAGGAACCTTGACATGGTGGCAGAGCGGTGGGATTAACTTGAAATCATTTTGAGATCAATTTGAGATTTTTTGAACTAGAACTTTAAAAGGAT
The DNA here is from genome assembly GCF_015237465.2 of Chelonia mydas. Lineage (NCBI taxonomy): Eukaryota > Metazoa > Chordata > Testudines > Cheloniidae > Chelonia > Chelonia mydas. The sequence goes on from NC_057854.1 coordinate 58,536,544, forward strand.
TTTTTTTTTCCTTTGGGCTGCTGGAAAGCAGGTTTTAAGCTGAAAGCAGTTAGAGTTGTTTTCTTTTTCTGCTTGGGGGCCAGAGCAGAGACAAAAGGGGATTGTCTTTTGTGAGCTGGAGTTTTCTCTACCTAAAGGCAGGGTAGTTAACCTCCTGCAGGGAAATTCACAAGTCTTCACAGACCTGAAGTTGTTTTTTTTACCTAAGAACAACTATTTACCTGGAGACAAAGGTGTTAGGTTGTTTTTTTTTTTTTTTTAAGGATTTTTCTGTAGGCTGACAATCACTATCAGAGAACATAGGTATCCGGACAGCACAGCAAAATTTTACAAGCCAAGTTTTTTTTTGTTTGTTTTATTTCTAACTCTCGGGTGTAAAGTTAGTTTAAAACAGAGAGATTAGGATGACAGACTGCACTGTTCAACAGAAGCTGGAATTAGCCAGATCTGAGGCTGAGGAAAGACAAAAGGAACATGAAAGATGGGTAGAACTCAGACAGATGGAGATGGATGCACAAGCGGCCAAAGAAAAAGAAATGGAGGCTGCCCACAGGAGAGAAATGGAGGCAAGGGAAAAAGAAATGGAAGCAAGGGACAAAGAACTGGAGGAGAAGGAAAAAGAGAGGAAGCATGCAGAGGAAGAAAAGGAAAAAGAGAGGAAGCATGCACTGGAGATGGAGAAGGCAAAGACTCAGCAGAATATACCAACACACCCTAGCAATCCTTCTCCAGGTACCACTTCCCATCCCAGAAAGTTCCCCACCTACAAGGCAGGCGATCATATTGAGGCCTTCTTAGAAAACTTCAAAAGGGCCTGCCTTGGGTACAGCATCTCTACAGACCAATACATGATAGAGCTGAGGCCGCAGCTCAGTGGACCCTTAGCTGAGGTGGCGGCTGAAATGCCCAAGGAACACATGAACCAGTATGAACTGTTTAAAACCAAGGCGAGAGTCAGAATGGGGATAACACCCGAGCATTCCTGTCAGCGGTTCAGAGCCCTAAGGTGGAAACCAGACATGTCATTTACCAGACATGCCTACCACATTGTGAAACATTGTGATGCCTGGATGTCGGGAGCAAGTGTTAAATCCCCAGAAGATTTGCTCTTCCTAATGCAAATGGAGCAGTTCTTAGGGGTGTTCCTGAGGAAATAGAAAGATACATCCTAGATGGGAAGCCCAAAACTGTAATTGAGGCAGGGAAGATTGGAGCGAAATGGGTGGAGGTGGCAGAAAAGAAAAAAACTGGTCGCAGTTGGAGCGGATACCAGAAGGGACAACCTCAGACCACACCCTACTATCGGGGGCAGCCCAAGGCCCCACCTACCCGCAAGGAACCCTCTAGACACGTTATTGTCCCGCCACACCGTTCTCCAGCAACCCACCTCGCCCCAGTGACCCGTCAGCTGGACGATGTTTTAAATGTAATGAGCCGGGGCATGTAAAGGCCAACTGCCCCAAGAACCCCAACAGATTACAGTTCGTTGCACTGGAATCACACCAGAGGTCCTCAGGCCCAGATACCTCCCAGATACCCTCCGAGTGGAGGGAAACTGTGAGTGTGGGCGGGAAGAAGCTCACCGTGTGGAGGGACACCGGAGCACAAGTGTCGGCTATCCATGCTTCCTTAGTGGACCCCAATTTAATCAACCCAGAGATCCAAGTGACGATTCAACCCTTCAAGTCCAACTCTTTCAACTTGCCTACAGCCAAGTTGCCTGTCCAGTACAAGGGCTGGTCAGGAAAGTGGACTTTTGCAGTCTATGATGATTATCCCATCCCCATGCTGTTGGGGGAAGACTTGGCCAATCGTGTGAAGCTAGCCAAGAGGGTGGGAATGGACACCCACAGCCAGGCTAAACAAGCCGTCACTCCTAGCTCTGTTCCAGAAACTTCTATCAGGACCTGGTCAGAGGTGATGGACCCGGACCCCAGGCCAATGTCTGCAACAGCAGTAGTGGATCCAGTCCCAGAGACCCAGACAGAGGCAGTCCCAGAACTGGAACCGGTGGAACAACTAGCACCAGACCCATTACCAGCACTGAATCCAGTACTTGCAACCCCAACACCAGAGGTCCCCACCGAAACTGAACCAGCAGCAGCCGATAATGCTACACAAGAGGCTCAGCTGGAGCCTGAACCCCAACATAGTGCACCAGCGGAGAGCGGTTCACAGTCAATGGAAATAGCCCCATCCCCTACATCGCTTCCAGAGGTACCAAGCATAGGTCCACAATCCAATGAGGAACTGATGTCTCCAGCATCAAGGGAACAGTTCCAGACCAAACAGGAAGCAGATGAAAGCCTCCAGAAAACTTGGACGGCGGCACGGAGCAACCCACTGCCTCTCATGTCTTCTAATCGATCCAGGTTTGTTGTAGAAAGAGGACTTTTATACAAGGAAACTCTTTCTGGTGGACACCAGGAAGACTGGCATCCTCAGAGACAGTTGGTAGTTCCAACTAAGTACCAGGCCAAGCTCTTGAGCTTAGCCCATGATCATCCTAGTGGCCATGTTGGGGTGAACAGGACCAAAGACCATTTGGGGAGGTCATTCCACTGGCAGGAAATGGGCAAGGATGTTTCTACCTATGTCCGGTCTTGTGAGGTATGCCAAAAAGTGGGAAAACCCCAAGACCAGGTCAAAGCCCCTCTCCAGCCACTCCCCATCATTGAAGTTCCATTTCAGTGAGTAGCTGTGGATATTCTGGGTCGTTTTCCGAAAAAGAAACCCAGAGGGAAGCAGTACCTACTGACTTTCATGGATTTTGCCACCCGATGGCCGGAAGCAGTAGCTCTAAGCAAAACCAGGGCGAAAAAGTGTGTGCCAGACACTAGCAGACATTTTTGCCAGGGTAGGTTGGCCCTCCGACATCCTCACAGATGCGGGAACTAATTTCCTGGCAGGAACTATGGAAAGCCTTTGGGAAGCTCATGGGGTAAATCACTTGGTTGCCACTCCTTACCACCATCAAACAAATGGCATGGTGGAGAAGTTTAATGGAACTTTGGGAGCCATGATATGAAACGGTTTTTCCTCTGGCCAGGAGGGATTTTAAAGGTATTTACCCTTCCCTTTATATTTATGACACTCGGTAACGAGTGATTGCCCATCACATCATCTGTTATCCCAAATCCTTGGCCCCTGTAAGCCTGCTTTACACTGTTGCAGTGGCATAAAGCAGTCTTACATCAGGCTTAATCCTGGAGGGTGCCCAGATGGAGGAATCATTCGGTGGTGCACAGCCAGCCCTATATTCCAAAGCGAAGAGTTTGTGCCCGGAGCACAGGCTGTTCTCGCAATCCCCAGCCACTAGAATGGATTCCTTGGGGTTATTAGAGCAGCAAAGGCTTCTCCAGTTTGCAGTGGGTGCCAAATTGGCTGTTCCACAAAGGAAGCATAAAGGTACCTTTGACCTGCCCCCACCTGTCAGGGGAAAACTGGATCCTGTGAGTAGACCTGGCCCAGCACGCTTGTGCCAGAGCAGGTGGTCCCAGCTGAGCCAATTAAAGGGGGCAGAGCTATATCTGGGTCCATAAAGACCTGTCAGAGGATCAGAAGAGGTGTGAATTTGCATTCCTTTGCCTAGGGAAGAAAAGCCACAGAGCAGTAGATTTAATGCCTGTGGCGGGTCCCTGGAGTAAGGAGCCAGGTGCTCCAAAAAAGGGAGCAGAGCTGGCTAGAAGTAGGGAACTGAAAGGAGCAGGATCACCAGAGACTCCTGGCAGGGGTCGCCATGAATCCCAAAGACAAAGGGTGAGCTAAAAAACTTTCTATTTGTTTTACTTGTTTGTGTTTGGACAATAAACTTTCTTAAAAGAGACTTGTCAGGATAGCGTGTACTTGGAAGCTGCCCTGTGACACCACAACAGGCCTGCATTTGGCTAGATCTAGGTTTCCAGTGGTTTCTTGTATTTACCAAATCTTCTTGCCCCCTGTATGAGTCATTAACTGTTTCCCCCTCACCTACAATAGGAGCTTTTGTAGAAGTTAGGATTGTGTAACAATCGTTTTTCAGACAAAACTCCTATTGACTTCAATGCATTTTTACTTCAGCGGAAGTCTCTATCTGAATTAGATTGAGCAAAGGCTGTAGGATTCTGTCCAACCGTTTCACAGAGTGCCTTTCCTTGAGAGTGGGGAGGCAGTTAGGCCAGTATTTCATATGAATTTATTGCTTGAACTTGGATATGCTAACTTTAACAATGTACATGTTCTTTCAGAATAGGAAGAAAGGAAATTTTTCCTGGATTAGCCAGTCATGCTGCATGAGGATTTGATTAATAACCTCATATTTTACTGTTACTTTATCTCTTCTGCATACAAACCAGAGGATTGTTAGTAATGCAAACACAGATATTTTCTGTGTCATTATTCTTCTGAACCTAGATGGCGTATCTTTTTTTTTCTTCTTCAAAATAAATACTGCAGATTCAGAGAAATAGTCCACATTTTCTAGCTGATATGTATGAGAGGAACTTGGAATGAGCGAAGAACAATAGAAAAGTTGACATCCCATAGTTTGCTTGACTGAATCAAGTTATATCCAATCTATACTACAGCAATTAATAGACTAATTGCACTTGCTAGTTTTCATTGTCAGGTATTACTAATTAGAATAGAATAACAGCTCTACACAACTGCAGATAGGTAGACAATTTTAAACACACAATTAGATTTTTTTTCCATATAGCCTAATATTTTTGTCTCCTGCAGTGACCAATATCAACGATTTAGGGGAAAACATGAAGCCCTTATGATGTCCCTAACTGTGCAGTATTGAATATGGAAGCAGATGTCTCCCTGAATCCACATGAAGCCAGAGTGAGCCATGTAATCCCACTGGGGAGGATTAAATTGACTCAATGGGACAATTTGAATAAGTAACTAATGTCCCATCAGTCTAAGTAACAGATTCACAATCTGGCCCAGGTGATCATGTTATTCCTTAACAGCCCTTAAAATTCTTATTCTAGTTAGAATAATGGCAAGCAGTCCTTTTTTAGGAATACAAAAGTTTTTTTATGAGATGGTGATAATTGGGCCTTCGGATTTACTTATAATGATATGTTGATGGGAGAGGGTGGTGCTAAAGGGAGCCAGTGAGAACTACTCTTAACAAAATGCCCTATTGATAGGGCTGTGTTAAGGTTTGGTAAACACTATAAGAGTAGAACCAGAAACTAATGAATCAAAATGGATGTGTTGGAATTTAGGCCTAACTGGTGGACAAAATAATGAGGGAATGGACTATTCTGCCCTTCACTCCTTTTTGGGGCGTCTGACGCTGGCTGACTGAAAGATGAGAGGAAAGGAATGAGCAAGCTTCACCATCATGGTTTCCATCCCTATCACCTCCTGGGACCCCAGATCTTCTCCATCCTCATCTTGGGAAATATCCAGACCAGGCTACAGAGAGGGAATCCAATGACAGCACCACCTCTACCGACTCCAGCTAAATCCCAAATATCACCTGTGATGTTGGTCTGTCACCTCGTCTCTCCCCCTCCCATCATGTCCTCTTCCTTCCCCATGTTATTTCATCTCTTTTCTGTCCCTTTCCTTTTTCCTTCTGTTTAATTGACATCTGTCTTAGCCAGCCAAGACTGAATATTTTGCAACACTATTGTCAGTCTGTGACCAGAGAGGCAGATAAGTGCAATGCCCTGAACAGCCCAACACTGGTACAAGTTTGTCAGTTTTTGGTGTGGCTGATAAGACTGTCTGCCATGCTTGTGGTTTCCGCCACTCTACCCCCACATGTGTGTTTTGTTTTTTATTTTCTAGAAAACAGGGTTGGACTCTAACAGTAGCAGTTCCGGTCCATCTAAACTAACTTTCTCCAAAAAGAACAGTTCCTTCTTTAATAACTTCTAAGGTTGTCAGATGGGTAGTGGGAGGAGGGGCAGGGTCCTTCTAAAAACTTTCTACAGCCAAAGGGAACAATGGATGTTAAAGCTGTGTTTAATAATTTACATTTAAAATGTGTTAACTCTCTTTTCCCTTTTTCTGTATCTTTAAAAAGATTTTTTTAGTGGTATGTTAGTCATGATACTAAGCTGGCTGAGGTCTCTGTATACCAGACCTCTTCTAAAACTGTTTAATGTTGCACAGTAACAAAGTTAACAACTTTGACTCTTTTTGTCAAAAGTCCATATAATCTATCTAAATTAACACAACAATCCTTTATTGACACTTGCTAATTATATTACTCTTCTATTCAATGCAAGATTAATTGTCTCGTCCCTCTATAGACACAACCTTCTAATTTCAATATCTCCCACTCTTCTTCTGCTATGGGAAAGGGTAAATAAGAGTGGTTGGTTTATGCAATAGTCAGCTAGAATTGTCTTCCCTAGGAACAGTCTGTTGCTCTTAATCAATAATGGATGAGAGCGTGTTCTGGTATATAAATAAAATCACCGGAACAGTAGAGACATGAAACCACTCTAAATGAAGGAACATCCTTTTGAAATATATTTTAGGCTTTTTGACTAATGCCAGCTAACTAAAACAAATATAAGTACAGGAACATGATACGTAGAGGATGCCAAGAAAGAATTGTGCTGCCCAAATTAATATGTGCCAGTCCAACAAGAGAAAACATCATCTTGAACTTTGTTTATGTCCCGAAGTGCCCCAACTGAACAGTAGCTTACAGCAACTGACTGCTGGTTCCAGGATTCTATTTACTAATCAGGCATTCAATATTAGTACTTCTCCTAAAGCTAAACAGATGTAAAATTTATTTTTACTGTTTCACTTACATATAATAAAGACTGAGGAACTGTATACAAATTGGAAAGCATATTTGGGGGAACAAGGAGGGTGGGAAAGAGGTATAGTTCTGCAGTATTACATGGGGCCTACTCAATCCTCTTGGTAATTTGAGATATGGTTGCTATGAGAAATGGATTACTGCAGTGGAGTCTCAAGATCTATCCGTACCAGGAGGTCAGGAGAATACCCAGGATCATTCTTATCTGTATTACAGTCATGCCAATAGGTCTCAGTCCCATTCTGCTAAGCACTGTACTGGAATAAATAGTAGCCTATCAACAAAAGGGTCTCTTCTCACTTTGGTGCATGGGATGATAGTTGTATAAAACCTTCTATTTCCAGACAAGAATATATACTTCATAGTTTAAAAGGGGCAGTTTGTTACCCATTGTGGGCGGCGTATGCTCCTCTTATGTTATTTTTTCCCCTTTGACATGTTTATAGGCATTTTCAATAATAACAAATTTAAACAACTTCTGAGATAAAATAGTGATTCCTACTGTGGGAGTGAAAGTGAGCTGTGGTCTTGAGGCCTGGTTCAAAGCCCTCCAAACCCCTGAAGACTCGCATAGGAGTTGAGCGGGGAAGAAATGAGAGGCTGTTTCATGAACAGACCCTTGCATATCTTAAACAGCATCAAACGGTCCCTTTCCTCTCTATATCCAACAATCTAGCCCCTTTATTAGATGGTAAGGGGAAGGAATAAGAGAGGCAGTCTCTTCCTGAGGTTGAGGTGAATCCCTCTGAAAACTCCTTCTGTTGTCCAAAATTTGGAATCACTTTCCATCATGAGATGGGATGCTATGTTACATTTAACGTTGTTTCAGAACCTCTGGGGAGGAAGGATAGTCATGCGGCTAATACACTGCACTAGAACACAGGCTGTATGGCTTCAAATCTGACTGAGAGTCCACCTGTTTGTGCCTCTGTTCCTTGTCAGTGAAATGCGGATAATGCTACCTTCACACACCTGTCTGTCTTGTCTGTTTAGATTGTAAAGCCTTTAGGGCAGGGACTGTGTCTTACTTTGTTGGTACAGCCTCAAGCAAATTGAGACTCTGATCTAGACCCTCCAGGTGATGTTGTAATGCAGCTTAATTTTTTTTTAGATGTGTGAAACTAGTATTCAGATTTTAGGCCAATGAAAAATAAAATGATTTTAGGGATGCTCTTCCAGGAAGGACTGCTAAGCAAGATGGGGGCCACCTGTTCAGGGAGGGGAAGAGCATATTTGGATACAGACTGGATAATCTAGTGAGGAGGGCTTGAAACTAGGTTTGAAGAGGGCAGGTGACCAAAGCCCACAGGTAAGTCAAAAACATGGAGACTTGGGAGAAGGGTCAGAATTTGGGGGGAGCATGGGCTGTTATAGCAGGGATAAAGGAGAGACAAGATAGAACTGGGGGGGGGGGAAATCAAATCAGTATCTTAGAAGTCTGTATACTAATGCGAGAAGTATGGGGAATAAGCAGAAAGAACTTGAAATGCTAGTAAATAAACAGAACTATGACATAGTTGGCATCACAGAGACTTGGTGGGATAATACGCATGACTGGAATATTGGTATAGTAGGGTAAAGCTTGCTCAGAAAGGACAGGCAGGGAAAAAAGGGAGGCGGTGTTGCCTTGTACATTAAAAATATATACACTTGGACTGAGGTTCAGATGGAAATAGGAGACAGACTTGTTGAAAGTCTCTGGGTAAGGATAAAAGGGATAAAAAACACGAGTGATGTCATGGTAGGGAGGAAGGAAGAAGAGGTGGATGAGGCTTTTTTTTAAATAACTAACAAAATCATCCAAAATCATCATCCTGGACTTGGTGGTGATGGGGGACTTCAACTACTCAGACATTTGCTGTGTTATTTTCCCAACAGGACACAGATTATCCAACAAGTTCTTGGAATGTATTGGAGACAATTTTTTATTTCAGAAGTGGAGGAACTGGTTGAGAATTTGAAAGTGGAAGGCAGTTTGGATTAAAGTGATCATGAAATGATAGAGTTCATTATTCTAAGGAATGGTAGGAGGGAAAATAGCAAAATAAAGACAGTGTATTTGTGCTTAATGACTTCTTTGTTTTGGTTTTCACTAAGAAGGTTGGTGGTGATTGGACTTCTAAGATAGCAAATGTCAGTGATAATGAGGTAGGATCAGAGGCTAAAATAGGAAAAGAACAAGTTAAAAATTACTTAGACAAGTTAGATGTCTTCAAGTCACCAGACCTGTTTAAATGCATCCTGGAATACTCAAGGAGCTGACTGAGGAGATATGTGAGCCATTAGCAATTATCTTTGAAAAGTCATGGAAGATAGGAGAGATTCCAGAAGACTGGAAAAGGGCAAATATAGTGCCCATCTATAAAAAGGGAAATAAGGACAACCGGGGAATTTCAGAACAATCAGCTTAACTTCTGTACCCAGAAAGATAATGGAGCAAATAATTAAGCAACCAATTTACAATTATCTAGAAGATAAAAAAGTGATAAGTAACAGTCAGTATGGATTTGGCAAGAACAGATAGTGCCAAACCAACCCGATAGCTTTCTCTGACAGAGTAACAAACCCCGTGGATAGGGGGGAAGTGGTAGATGTGGTATATCTTGACTTTAGTAAAGCTTTTGATACTGTCTAACATGACCTTCTCATTGAGAAAACTGAGAAAATGCAACCTAGATGGAGGTAGTATAAGGTGGGTGCAAAACTGGTTGGAAAACCATTCCCAGAGAGTAGTTATCAGTGGTTTCAGTCACACTGGAAGGGCATAACGATTGGGATCCTGCAGGGATCAGTTCTGGTCTGGTTCTGTTCAATATCTCCATCAATGATATAGAAAATGAAGTTTGCAGATGATACCAAGCTGGGAGGGTTTGCAAGTGCTTTGCAGTATAGGATTAAAATTCAAAATTATCTGAACAAATTGGAGAAATTGTCAGAAGTAAATAGGATGAAATTCAATGAGGACAAATACAAAGTACTCCATTTAAGAAGGAACAATCAGTTGCATACACAGAAAATGGGAAATGACTGCCTAGGAAGGAGTACTGTGGAAAGAGATCTGGCGATCATAATGGACCATAAGCTAAATATGAGTCAACAGTGTAACACTGTTGCAAAAAAAGCAAACATCATTCTGGGATGATTAGCAGGAGTGTTGTAAGTAAGACATGAGAAGTAATTCTTCTGCTCTATTCTGTGCGGATTAGGCCACAACTGGAGCATTGTGTCCAGTTCTGTGCGCCACATTTTCAGGAAAGATGTGGAGAAATTGGAGAAAGTCCAGAGAAGAGCAACAAAAATGCATAAAGGTCTGGAAAACATGACCTATGAGGGAAGATTGAAAAAAATGGGTTTGTTTAGTCTGGAAAGGAGAAGACTGAGAGAGGACATAACAGTTTTCAAGTATGTAAAAGGTTGTTACAGGGAGGAGGGAGAAAAATTGTTCTCCTTAACCTCTGAGGATAGGACAAGAAGCAATGGGCGTAAATTGAAGCAAGGGAGGTTTAGGTTGGACATTAGGAAAACCTTCCTAACTGTCAGGGTGGTTAAGCACTGGAATAAATTGCCTAGGGAGGTTGTGGAATCTGCATCACTGGAGATTTTTAAGTGCAGGTTAGACAAACACCTGCCAGGAATGGTCTAGATCAGTGGTTCCCAAACTTGTTCCGCCGCTTGTGCAGGGAAAGCCCCTGGCGGGCTGGACGATTGGTTTACCTGCCGTGTCTGCAGGTTCGGCCGATTGCGGCTCCCAGTGGCCGCGGTTCGCTGCTGCAGGCCAATGGGAACTGCTGGAAGCAGCGGCCAGTACGTCCCTTGGCCCGCGTCACTTCCAGCAGCTCCCATTGGCCTGGAGCAGTGAACCGCAGCCACTGGGAGCCGCGATCGGCCGAACCTGCGGATGCGGCAGATAAACAAACCATCCAGGCCGCCAGGGGCTTTAGCTGCACAAGCGGCGGAACAAGTTTGGGAACCACTGGACTAGATAATACCTAGTTCTGCCAGGTCCCTTCTAGTCCTATGATTCTATGGAAGTAGAGATGGAGTTTAAGGTGCATATCAGAGTGACTTTATTAAAAAAAATGGTAAAGCTACTTGTTCAGACCTACCACAATGAAACTCTATTATTATTTAAAATTAGTCAAGTCTGGTGACGGTGTGTGTTGGCTTTTTGGTTTTTTGTGGGTTTTTTTTTGTTGTTGTTTTGAGTCTAGCTCTTCAGTACTTTCAGGTTTTTTTCTTCTCATTTAGTATGAAAAAGGCATATTTAATTAAACAAGAAATTTGGCAGGCACTTAAGTATTAATCTTGTCTGGTGCTTTCTGCTATTTATATACAAAATGGCTTCATACAACTAAAAAACTCTTAATAAATTACTTATACATATGGAAGTTTAATAGACCAAGCTTCCACCGTCTTCAAAGCAGTGGATGGATCTCTGATTATCTGGATTTTTCATAGCATTCCATTAGGATCCTGCTTGACTATTAAGTATTTTAATATTGTGAATTGGTATGAATGAGTGCTTATATCAATAGTTTTTTTCATAGCCCAATATAAACTAGGTTTGTTTTGCCAAAGGTAAAAATACTGAAATATTTGATCTCCATATCCGTCTCAAATACTTTATTCCCTTAGAAAAATTCAATGAAATATAATAGGGATAAAGCCAATAGGGTTCTACAGAAAATTAATAAGATTCTGAACAAGCAAATCTTTCTTGCCCAGCCCCAGCTGATAGTCTGTTTATGGGTCTTTTCCCATACCAGGCCTTTAGTCTTCTAGAGTTGCACTGCTTTCATTGGATGGGTAATCTGCATAGTGTTTGTTGAGCTCAAAATCCCATTGTAGCCAAAATTAACATCACCACAATTACAATGGGTGACTTACCCTTACATGTAAGAGACACAGACCTGCTTCTCTTTGCTTACTCCCTTCCCCTACTCTCTGATTACCTTCCTTCACCCTATGTAAAACTATAGCTGGGGTTGGTAAATGAGACCTGTTGAGAAAATGCTGCTGCAAGGGGGGGCTCTCTACACAGGCAAGGGAAAATGCTAGTGTAATGCACACTTCCACTCCAGCATCTTGGGAAGAGGAGTGAGAGTTGTTTCATGCTGCCTGAGAGTTCCGCAGTAATAACTCTAATCCCCTGTGGAATCAGGATGTCTCCCCATCCTACTTACCTGGAAACCTCCATTTATTACAGTCTCTCCACAAACGTGCATAGCAGTTCTGGACATATTGGGCCAGATTCTCTGGCATATTACTGAGTTCACTCAGGTACCACAAAAGAGCTGTAATTTGGTTGCAAATGCTCAGCAGGAAATTTCCTTGGTATTGACTAATTCCCAACTATTGCATCTTTGCTGCAGAATGTCTCTATGCCTCTGCCTCACCCTCTACATGGAGGGTAGGGGTTGGGCACGCTGCTGAAGCATTCCTCTATTGGTGTAGTGTCCTCATCGGCAGCAGCTTTAAATTGGGCCAACCCTGTCTCTGTGCAGAACCCTGTCCCTGTGCTAACCCTGTCCCTGAGACAGAATCCGCTCCTGAAAGTTGTGCCCTTTTGTCCCTACTCCAAGAGAGACTAGCTCATTATCTTTCTCTCAGCATCTAATTGAGGGACAGCTGTTGGAAGACGGTGATAGGTACAGGGGGAAAGTCCAAAACTGAATGTTGGACCTAGTAGCTAGGGGCCCAATCCACTTCATAGGGTTCCCATATTTACCTGAACTGGTTCTAGTGATGGATTTTCCCCAGTCAGTGCTGTATTATTTCTAACACTGGACAGTGAAGTAGAAAGACTTCACATATCTCATTGGAAGCCACCTTGTGTATGAAAAATGGTGACTCATGGCAAAAGCCACTTTTTTCCTTAGTTTGTCTCTGAAATACCCACACATTCATTGTACTTGTCTGGCTGTGGAAAGAGCAGCATCATGTACTTGATACTTGGTGGGAAATAAATCATTAATAACAAGAACACTGTGCCTTCAGCCAAACTGTTTTGAAACTTAAAGAATAAAGTCCCCAATTTCACTTTTTTAAAAAACTAGCTACTGCCAAAAAAAACTTCTAAAAGTTAGTTTTGGCCAAGAAGTCTCTCAACAATATTTTTAAGTAAGTTAAAGGGAAATGTTTTATGTCTGTAAAATATTCAGGTGTGCATGACTGCACAGTGATGATGATTTACCATAAGAATAGTGCATTATATATAATGATACATTTAGCAAATATACAAATCATAATTTCTATTACATAATGTTGAGGTGCAGATTACCAAGGACCAGTTCTTGTTTGAGTTCTGCCTATCTGTCTGTCCCCATCACTACAGTATCTGATTCTTTTTCACATGACTGAAATTAGTGCTGAGTTACTCACTAAAGTTCTAAGGCTGTTCTGGGGAGGTATGGCAGAGGAGGGACACCTAAACTCTGACACCACCCTCTCCCCCCAACCATGAAACCCATGGTGTCTTAGCAGGGTTGGATGAAGATAGCCGTCCCATGAGCAGGGCTTTTCTGGCCTTTCAGACCTATAGAAGTGCAAGGTATCATTACTATGTATTCGCACTGGAGCACATTTCAAACATGAGACTTATGGTATGTTTGGAAAGTTGTTGGTCTTTCCTGTTGTGGGACTAAGAGGAACACCATGGCACTCAGGGATATCTTTCATATGGGGAAGATAGAACTTTTCAAGTGGGAAGTCAGACTTTTTTACATTTTTGTGAAATAATAAAAAAACAGGAAACTCTCTTTTGCAAAACACTAAACAGTTTCTCTTATTTGATACTTTGTGTTACAGTGAAGTCTTATTTCTCCAGCCTACTGATACAGGCTACTAGTCTTGAACAAATATCACTTCAGGCACAAAGGTATTGTACTGAAAAGCAAGAAATCACAAAAGAGAAATTAGTAGTCATGTTTATAGGTTCTGCTCAGAGTGTCTGCAAGTGCTGGAGCTTTAACGAGTTAGAAATGCATGGCTTGCTTTCTTTCCTCCAGATATGTCCTGTACAATTGCCTCTGTCTGGGCATGGGGGGTGAGGAGGGAGGGGGAATAGAGCAGGAGAAAGAAGGAAAGGCAGACAAAGTGCAGGTGAATTATAAAACATATGTGAGAAATAAAGAATTCCGAGTTTGATGTTTAATTTTTTACCTGCTCACCTATTTATAGACAATAAAACTTGCAATAGAAACACCACATCCAAATAGAATCATAGCATATCAGGGTTGGAAGGGACCTCAGGAGATCATCTAGTCCAACCCCCTGCTCAAAGAAGGACCAATTCCCAATTTCTGCCCCAGATCCCTAAATGACCCCCTCAAGGATTGAACTTAAAACCCTGGATTTAGCAGGCCAATGCTCAAACCACTGAGCTAAATAAATAAATAGCAAATTCATATCTTTTATGCAGTGACATTTTATTGTGTCAGTAAACTGGAATAGCAGGAATCTGCTTGTGCTAGAGGGACAGGGGAACATTCCAGCTCTTCTAGTGGGGAAGCTTGAAAGGGAATACTAATGAAGATTTTCATCTTTCATAGCTAGACAAATAAAGGTATCATGCTGGGATCCAGTCATCACTAGTTCATTCCAATACAGGGCAGATTACTCACAAAGAACCAAACAAAGACCAGTTTGTATTGTCCTCATACCCCACAAGTAGTACCACTGATATCGGTGAGACTGCCTGTGGCATAAGGGATTGGTCAACATCAGTATGTGTGTCAAGATCAAGCCTAAGTCAGATAGATACTGCAGTCCTTTTCCATGCAAAGAGCCTGGTCTTGAGTTGTTCCATGGGGGACAATGGGACTGTTCATGTGAGTAAGTGCTGTAGAACCAGGTTATTGACAAATATGCTAAGTATGTGGACCAAATGAAATGGAAGACAAAAACTTTGGTTAAATTTTTACTCTCAAGTATAAAATAAGACATTTAACATTGTTTCCTTTCAGAAAATATCGGTTTAATTTTTGATGTATTGTATATTTATAACATAGGTATTCGATATTTCAGTATTTTAAGCAAATAAAATATACAGTATTTTAAAACTGTTAGTGGATTAATCTATTGAATAACATTTCATTTGTCATTCAGGGGAAAAAACTATGCAAGGAAAGTGGTAAGGTCAAAATAATAAAAGTTTTACTTAGATCATCTGACACTTTTCACTAACGCAGGCTTTTGGCATAATTCTTCTTTTCTCATGAGCAGACAAGGATTTTCAGCCTTCTAATGCATTTCTAGTGTTACATTTTGTGTTTCCTAGAATATATCTTCTACTCAGTGTTTTGAAATTTTGTCACTTACTTCTCTTCAGATTTTAATAGAAGGACCATTTTAAACCTTGTAATAATTAAACATTTATTGTCATCTACTTGGCATTTCTAGAATGGAAATGTTCCAAAATTTTAGATAGTTTGAAGTATTTATTATTTGTATGACCATGGTCAGGTTGGTGATTTGTGCATATGGTAGAAGATGTTGAGTAGCTATTGACTTCTTTTATTACTGAAAACTCAGTGTGACTTTCATAACTAGAAAAAGCTGCTAAACACAAACTCTTTCAAGCATTTTCAAACTAAATTTAGTGATCTATACAATGAAAGATTGATTAAAGAAGTCTCATTCAGAACTGAAAACTTTACAGAATATTCCAATAAGTATAAAACTGGAACTAAGTGAATGGTGGATTTATTTTTCTGTGAATATGCCTTGAAAATCAAACTCAAAATTTGATTCAACAGTGTTTGCAACCCTTCTGCATTGGCTTTCCACATATATAAGAGCATTTATGCTTTATTTGTATGAATACTTCGGAAGGTCAAACTTTAAGCTTCAATGCTTGCCAAAAGCAGATTTCAAATTTACATTTTGTTGTTCTAGTTATATACATCAGGGGAGAGAAACTATTCCTTCTGCCCACTATGGGGTTTCTTTTACTATCCTATGAAGATCAGGTAATTTGGTATCGGCCACTGTCAATGACAAGACACTGGACTAGATGGACCATGAGTCTGATCCAGTATGGGAAAACTTTTGTTGTGATTTGCCTACACTGTGTGAATTTCATAGATGCCCTAAGATGCCAAGCTAGCACCGTGATCTGGGGCAGCATAAAGATGCATAGAAAAAAGTCATGTGCATGTAACACTTTTCCCTGGAGGACTCCCCCCACTTGCTTCTGAGCAAAGGCACAGCCTTCAGATATTAGGAAACGTGCATAAGTGTCTATGTGGAGCGAGTAGAATGCCCTGTATATAGCTAATTTAAGCATGTGAGTAGTTCCACTGAAGTCAATGAGACTATGCTCATGCTCAAGTACATAGGTGCCAACTCCATAGATGCTCCAGGGCTGGAGCACCTCCGGGGAAAAAAAATAGTGCACCTATCAGCAACCGCTTAACAGCGGTGGTGCCACTTCCGATCAGCTAATCAGGGGCTTAGGGAGGAGCATAGGGGAGGGCAGAGAGCAGTGAGCAGGCGGGGGCCTCAGGGAGGGGGTGGAGTGGGGGCAGGAAGAGGTGGAGCGAGTGTGGGGCCTTGGGGGAGGGAGTGGAGCTGGGGGTGGGAAGAGGCAGAGGGGGGTGGAGTAGCCCTGGGGAAAAATAAAAGTCAGTGCCTATGCTTAAGTATTGCTGAATCAGGGACTTATTGAATAACACTGAGGGGTTTTTGGCGGGGCGGGGAGGGGGGGAGAGGAGGTTACAATTATTTGTCTTTTTTTTAGTTCAGTGACCAAACCAAAAAATCTTGAAAATTTGGGTTGACTCGAAACAAAAAAAATTATTCAATTTTTTTGGTTTAATGAAAAAGTAAAAAACAACACCAACACCAACACTTTTTGGATCAAATCTAGCATTTTGTTCGAAAGCATTTTTGGTTTTTTAAAAGCCTTCTTTTTTAAAAAATAAAATAGAACTAAAATTCTAAACAGTCATTTCAAATTAAAAAATGAAGTGCTTCAAAAAAATCCTGAAACAAAACTTTAGCCTTTTTTGTTATTGAAACAGTTCAGAGTATTCATCCTGAATTTGTGACACGTTTCAGTTGATCCAATTCAGCAAAAAGTGTTACCTGAAATTTTTGGCCCAGCTCTATTAATGAGTAAGTATGGTTACTTTGTTCCATAATTATTTGTAGGTGTTGAATCATTCCTTGTTCACCTGTATTTGGATTCCTTGATGTGGTCAACATTTGTGAAAATGTCTGCAAATCCCTAAAATTCTTACAATAGTAATGGACATGAATTAGTGATTATTCACCATGCATTGTTGTTAATTCTCCTGTTTTAAAAAGTCTGCTAGTCTAATCAGTGGACAGAAATAACACGATGTGACTTGTTACCAGTCAAATGTTATGAGTATCTCATGAACAAACCATAGACATAAACTTGATCACAAGCTATTTAGCAATTTCTTAAAAATAAGGAATAGAGTCATAGAAATCAAAACCAGTTTGCAAATGATTTATGAATAGAAAAAAAGGGCTAAATTCAGTGGATAACATATTAACTGAATAATTAGGTCAATTACCCATCAATATAATGTTGACTACAGCGGGAATTGTCTAGAAAGACACACTTTTGGACTAATTAGCAATTAACATTGATTAGACTGTTACACTGACTTTAGAAGAGACTGGTAAGACTCTCTTTACTTAGTGATCTATAGTTTGAATATGGATAATAACAAAATTGTCTTTCTAGAGTAGCATTAGATAAGATTGTCGTGTAAAGATACATTTTGATGATTTCTATCAGCAACACCAGATACACTGTGGTTGCTCTGTGTTAAATTTGCATATTCAATTCCATTATTACCACTCGGCAGTGGAAGCTCCCTGTGAATGTGGGTGCATAGGGGGAGTAAATGGAGGTACTAAGACTCATCATTGTCATCCCGGGATTCTTACTTGCTCCCAGCCCATTCCAATCTCTCCAGGTCCTGCTTCCTGTTCCCAGGACCCACAGTGGCCACTCCATCCCCTTGGAGTATCACTCTCACTACGTCCCCGCCGCCCCCATCACTCCTCCATGCACAAGTTTACACAGAGGTAGAGCCCCCCATGATATTTCCATTGCATGTGCACTAACCCCCATGCTCCTCAGTTCTGCCACCCCTGACTATCACCAAATATCTCTGCTTAATTTTTGTCTGTAATTTAATTTTTACTTCAATGTTTTTTACCTTTGCTATTTATATGGCATGGTATCATCTTGTGGACGCTGCATGTATCCACCAGGAAGTAGGCTCGCGCGAGATGTGGAAAATGAGCTCAGGAATTCTGAGAGTAAGGCACTAAATCTGGTTCCTTTGATTATGTTGGCTAAAACTTGAGATTTCCTGCTTCGTTAAGGATGGATAGGATTATAATTCAAAATGATCTGGACAAACTGGAGAAATGGTCTGAAATAAATAGGATGAAATTCAATAAGGACAAATGCAAAGTACTCCACTTAGGAAGGAACAATCAGTTGCACACATACAAAATGGGAAATGACTGCTAGGAAGGAGTACTGAGGAAAGGGATCTGGGGGTCCTAGTGGATCACAAGCTAAATATGAGCCAACAGTGTAACACTGTTGCAAAAAAGTGAACATCATTCTGGGATGTATGAGCAGGAGTGTTGTAAGCAAGACACGAGAAGTAATTCTTCCGCTCTACCTAGGCCTCACAAACTGGAGAAAGTCCAGAGGAGAGCAACAAAATTGTCTGGGGAGGTTGTGGAATCTCCATCACTGGAGATTTTTAAAAGCAGGTTAGACAAACAGCTGTCAGGAATGGTCTAGATAATACTTAGTCCTGCCATGAGTGCAGGGGACTGGAGTAGATAACATCTCGAAGTGCCTTCCAGTCTATGATTCTATGATTCCTTAAGAATAAAACAGTTTATAACATCCATAAAGACAGTTTTGCAACTTGTGCAATTTTTTTAAGTCTCACAATATCTGGTATTATTATTAAAGCCTGAATTTATGATGTCAGGTGATAGCTGAGATCATCTTCTTTCTTACCTTCTTCTTTTCTTCCCTTCCTTTCCTATGGATGGAGACAAAAGCCTGGAATTGTGAAATGAGTATAATTTAAAGGGTCAGAAACTAGATGGCAAACAAAGAATCCAAAGTTTATTGGTTTAAAAATAATCTCATGATTTTGGGGAATCCAACTCTTTACTTTTGAATACTTGCAGTTCACAATTCTGTAAAGATCCCATAATTTTGACTCTTTAATAGACCAACAGATATTCAACAAACTTATCTGTAGCTCATGGATGCTATTTAGATGCAGGCCCGAGTCAGGAGAGTGCCACATTTCCGTTGGGGGAGCTCTGGGAAGTGTTTTGCCCAAAAGGTCTCTATCCCACTCAGTGTGTGCAGCATACATCCCACCGTGCAATCAGCTCTGCTTGCCTTTGTGTAGAAGGAGTAGGTTGTGGGCCTTCCTTGTCCCTGCCCCATTTGAGGTGTCTTGTGCTGAAGGGAGCTTTAATAAAAACACCAGATATTGTGAGACTTAATAAAATTGCACAAGTTGCAAAACTGTCTTTATCCTGTTCATCCTTAACGAAGCAGGAAATCTCAGATTTTAACTAACATAATCAAAGGAACCAGATTTAGAGCCTTACTCTCAGAATCCCTGAGCTCATTTTCAAGCTCAATATAGAAATTTTAAAATCAGCAGTACTAGATAACTTGTATCCAAGAGTTTTACAAGAGCTGGCAAAGGAACTTGCTGGATTGTTAATATTGATTTTCAATAAGTCTTAGAACTTCCCCAGTGCTCCAGAAGGCTAAAAGAGAACTAATGTTATGCAAATTTTTATAATGGGATGACTCAACAAATTACAGGCCTGTTAGCCTGACATCACTCCCAAGCAAGATAATGGAGTGGCTGATATAGGGCTTGATTAATAAAGAATTGAAGGAAGATAATAAAATTAATGCAAATCAACATGTTTTTATGGAAAATAGATCCTGTCAAATTAACATCTTTTCTTGATAAGATTACACGTTTGGTTGATGAAGGTAGAAGTGTTGACATGATACATTTCTGTAAGTCATTTGACTTGATACCACACGATATTTTGATTAAAAAACTAGAACAATTTAAAGTTAATATGACACAAATTAAATGGATTATAAAACTGGCTAACTGATACCTCTCAAAATGTAATCATAAATTGGGGATTGTTATAGAAAGGCTGTGTTTCCAGTGGGGTCCTGCAGGGATCGGTCCTGTGCCAATGGCTTTCAATTTTTTTTTCTCCCCCATTTGCAGACTTCTAGAAAATATCAAATGGTAGTTTGGAAATCTTAGACTTAGTTTGCGGACCCCCAGGGTCTGTGAACCAAAGGTTGAAAAGCACTGCCCGATGCCATTTTTATAAATGACCTTGAATAAAACAAAGTCATGACTGATAGTTTACAGATGACACAAAAATTGGGGGAGTGGTAAATAACAGGGAAAAAACAGGTCATTGATTCAGAATGATCTGGATCACTTGGTAAACTGGGCACAAACAAACAATAGGCATTTGAATATGTCTCATTATAATTGTATACATTTATGAACAAATAATATAGGCTATACTTACAGGATGTATCCTGGGAAGCAATAATTCTGAAAAAAAGATTTGAGGGTCTTGGTGGATAATCTCCTGAATAGAAACTTCCAGTGTGGTTCTGTGGCCAAAAGAGCTAATGTGATTCTGGGATGCATAAACATGGTTCTCTCAAGTAGGACTAGAGAGATTATTTTACCTGTGTATTTGGCACTGGTGTGACTGCTGCTGGAATACTGTGTCCAGTTCTGGTGCCCAGAATTCAAAAAGAACATTGATAAGTTGGAGAGGGTTCAGAGAAGAGCCATGAGAATGATTAAAGGATTATGTCCAATATGGTTAAATATGCCTTATAGTGATTGCATTCTTTGAGTCTATCTATTTAGCTTAACAAAGAGAAAGTTAAGGAGAAGTTATAGACTTGACTACGGTCTATAAATATCTACGTGGGGAACAAATATTCAATAATAGGCCCTTCAATCTTGCAGAGAAAAGTCTGACACAGTCTAATGATGGAAAGTTGAAGCTATCCAAATTCAGACTGGAAAAGGGGGGAGGGATAGCTCAGTGGTTTGAGCTTTGGCTTGCTAAACCCAGGGTTGTGAGTTCAATCCTTGAGGGGGCCATTTAGGGATATGGGGCAAAAATTGGGGATTGGTCCTGCTTTGAGCAGGGGGTTTGACTAGATGACCTCCTGAGGTCCCTTCCAACCCTGATATTCTATGACAGCAAGGGTAATTAACCACTGGAAGCACTTAACAAGAGTTGTGTTTGATTCTCCATCACAGACAATTTTAAAATCAAGATTGGATGTTTCTTCTAAAAGCTATGCTCTAGGAATTATGTTGGGGAAGTTCTGTGGCTGTGTTATACAGGAGGTCTGACTAGATGATCACAACGGTCCCTGTGCATCTAGGGGACTCTCTGCCCCCATGGCCCATAGAATTTTTTCCCCAGAAGCTGGGAAATCATATCTCTTTGAGGATATCAAATCTCTTCTTAAAGACGCCATGTGATGGTAAGTCCATCACCTCTCCTGGTAAGCTGTTCCAATCCTTAATTACCCACCCTGCTAGGAAATTGCATCTTATTTCAAGGCTGAACATACTTAAGTTCAGTTTCCAGCCACTTGATATTATGTCCCTGTCAGCAAGATTGAAAAGTCCCTCCTCTATCAGATATCTTTTCCGTGTGTAAGTCCCTATACAAAGTGATCAAGTCACCCGTCAACTTTCTCCTTCTATGTGAAATAGATTGGGCTACTTAAGCCTCATCTCATGAGGCTTATACATTAACAAAATGTTAAATGTTATCCTTACACTTATTTTTCAAAGGCATTTAGATGCATGAAGATGCAAATAGGTGCCTAGTTGTTGTTGTTCTCTGTCCCGTTCCTCCCACCCCAACCCCCAAGCGCTTCAGCAGGTAAAGCACCCAACTTCCACTAAGCATCTTTCTACCTCTTCAGGCATATAAATACTTTAAAAAATTCAGCCCCAGGTAACTATTTCACAATTACACATGTCTAAAAGCAAAAGCAATCCAACTTCTTTTTTCCATAACAGGAAACCCGTGAGTTCCTTCCTAATGTATAAAGACATCATGATCTAAATAGCTTTGTTTTCACTTTGCCTGAGATTATTCTGGAATATTAACAAATGGTTAAGCATATTCAACTGGAGTTTGCTCTCCAGAAAAATGAGAAATTGTTATAAGTAAACAAAGCATTTGTAATTGTTGTTTAACAATTACAAAGGAATCTTTTATCTGGCATTATTAGACTATTTGCATTAGTTATTTACTATATCCTAGATCACAGCATATGGTGAAACATATTTCAGCTCTTTATTGTTCTGTTTGTAATACT
Source organism: Chelonia mydas (assembly GCF_015237465.2). Classification (NCBI taxonomy): domain Eukaryota; kingdom Metazoa; phylum Chordata; order Testudines; family Cheloniidae; genus Chelonia; species Chelonia mydas. Next base: position 58,558,764 of record NC_057854.1, read on the forward strand.
TCGCAAGTCAGAGTGGAGTTCAACCTGTGATTAATGACAAACTATGACAGATTTAGATACTTGCTGAGATACCAAATATTGGAAAATTGTGGGGTGGATGCTGCAACTTTTATGCTTAGCACTTACGGATGCACATAATCTCATTGCCTTTGGTGGGGCTACTCTTGTAAATTGTATTCACTGTGAGTCAGGAATGCAGAATTAGGCCCTATTTAGTACATGGATGTAAGGAGTGACTAATAGAAATCAGCTGATAAGAAAGAATAAATTACTGGCCATCTGTAGGGAAACTAGTATCAAGTATTCTGGCACTACCATAGGTTTGTAAGTTTCCTTTTCTAGCCAATCATTACAAAATGTTAAAAATCCAGGATGTCAAATAATTTTATAATACCATTTTATTTAAAAAAAAACAAACAAAAAAACCCCTCTCAATTATTTTTTAATGCTTTTCACTTTCTCATTTTATTTGATCATTTCAATAAAAGAGGGAAGGAGAGTGTCCTTATGCTTTAAGATTCCATCGCAATGTTTTCTGTCATCTGGAGGTGGCACTACATTCCACACAGTATTGTCCCCTGCTAGTGAGAAGATAATATCAAAATTACCATATCTCCTAATTCTGCAACTCTTAATTGCATTGAGTAGTACTTGTTTATGTAAGTGCATTCTTTGAGATCTGTGGGTCTACTCTTGAATAAGTGCTGCTCAATAGGTTGCAGAAGAGAGGAATAAAACAGAGGAATTATGTGTGGTCCGACATCCCTAAAGGTTATACTGGTAAACTGAAGAAGAATTAAGGGAAAACTCTTCCAGAATGTAGGAGGCTACTTCCTAGAGGAGTTAGGACTATCCAGAAATAGAGGTGAGTGTGACATGAATCATATGTGAAACTGATAAAGTATCCATGAATATGTGTGAAAATTTTAGTAGTCTTAATCAGAGAGACACAAGGTGGGTGAAATAATACTGGATCATCTTCTCTTGGTGAGAGAGAAGCTTTTGCAGAACTCTTCAGGTCTTAATCACAGTACAAGGCAGCTTGCAACCTGCTATCCCATGAGTATGCATGTGTACAGACGAAAATACTGTGTGCATGACTGTAAAAATGTCTTTTATGGTTTGCCCTGTGCTGGTTGGAAAGACATTCAGATACTTGCCTGCAACCAGAACCATGTAATTATTGTAGAGAGCTGAGACTTACATTCACCATCCAGCAACCCTTAAGGTTTGGTGTGAACTCTAGCGCTAATGAGGAGGATCTAAAAGGAAGAGAAGCTGATTTTTCACAGAATCAGTCAGTCCATATATGGAATTTTTAGAGCACCTATCACTCTGGTATATGCCCCTACTGTCTCAAAACAATAGCTAGGAAATAAGATGCGGTTTACATAATTCTACAATGGGAGCAGGATGAGGCCCACCATTAGCTAGAATATTTAACTTTATTAATATTTAAGATATTAATTATTTTTGTCAAGATGCAAAGCTTGATCCTGCTCCATTTCAAGTCAAAGGTAGCAAATCCATTAGCTTCAGTGGGAAAACAATGGGGCCTTAACTGTTTTCTAACCATGTATCGTAGTAACAGTGGCTATTTTTTTTCTTTAGGTATTCAAATCTTTACCTCTCTGATTTTTCACCTCTTCCTTTCAAAACAAAGAACCCTCTATCCCACTTCAAAAACAAAGATATTGCTGAAGGGTGTCTTTAAACATTTACTCCGGAATTCATGTTGTTAGACTGTTTGGCTGCAGAAGCATTTTAAGCAATTAGACTATATTCATTAAGTTTGCTTGGTGTTTGAAAGGTTAATGTTAGGAAGATAATGTTAGGGAACTTTCTTTTGTTCTCAGACTTCTAATATAGTGTTCCCATGAGAATGTATTTTCAGAAGTTAATATTGTTGTTACTTTTCTAATTCATGTAAACCATGAAAATACAAAATATTGGGAGGTGAAGGCAGTGGCCTTGCCCCTCACACTGAAGTGTGATTAATAGCGTCTATATCTCTTATATATCTACTGTAAGAGTACTGTTAAGACTCAACAAATATAATTACTACTAGCAAAGCCAACTTCTTCAGCTGTTCCTACAGAGCAATTTATGTAGCGAACAAACCCAGCCCAAACTGTTATATAATTGTAAACTTACTTATACTGATTATTGAAGCTTTTTAATTTAAAGTGTGCTTATTGTGAATTTTTCTCCTTGTAAAGCTCATCTTCCTGAAGGTTCACAGAAAGCAAATGTCGGAACAGCCGTAAATGTGGCCAAATAGAATATTCACTGTGCTCCTGTGCTAATTATCACTCTCCTCTCCAGTGTAATGCTGCTGTGGAAGATGCATGCATTTCAGTTTATGACATCTGCCTTTTAAAAGTGACAGGAATTTCTCAACTGAAGATTTGAATTATGCCTCTAGTGGCCCCTCATGCTGCTGTGTGATTGGAAAAAACACCTGAAACTTAAAAGTTTGGCTGATTTCAGGGAAGTGACCTCAGTCATATACAATTTGAAAAATACTTAAGTCTGAAAAGCAGTTTAAATGCAAGATGATATTGTTACCTTTAAAACAGTAAATGGTTCGGGACCAGGCGATCTGGCACTGATTGCCTACCTGTGCCCTAAACGTGCAGTTGTGATTAGCAGAGGAGTTTGAGCTGGAGTTTGGTCAGCCAGCAGTCTGATAAATTTCCAGACACATTACAAAGTCGTTCTCAGAGGGTGCCCATTTAGGAGTTTGCTGTGGAGGGAATTTTATTTTAGTATGATCTTTGGTGAATATTTACTAGAATCTGTGTTCTGCACTCTTCAATCAAAATATAAATTTATCTTTTATTTCTTTACTGCTTCAAATTCAAAACCCTTTAGCGTAATGTTAAGAAGCAAAGTAATGGAACTGAAATATTTTAGGTTCACCTACAGATAATGCATTGGGTAGATTAGAGTATTCTGGCCTCACGTAATTTTTAATAATATTTTAATTTCTCCAACCAGCCTAAGCTGGTAAAAACAAGAGTGAACAGAAACATCAAACTCTAAACAATTCAAGGACATTCTAATAATTTAGATTTTTTTTTAAATTAAAAGTTAATTATTTAGGAGTATGAGGACATGATTGAGTAATAGGCTCTGCACCAAGAAATGCTTTTGATTAAATGGGTTACAAGTGGCACTGTTCCAGCATATTCCCCCTTTCTCTTTATTTCTGTTGCCAATAATGTGTAAGCAAAACAGAGACCTGGAAAACTTCCAGCCTCTGGGACACTCTAATGAATTATAAAAGGGAAATAATTACATAGTCTTCTGAAAGAAATGTTCAAGACTGGGTAAGATAGGTAACAGCAGCAAGGGGAAAAAGCTCAAATAACATCTGTAACACAGTGATTTAGAAAAGTAAAACTCTGTTAATGAACTTATAACATATTGCTTGATCTTCTCCAGAAGCTTTTAACATTGCCTCAGACGGTACAAGGCAGCAATATCCATTTACCAGGCCACTCTAGTTGCATTAATCTGGGCTTTGAAGATCAATGGGACAAATATATTTTAATTCATGTTCACTTTTATTATAAAAAATATGATCTGGTAGACAGAAAACCCCATGGCTACTTCAAACTAACTGCTGCTTGTACTCAGTTAAGCCATGTGAAACATCTAACCCCAAATTTTCTATGGTCAGATTTTTTTTTTCTTTCTTTGGGACAAAAAGGCAATTGAAAAGCTGAGGTTTATTGTTTCAAAAAATACTGAATTGAGATTCCATATTTTATTGTAACTGCTTACTTGAAATTTATTTTCTGAACTGCCACTTTAGTTGGGAATTTTAGTTCTCTAATGCTATGCTGTCAGATGTGATCCACCATGAGCCAAACTAATGAATATCTATAATATGCTATCAATCTTTTTTGAATGCACAAGCTATCAAGCTTGTTTGTTTTTAGAGGACTTGGAAATATCATCCTGTGATAATTGTCCGTGAGGAGAACAATGCCAACAAAATGGAGAACTCTCAACAGTTCATGTTTTCTATTTGTTTTCTTTTCCAAATAGCCCTAAAATAGATGGCATGGCAAAAAGAGTTGTTGTTTGTCCAACTTGTACAACAGTGCCTGCTATGACCAGATAAAAATATGTGTTTATGGAGGGTACAGGTGTGCTGCATGACTCTGTAATTGAAACTGCATATCGACTGAGCTGTTCCACCCTAAATTCTTCACCCTAAATTCTTTTAGCATTGGCATAATCAATGCCTTAGGATAAAAAAGTTGTCAAGAATCGCTGTCCGGTGTATGGCTGCCCATGATTATTCCCTAGAGTAACTATTAGAAAACTATTTTGTCTTTTCTCCTCCCCATCACTGATCCAGAGAATGTTTCTGAAAAGGTTAGGGATGGCCAAGTACTAATAATTCCTATAGCCACAAATTCTGTGGTTTTTCAAGCCCAGTGAAAATAACAGCGGGCCTGACTTTGACCCCTGTATTTCACCAGAAGTTGCCTGTAAAGAAGTGGGAAATATCTCTTTGTTTTTTAACAACTTTGTACATGCTTCTGTGTTTGAGTTCCTTGCTATGGCATTAGTGTCACAGGCACCAAGCATGAAAGATAACACAATGATCTAGATAAAGAGCATTCCAACAAGCACTTGCGTACGCAATAGCTCAGTTAATAGCCGCAAAGAGGAAACTTGTCTGCCCCATCCTCAATTCTATAGCTGTTTTGCCATGGCTATGAAAAAGGAGGTCAAAAGACACTGACCTGTTAAATGATCTGCCCTGTAGGGAAGGAAGGGAAAAGCTGTCAGCTGCAGCAGGCTGAGACTGACTGACTGACTGACAATCTGGCTCTGCAGCGAGCAGCCTGTATGTTGGTCTCCAAGAGAATGGGGGTGCACCAAGGCTAAGACTTTTCTATTTAGGGGCTTAAGGGGAATGCCAGGCATAGTTTAGATAGTATGCATGTAGGTCTCTGCTTTAAATCAATTTCTCTGAGTACTGTGGACCTTTTTGGCAAATAGATTATAGCTGGTATTGAAGAAGCTGTTTGTGTTACTGCAAACTATTACTGTACATGGGCTCCCAAAGGGAGACTCTTGCCAGTGCTAAACCCGTTTGGGCCTGCTAGGTATCATGGTTGGCAACAAGGGGATAAAACATGTAGACCCAGCTGGAGTGCAGTTGAATGATGAGTCCTACCCCACAAAAAAGTGGAGGCATGGGTTGTCACTGGAAGGGGTGACACTCACAGGAGGAAGGAGTGGGCTGGAAAAGGGCACTTGGAAGGGCAGTTTAACAAGAAATTGTGACAGTCTATGGCTCAGCCAGGTATGTTTTGCTGAGAAAATCTCGGTAAAATTATGTTCCTTTCTTTTACCAAAGAGATTTCTGTAAAATAATCATAGACTCTGGAGTGGCATGAGGCTTAAATTCAAGGAAAAATCCACACCACACGTTAATTCCAGAATTTGGTGTGTTTTCCTAATGGTACATAAAGCATTAGGTTTCTCCCCCTGTCTAGCCAGAAGCTCAGTCTCTAGTGGTGGTCTGTGGATTTCACAAGTGGTGGACTTCAGTAATTTTCATTAAGCTTCCAGCAATTTCTGCTTTTAAAAGGCTGGTGGTGGACTTCCAGTGGGTTGCAAACTTTTCAGGTTTTCAGAGATGTCCATATGTAATAGGACTAGAACATTGTTCTGATGTGGGACTCTCATTAATGGGAATTATATTTTTGGTCTTGGAAGTATAACAAGCTACCTGAAGAGTTACATGATGTTCTATACTATCCGAAACCAGTGAAGCCAGAGAAAGTTCTACATCATGTCGAATCTACTGGTATCTCAGAAAATGGATGCTATGATATAGAGGGGTCTAAGGGAATGGCCCAATAGGTGAGTCTTTGAGATAATGTCTGACAGACTGGATTTTTTTTTAAAGTTGGAAAGGATCCGGTCAGTAAAGAAATCTACTGCTTTTGTCAGAGGCATTGACTGTATGAAGAGTAAAAACCTAAGGGGATGATACTACAGGCCCTTATGTTGCACAGAAATGGCATGAAGTGCACCCAATAAGCTGTGTATACATGCTTAATAGGTATCCTACTTTAACACCGACAGACCCCAGTCATCAGCAGGTAGAATCGAACCTGGGGCCTCTGGAGCTTAGTGCATGAGCCTGTACTGCATGAGCTAAAAGCCCTATGGCCCTTAGCTAAGGCTGTAGAGTAGACTCATTAACTCTCTCTAAGGGGTCTTGGTGCCACTAGATAGGACAGAACACCACACCCAGGAGGTGTGTGGGTTACACTAGCAGCATCTACATGGTGCAAAGAACTCCACAATATGCCCTGTAACCAAATGCAGATATTTACTGTAAAACCAGTAATATGTACCGCCAGGGATTCATAGTCACAGAGAGATACATGTTATACAAACTTTAAAAAAAAAACACCCCTAACATTTATAAAAGGAGAAGGAATTAAGATTTCTTGTGAACCTAAGGTGAGCATATATATCTACATCTTAAATTGAAGGGTCCATATTTGCTTCTTAGATATCTGCATACCACCTCCCAATTACCTCTTGATTTACACTACTGGAGGTCCTTTGGCTGTATTTCTGTGCTATATAGGGAAGGCTAATCAAAGTTAATATTCAGTACTGAGGGTGGGAAGGACTCCTAAAATCTGCTAGTTATGAATTATGGTATACTGGTAAAAGAGTAAAGTACAAAAGTTAATATATTCCAATGACTCATGCAAATGTAACTTCTCTTTCATTGCATCTACAAGAGTATAAAAAAATCCAGATCAGAAAAAATAATAGGAATGGTGTCATTCACAGTGAAATACAAATGGATACTGTTAAAAGTAAAGTTCAAAAACGACATGGAAAAATCAGTGTCGATACAAAATAAAATATGAATTTGTTATTGCTATGGCAGATTATAAGGTAGAAGTGCATAAAAAAGGACAGAGGCAAAATATGTCAAATAACTAAGGAATCAAACGTAGAAATCTAAGTGGAGATTAGGCTCAACTTCCAGAAATAGAGAAAGTAGATAATATGATACAGCAAAACTATATCTGATAAATCCAGCCTTATTCTCCTCCATGGCCATAGAGGGAAGGAGGTCAGGAGATATGGATTCTACAGTGTAAGGGAATGCTAGGTATGGGGGAACAATACAGGGAGTACATAACCCTGGCACGTTGATAAGCTCTGAAAGTATACAGTATACAAGGAGAAGGTAGTGAGGCATGAGCTGGCATTTTTTGAGGATCTGTTCCTGCACAGATCAACTCATTATCTTTCCTACTCCCTACCGTAGGGATCTGAGTAAAGGCTTAAGTCAGCTACTGGAGTAAGGTGGCTTTAATGGAGCAGCTTTGCAATCACCCCATAGTATATGGAACAGGTTTCTCTTCTCCTGCCTCCCCAACGCTCTGTGCATCTGTTCAGCACCAAATCCAGCTACTCCTGTGAAGCACTGGGCTCAGATTTGGCCTACAGTGAAGAGGGGAATACTGAAGACATGGGTTTCCAATGTGCAATTTAGGAAGAATTTCTAATGCACTAGCTAAGCATTTAGATGCACCATCTCCCTGTTCTGTTTCCTCTCAAGTGTCTGTGATTATATCATCTTCTAGGAGATGGTTTACAAATATAATATAAAGGCCCGAATACTACTGACAGATTATAGTGGTTCTGCTTTAGTTCAAGTGGTAGAGACCCATGTTCTAGGAGCAGCTTGGTCTGGATTCAGCAAGGTACTTAAGCATGTTCTTAACTTTAAACATGTAGGTGGTCTCTTTAGTATCTTGCTAAATAAGGGCCTGTGATGACTTAGAAACCTGTCTGTACAATCTAAGAAATCTGTGTGAAATGATGAATTCTATGTATCTGTGTCAGGCTGCAAACTCCTTTTGGAATGTGCAGGAGGTTTTTTGCCTTCTCTATTGCCTGTTTTCTTCTGTGTTGGCCTGAAGTCCCAACATGTAGAGATAATGGGCTGATATCAGAGGGTAACTGATTTAAGTACCCAGCCACTGGAGATCTAGTCACTCTAGACAAAAGCCTAGCTCCGACCCAGAACAACTGGTTTAGCAGGGGGGAGGTCACCTGGCAATGAAGTCTCCTGGCAGAGTTTGTGCTCATGTAGGTAAGCTGACAAAGGAGTCACCTGACAGAGGAAGCTAGAAGGTTTTAAAAGGGCAGAAGCTGTTCTTCTCAGGGGTAATTTTCCTCCAGTCCACAAGGGAGAAGCAACCCAGCATGTTGCCATCCACAAGCCATATACTGAAGCAGAAGAACTCTAGACAAAGAGTGTCCTGAAGAGTTGAGGAAACTGAGGCAGGGGCTGTGGTGTAATGTGCATTTTATATGATTATGATTAAGTAAAGGAGCATTAAGGTGTTAGACTCTGAGAAAAGTGTGTCTCTGTGTAAACTACATTACAATTGCTGCATACCCCTGAGAGAGTTTACTCTCTCCCAGAGCTTCACATCCTCTCCCAGAACTCCACCCCAAAGGTAAGTTTCCGTAATTGGGAGTCTGAAGGTAGGTAGGTGGGCAACTGGCTCCATCTCTCAAAGGGGATGTCAGGATAGGTCTCTGCCCTGAGAATATGCCTAAGGACCCCAGCACTTGGGCAGTGGCTGTACTCCGTTCAGGCTTCAGGGGGTTAAAAAACCTGGGAATCCAGAGCAGCATAGGGTTGGATTCTTCATGCAGTAATCCTAGTACATGGCTGGAAGGGGAACTCTCTAGTACCAAGTAGCCTTGGGTGCTGATCTATCTCCCTACTAGAGACCATGTTGTCTAGTCCAGCGTCCTATCCCTGACAGTGGCCAGTATCAGATGCTTCAGAGGAAGGTGTAAGAACCCTGCAGTGGGCAGATGTGGAATAATCTGTCTCCCACACAGGGAGACATCTTGAACTGTAATAGCACACTATATACTTGATAAGCATGAAGGCTGTGCACCCATAGGAATAATAAAAGTCCAGAGACAAAGGAACAGGTTCAAACCAGCTGAACAAGAAAAGGAAAAACCAAGTTAAACCAGAATAGAACCTAGTGTCACTCTGAAAGAAATGTCATAAAAACTAAGCTAAAGTACACACTTTAAAAAAAATCTGAATACAAGAAGAGGAGAACATGAGAGAACTGCCTGAATCATTGAACTGTAGGAGACAGAATGGAAAAATGTCAACAAGATCAATGAACCTCTCTGTAGGGAGCAAAAAACAACACCCCTCCCCACAACATACACACGTAGCTACCAAAAGATGGAAAGATCAGTTTGAAGATGACTGCGATATGAATAAAACTGTATTTATATAGGTCAAATCCTAAAAAAGAGCATAAACAGAATAAACATTTATGTCAAAGACAGAGACCTTTCTCTCTGTACTGAGACAGATGATTATCTAAAATGTTTATAGATATAGCAGGGATACCAATTTTCAGAAAATTGGTTTTACTGAGATCATTTTAATTCTACACAAATTCAACAATAGTTTCTCACTTCAGTCTGAATCTACATAGTATACCGAAGTACTAACCCTGTACATTATAGTAGTATTAGATTTTAGCCAAGTGAATATGCAAGTTTCTCAACAATAGAACTGAACTGGAAGAGACAAATAAATATAACCTGTTACTCTGAATGTCTTTCATGAAGAGTAATAGGAAAAATGTTAACCTATTAATTTGTATTATATAGAGACCCCCACCCATTGTGCTGGACTCTGTATAAATACCACTGCAACGACTGTTCTTGCCCGGAAGAGCTTATTGTCTAAATAGACCAGGGGTGTGAGTGGACACAGAGAAACAAAGTACCTTTTGTCAGGGTCACACAGCATGTCAGTGACAGAGCTGGGACCAGAACCCAGGTCTTGTGATCCCACTTCAGTTCCTCTATCCACTCCCCTAATGTAGTCTTGCTCTGTAGGAAGAGAGGAAAGTAACATAAACTTATTTTTTTTACTGTATTAACATATTTGATTTAACATATACATTGCAATAATACCTAAAGGCCATAATCAGGTTTGACTCTAATGCATATAAAGAATTATTGAGCAATCTAAGATGGATAATGGGTAAAATTTTGGCTCCCCTGTGCATATGCACAAGAGAGGAAAGTACACAGAAAATCTCTCCCATTTTGTACAGGCACTTAGTTAAGTAGGATTTCTGTTTCTCTGTGGTTCTTTTACGTTAGTCGCCAGCTTGTTTTGTACTTGAACCCCTTTGAGGAAGACTAAGGAAGCTTGATAATAGCAAAGTTAAGGTTTATGCCCTCACTCTTTCACAGAGCTCACCTTCTTTCCTTTCCTTCTCCTCTCTCTCTTCCCTACCCCTCTCTGGTGCATTCTGAGAACTGTAGTTTCTAGACTCAAAGCTACAGAAATGAGCTAGGAACAAACTTACAAACACAAACTGGGATACCTTTCTGCATCTAGTTATATAAACCACCAGCATCTCAGTTCTTCCACTTCCTGAGTGTAGCCACTGGGAAAAATATAGCACTACCAGTGTCATTGAGCACCCAAACTGGATTCCACCAGGCAAAATGGGGCCACAGCTAAAAGCAAAATGTTTAGGACTTTTCCCTTGCACGAGAAGAAAACACTGAGGTCTTGAGAAAACATGAGAAAACACTGCAGACTTCCTTGCACAGACACAGAAATACTTTTCAGTTCTTTATGAAGTAGGCTTTAACCTCCAGAGTACTGAGTCTATCCTCCTTGGCCACTTCATCTTTGACGGACCATTGACAACCTTATTTAATGCACTAGGCACTAGGGCTCTGTCTGAAAACATTTCCCCAGCCTATGGCCTATCCAGTAAAGAGATGCAGCACGATGGACTGCAAATCTCAGATTTCTTGGTCAATGAGATAATACAATACTCCCGAGGACTTGCTCTCTTGACCATCATTTCACTCTGCCTTTTCCGACCTTCCTGCACTGTATATGCTGGGCAACCTAATAAGTTGTATTGCACAAGTACTAAAATAGTCTGGCTACTTTCTCAAGTGTGGGGTAAGTGTACAGTGTTCAAAACTTCAGTGGTGGTCTTCTGTAAATGTTTAAAGGAATTGCAATAATTACAAAGATAGGAATTGAGGAAACCTCCCCACTCACTTTTTATCTTCCCATGAAAATCCTTCCACTGCTCATGCCCCTCCCCATGAGGCTCGCACTGCTCTTTTCCTTTGCCTTTTATTTCTGTTAAAAAAGTGCCATATTTTATGCTGTCCTTCCCAACCCTGTTAGTTTAGGTGTAAAGGGGTGCCACTGGTGACCACAATGATTGTTTTGAAAGGAGGAACTCGGATCATAGAATTCTAGATAGAGAAGACCAGTTAAGTCACTTAGTCCTTCCACTGCCAATGAAAAATTGTTCCCTGGAGTATTTCATTACTGTTCAGTTATTTGACTATTATGTAGGTCATTGTTTAAATCTGTGTTTAAATAATGAAGGGGGAATAATTAGGTTTGGGCAAACCTCCGAAGATTCAGAAGTTAGTGTGTAGTTGTATAAATTATCTAAATCTTTATATGCTTATCTGAAGAATGTATGAAATATCTTGGCACTGGAAGTCTCAGATTAATAGACTTCTTTGTAAAGTTCTCAGTAATTACTGGATTCTGAGACTCAAGTATCCTGCTAATGTAGAGAAATGTATGAAAAAGGAGGGTGTGTGTAAGAGAGAGGGAGTGGTGGGAGAATTAACAAAGCTTGTTTGAACATCAAAAAGCTTTATTCGGTATTTGGCAGTGGGGTCATTGTTGGGTTAAGGAGCTTATTTTATCCAAAATGATTTGCCCATCCTTAGTAAAAACAGAAGAGAGGCAAAAAATAAAACACTTCTTGGATTACTCCTCTTTACAGAGACATTTGACCAGATCTTCAGCCAGTGTAAAGTGACACAGCTCTACTGACTTCAAGGAAGCTATGACAATTTACACCAGCTGAAGATCCTTCCCCTTCCTTGATCTGTTGGACAAAGTAACCCAGTTCCATTCAAAATATGTTTGGGAATCTGCAAAAGCTAAAGGAAGATGGCTTACTGCCACCAACTCTCATGATTTTCAAGCATTTTAGACCTTTGTCACAATCCTATAAGCAAGTTGACGGCAGAGTAGACCTCACTGTTATATGTGAAATAAATTAAGACTCATCATGCCCTTCATTTTCACAAGTACAGAGACCAGCCAGATAACCCCCCCGAAGCAATGCCAAAAGGCAGAAAGATAGCACTCAGTTTAATTAAACACCAGATAATTAAATATCTAATAATAATATGGAGCCCATGTAGAGAGGCTTAAATGATGATGCATCCGATGAAGTGAGCTGTAGCTCACAAAAGCTTATGCTCAAATAAATTTGTTACTTTCTAAGGTGCCACAAGTACTCCTTTTCTTTTTAATAAAACTTGAGTTATTCATGTATTAGTTCATGTATTAGTTCACTGAGGGGGTGCTGGATGCATTTAATATGACATCCTCATCTTCTGAAGATATCATAGATATAGACATGCCATTCAGCACAACTTTCACTCATTTGTTACAAAACTGAGAACCCTCTTCAGATGTAAATATTCAGAGCTCCTTATATTTCCAAATAATGGTTAAAATAATGAAAGAAGCAGAAATTTTAGCATTTTATGTGGAAAAACTCAATGTTTTGATAGAACAATTGGTGTGAGTTAATGAATGATGAATAATTAATCAGATCTGAGAACATTTAAATGGTCCTTGACTTTGCTTTAGGCTGTTAAACACCAATTCAGTCCTTAAATAGCAAATGAATTAGAGGTACTAATACGATATTATTAATGTCTTCAAACTTCATTTTAAGACACAGATGTTCTTGGAAAATGTTACTATAAAACATTCAGAGGTCAAATTTACTGTTATGATTGATGAAGGGGTTGGAATTCTTGATGTACTAGAAAAGTTTTTGTATGCTTACCATTACTTCCAGAAATCTGCAGCTCAATTTGAAGAATGTCCAACCAGAAGAGAATCTCTTTTAGCAGTTGATTAAAAATAGCTATTAAGCAGCATACAGACTAAACTATCCTGCTGTGTTTACCTATGACCATGTTTATCTGTGGCTGTTGTTTTGAAGTAATGGATTAATTCATTGATCACCGAGAGATAGTGTGACTGATTCTTATCTGTTACTGTTTTACTGCTACAACTGGCAAAAATTACGGCAGGTGTTCATTGGACAACGTCCGGTCCATATAACAATGGATGCCAGTTCATTTCCTATAGTCTAACAGGTGGAAGCATCTGTTCTGCTGAGCCCAAGTTGGTTTTAATTAAATATCTTTCTAATCTTTTTTCATAGTAGGATTAGTTGTGTTTCCTGTAAAGGTTTTATGCTGTTTTCTCTCTGTCCCCTAACTCAATATTATATTTTCCCTCTTAGTTTTTTAAACCAGATGTTAGAGAACAAGCACATAACTAATGTTCTTATATTGATATAATTAGGTCTGGCAAAATCTGGGTGGATTCATCTCCACATGTGGATGATTTAAGTACTGATGTGTCAATGGCTCAATGATCAGAATCTCCTTTAAAGTCATGGGGCATTTTGCATAGAGACTACCTGCAGCATGGAGCATTTAAGTACTGATCTTGCAGCATTTACAAATATGGAGAAATAAATGGGTCTCTTTGATAATCAAGTTGACTTTTTCAATTTATCAGGCCAAGCAACAGCAACATGCAATACCCAGGTAACAACTGAATGCAAGGAGAAATAAAGCAAGAATTGAGTTTCAGGTTCTGAGTTTGAGTGGTTGTGTACTTGAGATGTCTCATCAGGGGATTCCATAAAGCAGATACCATATGAATCAAATAATTAACAAACAGGTCTTGGTTCATTACTGAATCACTTCAGTTTCACATAATTTTGGTTTCACATCAGTTGAATTACATTGAAATCAGTGGAGCTATATTGGCGTAAAACTGGAGTTACACAAAGGTGAATCAGACCCTTGGTGTAACACATTTAGGTCCTGGAAAGACAGGGACACTAGCATCAGACAACTTGTATAGGTTCTTGAGGATGGACAGGTGATAAAGTCCAGGAGATAGCTAAGACCAAGGTTCCAAAGGTCTTAGAGATTAAGAGAAGTTTCTTTTAATGTTAATGCATAGTTTAAATGGAATTGGGTTACACTATGTATTCTCTCTGAATGCATCGAGACAAATTCCTAGCTAGAGCAGTTTGTGACAGATGTCGATTTTTTTGTTACATGCAGCAATATTAGTATACAGGACATTAGAGTACTCTAAATAACATGAAACAAAGGCATAAAAAAGACCACATTAGAAAGTAAGAATGCCTGTATTCCTACACTGCCCCAAAGGCTGAGTAACCAGAGTAAAAACATGTGATGCAAAGTTTTAACTCAGCAGGGTTTTTGAGGTTCTAACAATAAAACAGCCATTAAGAGTCAGTGTATAATAGGTGGGTGATAGAAGCTCATATCTGTATCCCATTAGAAATAGTATTCATTTGTGAGAATGTTCAGAAGTGCCAAGTCTGAATAATGATTAGACAAGCTGAGAGTGGAAAGGTAGACAATTGAAAAGTAAGTGCATGTTGATAGATCACATTGCCTAATGATAACTTTCACAGATTGAAAAGCAGAGGTAGAAAAACAGAAAGGAGTGGGACACCCGAGGCAGTGACTGAATAAACAAAAGCTGGAACATGACAGGACATTTCCATTCCAACCTACACTTGTCTCAGGGTGTGCAAGAACCACATGACCAGTTCTCAAAAATAGTTGAGGTTTTGATGTCATAAAGAATATAGGGCCTGTCACAGGGTATGTAGCCTGAATAGACTGAGCCCAGCTCCGCTTGACTGGAACAAGTGAGATTAATACAATTAATTAAAGAGGGCTGGGCTACACCTAGGATTATAAAGGGCTGCTAGTTGGCAGCTGAGGAGAAAGGATTGAGAAGGCTGAGCCTTGAGCAGCAAATGCCACGCTGAAGTGGAGCTAACTCCTGTGGTGGATCCTTGAAGCAAGGGGGCCAAGAGCTCAGGGAAGCAACCCTGCAGCTGCTGCTCCAAGAGGGGAGCAGATCTGACTGAGGCTAGGAAGCTGCCAGGAATTGGCGTGCCAGAGACCGCTTGGAACAGTGGTCCTGAAGCTGGAGGGCCAAGGGTTGGGTTAAGACTGTGTTTTGTTTAACTTTTGTTATGAAAATAAACCTCCTTGACTGAAAGTGAGTGTGTCAGTGCATGCTTTGGAGTTGGGAAGAAGCAGTGGTCTGTGGTGACAGGATCCAATTCTGAGAGCGCTGAGCTCCTGTGGTGAGATGCTGAATCTACTATCAACAAGGTAGAGTTATGAAGAAAGTACCCTTTGTCCAATGGAACCTGAAGTTCACTCATTGTTACTTGACAGGAGACACTTTCCGCTGCACAGGATTGGATCTGTGATGGGCCTTACACCCATCACCTGGAAGGCAAAGGAGAGAACCCCAATTAGTCATGCTCCACAGCTGGGGCAATGGCAATTAACTTATTACATCCTGGCCAGAAGAAGTGGAGCTATTCCTTAAAGGAGTGGAGGGAGCTCAACTGAGGGGAGGAGAACCCAGGAGGAAGCAGGCTGGGATTTCCCATGGTCTCTGGGAAGGGCCTGGGGTAGGCAGACTGAGGAAGGCTGCTGCAACAGAATTGATCCCTGTGACAGGCACTGGAAAGGGAGCAAGATCCATGGAGATATTGCAGAGGGGGTAGGAGTTACCTACAGAGAGAAACCCACAGGTAACATAGGATGCTGTGGGAGGGACCCCACTGAGATAAGGGTTTTAAGCTGAACCAGAAGACTTCAATATCCCAAGGGACAGAACACATTTTTTGGGATTTTCATTTGGATCTTCCAGTTACCCTGGAATAGGACTGAACTTTGTGACTTGGCTGGAAGGATGAGCCACAGAGGACCTGGTAACAGTTGGTAAGACCCGGGGTCAGCCAGCAGGAGGTGCAGGAGCCATGGATGCTGGTGACATTGGGCACAAATGCAGGGCAGTGCTCCAAGGGTGAGTGTGCCCTGTTAGTCCCCTAATCATGATGGCACCCTTCTTTTAGTATGGTAAAGATAATAAAATTAGGGGCTAGTTCCTCAATTGATATAAGTTGGCATAGCTCTGACTTGAGTGGTGCTGTGACAATTTACACTGGCTCAGGGTCTGGCCCTGTATATTTGAAATGGATCCATTTTAAATATGCAATGTGCCTCTACCTCTACATTTGCTTGCTAATAATGAGTTATACTCTTAAAACAATTTAGAAACAAGCTACGTTATTGTAATTGTAAAGTCACTGATCATTCCAACCACATCTGAGTCTACCATAATGGAATGCCAAATTGGAAACACTCAAACTGGGTATTGGCATGTGGAAAAGGAGTGATGTTAGAGAGGTACAGAAACAATGGAGTTTGCCCTGCTTGTTGTTGCTCTCCATACAATTTGCAACTACCCATGGAGGCCTTGCATGTAATCTAATAACCCATATATGGGGAAGCAGTTTCATATTCTGCACTCCGGCAAAAAACTGGATATAAAGGATAAAGTAACCTGTAATTTTGATATCACTGTGTATGCAATCAAATTCCCAGGCCTCACACTACACATAGTGGAAACAACCAAGCCAGTTAAGGTAGGAATAATAGCACATAAAAGTGCTAGGAGGAGACAAAATCCAATCTGAACTCCTGTGTGGCACAACACCTCAAGGTAAAATTGCACAACCCATCTCAAGTTTCACACTGAAGCAATTAAGAAACCAAGAAGAGGGTATAATAAACCCTGTTGCAAGAAAGAGAATCTGCTTGGCTTTTATTTCTCTGCAGGCTTTATGGTATTCCTTAGTAAAGTGACTGAGGACCAGGATTTTGTATCCCCGTTAAAGAGAGGAAAAATAAATGTTAAGAATCAATTACAGTAGCTGTATAATTGTGATAAACTTCATGAGATCTCAAATGGCTGTAGGAAAAATTCTTATCTGAACTGGTAGGGGATAAGCTAAATAACATCTTTTAACTAAGTCCTGTGTTTCTATTCAGTTATGCCATTATTTCAAACCCATTGGATCCTTTGGGGAAGTCTGTAACTTTTGACTAAGCTATTACTTAAAAGCAAATTTTGATATTTCTCTAAAAATTGGACCATGTACTTCACAAACCTTTGGGGTTTTTTCTATTAACTTGGGGCCTGTAGCAAAAATCACTGAAATCAACGAGAGTGTGTTTTGTTAACTTCAATAGGCTGTGTGCCAGGATTTGGGGGAATAGGATGGACCCTATTATAAAGGTAATAGGTATTTTGATTGTGAACCAGGTTATGTAAGGTCTGACAGAATTAGTACTTTCCTTAAATGTCTACAAAGGAGGAACAGGACAGAACATAGCAATAGTTAAAAGTTCCAACTGCAGTTTACTTAATTTGTGGGATTGTGAATAGTATATTCTACTTCTATGAACTTTGGTTGCTAACATCTACTGACTATAAATAACTGTGATTTACACATGAGAATTTTATGCCTCAAAATATACCAAGATATTTATGCATACAAATGAACACAAGATTCATTAAGTGAAATTGTTTATTACACTGAATGAATTGAAGATACTTTTCCTCTTGTGCAACATCTATATACTGTAATTATTACTTATCTCATTAGCATTTCAATAGAGTTACAAAGGAATTAGAGTAAATTTACCCATGTGTCTCATGAAGGTTATTCCATTGAATGCTGATAGACTCATGAGGCTTACATAAATAAATCAAAAGTAGAGATGGTCAAATCAGTTCAGGGAAAAAAGAACTTGCCACAAACTCCTCACAAATACTGAATCAAGTATGAACCTTTAAGAGTCAAGAGAAGGGGAACAAACAAACAAACCCTTAGCACATTTCAAGGTGTGTTCCTTCTCCTTCTCCAGCCATATCACAGTACCTCCAACATCTTTGCTGATATCTCAGAAAGTCCACGGTGGGATTACAGTAAATTTGGTAGCCTCTTCTGATTTCTAATCTCATAAAGACAGATTCTGCCACCTCTTGCTTCAAGTAGTATCTTTCATTTCATTGTGCAGTGAAGTACTACTTAATGTGAGTCCGAGTCAAAGAATTGGCCCAGAATTACTGGGGTTCCTGGAGGAGCAGAGACACTACATGTGTATAATACTGATATGGGGGAGCTCGATAGAGCAAAACCAGCCATCTTGCATTCAGCAGAGACCACCATACTTGCAAAGAACTAATGGTAGGAATATCAGCAAAGACAAAGAACATGTTCTAAAATCAATTAAATGAAAGTGAGACTGGGTCAGAGGAGGAGAAAAACTGAGAGCAAAGAAGGAGAATCCCTGCTTTGGATATATAGGACTAACTGGAGATTTTGTACCTCCCACTTTAATAGTGTCTGATCCTTAGGATATTTTTGGCAACCAAATCTGCTTCTTTTTCTTTCCTAGAGCTCTGCTAAAGCATACTGACTGTCTCCAAATAATTAAAGGAGTCTTAAAGTTCTTTGAATTTAAAATAATTTATCTGGTAGATAAAATTGTGAATGAATGAAATCATATTCTTTCTAGACATTGCTTTCGTGATCTGAATACATATTGCTTATAATGTGCAGTCTTGTAACTCTAAACTATTTAAACTTGTGGAAAATAGGTCAGAGCGCAATTTCCTAATTTAAATAAGATAGTAACGATTATGATGAGGTTGTGGAGGTACCTGGTGATGGTCTATATATCTTAATATAATGAAGAAAATGATCAAGACCTGGCTGATTACCACCTGCTAAAACATCACAATAGATTTAACCTTTTCTCCTACCTTTTCCCTCTGGGTGAAATCCTGGTATTATTGAAGTCAATAACCGCAGTGGAGCAAGGACTTTACCCTCCCTGCATTTGTCTCCGAAGGTAAGCCCCTTGGAGTGGGGAGGATGCCTTTTTTGTTTTTGTGCAACACACATCTCAACCTGGATGCCACTGGAAACAATTATTTGTATTGCACCAGTGCCTAAAAGTCCCAGTCCTAGGCACTGTACACATGTACTTAATGTAAAGGCTAGTGTAAAGGGTTTGTGATAATGTAGTAGGAGAATGGTAGTTAAGAGCAAATGGAGGGTCTGATTTCTCTGGTGGCTAAAAAAGAGGTGGTTGCTTTTAAAAACACCTAGTGAAAGCTTTACTTCCTGATGAAAGAAATGGTGAGAGAGAAAAAAGGGTAAAAGCAATTGTGCCTTTATGTAATGTATTCCTTTAGCATATGTGCCATTATATGCAAGTCTATTTAGGGTTGCCATCTACTTGAAAGCTCAATAGACATAAAAAATCTTTTAGCTTTCTTGCTGCATCCATGATGAAGGGGTATTCCACTCAGGTTGAAAAATCCCACTGCTTATAGTGGTCTTGTCTACACTACTAGCCTTTTTCTCCTGAAAGTTCTAATTGTTGCTGGTACAGCTGCAAGATTGGTAGCCACTGGCATATCTACCTCTGTGTCATCTAGACCTCCTCCAAGCAAGAGTAATCAACAAGGTGCTAAACATTCTGGAATCTGCAGCAGCCTTGTCTGTACTAAGGCTTGGTCTTTACCACATGCTTAGGTTGATGTAAGCTGCCTTGCATTGACTTAGTTGTGGAAGTGTCTTCACTTAAATTTGGCTCCCACCAATGTAAGTGCTTCTGTATGTCAATTTAGTAGCACCAGCTTCCTGAGCGGCATAGATTCACAATGGATGTAATTAGGTTGATGCAGAGTCAGCGTAGACACTGCAATGCTTACGTAGACTGTTATTGGTCTACAGGAACTGTCCCTCAATGCCCCACACTGACATTACAATTAGTAGAGGCACTCCTGCTGAGGATGTGCACTGCTGGCACAAGGAGCCATGTGGGCATATACAAACAATTAAAAAACTGAAGTGACTGTATGCCAACATAACTTAGGTTGACATAATTCTCATAGACTCCTAGAATTTAAGGTCAGAAAGGACCATTGTGATCACCTAATCTGACCTCCTGTACATTGCAGGCCAGAGAACCAAACCCACCCAATCCTGTAATAGACCTCTAGGTTCTGTCTGAGTTACTGAAGTCCTCAAATCATGGTTTAAACACTTCACCATTCTTAACGAGAATTCACCTTTTACACTAGTTTAAATCTGCAAATGACCCATGCTCCATGCAGCAGAGTAAGGCGACCTGGGGGAAAATTTCTTCTCATCCCCAAATATGGCAATCAGTGAGCCCCTAAGTATGTGGGCAAGACCCACCAGGCAGATACCTGGGAAAGAATTCTCTGTAGTAACTGAGAGCCCTCACCATCTAGTGTCTAGTCTTCAGTTGTTGAGAATGTTTGCTACTGGCAGTCGCCCATGGGCCATATGCCATCATAGGCAGTCCCATCGTATTAGCTCCTCCATAAATTTATCAATCTTTTTAATATTCTTGGATAGGGGTTATCTGGGCCTCCCGATTTGGTCCCATTAAGCTGTTTGAGTTTGACTTCCACCTCAGGTGTGGTAGTTTCTATCTTCATATCCTCATGGCAGTTAGCCACCCTGCCACTACCCTTAAGCTCTTCATTAGCCTCATTAAAAACTGATGCAAAGTTTTTATTTATCTGTTGGGCCATCCCTGGATAATCTTTAATCTCCTCAGTGCTTAAACATCCCACTTTTTTTATGGCTGTAGAACCTTTTTCTCTTCGTTTTAATTTCCTTTGCAAGGTCCAACTCTGCTTAGCTGTTATACACTTTCTGATCTCCAAGAGGTAACTGTCCTTGTTGATCCATCCCATCTTCCATTCCCTGTAGGCTTTCTGCTTTCGCTTATGCACCTGTTTGAAATGTTTACTCATCCAGCTTGGTCTGCAACCCTTCTTTCATGACTTTTTCCCCCTTGCCTGGGATTCAGGCTTCAGAGAGTGTCTGCAACTTTGACTTAAAGTAATTCCAAGCCTCCTCCACATTCAGATCCTTGTATTATTCAGTCCAGTTCACTTCCCTAATTCCCTTAACTTTTTTTTTAAGTTAGCCGTTTTGAAATCAAGGACCCTTGTTATAGATCTATTTTTGTTTATCCTTCCATTTAGCTTAAACTGAATTAGTTCATGATCAGTCAAAATAAGGTTGTCCTCTACAACCAGTTCTTCTATCAGGTCCTCAATACTCACCAATACCAAATCTAGGATTGCATCGCCTCTTGTTGTTTCAGCAACTATTTGGTGAAGAAATATATCATCTATCAGATCCAGGAAAATCTGAGCCCTACTATTATTTGTAACACTTGTCCTCCAATCTAAATCTGGGAAGTTAAAGTTTCCCATAATCACACAATTCCCAGTAGTATTTATAGGTTTCAGAGTAACAGCCGTGTTAGTCTGTATTCACAAAAAGAAAAGGAGTACTTGTGGCACCTTAGAGACTAACCAATTTATTTGAGCATAAGCTTTCGTGAGCTTCAGCTCACTTCATCGGATGCATCCGATGAAGTGAGCTGTAGCTCACGAAAGCTTATGCTCAAATAAATTGGTTAGTCTCTAAGGTGCCACAAGTACTCCTTTTCTTAGTAGTATTTATGTGATTAAAAATATTAAATAGGTCTCTATCCATATTCAGCTCTGATCTTGGTGGTCTATAGCACACCCCAGCGCTATATAAAGGGAACCTCTAGTAGCTTTCTTCCCCAAAGTGATTTTGGCCCAAACAGACTCTCTTATCCATTCTATCACTTCTAATTTCTTTACAGTATATTTAATCATTAATGTGCATTGCTACTCCACCACATTTACCTTTATTTCTGTCTTTCCTGACCAGCACATACTGCCCTTCAATACCTGTACTCCAGTCATGACTGCTATTCCAGCATGTTTCTGTTGTCCCTATAATATCTGGTTTCAATTCTTGCACCAGTAGTTCTAATTCCTCCATTTTGTTACCCAGGCCCTTTGCACTGGTGTACAATCATCTTAACTGTTGCTGTTTGACTTCACCCACATTCTTCACCTTATTGGGTACCGTCATTTTACAACCAACATCACCTATCTGACTGGTATCAGCACTATTCCTCCTCTTAATGTCCATTCTCCTACCTATTGCTGTTCTTTTCTCCATTCCTCTATCCTTTCCTGCTTGATTTTCCTCCCTCTCAATGTACTCTAGTCTGTAGTGTACACATGTCCTAGATCTCTTACCACTGGTGGAGCTGTATCAGCAATAGCAATAGTGGGACATTAATATGAAAAGAGTAGTATAGATGCACCCAATAGTATTTTTGCCTGAATAAAGGGTGTAAGACTAAGATTATTTTTGTATTTTTATGTGAGGCACAAATAACAATCAAAAACTCAACTCCATTGTTCCTGTGAAAGTAAAGGCTTTGGGGTCAGCAGGGAGGAACAAAAGAGAAAGTTTGTAACTCGGCATCCAGCCCTACCAGTATAGAAACATAGTGAAATCTAAATTGCCCTTTTGCATTTATCTTGTATCCTGAAGAGTGTATGTAACAATTAGTGCATCTAAATCTGTTGTGTAGAGCATGCCACTTTGCCTTGGAGGTTCATAACATCGAAACAATAACGGCTTAATATTAGCTTTTCCTCATCTCATATTAAATAAATAAAGTAAATATAATTTCTACAAGTACATAAGACACTTAATTAGA
Source organism: Chelonia mydas (assembly GCF_015237465.2). Lineage (NCBI taxonomy): Eukaryota > Metazoa > Chordata > Testudines > Cheloniidae > Chelonia > Chelonia mydas. Next base: position 58,581,501 of record NC_057854.1, read on the forward strand.
ATGTAAGCTACTCTTATAAATCTCCCACTACCTTAATGTATTTTTGACATTTGTGATACAAATAGGTTTTGTAGCTATATAAATTTCTGTCTGAAAAATGGGAATTAAAATAAACCTTAATCTAAGCATACGCAAGGTTATCATCAACCATGTAAAGCATTTAGTGAACAGTACACATCTAATGTATTTACAACTTGGTCCATAGTATTTCTTTCATCTCAAATTTCATCTTAAATACTTTAGAAATGTATCATTTTCAATGTTTTTGGAGAATAATGTTCTTTGATCTTCTCAGGATAGAGGAATATGTGTACAAACCCATGTAATGAAAATAAACAGAATTATTGATCTAAACAGTGCAAGGCTTCTAGATCGGAATAAGAAGGAATCTAATAAATTAAGAAAATAAAAGCCTTTATTTTGTACCTCTTAATTACACTGATTAACAATTACTCCTGTGGTAAGGCCCACTTTCCTCAATGGGGCTAATCATTTGAGAAGGTGTTCTATAATATTTGTAAGGATTACAGACTCAGACCCTAAAGAAGTTGCAAAATGTTCCAGAGTGACAATAAAAAGACTGTTTAATTACTTAAACCAGCAATATTATTGACTGGCTGAACGGGTTGTGGAGACATGGTTTGGAGAAGCAAGTTTTGCTATAAATGACTGTTGTTCAGAGCAGCTCATTTTGGAACATACAAGAGAAGAGGTTAGTCACTCAAAGACCCATTTACACTATTAAACCTACCATGCTGGAAGATGGTGTAAGAACACAACATTCCCCCCAACTATATTATATGATGGATTTGTTTTGCCCATGTTGTCTAGATTTGCTTTAGTGATGGCAAGACAAAATGCTGGTTCAGTGCTGTGGGTCTACTCTAATGCTCCCATTGTTGCTAACATAGTGAAAAAACAGAAAGATATATTTTAGGGGGGGAAAGGCTAGTGTAGATATAAGTGTGACTGAAATGAATAAACCAGTCTGGGCAGGAATGTTTTTGTCTGAAACCTGTTAAAAACATGTTAGAAATGATACTTTAGGGCCATCTAGAGAGCTAGGGTGAAATGCTAGCTCCCTGTAGTCAATGGGAATAGCACAGTCTATGGCACAAGACATGCCAACATAATCCTTGGAATAAAATCCTTGTCCAGATTAGGCTGGGAAATCATGCTGGGACCCTTTAAAGCCCTATCTATTTACACCGTGAATCTGCACTGTTGTTGAAAATGAATTATATTAATGGTTCCCTCTGAACTGTTATTTGAAAACGGCTACATTGCAAAGCTATTTTCAGTATAAATTCAGAAAGATTTAGAAAGAATTGATGGAACTGAGGCTTAATCAGATTTTTTGAAATGGTATTAAAACAGTTTCTTCTAGTACAGCTCTTATATTGTTTTCAGCCCAAAATCATGCAAAACTTGTCTGGTTTATTTTTTGTTACAAACTTGAAATGCAGAACAGTTTAACTGAAAGCTTCATTAAGACTCATGAACCCTTTGTATCAAACCTGGACTCCATTTCTATTGAACCCTGTCAAGTTTGTTTCTTTACAAAACTATAATGTAATTTTTGCCATATTTGTGACAAACAAGGGGGTAGGAAAAACAAAACACACAGTTATTTTAGATCATGTGGTTACACAGAATCATAGAAATGTGGGACTAGACGGGACCTTGAGAGGTTATCTAGTCCAGCCCCGTTCTGAGGCAGGATTAAGCATACCTAAACCATACCTCACAGGTGTTTGTCTGACCTCTTCTGACCTCTGTTGGTTTCTGCCATCAGTTCCCTTGGAAGCCTATTTTAGTGCTTAAGTACACTTATAGTTAGATTTTCCTAATATCTAACCTAAATCTCCCTTGCTGCAGACTAAGCCCATTAATTCTTGTACTACCTTCAGTGGACATGGAGGGCAGTTTATTAGTCTTCTTTTAATAATGGCAGTTAACATATGTGAAGACTTTATCAGATTCGCCTGCTTAGTCTTATTTTCCAAAAACTAATCACACCCATTTTTTAAAAACCTTTTTCCTCACAGATTAAGTTTTCTAAAACTTGAACCATCTTTGTTGCTGTCCTCTGGACTCTCTTCAATTGTTCACATCTTTGTTAAAGTATGGCATCCAGAACTGGACGCCATTCTCTAGCTGAGGCCTCACCATTGATGAGTAGAGCTCGATAACTACCACATGTGTCCTAAACATACAGCGCTCCTGTTAATACACCACAGAATATTAACCGTTGTCATCACTGCATCACATCACTGAGATTTTTAACAAGTCACCTTCCCCTTGTTTTGGCCTATCCATTATTTGCAGGTACAGGTATGGTCACCTAAAGCATTGCAATGCTGGGCATCACATCATCTAAATTTTTGTGATCCATTATCACCCTCAGGTTCTTTTCAGAAGTACTACTGTGTAGACGGTTATTCCTCTTATGTAGTTGTACATGTGATTTTTCCCCCTCCGTCCTAAACGTAGTACTTGTATTTATTGAATTTCATCTTTTTTATTTCAAACCAATTCTCCAATTTATCAAGGTCTTTTTGAATTCTAATCTTGTCCTCCAAAATGCTAGCAACTCCTCCCAACATGCTGTTATCTGCAAATTTTATAAGCATACTTTCCAATCCCGTATCCAAGTCGGTAAAGAAAATATTGAACAGTACCAGACTCAGAACAGAGACCCCATTAGATATGTCCCAAGAGTTGACAGTGAACCACTGATAACCACTTTTTGAGTACAGTCTCTAACCAGTTTTCCACCTACCTTACATAATTTAATAAAGACCATATTTCCTGAGTTTGCTTATGAGAATATCATGAGGGATTGTGTCAAAAGCCTTACTAAAATCAAGATATATCATGTCTATATCTTCCCTCCCTACCCCCAAGTCAGCAATCTTTTCAAATAAGGAAATAAAGTTTAGTATCTGGTTACAAACAACCTCTTTAGTGAAGACTGAAGTGAAATCAGCTTTCTTGATGTCATCTGTTATTAGCTCTCCTTCCCTGCTAAGTAGAGGAACTTATACTTTCTTTCATCTTTCTCTTGTTCCTAATGTATTTGAAAACGCCTTTCTTATTGACTTTTATGTCCCTTGCTAAGTGTAACTCATTTTTTGCCTTAGCCTTTCTGACTTGGTCCCTACATGCCTTGTGTGATTCTTTTGTACTTAGGAATTGGTTCATGTTTCCAGTTTTTGTAAGATTTTCACTTGATTTTTCAGGTCATTAAAGAGCTCCTGATGGAGCCATATTGACCTCTTATTCTTCCTATCTTTCCTTTTCATTAGGATAGTTTGCTGTTGCACCTTTAATACTGTTTCTTTGAGGAAACTGACAGGTCTTCTGAAGTCCAATTTCCCTTTGATTTTCTTCCTATCAGTTTCTGAATTTATTAAAGTCTGCTTTTCTTGAAGTTCCGTCTCCTTATTCTGCTGCTTTTACTCTTTCCTCTACTTAGAATAATTAAATCATCATTTCATGATCATTTGCACCCACATTGCTTTCAGGAGTTGAAATCAATTCCTCCTTGTTAATCAGAATCAAGTCTAAAATGGCTATGCCCCTGGTTACTTCCTCCACCTTCTGAAACAAAAAGTTGTCCTCGGTACATTCCAAGAACTTATTGTAAATTTTGTGTTTTGCTGTATTACTTTCCCAATAGATGTCTGGGAACTTAAAGTCCCCCATTACTAACATGTCTTTTGTTTTTGGTTATTATTTTTATTTGTTCTAGAAATGCCTCTTCCGCTTCCTTCTCCTTCTGATTAGGTAGTCTACAGTAACCCCCTACCATGACGTCACCCATATTTTTTTTTCCTTTTTAACTTCATTCCGACTTTTAATTGTTCTTTCCCTCCCCTCCCCCGCCTCCTTCTGGACCTCAGAACATGTGCATCTAGAACAAATGCATTAATACATCAAGAACATATACAACACCACCTCTCCTTTCCCCTGCCTGCCCCTCCTGAACAAGCTATACCCCTCTGTACCAATATTCCAGTCATGAGACTTATCCCACCAACTCTCTGTGATGCTAAGTTAGCTTCTGGACTAATACTTCCATTTTTTACTCTTTATTTCTTCTCCTGCTTGCATTGTGCATAGATATGTCAGATGTTGCCCAGATCCCCTCACTGTTTTTCCCCTGATTGCCTCTATGCAGGGGACTGGACTAGATGAGGTCCCTGGACTAGATGAGGTCTCGAGGTCCCTTCCAGTCCGATGATTCTATGATCCTAATGTAATTTTCCATTCCTTGTCCCCGCAACATTTAACCCCCTGTTAAGGTCACCATTTTTTTTATACCTTTTTATTTGTGGGCTTTTTTCACCTGCCTCCTTTGAATCTTGTTGAAAACCCTGCTCACAAGGTTGGTGATGTGTTAGATTCTCCAGTCAGGCTACAGCCCGTTTGCACCATTGAAACAGAGAAACAATGTTGGTGTAGGAGAATTCTGCTGATGCATCTGCCCGGCAACCAGAACCTGTTCCCTTCTGCCCCCACCTCTAACATAGGGGATATGGCAGAGTTACACTATGCCAATCCTCTACTGTCATAGTCTGTTAAGAACCCCAAGCCAAGGATCAAACATAGTTATCGGGCAGCAAACCTAGGATGTGCTGTGGCAGGCCCTCAAAATCAGGAACCAGCTCTCTGGTAAAGGAGAGAATCTATCCATTTGTTTCCAAACATATACAGCTAGATTGTGTGACCCAGAGCAATGATGATTTTAGACAGCAAGCATTGCAGCAGTGTGAGTAGATTTTGCTCAATCTAACACTTCAGGTTGAGGAATTCATTAATATGTAAAAATGTGCTATGTCTCTGCCCCCTCTGGTATCACTGGCAATCAATGAAAAGTTTCTCTCACTGAATCAATTTAGTTTTCTTCATATTTATTGAATATTCTTGCATTATTTCATCTCCCCTTTAGCAGTTTTAGATATATTTTGGGTGAGATTTTTAACAAGTCACCTTCCCCTTGTTTTGGCCTATCCATTATATGGAGGTACAGGTATGGTCACCTAAGCATTGCAATGCTGAGCATCACATCATCTAAATTTTAGGCACCTAGAAAACCACAGGAATGACACTGCAATCCACAAAGTCTGAGTTAAGCTCCTAGACTCCCAATACAATGCACGGGGAGAGACAGGTGCCTCGGAGTGTGATCCCCAAAAACCAGCACGCTAGGCAGGGAGCTCTCTAAGCTGGCCAATGGGAGATTCAGCTAGATGGGTAAATGCCCCTCTCTTGGAGTTCTTCACCTAGAATGAGGGAGCAATGCATGTGCTCAGGGGCAAGAACATAGGTGCCTAGGGAACTTTTACTACAAAATCTTAGTCACTGAGAGAATGTAGGTGCCTACAAACTTAGGTGACAGCAGAGTGGATTCTATGGGTGCCTAAAATGTCATATAAGTACCTTTTGTGTGTCTGATCCTTAATCGTCTGCCTAATAGAGGTAGACAATTAAAGATCGGAAACACAAAAGGTACTTAGATGACATTTTAGGCACCCATTGAATCCACTCTGCTGTCACCTAAGTTTGTAGGCACCTAATAGAGGTAGCTCCCCCCCCCCCAAAAAAAAATCTGATAGGCATTTAAATAAGCTACGTACATACATGTATATTGTACATATGTATAATTGTAGGTATAGCCACGTGCATCTAACATAGAGGCCCAATAAAAGGAGGCTAGCTTTTAAAAATATGGCCCTTTTTCCTACACTTTTGAACTTGGGGTTTGTGTATTAACAGTAGCATGTGATCTTGGTAAAGCTAGACTTGAATTCAATCCTGCAGTTCTGCTGTATGCTTGTAGTTAATGAGATCAGGGTAAACCATTAGCTGAATGATGGGCTTCTGTCTTAGCTGGCATTATGTGATGTTCTATATATGAATAAATATAACTATGGGCAGAAACTGCATTACTTTCCACTTTCTTTCCCAAAGCTTTGAATCTGAACTCTAATCTCACTGGTGGTGAAGCAATGGCCGAGGGTGGGGGGAAATATATGGTTTGGTTTTAGTATTCTTTGTAATCTGGATCATGAACAACGAAATTATACAGTCTATTCACTTTTTCAAAGCATGTATAATGAAGATATTTTAAAGCAATCAGGCCCCTCTTCAGTTTTCAATCCCTCAGCCAAAAGAGAGATGAGAACTTGTAGCTACAGATTTTGTAAATAAAGTACAGTTTATAAAAAGTTTGACTAGCTTTATATACAGTATTTAATAATATTACTATCCAATATACAAACAAAATCCTGTCCTGGGCTCAAGTCTCCAACATCAAAATTAGAAAATAACCAATTAGACATCTCATAAATTCATTGTATCCCTCCCTGCTCAAAAACCTAAAGAGGGAAACCATTCCTTGCTACTGCTTTTGCTATAAGATTTTCCAACAGCAGCTAGGGGGATAACAAAGCCCTGATGTTGTGAACTCCAGTAAAAAATTGGCAGGTGTATACATCCTCTATCAATGAGGCAGATATAATCCCCTCCACATCTGTTGGTTGCTCACCCCAATCTACTAACATTGTTTGTCTGATTCGGAGTGAGCTACAGCCATCTAATTCTCAGCTATACCCCAAACACTGGATAAAGCATTTAGCACAATCAGCTGCATTGGATGAGACAGGCACTGATGGGGAGGCTGCCCCACGCTGGCAGAAAAGGGGTTAAAAGCAGCTCTAGAGAATCTGTGCTGGAGGCAGCCAGTTAGAAAGGGACTGAGAGGAGCAGCTAGGCATGGCGCTGCAGACTCATATAAGAAGGGCTGCAGGGCAGAGCAGAGTTGAGTAGCTGACTGGAGCTCCAGGGGAGAAGACCAGGCTCCTAACAGGAGGAAGGAGTGCCAACACCTGGGACAGAGCAGTGCTGAAAGCAGGGACTGAGGGAGCTAGAGGGAGCTGCTGGCTGGCTGATAGGGACTTCAGGCTGAGGCTCTGAGATAAGGGCAGAAGAGGGTGCTGGAGCATCATGGGAAGCAGCCCTGGGAAAATGGATCACAGTTGCCACTCAGAGAAGTGGCTGGACAGAGATTGCAGGTCCCTCAGAAGGGGGGAACACAGTGTGGCACAGCCAGAGGGCAGTGTCACTGAAGAGGATGCCTCAGTCCTGGGAGAGGCATGGATGTAACAAAATCAGATGCTTATTTATTTCTTTGGTAGCATTTAGGGGCCACAGCTGAGAATGAAGTCCTACTGTTGTAGGCTGTGTTCATATATAAAGTGAGAAATATTCCATGCCCTGAAGAGTTTACAGTCTAACTAGACCAGACCAAAAAAGGATCGGAGGAGAAGTGGAGGTATGGAGAGGTGATTTGAGTTGGCTAGAGTTATATAGCAGGTCAGTTGCAGAGCCAGTAAGAGAACCTAGCTTTCTTTCTTTGCCCTGTCCATTAGATTACATTGCTCATGCTGCTAGCTAGAAGCAGGGTGTTCCTAGACCTCATCATCCTACATTAATAGTACCTCATTGTTTCACAGTGATTCAGCTGCAAGGAGACTATAAGGTGGATAGAAAGTTGGCTAGATTGTCGGGCTCAACGGGTAGTGATCAATGGCTCCATGTCTAGTTGGCAGCCGGTATCAAGTGGAGTGCCCCAAGGGTCGGTCCTCGGGCCGGTTTTGTTCAATATCTTCATAAATGATCTGGAGGATGGTGTGGATTGCACCTTCAGCAAGTTTGCAGATGATGCTAAACTGGGAGGAGAGGTAGATACGCTGGAGGCTAGGGATAGGATACAGGGGGCCCTAGACAAATTAGAGGATTGGGCCAAAAGAAAACTGATGCGGTTCAACGAGGACAAGTGCAGAGTCCTGCACTTAGGACAGAAGAATCCCATGCACCACTACAGACTAGGGACCGAATGGGTAGGCAGCAGTTCTGCAGAGAAGGACCTAGGGGTTACAGTGGATGAGAAGCTAGATATGAGTCAACAGTGTGCCCTTGTTGCCAAGAAGGCCAATGGCATTTTGGGAGGTATATGTAGGGGCATTGCCAGCAGATCGAGGGTCGTGATCGTTCCCCTCTATTCGACATTGGTGAGGCCTCATCTGGAGTACTGTGTCCAGTTTTGGGCCCCACACTACAAGAAGGTTGTGAAAAAATTGGAAAGAGTCCAGCGGAGGGCAACAAAAATGATTAGGGGACTGGAACACATGACTTATGAGGAGAGGCTGAGGGAACTGGGATTGTTTAGTCTGCAGAAGAAAAGAATGAGGGGGGATTTGATAGCTGCTTTCAACTACCTGAAAGGGGGTTCCAAAGAGGATGGAGCTAGACTGTTCTCAGTGGAAGCTGATGACAGAACAAGGAGTAATGGTCTCAAGTTGCAGTGGGGGAGGTTTAGGTTGGATATTAGGAAAAACTTTTTCACTAGGAGAGTGGTGAAATACTGGAATGCGTTACCTAGGGAGGTGGTGGAATCTCCTTCCTTAGATATTTTTAAGGTCAGGCTTGACAAAGCCCTGGCTGGGATGATTTAGTTGGGGATTGGTCCTGCTTTGAGCAGGGGGTTGGACTAGATGACCTCCTGAGGTCCCTTCCAACCCTGATATTCTATGATTCTATGGGATGCAGTGGGTGGCTAATGGCTTTAAAAGGAACAGAACTGGACCCAGAACTGATCCCTGTGGGATCCCACTTGATATGTCCTTCCAGCTTGACTGTGAACCACTGATGATTACTCTCTGGGAACAGTTTTCCAACCAGTTATGCACCCACCTTATAGTAGCTCCATCTAGGTTGTATTTCCCTTATTTGCTTATGAGAAGGTCATGGGAGTCAGTACCAAAAACCTTACTAAAATCAAGATATACCACATCTACTGCTTCCCCCCTATCCACAAGGGTTGTTACCCTGTCAAAGAAAGCTATTAGGTTGGTTTGACATGATTTGTTCTTGAAAAATCCATGCTGACTGTTACTTATCACCTTATTATCTTCTACATGTTTGCAAATTGATTGCTTAATTATTTGCTCCATTATCTTTCTGGGTACAGACATTAAACTATCTGATCTATTTCCCTGGGTTGTCCTTATTTTCCTTTTATAGATTGGCACTATATTCGTGCTTTTCCATTCCTCTAGAATCTGTCCTGTCTTGCATTACTTTTCAAAGATAATCACCAATGGTTCTGATATCTCCTCAGTCAGCTCCTTGTCTATTTTAGGATTTAGATACAGGGTGTCTGGAGTGGAGGAAGTATTTCTCATGCTTTCAGTTGCCACCAAACTGGCAGATTTTTTTTTTAATAATAGCACCCCTCTCCCATAATTTTAGTGGTGCACTTGCTGAACACAATTCACAATTTGATCTTTTACTTGTTTTCTGTATCTCTGTTATAAACCAAGAACATATTATGGAAGACATATAGGCAAAATCATTTTTCTATTGTATTATATATACTGCCCTTTCATAGAGAACTACGGGTCAATGAACTTCCCCCTGTTTCCCAGTGAGGGGGGGGAAACAATAATAGAAAATGTGGAAATAGCAGAAGTGTTAAATGACTTTGTTTTTCACCAAAAAGATTATTAGCGATTAGACATCGAACATAGTAAATGTTAGTGAAAAAGAGGGTGGATCAGCGGCTAAAATAGGGAAAGATTAAGTTAAAAAATACTTAGACAAATTAAATGTCTTCAAGACACCAGGGCCTGATTAAATAAATCCTAAAATACTCAAGGAGCTGACTGAGGAGATATCAGAACCATTGGTGATTATCTTTGAAAAGTAATGGAAGACAGGACAGATTCTAGAGGAATGGAAAAGCACAAATATAGTGCCAATCTATAAAAGGAAAATAAGGACAACCCAGGGAAATAGATCAGATAGTTTAATGTCTGTACCCAGAAAGATAATGGAGCAAATAATTAAGCAATCAATTTGCAAACATGTAGAAGATAATAAGGTGATAAGTGACAGTCAGCATGGATTTTTCAAGAACAAATCATGTCAAACCAACCTAATAGCTTTCTTTGACAGGGTAACAACCCTTGTGGATAGGGGGGAAGCAGTAGATGTGGTACATCTTGATTTTAGTAAGGTTTTTGGTACTGACTCCCATGACCTTCTCATAAGCAAACAAGGGAAATACAACCTAGATGGAGCTACAATAAGGTGGGTGCATAACTGGTGGGAAAACTGATCCCAGAGAGTAATCATCAGTGGTTCACAGTCAAGCTGGAAGGACATATCAAGTGGGATCCCACAGGGATCAGTTCTGGGTCCAGTTCTGTTCAATATCTTCATCAATGACTTAGATAATGGCATAGAGAGTACACTTATAAAGTTTGTGGACAATACCAAGCTGGGAGGGGTTGCAAGTGCTTTGGAGAATCAGACTATTCCTCCAATTTGAATTTTAGTTGGAAGTAAACAGGATGAAATTCAATATGCACAAATGCAAAGTACTCCACTTAGGAAGGAACAATCAGTTGCACACATAGAAAATGGGAAATGACTCCCTAGGAAGGAGCACTGCAGAAAGGGTTCTGGAGGTTGTAGTGGATCACAGCTGAATATAACTCAACAGTGTTACACTGTTGCAAAAAAAAAAAAAGCAAACATTATTCTGGGCTGTATTAGCAGGAATGTTGTAAGTAAGATGAGAAATAATTTTTCTGCTCTACTCTGTGCTGATTAGGCCTCAGCTGGAGTATTGTGTCCAGTTCTGGGCCCTACATTCAAGTAAGATGTGGACAAATTGGAGAAAGTCCAAAGAACAGCAATAAAAAAATATTAAATGTCTGGAAAACATGATCGATGAGGGAAGATTGAAAAAAATTAGGTTTGTTTAGTCTGGAGAAGTGTAGACTGAGAGGGGACGTGATGGCAGTTTTCAAGTAGATAAAAAGTTGTCACAAGGAGAAGGGAGAAAAATTGTTCTCCTTTACCTCTGAGGATAGGACAAGAAACAATGGGCTTAAATTATATCAAAGGCAGTTTAGGTTGGACATTAGGAAAAACGTCCTTATTTTCAGGGTAGTTACGCACTGTAATAAATTGCACAGGGAGGTTGTGGAATCTCCATCATTAAAGATTTTTAAGAGCAGGTTAGACAAGTACATGTCAGGGATGGTCTACATACTAGTTAGTCCTGTCATAAGTGTTGGGGGCTGGACTAGATGACCTCTCGAGGTCCCTTCCCATCCTATGATTCTATATACTGCATAATTGGATTTTGCTCATGCACTGTCTCACTCTCTCTCTCTAATTTTCTAAATAAAATTTAGCATCTTAGTGATATTTTAAGTAAATAAATAGCCAAACAAGAGCAATATGGGAGGATTTTTAGATTTGGATAATATGAAAAGTATGTCTACTGTTGATGGATTTCTAATTGAAAAGGTCCAGACCTTTGCTGCAGTATAGTGATATGTAGCAGAAGCAGAGGTGAAACAATAGGTTCTTGCTCTAAATGAATAGAAAATGTAATAATTATAGTAAAATATATTCTTGGTTTCTGATACATTGTAGGCTTGAAGTTATCTGACTTCAGAAAGAAGTAACAAAATAATAAAATCTTGAACTGTAAAAATAAAGCTGCTGAAAATGATCACCTAAGAGAGTGCTTCAGGTCTTTGATTCAAATAATATGCCTACTTGACAATTGGCTTCATTAAGGCTGTTATAAATATGCTTTGAATTATGGAAAATGAACAAAAAAGCCTTAATTACAGGTCACAAACATAAATTAAATGTGACATTAATGATATAACCAGACAACCTACTCAAAATTCCATCCCTCGTTTTTTAGCACTGTTCACATGGCCTCAGGGATTTCTAAACTAATGAAAATTCAACAATATTTATTTAGATCACTGTATAACGTGGATGAATGTATTTCAAAAATATGTTTTTATTGAAGTTTGTCTTTGTCATTGTTGTTGAAGTTTTTTGTTTTGTTTCCTTTTCATGTTTTAGCCAACGTTTGAAAACAGTAAACAGAGCCATCTGTTCCCAGAAATATTATGACCATTGTTATGTAAAATCTTCTCTATGCAAGAAATAATGATACTTTCAGCCTCAGAAATGCACTTTAACATTATTCTTTCTTCCCTTGAATCATAGCCTTTAAAATAAAAAACCCAGAAAGCATATGTTTTTCTTCAGTATCTTTTAAGCATGTTATTACTTTAATAAAGAGGTTACCAAACTGTGGGTTGGGACCCCAAAGTGGATTGTGACCCCGTTTTAATGGGTTCGTCAAGGCTAGCATTAGACTTGCTGGGGGCTGAAGCCCGAGGCCCACTGCCTCGGACCAAAGCTGAAGCCCATGGGCTTCAGGGCTCAGGTTACATTGCCCCCTGCCCACAGCTGAAGCCCCTGTGTTTCGGCTTTGCCACCCCACCTGGGGTGGTGGGGATTGGGCTTTTGGCCCTCTAACCTGGGGTGGGAACCTCAGGCTTCGGTACCCACTCCTGGGGTCGTTTAGTAATTTTTGTTGTCAGAAGATGGTCACAGTGCAATGAAGTTTGAGAACCCCTGCTTTAATATAACCCCACTGTGCCTGTCTCCCCCCTCCCCAATAGTTGTAATAAATAGAATATTAAAGGACAATTTTCCAGTGGTTCCCAGCCTGGTTTGCATTTGTATGAGTACAGGCTTGGAGGTGCAAACATTTTTGCATGCTGTGCTTGTGACTGATCCCATGACAGAATTTATAAGCACATAACCCATTTTGTACAAAAAGAAAAGGAGTACTTGTTGCACCGTAGATACTAACAAATTTATTTGAGCATAAGCTTTCGTCAGCTTTCTTTTTGTGAATACAGACTAACACGGCTGCTACTCTGAAACCTGCCATTTTGTACAAGTAGAGTTTACACATGTGAATTATGTCACCTCTGAGTGCATGTGATAGAAATGCATGTGCAATTTTTATGTGCACAGAGATAGAAACTTTGAAAACATGGCCAAATTGTGGAAAGATGAGGTTCTGTCGTGGATTGATTTTTCTCTCTCCCTTTATAGAGTATATATATAGTATACACTGTAAACTTTCTTTATAGTGGAGTTTGAACATATTTTCTTTCTTAGATTACACTGATGGACTCTATCTGGCTGCCATTGCTAGTATAATAGGAAAAGTCTTTTCAAGGTCAGGATTACCCCATCTCTTGGTTTTATTTTATTTTGTCTCCCAGCATTTAAGAGAACCTCTCTCTCTTTTTTTAAATGTCACATCATTAATCAAAATTTGGAAGGTGATCACCCCTTTGTTTATGTTGGTTTTGATTATAATACACATTTTAGGAACTCAATCCTGAAAGACAGTCTGTCTCTGATCCAGCAGAGCACTTATGCACATGCTCAACTTTAAGCTCAAAAACTGTCCCACTCAAGTCAATGGGCCTACTCAGAAGCTTAAAGTTCAGCAAACTCTTTGACTGAACCCTAGCATTTCAACACTTAATAAAAAAGCACTATGCAGAATCAAACTACTCTGGTTATTAGAATCACATGAAAACAGTGATCCATTGCATAACAATAATAGTTTGCTAAAGTCTGGGGATCTTTTTCCTATAGCCCGCATTAGTTGTCTCAATTGTCTTCCTTTACCTAATTCCATATAGGATTTTAAGATTGAATTCATATTGTTCACTCATTTGGAATCTCAGAGTGGAGCTGTTTCTTTGCACTATGTAAAGCCTTCCAGCCTTGTATAATGTAAGAACAGGTAATTTTTTTTTTCCCTTTACATGACTTTAATCTGAGCTTTGTCTCATATTTCCCACAAAAACAATCAAAAATATGAAAAAAATCCTTTATGGGCTAGATCTTGACTTAAAGCATGTGCTCACAAAACTGAGTAAGAAAATGTAAGAACTTCTTTTGCACCCCTATGAGGACTACCCAGAAGTTGGATCCAGGTTCATAGGAATAAGCAGGACTATAAGATGCTAATATCCTCCCTGGAGCAGCTGTGGAGGGCAATGGCGCAGGGAGTAGGCAGAGGCTTAGCTTCATTCTCTCAGCTCACTGGTATAGACCAAGAATCAATTACTGTGCCATGGTAACAATGAGGAACTAGGGGAGGAATTGTGACTTAGAGGTGTGTGAGGTGCTGTGATTTCAAGGGGCTGCTCTTTGATTAGTGCAGTGAATGCATCACATCTTTTTCAGGGCTGTGCTTAAAGTCAGATTCTAGCCCCAGATGAATGAATCAGTTATACATTTGCCTTTATTTTAACTGGAGCTAGCAAGATAACCCTATTCTTAACCTGCAAAATGTTAGTAAACGCTGCAAAGCTGTATATCTGTCTAAGTGTAAAGTGTTGTATGATAATTTACGAACTACTTAGGCACAGTTCTAAATGGTTTTCAAATGTTAGGACTGTGCAGGATTCTGAAACTGAAACCTGATTTGGATTGACTCTCCAGCGTAGGTCAATGTAATATAGTGCAAGCTACAAATCATAAAATAACGTGTGGTTTGCTTTGTTAATCCCATTGACCTTCCTCCTTTAGAATTCATTTCCTTGATACAAGCATTCAAAGAACTGTATGTGAAACAGATACAGCTGGTATTTATGACTAATAAAGCTAGAGAGCACACACATGTGTACACAAACAGCAAAACTGCATGCTCTTATTTTGAGGGATTTATTACTGGCCATGGAGAATTAGTATCCCTTTAGTTTTTTATGCAGTTTTATGAAATTATAATTTTAATTGGCTCTGCTTTTAAATATTCATAGAGATGTCAAAGACCTTGCTGAATTTTCCATTTAATTTTCAAACTTTCTGAGCTTTATGTGTAAAAAAGAAAAAAAAAGTCTTGACAGTTTTCAAAGTTTTGAGATGCTTCATATTGATTAATTACCCATCCAGAGAAAGATTAATCATGTCCCGTTATCTGTTTCTCCTTTTAGTTTTGGCTCAAGAACACCACAGTTTTATAGCTCTACCATTTGATATGATGACATGCAAGTTATTTAAGTTGAAATCTGACTCTGTGGATTGAAGGAAATCTCAGTTAAATTTGACCCTTGCTATCAATTGATGGTTTAATGTCCTCACACAGATTACAACCATTTTAATATTTCAGTAAGATGTTCACTAAATGAACCATTTTAAAATCAGATGCATTTAACTGACTCGTTCTATTACTGTAATGCATCTTTTTATTCCTAGCCAGGGTTATATATTACTAATTGCTTGACCTGAGACTGCCAACTGTATTATTATATACTGGAACCATTTGGCTTTACTAAATTGGTTTCCAATTTTTTTTATAACATATGCTTTTGGATGAAAATCACTAAAACTAAAATCAAAATCAAAATGCCAATGGAAACTTTAATACATTGATGTAACATAAAGATATGGCTTCATTTCCAAAATGTATTTTCTCATCAGTGTCTTAATCACAGTAACCTTACCAGATTCATCTTCCAGGCCCTCGTTACAAAAGACTTCAACACTCTATGGAACACAACTGTAAGAAAATAATTAGAACAAGGTGCTGCTCTACAGTTGAAAGCAAGAAGGGTCATGGTCCCACCCACTTCTGACTCAAATACATACCCTCTGAGTCCTGGAGAACTGCAGGGTAGGCTCCAATCTAACTAAGATACTTACATGACACCCTATCACTGAACTGTCTGAGTGCCTCACAGACTTTAATGTATTTATCCTCCCAACACTTCTGTGATGGAAGGAAATGCTATTATCCCATTTTACAATTGGGGAGCTGAAGACCGGAGAGTGTTGGTGAATTTCCCAGGCTCACAGAGGAAGTTTGTGGCAGAGCAGGGAATTGAATCAGGTTCTCCCAAATCCCAGGCTGGTACCTAACCACTGGACCATCCTTCCACCCTACTGTGCACCCCGAGAGAGCAGGGATCCAAATTGCACTGGGAAAAGAAGGGGTTTCTGCAGGAATAAATTGGTACAATGTCTACAAGAATTGCTGTGTCATGCTAGCTGTGGAAAAGGAAGCCAAAACAAGATAGGATTTTTGTAGAATAGAATAAGGCTGTTACATTATTTACAGAATCCAAACAACCTTACAACAAAATTAAAGGGTATTATAATTATCTCAGTCACAATATAGCACTATATAGCAAGAAAGTTTCTATTTTATGTTGTAAATTATGCTGAAACAATGCAGGAGGTGAAGAAAACTTTATATTTGCTTCAGTATAGCAGATGTAAAATTGCTCTGGTTGGTGGCCAGTCTAGTGAATTCTATACAATAGTGTAATCATTCTATAGAAAAGGTACTATTCTCTATATATAGATATAGTAGCTTCTTTTATGAACCCTGCTTTATTTCTCGAAACCTTAATTTCATTCATCCCTGTTAAATTCTACAGGACTTCCCACACCTGTATGTATTGCCATCAAATGCACACTGATCATTACAAACAATCAGAAGTTCTAGTACAATATTGGCTTCTGGAAAGTAAGGCTTGACCTTATGATTTGTGAAGCTCAAAAGTTTGTCCCTTCCACCAACAGAGGTTGGTCCAATAAAATATATTATCTCACTCACCTTTTATCTCTTAAGTGCATTAAGATTGACAATGAGCAGTAATTGGTATCCGAGAAAAGTTTTTAATTGCTTACCATCAGTGGATGGTTCAGTGGTTGCACTAATGTTGGCAGTGTATTATTTGACAAAGTTTATCGAGTTATGTCACAAATTTCCTACTCTTAACTGCTGTTGAATAGTACCTTTGTCACTGAGGAGTTCTGTTGGTGTTCATGGGACTCCTCAAGGAAAAAGATATTGGTCAGTGTAAATATGGGTGGCAGAAACTGGCCCTTAGACAGTAAGCATCTGTACCTGAAAGCCTCTGAAAAAGGGGAAGGTTAAAATAGGTCTGTGGTGAAGCCAAATAAGTGTGATGAAATGACTACAGTACCTTTTGTATTGATGCATATTTGTCAATCAATTTGTGTCTTGTACTGTTGTTTTAAACAGTAGTGAAGATCTCTCTCTTTCTGAAAGGAAAAAAAGTGAAATCTGACTTTTTATTAACCTCTGATACTGAACTTCTGATGCTTTGTTTCTTGGGTTGGAGAACTGTTGGATTATACCTGATTATTTTGAGACCAACAGGTGCCGCATCACCAAAGGGACTTCAGCAGTTATACTGATATACCATAGATACTTCTTGGATTATAAAGCAGTGAGATTAACTAATCTGATTCCCTCCAAGTGTCCACCTGCATTCCCAAATAAAGTGTCTGATATTCCAGTGGGTATGCTGAGTGCTAAAGGATGTTACCACATTTTTTCAGAAATATTGGCTGCGAGAACTAGGCTACATAACTATAGGCCAAGTTATGTGCGGATGATTTAAACCCTGTGAAGTCTCTTGGAAATAAGTGGAAATGGATCGGAGTTAAAACAGTACATAATTTGACTCACTGACACTCTAGTCCTGATCCAAAGTCCATTCAAACCAATAGAAAGCCATGGCAATGCCAGGAAAAATGATTGTCTGCTCCTGGGAGAGGGAACTACACCTTGCCCCTTGCTTGGAATGTATGGCAAAGGAACAATTGAATCCTTACCTACCATAGTTTAAAAATTTAAAACATGGTCATATTAGCCAAGTATTATATAATTTAAAAGTATGCAAACTTAATTGACTTGCTTTACATAGATAGAAATTATTATATATTATTTGCAGCTCTATAGCAAGTTCCCCCCAAGAATCTCAGCCTTTTGCTAACAAATTTGAACTATTTTTACTCCTTATTTCACAGGGAGTGAAACCGAGGCACAGATAGGTAAAGTGACTCCCAGTGTCACGCAGAACTGGGCACAGAACCCAGATCACTCCCAGTCATGTAAAATAGCCCCAAGACCAACATACCCATAAAATCACCAATACTATCGAGGCTGGTAATACTTATTATTTTTCCAAAGTAGTTTAATTCTCAGCTTTTAGAAATTCAAGCAAATCAAACAAACAAAAACACTAGGGAAAATTATTTGATGTTTTTGTTGCCTTCTGATATCATATAAAGTATTTCTGTTCTTTGCAAAAAATCTTTAAATTGACTTTGTTTATGGGTCTTTAGTTATGGCTTTTGATTTCCTGTAGGAATATAAACTGAACACGCAATAAAATCATTTGAACTCTGAGAAATGCTTCTTTCCCTTGAATATCTGGTTCTAATCCTAAGGGGTGGCTTGACTCTATTTTACTGATGCACAGCTGGCTCGATTTCACTGAAGATATACTACTTTTGTATAACTGTCATTCTTCTTTATTTTCTTATGAGCATCTGCTTCCAGTTTAAGCGAATAAAGCCAAGACTGACAGCTAGCATGTTAAATGTTGCAACAATACACATTTGCTTTCTATGTTATCCTTTCTGCTTATTGTAGAGGACACATTATTGTATTTTCCTCTTCTAAGTTCATCTTCTGTTAAGGATGTTTTGTTTTGAATTGGACAAAAGCACAGCTACCAACATGGTTCAAGACTCTTTTGTAGTTTGTCAGAAAAACAGTTAGATTTTTCCTTTGCTGTAGTAGGGTTGAGCCATCGCTGGCTGACGGAACATCTTTGTGCCACTGCCCAGATCTGTGCCCAGGATAAATAACATCTATCAATTCATTACCAATAGTAATAGCTAGAGCTGCCCTAGAAATAAAATATCTATCTTACCCTGCTTGCTGCAAGTTCCACAGATCTCTTGGGAAATGGTTTAGCAGCTTGGCACCTACAATAAATATCTGCAAATTGCCATTGGAATAGAAGGATTCATTAATATCTGAGGAAGACTGCCCAAAATGTAAACAGAGATCTTTGTCATCTCTTTACTTCCTGCAGCTCTCACTACATTGACTTGTGATAAGCACATCTTAGTTCCCTCTCAAGTGTACCTCCTTAATGACGGCAGTGCAAATTTTTCTGCTTAAATACCACTAAAAGTGTCACAAGATGAAATGTAGTATGTACCCTTCTCATAAATATAAAGGGAAGGGTAACCACCTTTCTGTATACAATGCTATAAAAATCCCCCCTGGCCAGAGGCAAAGCCCTTTCACCTGTAAAGTGTTAAGAAGCTAAGATAACCTCTCTGGCACCTGACCAAAATGACCAATATGGGGACAAGAGATTTTCAAATCTGGAGGAGGGGGGGACAAAGGGTTTGTCTGTCTGTGTGATGCTTTTGCTGGGAACAGATCAGGAATGCAGCCTTACAACTCCTGTTAAGTTAGTAAGTAATCTAGCTAGAAATGCATTCAGATTTCCTTTTATTTAATGGCTGGTAAAATAAGCTGTGCTGGATGGAATGTATATTCCTGTTTTTGTGTCTTTTTGTAACTGAAGGTTTTGCCGAGAGGGATTCTCTACGTTTTGAATCTGATTACCCTGTAAGGTATTTACCATCCTGATTTTACAGAGGTGATTCTTTTACCTTTTCTTTAATTAAAATTCTTCTTTTAAGAACCTGATTGATTTTTCATTGTTCTTAAGATTCAAGGGTTTGGGTCTGTGTTCACCTGTACAAATTGGTGAGGATTCTTATCAAGCCTTCCCCAGGAAAGGGGGTGTAGGGCTTTGGGGGATATTTTGGGGGAAGACGACTCCAAGTGGGCTCTTTCCCTGTTCTTTCTTTAAAACGCTTGGTGGTGGCAGCATACGGTTCAAGGACAAGGCAAAGTTTGTACCTTGGGGAAGTTTTTAATCTAAGGTGGTAAGAATAAACTTAGGGGGTTTTTCATGCAGGTCCCCACATCTGTACCCTAGAGTTCAGAGTGTGGAAGGAACCTTGACAACCCTGTGGGGGGGTGGGCAGGAGAACAAAAGAAGGGCTGACAGGGGAAGGGATGAAAGAGGCCTCTTGCTATACTTTTTGTTATTTCACATTTATGTTACTGTAGTGCCTAGAGGCCAACCCAGTTTGGGATCACATTGCACTAGGTCTAGATAAATATAGTAACTGACAGTCCGTGTCCCAAAGAGTTTACAGTCTCAGATTTGTCAAGGTTTAATGAGCTCTCCCCCAGAACACCTATCATGACAAAAAGGGTATGGGGGTGATGGCTTATTTTCCAAATGCCTAATCTGGGTTGCTCAGCCATGCAGACAGAGAACCCTCCTTTCCTCTCATTTGTGTGCTGGAAGCAAATGGTGGTTGTTTCTAGCACAGGCAGTCTAGGGGTTAGAATTCGTTCACCCTTTCCATCATCTGCATCCGCACTCGGTTTGCTGAGTTGGAAAGGGATACAGCAGGCAGTGATTGAAGGTGGGAGGACAAGGAAGAAGAGAAGAGTGGCTAGAAAAGGGAAAGAGTCAATGGAGATACCCTGAGTTCAGAGCCCCAGGAGGATACAAAGATTGCAAGGGAGAATAAAATACAAGAGGACTTGGAGCCAGAAAGAACAAGAGGAAGGCTGGAGAATCACACCATCACCAGGACAAGCAGATCTACATGACTGGGGACCACCTATTAAGAAGAACAGACAGACTTGTCACCAGAGCTGAGCTGGAGAACAGAAGGGGGTGCTGTCTGCCGAGAGTGAAGATAAGGATGTGGACCTGAAACTGAAGAAGATCCTAATGGGAGCAGGAAAGAATCCACTGATTGTCCTTTATGTGGGAACAAATGATACGGCTAGATTCTCACTGGAACGTACGAAGAGAGACTATGCCAGGATGGGGAAGACACTTAAGGAAATGGAGGCTCAGGTGATCTTCAGTGGGATTCTACCTGTCCCTAGAAGAGGGGAACAAAGGCAAGATGAGAGTATGATGATCAACAGATGGCTGAGACAGTGGTGCTATAAGCAAGGGTTTGGGATGTTTGACCACTGGGAGGCATTCATGGACAAAGGACAGATTTAATCGGATAGACTGCATCTGAGTAGGGAGGGAAACAGATTTCTGGAATGGAGATTGGCAAATCTGATTAAAAGAGCTTTAAACTAGAATCTTGAGGGAGGCAGCTGGGAGATATATATGTAGTCTCCATGCTTCATTTTTAACATTGAGAGGGAGGAAAATCAAGTAAGAAAGGATACAGTAATACAGAAAGGACACTTGCTGATACCAAGGAAGCTAACAGTCAGGTAGGTGATACTGGCAGTAGAATGACTGACTGTACCCAAATTGGATGAGGAATGAGGGTGAAGCCAAGCAGCAACAATTAAGATGCTTGTACACCAATGCAAGGAGCCTGGATAACAAAATGGAGGAACTAGAACTACTGGTGAAGGAAGTGAAACCAGATATTATAGGAGTAACAGAAATGGGATGGAATAGTAGTCATGACTGGAATAAAGGTACTGAAGAGTATGTGCTCTTCAGGAAAGACAAAAATAAAGGCAAAGGTGATGGAGTGGTTAACGATGAGATAAGCTGTAAATAAATTAGAATTGATGGAATGGATAAGACAGTCTGCTTAGGCTAAAATCAATTTGGGAAAAAAACTATTAGAGGTTTCACTGGGCTAGTACTTGGGGTATGCTGCAGAACCCCAGGATCAGATTTGGATATGTATAGAGACCTCTTTAATGTTGTTAATGAAGTACATTTGTGTGATTATGGGAGAATTTACCTTCCCAGATATAGTTTGGAGGACAAGTGCTACTAATAATAGTAGGTCCAGATTTTCCTGGATATGATAGCTGACAGATTTCTTCACCAAATAGTCACTGAACCATCGAGAGGTGATGCAATTCTAGATTTGGTACTGGTGAATATTGAGGACTTCATAGTAGAGCTGGTTGTAGAGGACAACCTTGGTTCGAGTAATCATGAGGTAATTCACTTTATACTAAATGGAAGGATTTAAAAAAAAAGATCTGCAACTAGGGCCCTTCATTTCAAAAGGGATAACTTTAAAAAAATTAAGGGACTTAGGGAAGTGGACTGTACTGAAAAACTCAAAGATCTGAATGTGGAGGAGGCTTGCAATGCCTTTGTCATAGTTCAGAAACTATCTGAAGCCTGAATCCTAACCAAGGGGAAACAAGCTGGATGAATAAGTATCTCAAACAGGTGCATATGTGAAAGCAGAAAACATACATGGAATGAAAGATGGGATGGATCAGCAAGGAAAGCTACCTCTTGGAGATCAGACAGTGTAGGGATAAAGTAAGAACTGCCAAAAACTAAGCAGAGCTGGACTTTGCAAAGGGAATTAAAACCAATAGTGAAAGGTTCTATAGCCATATAAATACAAAGAAAAGAAGGGAAGAAGAAGTGGAGCTGCTAAGCACTGAGGATGGGGTGAAGATTAAAGATAATCTAGGCATGGCCCAACACCTAAACAAATACTTTGCCTCAGTTTTTAATAAGGCTATAAAAAGCTTAGGGGTAGTGAAAGGGTGGCTGTGACGCATGGCCAGATGCACCCTGCAGGGCAAATGACTCAAATTCAACCCTTAAAAACATATGGGTAGATAATGTTTGTGTTTTTGTGTATTTACATATATATTGGTAGAGGTCAACAATGTAAACTAACAGTCCCTGTCTCTGCTGTATTCTATTAATTCAGACATCAAAAGGACATCTTAACATTTAAACTGTAAACATAGGATACCGCTGTAGTCGTCTCTCTTTGAAATGTATAGCAAATAATCTGTGAAGGGTAGAAAAATAGGCAATTGCCTTATGTTAATCTGTGTGAATAATTACCAGTGATGCTTAGGAAATGGGTCCACTTCAAAGTCCACGAGTGCCTTTGTTCGCTGAAGGACTCCAAGCTGTCAAAGAAGGCCTGAAATTGTATAAAGATGTTTGGGTCCCAATCCTTTTTATCTCATATCAGCTTGAGGCTTCATGCAGGGCTAGCCTAAGCCATAAGGACTGAGATCCCAGTTCTGACTGGACCACCCTAAATATTTGACTATAACCTATGAACTATTTTGGAAAGAACTCTTTGCAGCTAAAAAACTCACCATCTCTGCTATAAATCTGAAGCTCAAGATTGTATTTATGTCTGTAGGTGTACTAACCATACATTCTGTCTTTTCTTTTTTAATAACTTTTAGTTTAGTTAATAAGAATTGGCTGTAAGCGTGCATTTGGGTAAAATCTGGAATATTCATTAACCTGGGAGGTAATGTGTCCAATCCTTTGGGATTGGTAGAACTTTTTTATATGATTAATAAGATTTTCATTATCATCATTTTTTGACTTAGGTGTCTAGGTGGAGGCCTGAGGCTGGGTTAGTTTAAGGGAACTGTGGTGTTGACTTCTGAGTAATTAATGAGGTATAATAGAAGCTGTTTTGTGCTATCTTGGTAAATCTAAGTATTGGAATATCTACCAGCTTTGGGGATTGTCTGCTCCATTCTTTGCAGTTTACCCTAATTGAGTGACCTCAGTTGACTCCTCTGGGATTCTGGTCACAGTGACAAATGGGAATAAGGATATGGAAGTATAAATTACCACATCTGAGGTGAAAGTCAAACTCCAACAGCTTAATAGGACTCTAAATCAGGGGGTACAGACAATCTCTATAGAAGAATATTAAAGTGGCACATAAAATTGCAAGCCCAATTGCTAATACCGTTCTTATTTTTAAGAAAGGGGGAAAATGTGATTAGGGAAATTAAAGGCCTGTTAGTTTGATCGCAATTGTATGCAAGGTCTTGGAACAAATTTTGAAAGAGAAAGTAGTGAAGGACTTAGAGGTGGTTGGTAACTGGGATAAAATACAACATGATTTTACAAAAGAGAGATCGTGCCAGACCAACTCCTTTCAAAAGGTAACTGATATTTTAGACAAAGGAAATGCAATAGATTTAATCTACCTAGATTTGAGTAAGGCATTTGATAAAATTTCAAATTATTAGTTAATTATTAGTTAAATTGGAGAAGATGGGGATTAATATGAGACTTGAAAGATGGATAAGGAACTTCTTAAAGGGACACTACAATGTGTCATACTGAAAGGTGAAGTATCAGGCTGGAGGGAGGTTTTCATTTTGGTCTTTGCCAATTAGTTTTTCAGTTTGGATAAAATTAGAAAAAGTATCAAGTTAAGCAGCTTTTTTTGGCGGGGGGGAGGGCGTGATGAAGCTTAAGGGTCTTCATACATTATTGCTTCTGGAACATGGAGATTCTTAGTGTTACTGACTGAGTGGTTCTTGGTTTTGGATTAATTGAGAAGTGCATGCCTTTTTCTTATCCTGTTATATGCAAAACAAGGTTTTAGTCATGGTGTGTACATTTTCTGTCCCTCATAAATTAAAATGAAATTACGGATTTAACCAAATTGGTCTCTGAAAAGGGCTTTCAGATGGTGAAATCTAATAACTAGCAAAGATTTTTTTAAAACTGTCATCAGGAGCACAGCTTGGGGAAGAAAAATAACTAACTAGAATGAGAAACAATAAATAAAAATCTGAACCCCACCAATCACTCAAATAAGGAGACATTCAATAACTGGCTGAAACTCAAATATCAAAGGCCAAATCCTGCTCTCATTAACAGGTGTACATGGGAATCACTTCACAGGAGTGTCCCTGAATTTTAGAACCATATAATAGAAATCAGAATTTCATAGATTCAAAGGCAGGAAGAGACCATTGTGATCATCTAGTCTGACCTCCTATATAACTATATATGGGGGAGGCATAGCTCAGGGGTTTGAGCATTGGCCTGCTAAACCCAGGGTTGTGAGTTCAGTCTTTGAGGGGGCCATTCAGGGATTTGGGCCAAAAATTGGGGATTGGTCCTGCTTTGAGCAGGGGGGTTGGACTAGATGACTTCCTGAGGTCCCTTCCAAAGGTGATATTCTATGATCACACAGGCCATAAAACCTTCCTAGAATAATTCCTAGAGCAGAACTTTTAGAAAAACATCCTATTGTGATTTTCAAATGGCCAGTGATGGGGAATGCTCCAGGATCCTTGATAAATTGTTCTAATGGGCAATTGCCCTCATTGTGAAAAATTTGCACCTTATAATTTACTCCATAGTATTGGAGATTCCTTATACATCATTATTCATAAAAGCAGTAGATACTAATACCAAAGACATTGAAAAGAAAACACTTAACTAACGCTGAAGGAAAGATTCTCTGTTATCTTTTCCATTTAAAAGTAAATAATTGTATAATAGCTACAAAAACATTCTCCATCACATGAATATTAAAGTTGGGCACATACATGCTACTGACAACTGCATTTGCAAGATAATTTTAAAGAAGAAAATTGACTTGGAAGAGCACTGCATGTTCCAGAATTGATTTGTAATATGTATTTTAGTGTATTTAATGAAAAGACATATACAGAATGCAATAAAAACATTTGTCACCAGATAAAATATACAGTATGCAATCTTTCTCTAAATGGTGGTGGTTTGCATGAGAGGGAGGAGATTTTCAGCACTTGATAATGACTTAACTCTGCTCTCATTGACTCAGCAGAAGCAGACTTTAGCCAACACTGAGTACTTTTGAAAGTCACATGTTATAAATAAAGACTGGGATTTCCCAAACTGTTGAAGGATTTAGACACCCAACTCCCATTTAAAATGAATAAAAATAAATCCCCTAAATGGCTGTGTAAGCCCCAATAGTACTTTTCTTTGTAGTTCCCTAACTGTTTTTAATCCCCTTTTCAACAGGGACTCTGTTTTGAAGGCTCTTTTTTCCCATCATGCCTTTCTGGTACTGGCCCTTTAAATTTGGCAGTCGCAAGCAGCTGCTGCCCTTAAGTGGCCATCTTGTAACTTAATGCTGCTTACTATGTTACCTGCTTTTCTCACTGGTAAGTGTTCTTAAATCCTATAATATTTTCTTGTTGCTCTTCCTATCTTATTCCTGAAGAGATGCTAAATTATTGTATATACACCAAACATACATCATTCTGAATCCACTCCCATAGTATTGTGTTTTATAGAATGGAGAATTAAAATATTTATAAGATATTATGCATTGAAACAATGAGGGGAAAAGCCCTCTTAAAAATTCAGTTAGGAATAGAATGAAAAGAAGGTAAAAGAAGGAAGAGCATTTCATTCCCAAACCCCATCACTAATTCACCGTGTGCATGTGGGACAAATGTGTGAGGAGATGCGCTATCATGTTTTTGCACTTCTAAGAGCCCTTTGGGGAGCTTAGTCTCTTGCGAATACTTGTGATTTCATCACAAATCTCATAATGATTGGTGGTTTTCTAAAAATCCCACTCTTGGAGTTATCTCATCACCCTAGGGCTTCCTGACTGTATTTATAAGACTTCCTGACTTATAAGAGGGCTGTGGGCCAGAAACAGAGGAGTCTCACTCTAGCCCTGGAGTGGGAAGGGCTAGCTGCCTGGGAGCTGAAGGTGCCTGAGCAGGGCAAGGGCCAGGGCAGCTCCCACCTGGTAAACCCCCAGGCTGCAGGCCTTGGTGAAGGCCTACACAGGTGCTGGGGTTGCAAAAGGGCAGCCCAGGGTTAGGCAGAGGCAGCTGGTCCAACCTCCTTGCCAATGATGAGTGGCCATGACAGACTGCAGTCTGCCCCAGTGAGTGGAGACTAGATGATGACTGGCAGTAGCTACTGAGAGAAGGTGGGTTTAGAGGGTTGGGGGTTCCCCTGGGAGGGGAAACCTAAAGTAAGGGGGTACTGCTGGGGCAGAACCCTGAGGTAAAGGGCACCGAGGTCCAGGAGGAACATGGGGCCAGCA
This sequence comes from Chelonia mydas, assembly GCF_015237465.2. Classification (NCBI taxonomy): domain Eukaryota; kingdom Metazoa; phylum Chordata; order Testudines; family Cheloniidae; genus Chelonia; species Chelonia mydas. The sequence continues at coordinate 58,608,141 of NC_057854.1, forward strand.
GCAGGCGAGACACCGGCTTGCAGAGGACACGCCGTACACTGGAAAAGAGCTAATTCCCAGGGCAGGCAGCAGGAGGCACCGCGCCAGTGAGTCGTTGTATCACTACAGTGCAGCATAGTTTCCTAACCCTACCGAAGCCAGATCTGCTGAGTTATGTGTAGGGATACAGTCATGACTATGCCTCCTGTTCACCATGTTGTTCCTTTTTGGTCACAGCTGCTGTGTTCACCTGATCACAAGGGCTGCACACTTGGCTGATGTATACATGGGCCACACACAAGGGGGAATGAGCGTCTTTATTTCCTCTCCCTGTGCAGTCACATATGGGTTTATCTCAATATAATCCCTAGCAAATTTTGCAGTAACATTAATTATTTGCTAAGATTTTAATGGAGGCTGCTGTAGATCAGCCCACCACTAAATCATCAGTAAAAATCCCAGATTTGGAGAAATGTATGTAATTCTCCCTTAGCTGTATTTGTCAGGCTTTCCATCTCCTAGACAGATGAGATAGTTTGACGCTATATGCCAAGTAGTAGGATGTGAGGCGTTTAGCCATATTCTTTATGGCAAATCAATCTGCCATTAGCAGATACATTGCTGGCTTTGCTTTAAATTTTCCTGCCCTAAGAGAAGCACAGTAGCAGAGAGTAAATATTGGACAAAGCTTACAATGTTCAGAATTCTAGCAAAGAATAGAAAAAGATGAGCTTAGCATAGTTAAGAAACTTGTCCTCCATTTGTAAAGCACATTGGTTAGTAAATAATAAAAACAAATAAAACCACACATAGTCATGAAGACCTTGTGTGCAGAGCTGCACAGTGTGTGTATTTGTGTATATGCATACACCTATAGCAATGTATTTCATAGCAAGTAACACTGAGTACTTGATTGCATTTCCAAAAAAGATAATAAAAATCAGATCTGTTTCACAAACTGTAGTAAAGGTGATCTCTAAAAATTGTCTGAATAACTCGGTAGTGAGCAGTACTTTAAAAAAAACAAAACCTATAGCTGCTCTTTGTTTAAACAAAAGTGGGCCGTATAATAAATTGGCTTGATTGTGTTCCTAATTATCCATAAATTATTTGTGTCCATCATACAAATAGGAAATCCTATCCACTATAGGTCATGTACACTTTTTGTAATTGTTCCACCCACTATGGTGGCACAATTTAGTGATTCTGAAGAGCTCATCCAATCTTTAAATTAGTGTGATTCTGCAGCCCATCCATTGGCAAGGTTCCATCAATTATTGCGATCAATCCAGTAGTTGCCAGAAAAGGCTAACAACCTCCCGTGTGAGTCATCGTTATCGGGGTTCAAATCCCCCAGACTGAGCACAGCACAGATTTGTATTATTTGAAAGGTGTGAATAATTTCATTAGTTGGGAACACTAGTTGGTTATTTTTCTATGTGGACCAGTCACTAGAACAATGGTCCCCAAACTATGGGGTGTGCCTCCGTAAGAGGGCATGGAGGAATATTTGCGGGGGGCACAGGACAGCCCCCATGGAGGGGCAGGAAGGGAACATCCTCAATCCTGCTCCATCCCCAGCCGTAGCTCCACTCCAGCCCCTGCTCTGCCCTCATTCCCGCTCCTCCCCCAGGCCAGCTCTGCCTCTCGTCCCAGCTCCTCCCACATCCCCAGTTCTGCCCCCAGCTCTGCTTTCAGCCCAAGCTCCTCTGCTGAGCCAATTTTGCAGTAATGGAGGGGGGCATAGACAAATTCCATTACTGGTTAGGTGTGGGGCGTGACAGGAAAAGTTTGGGTACCACTTCACTAGAAGGTTAGTGTTGCTTGGGGATGTACTTTAAACTGTCAGTTACATGGGATTTACCCATAACTTTTTTCTCCTCCCTCAAAGGTAATGCAAATTGTTGGCTAACACTCCTGCAATACTTTGAAAATTCAGGTTCAGTGAATTCCCGCTTGGAGAAAGGTTTTCTTTCCTTGGTCAGTCAGACTTGGTATTAACCTCTTTGCATACTGATCTGTCTGGATTTTTAGGAACTTTGAAAGAAGCACATCATGCAGCAGTCATTCTGTTTAGTGTGCTTTAAATAGTTATTTTATGCATTGCCACTGACTGCATTCTTTTAAATTCCTTATCTGTGGCAAGAAAGGCACTTTCCCTTCCTACTGCTGTATCCTCACTTACGTTTGTTGCTTCTCCCAACTAAGAATTGCAATTATGTTCCTTTAAGGCTATTGTAATCAAGAACTTAAAATTTGTATTAACTAAGTTTCATAAAGCTGAAGAGACAGGAAATCAGCAGTAAATAAAATTAAAGTTTGGTGTTAGATTTTTTAAAATACTTACTTGATTTTGTTAAATTTATGCCTAATGGCTTGCTATTCTCTGTATTAATATAATCCTTGAGATCTGGAAAGATTATACAACCCCCCACAGGGCTATAGGGTTATATTCCAGTCTCTAGGGTAGAATAATGTTGCTACTCAGGGGGGTTCCTAAATGTTTTTTGTGGTGTGATGGGGTATTCATCCAATACCATCCCTTCAGGGGTTGAAGGTGGCTCAGAAGAGGTTAATTAACCTAGTAGGCTGCACTTGGGGGAAGATTTAGGCTTGACTGACAAGATGGAGCCATCGGGGCAGGAATAGGCAGGGGTTTGTTTAAAACCAGGAAGTGTGAGAGAAGGGTGTTGCAGTGTGGAGCTCTGCAGTCACAGTGAGGAGAAAAGGAGGGAAGTCAGGGTGGAAGTAGAAGCCCTGGGATCCTGACCCTGAGGGAAGGGGCTTACCCAGAGGTATGGCAAAGTAGGAAGAAGGCCAGGGAAGTGGCAGCAAGGGTTGAGACCGTGCAGAACTTAGGTGCTAATTGTAGGGTCCTGGGCTGGAGGCTGGAGTAGTGGGTAGGGCTGGGATCCTCTATTGGCCCCTGGGAGAGTGACACAGTCTTGAATTGGAAGACTGCCTGAAAAAACATCTGGCCAGATGATCTGGTGAGACTTTCATGCTCTAGAAGGGGAAAACTGTTCAGTGACCTGGCCAGAAAGGGCAAAGCCATGAAGAGGAAACACTGTGGCTCGTAGAGAGCAAGAGGGATTGTGGCCCAAGTGAGCAAAGAAACAGGGCATCAAACCTAGCCACAAGGAAGGACCCCAGCAGTGAATAGTAAGTCTGTTAAAAATGGATTCTATCTTTGCAACCTCTTTGGAGTTCCCTGTATGAAGTCTGTCATCATAATCTCTTGCCATTATGCTGTCTGGTCACTAAATGTTTCAATGTTGTATGGAAAATTCTACAATAGAGAGTGGTGTTTGGTCAAAAATAAAAGATGGAAGCCAGCATGTTTCATCTGAAACCTACTGCTGTTCTTCCTAACACATTCCTGATGTTGAAGGACTGGACTCCATACATTGTGACAAAGCTCCTTTCCAGTGGCTTTCTCTTGGGGGGCGGGAGGGTGTTGTGCAAATTTCACCCATAACAAATAGCCCCCTTAAGGTACTTCATTTTGATTTCCTTTTAACAGTGGTTGTGCATGATTGTGTTCCATAGATGATTTAAAATGGTAGAAATTTAAATGCTAACATTGTTATGTTCAACAGGATTATGTTGAGCTGCTGAGTAGTTGTGTATGGGATGTGACTTGTTTATGGACAATTTATTCCCCTTTTTCTGTATAAGGCAAAATTTTGCAGGATAGATTCAATAGCCATTTATTATTCTTATCACAATGGTGGTGTCTGGATTCCACTTTATTATCAGTAGTGGCACAGGTGAGTCTATTGAACTCACTTGGTAGGTGCTGTCTTTGCCTGATGGAGCTCTTCAGCTTCCAGTTAGTGAGATTTTGTTCAATCAATAGATAGTGCTGAGGTGACACATCCTGTTTCAAATTGTGCAGGGTATTTTTAAATATTCTGCTGTAATGTTCAATGTCAGAGCACAAAAATGATATATTTAAATTTAAAAATGCCTTACTGGCTTTAAGTGCAATAAATTTACCTTTTGTGAGTGATAATTATAAGTTTGACTTTACAAAAGTTTGGCAAAGTCTTTCTTTTCTTCCAGCAAAAATTAAGTGAGTTGCTCTTTCTTTAATAGCCCATTTCCGTGCAATCTTCTTAGCTGTTCCCAGCAAGTCAGCAGTAGATGTCAGAGAGTTCAGTTTATATCATTGTAAACAAGCTGCTATGTGACTGTATTACTAAGGTTCTTTGCATTTCATAAAGGAAAGGTGTCATAGCCAAACTTCTTGAATTTGTCTTCCAAACTCAAACTGTTAAACAAATGTAAAACAACAATAAATAAACTCAAATTAGCATATCTCCCCCACCACAGACTTTTCAGTAAGTAAACTGACAGCTCACTGAGAACATCAAAAGGTAATAAATTTATAGGAAAGAGCTATTCGTGGCCCAGGCTTGTAAGGTTTAGTTGGGGATGTGTGTTAACTTAATTCCCAACCAGTGCTATAAAGGAGAGATTGCTCCTAGCTGTGTCACTTCCATAATTTTAAAACTTCAATTATAAATGATTGAAAGTAAATATTAGGGCAAGTACAACTCTAGGCAATGTTGTGTTACAACGCAGGAGAAATGGTGAGTGAGATTCTTCGGTCAAGCCAAGCTCTGCTTGATGTGGGACTCGAAGGATGGCATTATATCAACTTTACACTCCCACATCCTGTTTCTGGAACAGTAGGGAATCAGTTCTCCTACCCATGTAACTTGGAGCAGCTTCAGGGCTGCTGCTCTTAGACCTACCAACTGGTGACAGCCCCTTAGGGGGCACTGCACTAACCTAGGATTTCTGGAGTGCAAAGTGGTCTGGACACACTCTCAAGATGTTCCCTGAACATTGTGTATGCCTAAAGAGGGGTGGCCAGTACCTGATGGTTTGCCTGGAGAATCCCCAGTGGGCTATGAAGCTGCCTTTCAACCACAAGAGCAATATAAAGCAGCTGAAACAAGATCAAGAATTTAGCCAAGTGTGTTGTGGCAGGTGCTTCTATCTATGTAGATAATATATGCTCTAAATAGGGGTTCAACAAAAGTACTCCTGCATCATATATGTTAAAAGTAAAGAAAAAATAATTAACCCCTTCTACATGCTGCACAATCATTTTGTATGCTTGAATGAGACAGAATATTAACATGCATGAAACATTTTTCACACTTGAAGAAAGCATCATGAAAGGGATTATTTTTTCTACAGAGTGATTCACAGCAGGTACATTGTTGCTCTGTATTGATGACACTTCATCTTGATTTTTTTTTTGGGGGGTGAAATGTATGGCAATTTAGTTTTTTTGTTTTAGTGTTATTTCTCCCCCTTATTCCAACTGGGGGGAGAGGGGGCTTTATTTATAATACAGTTAAGGTGTGCTTTTGCTCATATTGTATATTGCTCCTTTTTTAACTAGCAATTTTAGAACTCCTTCACTGTGCTTAACTTATTATGCACTTGTCCCAGCAGTAGTTGTTAGAAACAATGTGTTCAGATACTCTCCTAGGTGGTCTATACAACATGCACATGTTCCCTGGCTTTAGTTAACATGTCATTGAAAAAAGAAAAGGAGTACTTGTGGCACCTTAGAGACTAACCAATTTATTTGAGCATAAGCTTTCGTGAGCTACAGCTCACTTCATCGGATGCATACAGTGGAAACTGCAGAAGACATTATATACACAGAGACCATGAAACAATACCTCCTCCCACCCCACTCTCCTGCTGGTAACAGCTTATCTAAAGTGATCACTCTCCTTACAATGTGTATGATAATCAAGTTGGGCCATTTCCAGCACAAATCCAGGTTTTCTCACCCTCCGCCCCCCCCCCCCCCCCCCACACACACACACAAACTCACTCTCCTGCTGGTAATAGCTCATCCAAACTGACCACTCTCCTTACAATGTGCATGATAATCAAGGTGGGCCATTTCCAGCATAAATCCAAGTTTAACCAGAACGTCTGGGGGGGGGGGGGGGAGTTAGGAAAAAACAAGGGGGAATAGGCTACCTTGCATAATGACTTAACCACTCCCAGTCTCTATTTAAGCCTAAATTAATAGTATCCAATTTGCAAATGAATTCCAATTCAGCAGTTTCTCGCTGGAGTCTGGATTTGAAGTTTTTTTGTTGTAAGATAGCGACCTTCATGTCTGTAATTGCGTGACCAGAGAGATTGAAGTGTTCTCCGACTGGTTTATGAATGTTGTAATCCTTGACATCTGATTTGTGTCCATTTATTCTTTTACGTAGAGACTGTCCAGTTTGACCAATGTACATGGCAGAGGGGCATTGCTGGCACATGATGGCATATATCACATTGGTGGATGTGCAGGTGAACGAGCTTCTGATAGTGTGGCTGATGTTATTAGGCCCTGTGATGGTGTCCCCTGAATAGATATGTGGGCACAGTTGGCAACGGGCTTTGTTGCAAGGATAGGTTCCTGGGTTAGTGGTTCTGTTGGGTGGTATGTGGTTGTTGGTGAGTATTTGCTTCAGGTTGGGGGGCTGTCTGTAGGCAAGGACTGGCCTTTCTCCCAAGATTTGTGAGAGTGTTGGGTCATCCTTCAGGATAGGTTGTAGATCCTTAATAATGCGTTGAAGGGGTTTTAGTTGGGGGCTGAAGGTGACGGCTAGTGGCGTTCTGTTATTTTCTTTGTTAGGCCTGTCATGTAGTAGGCGACTTCTGGGAACTCTTCTGGCTCTATCAATCTGTTTCTTCACTTCCGCAGGTGGGTATTGTAGTTGTAAGAATGCTTGATAGAGATCTTGTAGGTGTTTGTCTCTGTCTGAGGGGTTGGAGCAAATGCGGTTGTATCGCAGAGCTTGGCTGTAGACGATGGATCGTGTGGTGTGATCAGGGTGAAAGCTGGAGGCATATAGGTAGGAATAGCGGTCAGTAGGTTTCCGGTATAGGGTGGTGTTTATGTGACCATTGTTTATTAGCACTGTAGTGTCCAGGATGTGGATCTCTTGTGTGGACTGGACCAGGCTGAGGTTGATGTTGGGATGGAAATTGTTGAAATCATGGTGGAATTCCTCAAGGGCTTCTTTTCCATGGGTCCAGATGATGAAGATGTCATCAATATAGCGCAAGTAGAGTAGGGGCATTAGGGGACGAGAGCTGAGGAAGCGTTGTTCTAAATCAGCCATAAAAATGTTGGCATACTGTGGGGCCATGCGGGTACCCATAGCAGTGCCGCTGATCTGAAGGTATACGTTGTCCCCAAATGTAAAATAGTTATGGGTAAGGACAAAGTCACAAAGTTCAGCCACCAGGTTAGCCGTGACATTATCGGGGATAGTGTTCTTGACGGCTTGTAGTCCATCTTTGTGTGGAATGTTGATGTAGAGGGCTTCTACATCCATAGTGGCCAGGCCCGTTGCCAACTGTGCCCACATATCTATTCAGGGGACACCATCACAGGCCTAATAACATCAGCCACACTATCAGAGGCTCGTTCACCTGCACATCCACCAATTTGAGATATGCCATCATGTGCCAGCAATGCCCCTCTGCCATGTACATTGGTCAAACTGGACAGTCTCTACGTAAAAGAATAAATGGACACAAATCAGATGTCAAGAATTATAACATTCATAAACCAGTCGGAGAACACTTCAATCTCTCTGGTCACGCAATTACAGACATGAAGGTCGCTATCTTACAACAAAAAAACTTCAAATCCAGACTCCAGCGAGAAACTGCTGAATTGGAATTCATTTGCAAATTGGATACTATTAATTTAGGCTTAAATAGAGACTGGGAGTGGTTAAGTCATTATGCAAGGTAGCCTATTCCCCCTTGTTTTTTCCTAACTCCCCCGCCCCCCCCCCCCCAGACGTTCTGGTTAAACTTGGATTTATGCTGGAAATCGCCCACCTTGATTATCATACACATTGTAAGGAGAGTGGTCAGTTTGGATGAGCTATTACCAGCAGGAGAGTGAGTTTGTGTGTGCGTGGGGGGGTGAGAAAACCTGGATTTGTGCTGGAAATGGCCCACCTTGATTATCATGCACATTGTAGGGAGAGTGGTCACTTTGGATGAGCTATTACCAGCAGGAGAGTGAGTTTGTGTGTGTATGGGGGTGGGGGGATGAGAAAACCTGGATTTGTGCTGGAAATGGCCCACCTTGATTTTTATACACATTGTAAGGAGAGTGGTCACTTTGGATAAACTATTACCAGCAGGAGAGTGAGTTTGCGTGTGTGGTTTTTTGGCGGGGGGGTGAGAAAACCTGGATTTGTGCTGGAAATGGCCCACCTTGATTATCATACACATTGTAAGGAGAGTGATCACTTTGGATGGGCTATTACCAGCAGGAGAGTGAATTTGTGTGGGGGGGGCGGAGGGTGAGAAACCTGGATTTGTGCTGGAAATGGCCCAACTTGATTATCATACACATTGTAAGGAGAGTGATCACTTTAGATAAGTTATTACCAGCAGGAGAGTGGGGTGGGAGGAGGTATTGTTTCATGGTCTCTGTGTATATAATGTCTTCTGCAGTTTCCACAGTATGCATCCGATGAAGTGAGCTGTAGCTCACGAAAGCTTATGCTCAAATAAATTGGTTAGTCTCTAAGGTGCCACAAGTACTCCTTTTCTTTTTGCGAATACAGACTAACACGGCTGTTACTCTGAAACATGTCATGGAAGAGAGTGCCAATTGTCAAAGGGAAGGTCTGTGAGCAGATCATCAGGATGGTAAGGCTCCACACCTGAAAAGTTAGGAGCATTGCATCAGTTAAAGTACTATAATTTTATCACTGAAAGGACCAGCTTTATACTGGCAAGCTTATGGGTTTTCCTACTGACTCCTTGTTCTCTCTTATTCTAAAACTTTTTGAGAAGAGAGACTTGCATTCTTTCATTTAATTTCAGTAGGAATTTTAGGTGAAATTCATCTATTGGGTAGTGAGAAAGGGCAAGGCCCTCTGCACTACTTATGTCATAAGGACATAATATGGTCACCTCACTAGCCCTATTGTAGGCTGGTAGGCAAGTGTATAGTCGGGGAAGGCCAAAGGAAAGGCTGCAGATCTGAATTTATATGTATCTAGTGGTCATAAATCTTTTGCATCTGGTCACTGAAGGCGCTGTGACAACTTTACCCAAGCCATAGGATAGAATAGCAGTTTTAGAGCCACTCATCTACTGTAGCCCCATGTCCAGGTATTGAGTTGGGGGAGTAGATTTAATTTTTACCTTCTACATGCATAAAGTCTGAATGTATTGTCTGGGTGAAAAGTATTGGCAACATTGGAAGCCATCACTAGATTAGACAAGGCTTGAGTGTAATCTTGCTGAAGACAATGGACAATGTGTATAACTACGGCAAGCAGAGGGTCAAATGCTGCTCACTGTACTAACGCAATAGTACTATTGACTTCAGTGGACTACGCTCTTAGACCCTTGTCTACGCTAAGGAATGCTCATATTGTTGCTGACAACTGTGGATCTGAACTGGTGTTAGCAAAGGTGCATAAAGTTCCCGAATATACGCTAGGAGAGTGGGATTTGGCCTGAGATCCAGGTTGTTGTGATTCCGTCCAATTGTGTCAGGTTTTGTAATGGGTGAAGCCTGTCTTGTGGTAGCACAGTACTTCAAGTTATTTGGAATTGCATTCAGTGAATATTCCAGTTTATTTTCATTGCCTAAACTGAATGAGTGAAAAACAAAACATAAACAAACAGCAAAAATGACCAAATAATATTATATTTTTAGAACTTCTGTGTCAATTGTTTAGGGCTAGATGGAGACATTACTCCCAGCTCCCGGTAAGGGGTAATATGTAGCTATGCCACCAGTGGAGCAGTTCAGAGAACAAATTGTGAAGCTGAGTCACAGTTGTCTTTTTGGCTTCCCTCTAGCAGGTAGTAGTCAGGTACTTGTCTCTACCTGTGGTTCTCAACCTTTCCAGACTACTGGACCCCTTTCAGGAGTCTGATTTCTTTTGCGTACCCCCAAGTTACCTCACTTCAAAACTACTTGCTTACAAAATCAGACATACAAATACAAAAGTGTCACAGCACACTATTACTGACAAATTTTGTACTTTCTCATTTTTACCATATCATTATAAAATAAATCAGCTGGAATATAAATATTGTACTTACATTTCAGTGTATAGTATATAGAGCAGTATAAAGAAGTCATTGTATGAAATTTTAGTTTGTACTGACTTCGCTAGTGCTTTTTACGTAGCCTGTTGTAAAACTAGGGAAATATCTAGATGAGTTGATCTACCCCCTGGAAGACCTCTGCATACCCCCGGGCAGATGTTTACCCCTGTTTGAGAATCACTGGTCTATATTACTAGAAGACATAGGCACCGACTCTGTGGGTGCTCCGGGACTGGAGCACCCACAGGGAAAAATTAGGGGGTGCTCTGCACCCACTGGCAGCCAAGCGCCCCGCCCTCTCCTCCTCTCCTCCCCCTCCCCTGAACTTGCCCCATCCCTGCTCCTCCGCCTACCTCCCAGTGCTTGCTGCCGCCAAACAGCTGTAGCAAGCTCTGGGAGAGAGGGGGGAGGAGCGGGGACATGGTACGCTCAGGGGAGGAGGCGGGGCCAGGGCCAGGATTTGAGGAAGGAGTTGAATAGGGGCAGGGAGGGGGCGGAGTTGGGGTGGGAAATTTGGGGAAGGAGTTGGAATGGAGATGGGAGGGGGCGAGGCAGGGCAGGGGTGGAGTCAGGGCGGGGCCAGGGGCAGAGAGGGGGTCGAGCACCCATTGACGTCAGTAGAACTTGGCGCCTATGCTAGAAGATTCTTCTTATGTGCTGGCTCAGCTCTGCCCATGCACCTTTCTGGATATTCCCTAACCATTTCCAACTGATAGACAAGCAGAAATTACTTTCCCCCCTTCTTGCATAGACTGTTGATGTAGGTAGCCCATGCTGAGGAATAAGTTAACACCATCAGTAGTGGAAATACACTGAAAAAGGAGGTTAAACTGTGGGGAAGCACTACTTATGAAGTCAGGGATAGAAGATGGAGCTTTCTTATGTTTTAATCAGAGGCAGGGATGCTGCGCTGGGCCTCGATTAATGCTGAACACGTTATGTCCTCTTTGCCACTTGCTCCCTTCTACTAGCTATCTTGTCCGTAATGTGGTTATAATAACAGTAGTAGGGTATAAAAGAAGACCACCTCTATTTGCCACAACCAACCTTAAATTTTGTGTTCAAATATATATTGGGTCTTGGATCTGAACTACCCGATGATGTTTTGTAAAATGACGGCCACTCAATCACTTCAGGCTTTGCCTGTCTCCAGTAAAATAATCTAAAATATATAAATTATAGGAGGAGCTAGAATCACCACCTATTATTAATGTTGTCCAGCACTTCCCCTTGTAAGATCCTGCTTATAACTTGGCCAAAATTTAATTGTTTGGACTGAAAGTTTCCATATTGGTTGTCTGCCTCAGGCTGATTTTTGTTGTTTTTTGTTGTTTTTAATTTCAGCCAAAACTGTTTAGTTGCTTCTGAGAACGAGACTCATTTCAAGAAGTTGTTTTGCACATGTTAGAAAATTCTGGTGACCTTTTATTTGAAAAGTTCTAGCACCACCCATATTTTGGATCAGCGACTTGATATTTGTCAAAGGGGTGGCTTTTGTGTCAAGGACATGCCTTTTGCAACCCTTGTGAAAATCTGGTCAAGTTATAAGCCTTTGAATAAGCATAGTTTGCACATGCTCAGTAGACACTAATATTTTAGCAACTAAATTTCCTGAAGATTCTTCTGTCACACTGGGCATGTTCCAACTTGGGGCAGAGCAAGACTTTCCTTGCAATTGTGACTCTGGTCTGCTGCAGGCCGGTTCTGGGTCAAAGTTTGGGCACCTGAACTGAAAACAAGGATGTTGCCCATTGTGCTCTCAATGACCCCCCTGCTAGACACAGGCAGTCTGGAGAAGAAAGGTTTCTGATTCGAATGCTGAGGAGAAACCCCCCACCCCCACCCCATGGAGAGAAGAGTGGACAGGGGAGACTGGGTTTGGAGGCTGGTGGAGTGTAAGAGGGAAACAGACTGAGAGTTGGGGTGAAGGGACTAAAACTGGCTAGGCAAGGAGACTGGGACTGTAAGCTGTTTGGGGAGTGGGGGTGGCCAGGGCCGGCTCCAGGCAGCAGAGTTCCAAGCAGGTGCTTGGGGCGGCAGTCAGAAAGGGGCAGCAGAGTTTCCGCGGCAGCAGCAATTCGGCGGCAGCTTCTCTCTCTCCTGCCGTCCACGACGGCAATTCGGCGGCAATAGGTTTTTTCTACTGCTTGGGCGGCAAAAATGGTAGAGCCAGCCCTTGGGGTGGCAGTAAGGAGGAGACTGAACCTCTTAATTCTGGCATTTCCTAACTTTTGAGTGCTTGCGTTCTTTTAATATTATGTATGTCTATGCAATACATGTGACTTTGTTGAGAGTCAAGGCAAAGTTACCAAATGTGATTGTTTGCTTTTTCATTTGTTCTCTGCTAAGGAGAAAACACAAGGACCAAGGAAACAATAATTGATTTGAAAATGGTAATACTATCAGACTATTAAAATGAATGGGAACTTTCCTAGAAAAATATTTAATTTTCTTCCTAGCAACAAGTTATTTCCAACTCTCCAGTTTTCAGAAGATCCTGTTAGTAAATTATTTTTAAAGAATGACTTTAATTCTTATTGCATCCGTTTGGGCTCAGGGTTTACTGAGTTATTAGAGAAACCCTTAAAGTTTACATTCATGTAGATTTATTTGCCCTTGAACATGTTTTAATTAAGTTTGAAGAATGAAGGGTTTTTTAATTCCTTATGGATAAATAAGATGGGGAGGGGGGTATACATCAGCAGGGCCATCTTTGGACTCTAGCAAAACATTTATATTGAAAATGTTTAATATTCCAGTTTTTTGCCTCTGTAAAGCTCCTTATTTTGTTTGTTTTTTAAATAATTATGCTATATGTGCCCTCTGAATAGAGACACTGATTGCATAGATCAGGAATACATTGAACTCTGGAAAATGGCTTCACTTGAGCCTGCCTGGAGCAAGATTTTGAGTACAAAGTGAGCTTCAGCTCACTTTCCATTTCTGGGAGTTCTCAAAGGTAAGTCATTTTAATGCACAAAACACTGTTGTATACAATTTAATGCCTTGAAAGAACAGGAAGATATTCCCACGGAAGCCAGGATCTACATGAGACAGGCCTTGTTAGATCACACAAGACATACCAGCAGAACTTAACTTCAGAACTACCCACCCATGGTAGCAGTTGGAAGACTTTGCTTTTGCTTACACATGTCATTAAAATAGATAACCATAAACAGAAGAACATTTTGCCTTTTGCTCCTGTTAGGAGCACTGTTGTTCTCCTTCTTGGCCACAGAGACCTTTTAAAGCCCATAAGTAATTAAAGTCAAACATTTCATTTCTACTAAAATGACAACTGATTGTTTTCTGCTCTGATTTATTATTGTCAGATCCTTTGAAGGCAGGGAAGAGTTCTTTTGTAACTTGGGGACAAGGAGGAAAACGAAGTAAGCTCCTGATTACGATGGGTAGGATTCCAGCTGCAAGCCTGGGAATCTTTTGCTGGCAGAAGAGAATCTCTCTCGCTTGCTTCAAAGATAGGGCTCCGGGATGATTGAGGGAGAGAGGGGTGGGGCAGGGGAGTTAGTGGTGGATAAGCTTTAAAGATTTTGTAAATTTGTGTGAGGGAGAAGAGTTTACTTCACACAATAACAGGTTTCAGAGTAACAGCCATGTTAGTCTGTATTCACAAAAAGAAAAGGAGTACTTGTGGCACCTTAGAGACTAACCAATTTATTTGAGCATAAGCTTTCGTGAGCTACAGCATCCGATGAAGTGAGCTGTAGCTCACGAAAGCTTATGCTCAAATAAATTGGTTAGTCTCTAAGGTGCCACAAGTACTCCTTTTCTCTTCACACAATACTCACCCTTCTACCATTTAAAAGTATTGTGTAACCAAAATAACGAGTAAAATCTTTAGCACCACACACAGCAGATTGGACACAACATATGACACTTCCATTTTTTAAAGGAAGAATGTACCTAGTAATGTGTTCTGTTCATTAGCACTATCCCTCATGCACACCGATGGTTCACTGCTTCTTGTGCTCTGCCTTTTAAAAATCTCACAGTCTTCCAAAATAGCATTCATGGGGATGCTGCAGAGACAGGAGTGTCACTGGGAGGGGTTGAGAATATTGTCTCTTCATTGATTTATTCCCCCTAAGCAATATTTTACAGAGCATCACAGCTCCTTGTCTTAAAGCAGAGACCTGGGGTGAGAAGGAAAACCAAACTGAAACAAAATAAAGAAAAGCAGAGAGAAGGTTTGATCTCTGGATGAAAAAAACAAAGGGTAAAGGAAGGAAAAGTTCCTACAAGCCATTTCAGCTACCCACTGTTCCCTTAACACGATAACTCTTATTCTGATGTGAATCAGGAACTCTCTCACAATGGTTACACATTTAACAGGCCTTGTTGCCTACATTCTGTAGCTAATATGGAGAGAGGCTTTTTACCCAACATTTTTTACTTGTGTGTGCTCCAGGCGGGCTACAGAAGTTGTGCAGTGCTCATTGTGTGTACATTATGGGATTAAGGTTGTACTTGTGGTTATCTACATTTGTTTTTGTCTTTCTAAACTTCTTTTGTGGGTGAAAGTATGGGAGTGAGTAAGCAAATTTCTTCTGTAGAAGATAAGACCTGTTAACCAGCCACATGGCACAGATTGCTAATAGTGCACAATGAATCGGCTTATTTTACCTTACAAGAATGATGAATATTCAGAAATGGACCTATTTGGGGTTTAGATCAATAATCCTTGTGGGACTGATACATATGAGCCGAGCCTTTATCCTGTTGGATAAAGTCTACCCCAGTGGAGTGGGCTAGTAAAACCCAAAACAGCACACTAAATCCCTTTCAGTTCTTATTTTGAGAACTTAAGCGGTGATTAGTCCTTTGTGCTGGCCTTTTGCACGGGGGTAAATTTCACCCACTGAGCTTCAGGAGGTATTTTTGCTATGTCAGATTATTTGAAGGACATTTACTTTTTCTTATTTGTGTGCAAACCTATAGGCAACCTAAAATTTCAGTTGAGAGAAATCCACAGCACTCTAATATATATTAATATATTAATAAAATATATAATATTTGGTGAGAGTGGAGGGAAGCCATAAGGAAGTTGGAGGGATCCCATCCTCAGTTCATAAGGTAGTACTTTGTCCAGATTTATAACAGGTGAGGTGGCTCTCAAGGCTAATCTATGAATTAGAGAATAATTCATTCTTGCTCTCATTCTAGCCCAATGACTTTTCAAGTATTTTGTTGAAGCTGTTCAACTTAGTATCAAATATTTGTAAAGTCATTGGGGAGAGGGAGGGAGAAGAAGAGTGTTTGTCTGTCTAGCTTTGTGGTTAGAGCATTGTTACTGTGAGAGAAACCTGGCTTCAAGTCCCTGGGCTAAAGAATATTTAATCATTTCTACAATGTGGAAAAGCTTCAGTAGGAGAAAATGAGAACCCTGTCCCAGTGTACCCCTTAGTTCACTGTGGGAACTTACCTGAGTGGGGGGAGACATTGGTTCAAGTCTTTGCTCCAGAACAAGGATTCAAATCTGTCTCCCTCAAGCCCTTTGTGAATGCCCCAACCACTGGGTTATAAGATAAGTGAGGGCACCACTTCGTCCCCATCTTCCTCCTCATTGTGAATGTAGCCCAAAAAATCCAAACATTTTATTTTGATAACGTTGAAAGGATTCACATAGACGTTTCTGGGGGGTGCGCTGGGGGGGGAGGTGTCATTTGGACCTAAACGATGTGCCAGATTCAACACAAATTCCCAACATGTTTTGGTAGACCTGAATCTGTTTAGTTTGGTTTGTTTCTCTAATTTTCCAGTGGTGGGAAAAAAAGTTATGACTGAACATTTTTACCCAGATCTAGTTTTTCTATATGAAGGAAATACATGGTCATATCCACCAGGGTGTACCTTTTGTGGGAAACTATACAGACGCTGAAATTCCAAGAAAATGCTCTACCTATGTTACTTACTTTTTCCCAAAGTTTTCAGTATTTGATATGCAATTATGCAAGCAGAACCTGCCATTATATCCTCTTGTTGCTATGACAGCGGTTAAGTAATGAAAACTAATTAATACAGAGTGACTTTTAGGCTGCAGGTTTAAAAATGTTGGCCCTAAGGACCATATTTAAGCACTTAAATAAAAATAGCTTGATCTTTTAAAGATCTTGAGCACTTGCTCCCCTTGACTTCACTGGAGTTTGTGGCTGCTCAGAACTTCTGAAAATCAGAGACTAACTTAAGGCATCTGAGTTTGATGTTTGTTCTTCTGTGTGCAGGGGCAAAAAGCATATAAAAAAGTAAAGGTGCTAATGTAGAGTGTCTTTCTTGCTTTAGAGTGTAAGGACCAGATCCTTAGCTAGTCTAGCTTCTAGAGTTACACTGATTTAAACTTATTTACAGTTGTTAAGGATCTGGCCCTTAATTTTTACACAGATTTGTACCATGATCTCATATACTTCCTCACTGTGCTCATAGAAGAGGTCCTTTGCATTTTTGACTAACCGTGTCTGTGCGCGTTCAGTATTTGTCCTTGGTTTTACC
Source organism: Chelonia mydas (assembly GCF_015237465.2). Taxonomy (NCBI): domain Eukaryota; kingdom Metazoa; phylum Chordata; order Testudines; family Cheloniidae; genus Chelonia; species Chelonia mydas. Next base: position 58,624,758 of record NC_057854.1, read on the forward strand.
ACTTGGCAGAAAAGCTGATCATGTATTTGAATTGAGAATGAAAAATATCAAGAAAGGATGTTCTCTTCTATCATTTTGGTGTAGTATATGAAATAGATTTGGGTATATTTATGACATTTCCAGAGGCTGAACAATTTCTACAGCTATTGTGAAACCTGCAGGAAAGAAGTTTTCAAGTTTGAATGTCGAGCTCATCTTTAAACCTTTGACATTTTCTGATATCAGTATTCATGCCAGTCCAATAAGTAACTTCCAACCTTTTCAATAGACTCAAGTGCCCTGCTGGAGATTGCAATACAAAGACATGTAGACCATAGCATTTTAGTAACTTGGGCACACATTTCATTTTGTACATTTCTTGTCCTTTCTGGTTATAGCATTTAAAGTAAACTTTGTCATTTCAAATAGCAAAAATTTTACATGACATGATTCCCTGAGGTCTCATCCAGGGAATCATGTGTGTTTGCAAATATTCAGTATCTGAGTTGGTTTACTGAGCTTGTGAAATATCTTCATCCCCAGTAAAAATGGGTGATATGGCTCAATAACATCTTTAGAAATGTAGCAGTTCTTTGTTAGGTTGCTAATTGAATATAGGTGTTTTAATTTGAAACCTAAATGTATTTGGTTTTTCTGCTCCAAAGTTATTTTTAGGTGCCTAACCCTTAGAGAGTTCAATACAGTGCAGTTTTACCAAAAGTATCTCAAAGTATCCCGGGCTCTAACCCTGGTCTCTCCCTTTCCACTATTTTTAGTTGCATCCTCACTCTTATTCTGAATTCCTTTACTTCCCTCCCATACTTTCCAGTCTGCATCTCTAATCCCTCGTCATTACTTTGCAAATCTGTTCTCTTATCTCCAGCCTTGCTTTTGTGCTACTGAATTACTTTGGAGAAAGTCTGGTGGCTATGTTGGCCTCTTCCATGCTAAGGTGCAATTCTGCTCCATTGTTGTTTGTTTGCATTGTGGTAGTGCTTAGAGGGCTCAGCCGGGCACTGCACAAATATATAGCAAAGAGATGGCCCCTACCATGAAGAGTTTGCAAACTAAGTAGTGTACTCTAAAATGTGGTCATATCCATATGGTCACAGACCTACTCCCAGAACACTTTCACAATAAGACTTGTTATTTCAGTGACCAACCTAAGTGTGTACTGCTGTCTAATCCTTTTACCTCAAAACTGAGGCATTGAACAGGTGTAGCCATGGGCCTGCTCGGGCCACAGAACCGTTTTTGGGGGGGAGGGAGGGTAGTGAGGGGTGTGATTATGAGCTGGAAGGATCCCAGCTTGGTTTTCAGGTCTCTAGTTGAATTTGCAGGCTGACTAGCTCTCTTTACCTATACGTGGATCACACTTGATATGAAAATCACTAAGAGGAACATAGAACTTTTTTTACTGCAAAAAAACCACACTAAGGGAGGGGGAAAAAAAACTCTGAGGTTTCTCTCAGCTCTGCCCTCTTCCTTTCCAAAGAACTTTACTTCTCCCTAATGAACTCTTATGCCTATAGCCCCTGATGACCTTTGTCTTCAGTTTCTTTCTTAAATCCTTTTTCAAACACCCTTTTTTTCTCCTCCCTACCCTTTTCCTTCCTAGAATCTAGCCAACCTCAGCAAAAACAAAACTGATAGTAATAGGCCGGGGGAGAAGAAGCCTTGCCAATCCCCACTCTTCTTTCCTAATTTGACCCTCTCATCCTTTACGCCTGTTTCCAACCAAGTGTTCAGTGCATGCTTTGTTTATTTTATTGTGATAACATCTGTACAAATCTATGGGGAGGCATAGCCCTGGTACTGATGAGTTTACAATTTAATTTAGAGACAGGCTGTAACAAGCAAATTTGGGAAATAGTGAGGTAACAGTAATCAGTTAATCATGAACAAAAAGATGCTTCTGAATCATCTAAATATTGTTTTGTTGTGAGGGTCTCATTTTTCTTGAAAAACAATCCACTCGGGCTTAAAATATATAAATATCAAATAACACAATCTGTTCCACAACCTAACCATCAGTGGAATTCTTGTCGATTTCACAGCAAAAGTGGGTTTGAGAAAAGGGATTTGAAAGAGGAGAGGGTTGTCTTAAAACCTCACACTTTTTTTGCCCTAATTCTTGAATGTATCCCCTTGACCCTACTCCTTTTTGCCTGTCTCAGTTACAATGGCCCTGATGCATCAAAACACTTAGCATGAGGCAAAGTTCATCCCTTATTCAGCAAACCACTTTTAGCATGTTGTTTAAGTGTTTTGTTAAATCAAGGCCTCTGTTCTCCTGGTACTTCTTACTGATCATTCCTTTAATAGCTCTTCATTTCTCCCTCCCTCCGCTCCCCCCCCCCCCCATGTAGTGGTGACCCTCAGGGTTCAATTCTCAGTTCCCTCATCATCTCTTTCTCCTATTATTTATTTTTTGGTTTCACCTATACTGATCTTTCTCCAGTGTACCACTGCATACCTGAGTGCTCCTATTTCATCCAGTCACATAGTTCTAGCTCCCTTTGGGACATTTCCTCTTGGATGTCCAGCCATTTCTGTACTCAGTATCATTCCTCATTAATCATGCTTCCCTTCAGTATCACTTTATTATATGGGATAGTAGATAGGGTACTGGAATAGAGGTAAATGGAAGTCTGTTATAGAGCTTGATTATCTGTACAGATTTTGGGGTAACTGGGAATGACCAGTAGTATTTAGTTCTTAACCCATCTAAAGTTAAACAGGAAAATTTTGGAGTTGGCTAATGTTGAGCCACTCAACATATAACAAAGTCTCTTTTCTTTGGGCACAGGTGCTGGAACTAGAGGTTTTGGGGGTGCTGCCACACCCCCCGACTTGAAGTAGTAATAGCCCAAATACATGATTTTGGCCTTCAGCACGCCAACTGTAAAGATTGTTCTAGCACCAATGTTTTCAGGAATGTTTTGTATATTAACTTTAATTAGGGTGACCATATTTCCCTGTGCTGAATACGGACACCTGGTAAAATTACCCTTATTCAAATGAGTTCAACAGCAATCAATTGTACAAATGTTCAAATTGACATCCAGTTGACTGAGCCCCCATTAAAAAGAAATACTGCGTAGTTGGATTCTTTTTATTTACCTTCATATCTGTAAGGCTTTAGGGCTCACATGGGCAGGGGTGACGCACACACTCCCGTACACCTCTCTCATGTGGAGGTGGGGTGTAACCAGCCAACCTGACCCTACCTGACGCTCGCCATCCTTCATGCCTGGCTGAGCCCCCAGGACATAACCGCCTCTCATGGTACCTGGCACTGTGTCTTCCAGAGGCAACACATTAAGGGGCATGCAGGGTCACATGCCCCCCCTCCCCCCCAGCTGGTGAGCAGGGATCTGGCCAGCAGCAAGACCCACTAGTACTTAGGGGGCGGGGGGGTGAGACAGAATATATGGGACAATTTGCCTGTTTTTAAGAAAAAGTCAGGACACCTGCAGTAGGGTCTTAAATACGGTACTGTCCCTTTAAAAACAGGATGTCTGGTCACCCTAACTGTAATAGAGAAAATCTCGCTTGCTTGAAAAATCAACTGAACAGTGAAATAACCAAGCAAATATTGCTTCCCCCCCGACCTAAAATAGATAAGTCATACTTTGAATGTTGTTGTTGTGGTGGTGGGGGTTTTTTTATTTCAAAGCGATCTGGAATTTCTGGTGGGCATACTATCCCTCAGCAACTGTACGCTTCTTCCGGAGGGCCTTGATAATGTCCTCGCTTTTTCAAAAAGTTGCTTCATATCCTCCAGAGTGAGTCTTGGAAGTGAGACTGGGGATCAGAGAGACAAACCACACTCTCAGGGCGCTAAAGATGATCGCACCTTTTTATTGATGTGGCGCCAATATACCTACATGTTCTTAGACTTTTACAAAGGTGTAACAGTGTTACGTTTCTAACATTAAATTGTGTCAGAACTTAATCAAATTAAGGTCTTCAGGCCTGTCTAAGAGGTTAATTCCACAACATTAAGAAAAACGTATTTGAAAGGCCAAGGGCTGTGAAGGCCAAAATATCTGCAGAATCAATTCTGTCACAATTCTTAGTTGCAGACCTAAAAGTTTAATTCACTCCAACCTAAGAGAACAAGATGATTGACAATAACCGTAGCTGAGTAAGATACCCACACTGAGATTTTGAAAGTGGTCTATTTCACTATTTTCAAGTAGAAGATTTTCCTCAAATCACTTTGAAAATTTTGATCCTGGTGTGCAGACCCATAGGTCTCCATGAACATTCAGTTGAAAACTTTAAAGTCATTCCATATTTCAAAACACAGTGCAGATGGCAAAGTAGCAGCTATACTGAATCAAGCTACTGGATCATCTGGAAAAAAATATTTAAAAAAAAAACAAAACCCACAGCAAAATAGTCAAATTAGAAACATTTTTAGTCTGCATTAACAATTAGGTTTTGTTACATGCATAGTCAATAGAAGTTTAACAAACTTTTCCCCCAAGTTTAAATAGAGAATGATGGATTTTATGTTTTAAAAATATTGATCCCTTTTAATGATTGAAATGAAAATGTCAAAAATAATACTTTCTTGGGTTAGCCAAACCTAATTTATAAGATTATGGTTTATTTCTTAACACATGGCTTGGTTAATTTTGGTATATTTAACTTCAAAATGTATTTCTTCAAGTAAGGAACATTTGGGTGATTTAAAACAAAGCGTTTTCAGAAATTCATCGATAAACTAGTAATAACCTTGCTCTAGCGTAACACTGCTGTACCCTTTAGTTTAAAAAAAAGAGAGCGAGAGAGAGAATTGAATCTTAAGTAGTAATTAACCAAACTAGAAGTACTTGCTTGTTAAATGATGTACCCCTGGATTGTGCAATGCAGTTTTCCCTTTCTTTTGTCAAGCATAGCCTTGAATTTAATTGCATGTTATAAATGCACATCTTTCCTTTTGAATTTCCTAAATTATTCCTGTAATTCTCTTTGTATTTCTCTTGATTCTGAGCAAAAGCATTCTTCAGAAACTCATTATTACTGATGCTGCAATTACAAGATCTTTTTGTTTTGTTTCTACTTGTAAATGGCAAAATAGCTTATCCTCAGTTTAGTGTGTATGGCTTGTCTTGGAAAAAAGACCAAATGGGGAAAAAAAATAAAAGTGCTGTAAGCCACATTTAAAAAAACACCACCACTGAAAAAACCAATCTTTCATTCTGGACATATTGATACTATTTCAACTAGAGAGAGCACTACAATGACAATGCACCTTATGCAAAAACTGGTGATTCAGTTGAAGGTTAATGGCTAGCATTGCAGGAACACCAGTGTACAGGCTATAATTAGGAGTGTCTGATGGAAGCTTGCACTATAATATAAACAGAAAACATCTGCATGTTCATGGTAATGACTGTCTCCATCTCTCTCCATACCATTTTTCGTGTTTTAATAGCATGTTTATCACTAAATCTTAGTTTCTCATTAAATCTCAAACGATAGAGAAAAATAAGTCCAAACTGCAGTTAAGTAAATGGAGGAGTATTGCTTCTTTGCGTCCTTTCTACTACTAGCTAAATGCTACTAGTGCATTTTGTTCTTCACATTGTATTGTACAACTAGGCTATGGAATATGAAGGATTTCTACTTTTAATAGAGATATATGTGCATAGCTTTTCATTCATTTAATTACGGACTGATTTGAATGTATTTATCTGAGAGTTTCCTTTTTCTCATCTAATTCCCAACAGAACTGTTTTAGAAAGTGTGAGAGAACAGTGACCTGTAAACCACACATTGGCCTAGATCCTTAGCTAGTGTTGATTGGCATAGCTCCATGGGAACTACTCCAGCTAACTCTACTGAAGATCTGGCCATTTTAGGCTTATAAGCAGAACTCAGAGTGTGCTGGATGCATTTATTTATTTTTAGAAACTTTTCATCGGGCAAACACAGTGGTGCAGAATTGGTTCATGCTATAAATCTTGGGTTTCCAGAAAATTAAACCATTGGTGAATTTGGCCCATTGTGAAATGTAAAAATGGGGAAGTAAATACCCCTGGGTGGGTTCCCTGAGCACCTGAGTGGTGCTAAATAGGCTGCTGCACAGCTCTGCAGCTTACATGGAACATAGGTCCCAAATTGGGCACTGCAAGTCACTAATCAATTTTGAAAATCAGGCCCCATATTTTCATGAGATGGATTCATTTTCTGTCATTCTTGATACTATTTATTATATGGCTGCGGGGCTTCACCAGTTAGTGAAGTTGATAGGAAAAAAAGCAGTCAAAAAACAGAATATGTTGCAATGTTGAAATATCACAGGAAAGTTAATTTTCACAGTGCTGTAGATGTAGATATGCCAAAAATAAAGCTATACAAATACTTAATTTGTCACATGTATATCCTCTTTTCAAATCATCTACCACTAGTTTTCATGTAATTTTGGAATGCAGTATTTAAGTCAGATGTTCAAAAACAGAAGAGCACCAGATTGAAAAATATAAATCCTCCTTTGAAGAACCATGATCCTTTTAAAAATATTGTGATAAACTTCCAATGAGTAATTATATCAAAAAGTTCAAAACATCTTTTCTAATTTTCACTTTTCAAATATATAATCAACGTGATGAATGATTTTTTTTCTTCTTCATATACATAAATATTGAAATGTAATGAGATCACATGAGTTCTTGAACACCCCAGTGATGTGATGTGATCAAGAAAATAATCATGCAGGCACTATAAAATACGGTGTAACTATTGTCCAACAGCTCAGTCCTGTGTCCTTTTATTACAGGATTTGCTTTAGCACTATGGTATCTAAGCACTTAATATGTAACTTTTGTTTAGGACTCTACATATTCAAGACATTATACAGACATTAATCCCCATACTTTGGTAAAATAGGTGAAAGTTATGTTCACTTTAGAGATAAAGGAACTGAGTCAGAAAGGTGAAAAGACTTGTGGAAGGACATGAAGCAAGTCAGTAGCAAAGCTAGGTTCAGAACTTGAGGCCCCTTCTAATCTTAATTTTGCTTTTCCAGGCCATAGTGCCTTCCTCTCAGCCCTCTGCAGTAAAACTGCAACATTTTACACAGCTTTAATTTTACTCCAAAGGTGACTCTGTCTCAGCAATAGCTAGCAAATGTTTCCTTTTGACTATACAGGCTGGAAAGCATTCTGGGAGCCTTCTAAATGGAAGTGACTTTATAAATAGGAGTCATTATTATTTTATTTTACTGCATTAATGGCAGGATCATCTTCCTTTGAATATAGGAGCTAACTGTCTCAATGAATTAATATTGATCTACTTGTTGCTAATGAGAGACAGCAGAAATAGAGAAAAAAGTTTAAAAACAAAAACATATAAGTAGGAAAAGGTGGGTTTTTTTCTTATGTATTTAATTTTTCTCCTTGGAAAAGGGAGATTTATTTTTTTTAATGGTGGGAGGATAATGAAGTGCTTTCTTCCCCCATGTTCTCTTACTTTTGTTGCTTTTCCCCACCTTTTCCCCATTTTTTTATTTTTAAATATTTGTAAATGAAAACTGAAAGTAAACAATTTTACATGAAACAAAAAATGTTAATTTTCTTTTGAAACTGGACGTGGGGTGTGTGCGGGAGGGGAGGGGGAGCCAAATTTCAACCAGATCTCCTGTACATTGTGAATCCCTGTATGTGGCAGCAAGCAGTTGGCAAATGGATACTGAGCATAGGTGGAGCCAGGAATCTTCTGCAGCACAGAAACTCAACACCTCTCTGGTGGGTCTCATGTAACATACTGCACCCACTAGTTCCATTATTGGGCTGAAGTGGCCTCCATGGTGTCTTTCGCAAAAAGAAAAGGAGTACTTGTGGCACCTTAGAGACTAACCAATTTATTTGAGCATAAGCTTTCATGAGCTACAGCTCACTTCATCGGATGCATCCGATGAAGTGAGCTATAGCTCACGAAAGCTTATGCTCAAATAAATTGGTTAGTCTCTAAGGTGCCACAAGTACTCCTTTTCTTTTTGCGAATACAGACTAACACGGCTGTTACTCTGAAACCTGTCATGGTGTCTTTGACATCTTTAAGGAAAAATGTACAAAATTAAGGTGGTCATAGAAAATTGAAAGTGTATCAGATTTGTTTTAATTTCTCCCATTAATGGCCTCTGTTTCTATGGGACCCTATCCAACTCCCACTGAAGAAAACAGAAAGATTGTCACTCACTTCAGTAACAGTTGGGTCAAACCCTGGGTGATCAAGTGTGTATGTAATGGAGAGAGAAGGCATAGAGAACCTCTTCACCTCATGGAATCACCATGTTGGATTTCTTCAGCACCATTTCTTTGGAGAGACAAGAGGCTAATATACCTGCTAGAAATAACATGAAATCCTGGTTCTGTTGAAATAAATGGGGGTTTTGACATTAACCTGATTTAACCCAGCATTTTACCCACAAACAGGTTAAGATATAGCTCCAGCAATCTACTGTAGGCCTATATTTAGTCTAGTAACTTAGTTCATACAGAGTAAAATTTGAAGGGGAGAAATTATTAGACCTTTTTCACATAATGAACTAACTCACTCTTTGATTCTTTATAAAATGACTTCACAAATACAAACTCTCCTGAAGATTAGATCATTTACCCTTTTTATTACTAAAGGTATGAATACACCAAAGTGAAACTTTTAAAGATCCCCGAGTAGTTTTGGACTGTACGTTGTAAGAGGTTTTTGTATAATGTTCCTAGCAATAATGAGTATGGGGTTCTTTCATATGGTCTGAGCATTTGGTTTAGATACGTCAAACTTTGTAAACCTTAAAGAAATACAAATAGTGAGATCAGTCCTTTTACTCAATCACCAAACAGGAAGGAATTTAATTTTCTGATCTGAAGGAAACCACATGCATGATTAGCAGGTGAAATGAGAGATAGTGTCACAATTTCAAACCATCACCATTACCCTTATTGATTAGTGATATAAAACACATGAATAAGTCTAATTCTTTCTTCAGATAGACCTGTGCTATCCTAAGAGCTTTAATACTGAAACCATGAATTAAATTCCTTGATTCCAAGGTTGTAAGGAAGAATTGTGATCCTATAGTTTTGACCTTCTGTATAACACAGGCCATAGGATTTCCCCAAAATAATTCCTAGAGCATCTTTTAGAAAAAACATTCAATCTTGATTTTAAAATTGTCAGTGATCCAACATGAACTTTGGTAAATTGTTCAATGGTTAATTACTCACTGGTAAAAATCTATGCCTTGTTCCAGCTTGTATTTGTCTAGTTTCAACTTCCAACCATTGTACTGTGTTCTGTCTTTCTCTGCTAGATTGAAGAGCCTAGTATTAAATATTTGTTCCCCATGTAGATACCTATAGACTGTAATAGTCACCCCTCAAACTTATTTTGTTAAGTTAAATAGTTTGAGCTCTTTGAGTCTACCACTATAAGGCATATATCTAATCATTTTCATGGCTTTTCTCAGAATCCTCTCCAATTCATCAATATACTTATTGAACTGTGGGCACTAGAACCGGACACAGTTTTCCAGCAGCAGTCAACCAGTGCCAAATACAGAGGTAAAATAACCTTTCTACTCCTACTCAAGATTCCCCTAATTACGCAACCCAGAATCGCAGAAGCTCTCTTGGTCACAGTGTCAAACTGGGAGCTCATGTTCAGCTAATTATCAGCTACCCCCAATCTTTGAGAATCACTGCTTCCCATGATATAATCCCACATCCTGTACAAATGGCTTACATTCTTTGTTCCTAGATGTATACATTTACATTTAGCCACCTTAAAACATATGTTATTTGCTTGCCCCCAGTTTATCAAACAATCCAGATAGCTCTGAATAAGTGACCTGTCCTCTTGATAATTTATCATTTCCCCCCATTTGTGTCATCTGCAAATTTTATCAGGGTGTGATTTCATGTTTTCTTCGAGGTCAGTGGTTACCAAACTTGTTCTGCCACTTGTGTAGGGAAAGCCCCTGGCAGGCCATGCCGGTTTGTCTACCTGCCGTGGCCGCAGGTGCAGCCGATCGGGGCTCCCAGTGGCCGCGGTTCGCTGCTCCAGGCCAATAGGAGCTGCTGGAAGCAGCGCGGGCCGAGGGACGTACTGGCCGCTGCTTCCAGCAGCGCCCATTGGCCTGGAGCAGTGAACCGTGGCCACTGGGAGCCGCGATCGACCAAACCCACAGACGCAGCAGGTAGACAAACCGGCCGGGCCCACCAGGGGCTTTCCCTGCACAAGCGGCAGAACAAGTTTGGGAACCACTGTTCTAGGTCATTAATAAAAAATTTTTTTATATAGCACAAGGTCAAGAACTGATCCTTTCAGGACCCTACTGGAAACACATCTGCTTAATGATGATTCCCTGTTTACGGTTACATTTTGAGACCTTTCCGTTTTTAATCTATTTAAAGTGTGTCATGTTAATTTTATATTCTATTGTTTAATCAAAATGTTGTGGTACCAAGTTAAACACCTTACATCACTCTAAGTATATTACATCAACACTATTACTTTAATCAACAAAATTTGTATTCTCAAATATTGTTCCCAGGGTCATATAAGTATTGTGGTTGCCTCTTTTAAGAATTCCACCTGTCTGGTATATTTAAATAGCTTCACCTTCTGTACTCCCTAATGCTCATGTTCACAGGGATATCTTAACAGGAGTGATTGTTTTGAAATAACTCAGCTACTGAATCATGTTATCTTCTGAGGAGTCATTATTTTTATTTAAAAATAAAAACTTGTTTCCTTTGATATATGCCTTTTGAATATGGGCTGTTTTCACAACACTCTCTGAAGCTTTCAAATAATTTGTTTCCCTCACATTGGAATTATTGACTAAAACCTCATAAATACCTGTCTTTAAATATTACCAGTTCACCTATGACAGCCTAAAAAACTTCAAGTGGAATTGTAGTAATATCAATGGATATACTTTTGAGTGCTCTAGATTTTGAAATAATCTATCTCTATCCTAGAGGGCTGTAATTCAATTGTTACTGAAGACCAATATCTCACTGAAAGTCAAGGTAGCACATTCCCCCCTCTACCTTATTAGTTCGTTCTTTTCAGGTAACAGATCCATGTCTGAATGATTTTACGAAGTAGGATTCTGAGGAACACTAGGGAACTAGTTTGGGGCAACATAATAAAGGAAAAAACCAACAAAGCACATACCTTTACAAATAGGGGCTTAAGTCACTTGAAAATGTAGGTATTAGGTGTTGCTCCAAACAGCATTGCAACATTTATCTAACTGTGGAGTCTGTCTCATTTTCTAAAGTGACTTAGGCACTGAGCAGAACAATGCCTACATACCATTAAAAATCTGAGCCTTGGGCGCTTAATGGAATAATTCTCACTGAAAGTCAAAAATGGGAGTTAGGTGACTGACTCATGCTGACTCTTAATGGGAGCTGGGCTCCCAACTTCCCTTTGTACATCTCTCCCTAGACTAGTGGCTCCCAACACCATTAACTTTGGATTCCATTTAATCAGTGTGTGTAGCAGGCCCCTGTGCCTATTCAGTTGCCACATGCTTAATCATGAATAAAACTTGTGCAGTTCTTATTGGAAAAACTAAAGTTTCAAGTCTGACAGCAATGGTTGGAAGACTCAGCAAATCTCTTCACCTGGATCTTTTCTGAATAATTGTCACCCTAGGACTGGCCTGGTACAATTACTGTGTCCCAGAGAGGATTGTTTTGTTTGACTCTTGCACATTTTGAGATATTGGAAGCACGTACTCTACTCTAAGGCATAAACTTCAGGGAGCTACTGAATTCCAAATAGATAGAGGTTCCCTGGATTCTGTCACCACTGCAGATAGGACAGAAGGCCAGTGGTTGGACTGCCCAAACAATGTGGTGCTGAAAATCTATTTTAAGATTGGGAGAGAGTGCACCTATTTGAAAGCCGGAATATTGTATAAAAAGGAAGCACTGAAGAACTTTTAGGTAATTATCCAAAACAATTCAGGCTTGCCCATCGTTGCAGTCCTAATTCTGAACAGTGCCAATTGCTCGCCGTTGCTGATTTTGGAGCTGCACCTACTTCCTGCCACACTGACAGATTTCTATAACATAAACCATGTCTGTTGCTGACCTCCTTGTTTTGTTTTGTGTGTCCCTGCACCACTATAATGTGAGCATATATTGCTCACATTTTCATATCCCATTATATGTGTTTTTACTTGGGCCATTGTGATGGGCCATTTCCTCAGATAATGAGAATTGTTATAGATAAGAGCTGTAGTAGGAAGAGAGACTGAGACATAAGCCTTTGTATCAGAGGCCTGAGGACTGGGCTAAAGTAGCAGTCAAAAGTTTGCAGATATAAAGCAAAATCAGGCTGTGAGCTAGAGGCAGGCCCTGCTCACAGAATCTGGCAAGAACAGGGCTAATACTGCAGAAACACACATTCCTAAGAAGTGCTAGATTTGAGGACTTCAGTAACTCAGCCAGAGGTTGTGGATCTCTTGCAGGAATGGGTGAGTACAGGCCACAGAACCTCAATGTGCAGGGGGTTATATTAGATGATCATGATGGTACCTTCTGTCTTTAAAGTCTGAGTCTATAAGATCTGGCCCTCTAATTTAAAATTTCAAGTTTTCACCTCCTGAAACAGATGTTATCACTGACACTAAAGGCCGTGAAAGGAGATTGTTTTGTTTCTGATGTCATCAATGGCATGAGGAAACAGAATGTGCCAATCAGGCCTGGGTAGATAAATTGAAAGTTTCTTGTTGTTGTTGTTGTTGAATTGTTTTGTTACAAAATGCACAATTAAAATTTAAACTAATGTATATAATGGGATTGGAGTATTAAAACAGTATTTAGAATTTATTTAAAAAAAAATCACTGTGAACATAGAATGACTGCAATTAAACTGCAGCATCTCAGACCCATAATCCATAATGTGAACTTGGCCTCTGTAGGTATGTGCTTGCAAATTAAAAATATTGGGGTTTAAAATGCAACTGCTGTAAATTCTCCCTAAGTAACTACTTTTCATAAAGACTTTTACTACAAGATTGATATTCTGGTCCATCACAAATACATGTGTAATGAAGATCCATAATTTGCAGATTATGCTTTTGTTAATATTAATTCACAGCATACTCTCTAAAAGATTCAAAGGAGCTGCTATGCTGTACAATATGCTGTGAATGCATATTAAGAATAAACAAAACTTAACTAAATGAATGCTCTAATTTGAATCCATATTTATGGAATACATGCTATTCATGCATATTCTATACCGTAATTGTTCTGAAGACATATGCCAAGAATGCATATAAGGGAGTCACAATTTGACAAGCGATTAATGGGTCACATTACAGAATGTGGGGTTAGAAGAAGTTTGGCATGAGAATAACTTTTTTTTTAAATTCTATCATAAAAAATCCAAAACAAAAGCTATCTTAAAAAAAAGAATTAGAGAGGCAGCAGTCATGATGTTGAAGGCCTGGTTATGTTATGTAATTCTCCCATAAGTATTATATTCTGCTTATGTTCAGGTGGACTAATTTTATTAAAGGCAAAATTATCCTCTCCAAACTGCACTGTACATCTTCTATTTTGCCAGTCTTCAATGGGTATATCACGGGTATTCTACACACAGATATCAGTTATGTCTATGGCAGATGAGTGCATGGAACAAGTAAAGTCTCACTTTTACCACAGAGTCTACAAGTAAGTAACTTATTAATGTATTAAACTAAAACATAAAAGGAAAATCCCAATTCTTGTTAATTAACACGGCCACAAAAGTGTACCCATGGCCAACTGCATCTCATGCCCACTTCTCCATAAGTCATACTAGCTTTTATGTCTTCTCTTAACTCTAGGACCAAGATTTTCAAAAGTAATAGGTCGCCTCAATTGTCAGGAGCATAACTAGATAAGTCGGAAAGTTCTGAGAACCTGCCTTCCTGTAATTGGGTCCTTTAGCCTTTCTCAAATTGAGCATCCAGAATCTCTAGTCTCTTTAAAAATCTTGGCCTAGATTAAGTTACGTTGGCCACAAATCTTTCTAGCTATCTGTTCTGTTAGGTGCGTTGTGTACATCTTTGGGTGTAGAACAAATAATAATTAAGGGCTTAGTTGTGTCCCATCCTTTCGTGGCCACATGGGGTAAGGATGCGATAGGAACTATCCCATCTTCCTTTCCAGCAGAAGGACAAAACTCTTGTTTTTCTCATCGGGATCAGAATGAGAAGAAGGATGGATGAGCAGTTAGGGTGCTCTCCTGAGACTTCAATTCCCTGTTTCCCCACAGATTTCCTCTGACCTTCAACCTGTCACTTTGTCTGTCTGCCTCATTTCCCTATTTCTAAACTGGGGGTAATAGCACTTCCTGTCCTCCAAGGGGTCTTGTGAGGATATATACACTAAAAGGCACTGAGTCACTTAGAAACTATAGTAATAGAGGGAGATATATACACACACACACCCCTAAAATAGACCTTCTCCAGTGTATAATCATTTTACACCTATTGAAATTATTGTATTTTTATTAATATTAACTTGTATTAAGTTAAATACAGTAGCAGCATTGATGGGTCTGGATCTCGTGAGGGAATTTGGCTTGCAGGATAGTAACTGTGTGAAAAAGGGCCTAAACATTAGTGTGCAGTAAAAATAAGGGGTCTCATCAGAAAACCTTCTATACGAAATAATTTCTTCTCTCATTTATTTTCCTTTACTCTCTTAGCCACCCACAAGAATATGACTTTCACAATAAAACAATTGTATCTGGCATTTGCAATTCACAGGTCTCATATAGGCTGATCCTGTTTCCCCTGTAGCGAATGGCAAAAGTCATATTGACTTCAGTGGAAACAGGATCAGCCTACTTAGAATTACTTAACCTGGGCCAAAATTCTACCTTTTGGATGCATGGGCTCCATTGCTGTTCATTGTTGTGGGAGTTGGTCATGCCCTTTTGGCCTGATTCTCTGTTTCACATCCTGTGTAGTAACTGAGACTTCAAAGGTGTGTAATATATTACCATACTGATTTTGTTTGTATGTGTTATACATATTTTGAACATAAATAGCTAGACAAGGAGCAAGAAGGTGGTGAATCTGGCCTCTTATGAAGAGAATAAGGATATTTACTTTCTCTCCAAATGTAGAACTACATGAAGTAGCTGGCATCTGGGGTTATGTGTATCCCCAGTCTTTGTTATGAATAAGATGTGACAGAATTTTGCATAAGTATGCTTCTGTTCTTTTATAAATCTTTCGTATGCCTGTTGTTTTTCATTAATTATGCAAGTTTCTCTTTAAAAGTTCCTCAATCTCAGTATTTGGTGGTCTACATTCTAATATTTATATTCTGATGCACAACGTGCACAATGGGGAGGCCAACTCCTGTGGGTAATGTTTAATATATCTGTTAGTTATTCCAGCTCAAATCTCCTCTCAAAGTCCAATCTGCCTTTGCACTGTTTCTAGGTGTTTTCTTCTGTGCCTATTCAACACTCATCTGTGTACTATCTGCAAGTGGGTTTTCAGGATGCAATATTCATGGAATCTGTTTGTTCCTTTTAATTTGCATGTAACAGAGTTCAGGGTATTATGGGAACTTTTCAGCAATGAATATATTCAAGTTCTCACTGAGTCATGCTCAGGGGCTTGGACAATGAATTCAGGTAACATTTTGTGTGCAGATGAATAAGCTTAGCTTTGTAATAATCTGTTTGCAGACTCCTGTGGTTTTTTCCCCTCTCCTGGTGAATAATTAATGGGTGTTAAGGATCATCACCCTATTCAATGGTGTATAAACCCAGATGAAAGAAGAGGCTTGTAGCTTTAATCTTAACAGAAGGCAGAAATTGCATGCTTTTCAGACACTTCAGGATAAAATGTCACTTTGTCCATGGTGGCAAACTGTTTGTCTATGTAATTTAAGGATTCTCCTAGAAAATGCTTGAAGCCAAGGCATAATGAAGTTCTCCCCTTGAAATGCACTGTGAATTTTTAATGCCAAGTAGATGATATAGCTTTCGTACATAAAATAAATAAAATGGAGAAATGGTTCTCCCTAGAAACCTGATTAATTCCAGTGCACTTATTATTGCTGCTCAATACCAAAGTACACCAAACCCCTAGGTTGCCAGTACCATGCCAGGTGTACCACAACTTTGAGGCCAGCACTGTAGCTGCTTCAGCAGCTAGGTCTCGTAGGCACTAGCCCTGGTGGGTTCTAATATCCACTCATACACATGGCTAAGGGAAGAGTTATTTTACTAGAGCTGGTAAGAAAAGGAAATATATGAAGGATGGATATAAACAAATAACACAAGTATGTAGGGGCAATATGAGACTAAATTAGCTAGAGACATAAAGGATAACAAGAAAACATTCTATAAATACATTAGAAGCAAGAGGAAGACCAAGGACAGGGTAAGTCTGTTACTCAATGAGGCGTGTGGGAGGGAACAATAACAGAAAATGTGGAAATGGCAGAAGTGCTAAATGATATATATATTTTTTCATCAAAAAGGTTAGCAGCGTTTGGATGTCTAACATAGTGAATGCCAGGGAAAATGAGGTAGGATCAGAGGCTAAAATAGTGAAAGAACAAACTAAAAGTTACTTAGACAAGTTAGATATCTTTAAGTGACCAGGGCCTGATGAAATGCATCCTAGAATACTCAGGGAGCTGACTGAGGAGATATCAGAGCCATTAATGATTATCTTTGTAAAGTCATGAAAGATGGAAGAGGTTCCAGAGGACTGGAAAAGGGCAAATAGCGTGTCCATCTATAAAAAGGGGAATAAGGACAACCTGGGAAATTACAGACCAGTCAGCTCAATGTCAGTATCCGAAAAGATAATGGAGCAAATAATTAAGCAATCAATTTGCAGACAACTATAAGATAATGTGATAAGTAACAGTCAGCATGGATTTGTCAAGAACAAATCATATCAAACCAACCTAATAGCTTTCTTTGACAGGGTAACAAGCCTTGTGGATGGGGACATGTGGTATATCTTGACTTTAGTAAGGCTTTTGGTTCATTCTCTCTCCCTCTCAAAATATATATACAAATATATAAAAGAATGGGTGAGGGAGAAAAAAATTTCTCCTTGACCTCCGAGGATAGGATAGAAAGCAATGGGCTTAAATTGCAGCAAGGGAGGTTTAGATTGGACATGAGGAAAAACTTCCTAACTGTCAGGGTAGGTAAGCACTGGAATAAATTGACTAGCGAGGTTGTGGAATCTCCATCATTGGGAATTTTAAAGAGCAGGTTGGACAAACACCTCTCAGGGATGGTCTAGCTAATACTTAGTCCTGCCATGAATGCAGGGGACTGAACTAGATGACCTCTCGAGGTCCCTTCCAGTTCTATGATTCTATTAAAGGAGGAGAAATACCAAAGGACAGAGGCTGAAACTGTTACAGTTCAGAGTGAGTGATGGTTATATATTTTTGGGTCCTTGGGGCAGTCAGTCAAGAGTCAGGGGTCATCAGGGTTGCTGGTTGTCATCAGGCCCTCTCCATTCCAGTCTGTATTCAAAGAAAATAGGAGCTTTTGGGTTTCTGGGCCAGGCTCACTTAGTGTCTCTCATTGGGCTTCTCTGCACTTCTTCCGTGCCTAGCCAATGCTGCTGCTCCAAAATCCCCAAACAGGCCTGCACTCAGCTGTGATGTATGGCAGTCACAGCCTGTTCTATACATGGCTGTGCATCTGTTTCTGCTTCCAGCTTCTCTCCAGCTTCCTGCTCACCTGGTCAGAGGAAAGCGGTGTGAAGTGGGGTGAGGGCTGATGAGAGTTGTAGTCCTCTGCTTAGCAGATCCAACACACTACTTTCTCATCACTAAATGAGAACCCAGAGTTCAAATTTTGTCAGTGCTCGCACATATTTTAATCTAGATACATTGCAGTAAAAATGTATAAATAAATCAAGTGTGGCTACACCTATGTGAACTTCAATAAAATCTACCCTGTGGACAATGCTTTAAACACATCAGAGTTGACATAGAGACCTACCAATAGTCATTTAAAATAAATTTATCAGTTAGCAGCCTTCTAATGACAAAGATGAAAGGCATAAAATAATATTTAAAAGATAACTTACAGCAACACATTAACAATAATAGCTCACTAATGCGAAGGAAACAAATTCATACTGTATTGCAGAAGACTTAGTAGCTACAACAAAGCATTGTATTCCTTATATATGTAAAAATAATCAAGAGCAAATACATCCCAGGGTGGCCTGAGAGAGCATCTGGGCTTCTATCAATCAAATGTGTCTACTTTCCTTAATATGGAATGTTTCCTATCTGAGAAAACTAAAGAAACAGTGAAGCCTCTGATAATGGGTAGCACAGCATTGCTATTATAGATGAAAAATGAATGCTGATTCATCTATTCATCATAAGAAACAGGTTCACAAATCAAGAAAGTGATCATAAAGATCATATGACCACTTTGACTTTGGAGGGTTTCATAATTGGTCACAGACTTTACAAAAAAAAAAGTATTCTATTCGCTATGCAGTCGTACAGCTAGTGAAAGATTATGAAACTAAACTGCAGAGTACAGAAATAAGAAAATTAAACTTTTTTATGGCTTTGGCAGCAAAGGCTTCTATCAACAATTAAATGAATTTGGATATTGTTCCCCGGTCACATTCATGATACCGTCTCCATACCACAACCATCGTCCACCCAATTGCTCTTGACCACACACTAGCACCTTTATAAGACTGGGATACAAGTGGGAATAATGGGGGTGTGTGGAAAATTGACACATCTTCTTTCATGCCCCATGAAGGTTATCTAGAACATATAATAAGTCTTAAGGTTCTGCGGAGCCCTCTCTGCATGGTGGTGCTGACTGTTAGAGGCCTGACATTGCGCCTCCAGTGTAGATGGCTCTAACCTACTAAGAATCTTCTAGAATCCGCAGAATACTGGATGGACCCTGCAGCCTGCTCTGAATGGGACTCAGGGGAACATTGTAGAATTTCTCTCTTAGAGCCCCTCTCATAGCTTTTCTTACCCTCTAGGTCAGTGTATGTCTTATCTCCCCCCAACCCCTGCTCAGTTCACAGGCTGTTACAATTGACTCCTTTTAGCTCTGCAGCTCCCTAGTTTAAATCCCCAATGTTGGCCAGGATGGAAATTGTCATGTTTTCATCCACATAAGAGTTAATCTGGCCCTAAGAAAATGAAAATGAGCTCTTTTCCATCCATGACAAAGTCTGTATTTGACATTCATCAGATTACTGGAATGGATATCCCCCAAATTGTTTACACAAAATCCAGTATTAAAGGATTCTTTTCCATTTTTTTTCTAGTTGAGAGGGAGAGAGAGTCTGCTGTAGGTGCTTTTCTTCCTTTTTTAGCTATAAAAGTTGCTAGAATCCAGTACGTTGTCTCAATGTAACATCCTTCATGTTTACATTTTGTTTGGTTTTCTTTTTTGTGAGTGTGCTCATGAAGATGTCTGATTAACAGTATTGTTGAAACTCAGGCACAGTATAAAATTCTCCATTCTCTGCTGCCTAAACACCTTGACTGTGACCTGCAACACACCAGTGAGTTCAGTCTTTGATTCTTATGGTTTTTTCCCCATAAACCAACAGGAAAATGTGTATTTTTTTCAGTCTTGATTACATATCTCAGATGAAGAAAAATGACAAAACAGCAACATAATTAGGCTTGGAGGGAGAACATAGTGACTCATTCTTTTAGCAATTCAGTCTGTGAACTGAAACACACAATGGCCGTGGCATCTCAAGCAGTCTACATTTAAAGGTATAGTACACAGAAAACAGAACATTTCCTCATAATTACATATGATTTTGGTTGGTAGGGAGTTCAGGAAGCTAAAGCTATTTGTAAACATCATTCAATTTGTATTATATTGATAACATATTCAAGCACGGTCTTCCAATAAACATAGTTATTCTATCATAGAGGAAAACATCCTAATTTTTTTGATAAACTTGCAAGAAGTATTAGATTTAATTTATCTTCTAAGAGTATATAAAACACAATAGACCTACTCTAAAAATCGTAGTCATTTTTTTTTCAAAATTATCATTGGTTATATTTATTACAATAGTGCCTACAGGCCAGCCAAGAATGGGGCCCCATTGCATTGATATCTGTAGATTTCATTTAAACAAGCTAGTAATACTGTTGTCCATTAGCTCGGCTGGCAGTAAGCTTGCCTCTGACACAGAAGACCATTAATTCAATTCCTCCTTAGGAAGTCTGCTTGTGCACATTTCTGAAAGTATTACCAAGCAATAGTGTGTGAGTGCTGCAATGCTAAAGGCATTGCTATGACTTAGATAAGCCAATAAATTGAGGCACCACCTTCGATGACTGTAAAAATATACATTTGAAATATTTCCTGGCATTTATCAAAAGACAGGCTAAATGAAATAGTCTCCTTGTCCTGCCACACATTTTCTCTTAATGGAACAGTCCAAGTCCATGTTTTTACCTTATTCTGAGCATAAGAGCTGCCACATTCATCTACAAGGCCAAGGTCTGACTCATTATTGCAAAGAACTTTGGGATGCCTTGTGTGTGAGAGCTACTGTATAAATCTTTCCTTTCTATTTGTTAAATCAACCAGAAGACTCCATCCCAATATTCTTGACTCTTGTCTAAGCAGAGGCAACATAAATGCTTGAAGTCTGGTCAAAATTTTCCACCCATTTGAAATGGTCTTTCAGAAAACAATTCATTGATAATGATGTGAATGTAATGTAAGGGCTGTCAATGGATATTGATGGCACTCGTCAAATACTACTATTTATCATTTGTATTACAGTATTTCCTAGAAATCTGAACCAAGTTGGGGCTAGATGTAATGCACACACACATACACATAATCAAACACAGGTCCCCACCTCAAGTAGCAACATGAATTTGAAAATCAGTCACATCCAGATTCAAAGAATGCTCTAACACAGTGCTTAAGTGCATACTATTTTTTTCTGGACATACTTTGCTTATCTTGTAATTTTTTTCATCCTTACTCATAATCCTAAACTCAAGAGTGCTTGGGATTCTATTTGAACAAGAAGTAATTTGATGACATTTGCTCTGAGAGAATTAAGTCTTTTATTACAAAAGCAGATTCTGAAAAATCAGTGGTGCAGGACAACTAGCTGTTTTGCAAGCTCTGTTATCTAAGTAATGAGCTTGTATTGATTTAAGTGACTTAAAATACCTTTTCACTGCAAACATAAACAATATCTTTTCTTAGAAACCTCTTAGATATAAAATCAAATGAACACATAGAGATGGCTTCTGATTTATATTAATATTTAAGATCCTCCCTTTAGCAGTCTCAAGACTACATGTGATACACCAATGCAATAGATACATCTTGTTAAGTGAACTCTGCTAAAACAGAATTTTTCTCGTAGTTTGACAGCAGAAAAGTCAAGCATCTGGGATTTTTCAGAAACAGGGTTTGCAGTTTTACCATGTTCTCATTTGTGCCTGAAAAGCCTCATGCTCCATTTTGGGGAAAAAGGACTGTTACTGTAAGATATAGCATTGGGAGTTTTCTACACATATTGACCCACAGGTAGACTAAATAGACCCACAGTCTATGAGAATAGTGGGATTCATATTATTGATTGGATCTACATAGTCTGTATATATTCCTGCATACATACGAGCTTATACATGTATTATGAAGTGTTTTGCAAGTGCGAGTGGTCAACATGCCCGTCTTTGTTTTGGTCCTGTTTTCATGCCTTTGTTTGTTTGTTTTGATTCTTCCATTTAGCAGGTGTTAGAACCATGCCTAAAGCTGTGGGAAGTCTTGTTGACTCATTGTGAAAAGTGCAGATCATTAACTCCACCCTTAATAAAAGTGTGTGTGTGTGGTGGCTTTCTAATAAGAAGGAGCTAGGTCAGAGGGATGTTAGAATCGGGAAAATATAGGGACAGCCAAGCTCCCTGAAGAGTAGGCTGAGGTTTGTGTGCATTTTTTTGTAGTAATGAAGTCAAACTGAATCTGACTGCAGAAATGAGGCCTAACTGTCTACAGAGGGAGAACTGTGAAGCTGACTATCTGCAAAGGACTGTAAAATGCATGAAGTACACAAATGGGGGAAAAAAGGAAGAGATTTTTTTCTCTTATCTTTCTGAAGTGTAGTAATTCTTTTTTGGTGGGTAATAATAATGGAGGGAAGCATGAAGTTGCCATTGAATCTAACAGAACACAATTTGCCACTGACAATTTAATATTCCAAGTTAATAAATTGGCTTCTCATTTGTGAATTTTTGAGGAGAGGGCTTGCGGGACGGTTCCTGGGTTTTGATGTTTTGTTTTTGTTCGTTCTTTGCCAAAAAATCTTGGTCCACAAAATGGAATAAACTGCACTTGATACTTCCAAATTTGCCAAAGGATGACCCATGGTCCTTCTATTTGTTTTTCTTGCCTTCCCCAAAATGGTACTCACTTCACAACTGTGTTTCCATATTTAAAAGCCTGATGGAGGTCCAGTCTGATCACAATGCCTTCTTAGAATGATCCCTTTTGCCTATGTTTTCCACAGTGATGGCCTTTTGCAAGAGAAATTGATGTTCTTACCCAGTATCTGCACAATTTCTATGCCTTTAGGTTCACAAAATTCTAACTGCTGTCTCTCTGTGGTGTATTTAGCTCTCAGCCTGTTTTTTGTTTTAGCCTTTATGTACCATTGCCATTATTTGCATATACACTTTGCACTCTATACCCCAGACACAGTTTGCAGCTGGTGTTTCGTTAATTAAATCTAGATATATCTATTGCTTTTTCCATGCATCTTCAAGGAAATATATCTTTCTGTGGTAACACCAGAAGAACTTGTTTCCAAGAATATATGGTCTCATGCTTTGCTCATTGTCTTCCCCTAACAGCTTTCATTGCATAGTTAATTGCACAAATGTTTCAAAGATTTCTTTAGTTTCTTTTCCCTGGCATATGTGTCTAGCAAAAACCAGGTCTGCTCTTAGCATAACATATGCTCTCTACTTATCAAAATATTTATTTTTTCATTACTTTTGCATTCTACTGGCTGATTTTTCATGTGCTATAGATGTCTCATAAATTCATACTATTAATTTAGCTGCACTTTCCTTCAGATTTTGCTTTGTATGGACCAGAAAATAGTGACATAAGCTTTGTCTGTACATCCTCTCCTTTCCTGTTCCTGGAGACATGACAGACTCTGGGTGAAGGGAAGCTATTAATAGCTGTATCGTGGTAGAGGACAGTAGATTCCATCTGTTTCTGAAACCATGGAATATTTTGTATCTTTGTTTAAGCATGTTAGAAAGACACCATTTGTTACTAGAACTCTAGCTTCCATCTGCTCATTCTTACTCCAAAACATAAGTATGGGTGATACAAAAAGCAAAGAATGTTTCAGGAGACCAGAAGGTAAACAATGAGTGAGATTAATGAAAATAACAGTAGCTCATTCTGTTACACCATTATAACAGATATTTTAAAGTTATTTGAGATCCTAATGTGTATACCTGTCATTCTATTCAATATTAAGAGTGCTCTCTGCATCAACCACTGCATATTAATGAGCGAATCAAACTAAATACCGTTAGTGGGACAGAAACATTTATGACTATCTCCCATAAAGGATGTCAATGAGTTAAAAGGATATATTTTACTGGATAAGCCGGAAAGGGTTAGGAACTCTACATTGATTGCACAGAGGAAATTACATCTGCTAAAAATGACCATTTAGAGAGTATAATGCCGAAAAGCCTAGTTTCAATCCCACTGAAGTTGTAGCACAAACTGACAAAATCAGAAAATCCAAAGGTAAGGTCACCACTCTGTCCTTAACTCAAACTACTTTGATAAAAAGAAAATTGCAGGAGTCTCATGACCTTAATGTGTTTCCTCTTAATTTAAGTGCATTTGGGGAGTTTGTATAAGTCAACATACTATGCATGAGCAATTGTACATCTACTCTAATATAAAAGCTAAACCATTTACAATGAAAATGACTGAGACGGCATCAGATGGAAGCATTCATATCAGAATTCTTGGGTCTGATTCTCCTCACACATGAATTGCACAACAGGGGGCACTTCAATGGAGTCACTCTAGATTTGCACCAGTGTAGGTGAAAAGAGAGTTAGGGTCTTAGATTTTCAGTACTACTTAACCACAAGCAGAAGGAAAGGGGCATAATGTACATATTTAATGCTTTAAGATAGTCATGGGGGATTGGTTCAAAGTTGCCATCAAAGTTCGTTAAAGTTGTGGTTTTGGTGACATCCGTGTGTCAGCTTGATGCTCCCCTGGGGTCTTGTATCAGGCTTCCCCTAAACCTGTTTTCTGAGGAGATTGAAAACCTGCATCTGGTCACCCTCAGAAGGAGTACCAGCCCTCGGTGCAGACTCACACATAAGCTCCAGCACCTTCTTCTAAGGCATGCAGCCTACCTTCCAAAGCAGCGCAGCAGCACAGAAGAGATGCCATAGATGTCACTTAACTCTCGAAGGCTGGGGGGCTGGCCAGTACAAATTCGAGTGGTGGTGTGACTATTACAACACCCGTCACTCAAATTTGGCCTGGCTATCTTTCCATAATTCAGTGGCCAGGCCAAATCTGAGTGACTGGTGTCTCAACCTGGTGCATAGCATCACAACACCAGCAACTATTAAAAAGTTGAAGTGTTTATTTAAAAGTTGCAGTTTCCACAACAAAAGAGTGGCCTGTGATTTCCTTACAGCCTTATGAATATTCCATTTATTCAGTTTTTATCAAGAAGTTGTTTAACTAATTATTTAATTAAAAGGCTTACCACAATAGTAGTTGAGTTCATCAATCATATAGGAGCACATGCTGATACACTTACTTAAATTTAACAGCACATTACTCTACAGGTAGTCCCATTGACTTCAATTAAACTACTCATAAAGGAAGGTTCTACTCAGTGAGCGTATAAGGGGATCAGAATCTGGTGCATAATCTGGAGTTTGTAGATTAATTGTTGCATAAGGGATAATGCTGCTCTAGGACCTGGGGGAGCTTATGTTTCTGTCTCCCAGGCCTCCACCCAACATTACCCCATATACTTGAGCAGAATTTTAGCTGTCTTTTAAAATTTAAAACAAAAAAAAAAACCCTTCTGGCTCTGAGGCCATGCAAAAGTGACCAATGGAAACCAATCCCACCTCAGCAGTACGAATGGGTTCATGTATTCATTGGAAATCTGGTAATGTGTCTAATCAGTGTTGGTGAATGAATGTCAGTGGGGCATGCACACTAGGGGGTATTGTGGAGGAAGCAGCAGGACCTAGACAAATTGGAGGATTGGGCCAAAAGAAATCTGATGAGGTTCAATAAGGATAAGTGCAGGGTCCTGCACTTAGGACGGAAGAATCCAATGCACCGCTACAGACTAGGGACCGAATGGCTAGGCAGCAGTTCTGCGGAAAAGGACCTAGGGGTGACAGTAGACGAGAAGCTGGATATGAGTCAGCAGTGTGCCCTTGTTGCCAAGAAGGCCAATGGCATTTTGGGATGTATAAGTAGGGGCATAGCGAGCAGATCGAGGGACGTGATCGTTCCCCTCTATTCGACACTGGTGAGGCCTCATCTGGAGTACTGTGTCCAGTTTTGGGCCCCACACTACAAGAAGGATGTGGATAAATTGGAAAGAGTCCAGCGAAGGGCAACAAAAATGATTAGGGGTCTAGAGCACATGACTTATGAGGAGAGGCTGAGGGAGCTGGGATTGTTTAGTCTGCAGAAGAGAAGAATGAGGGGGGATTTGATAGCTGCTTTCAACTACCTGAAAGGGGGTTCCAAAGAGGATGGCTCTAGACTGTTCTCAATGGTAGCAGATGACAGAACGAGGAGTAATGGTCTCAAGTTGCAATGGGGGAGGTTTAGATTGGATATTAGAAAAAACTTTTTCACTAAGAGGGTGGTGAAACACTGGAATGCATTACCTAGGGAGGTGGTAGAATCTCCTTCCTTAGAGGTTTTTAAGGTCAGGCTTGACAAAGCCCTGGCTGGGATGATTTAACTGGGACTTGGTCCTGCTTTGAGCAGGGGGTTGGACTAGATGACCTTCTGGGGTCCCTTCCAACCCTGATATTCTATGATTCTATGATTCTAAGCAAGGAAAGCCTCATGTTAACCAAAGTGTGTGGCACCGTAGAGCTCTGCCACTTGTACTATTCTTCCTCTGTGCCTGGGTTTGCCGTCCTCTGTGCTAGTTCTCTGCTAGGAGAGAGGATGGATCGGTTCCATCTCCGATTTGCTGTGAAATCAGAACGTTAGAAGTTGAAGGTCTCTCTAAAATAATTCAAAAAGATAACCTCCATAGACTTTCAATCATGTCTCTAGCTAGAGTAATGACTGTTGGGAGAAAGGGGTGTGATTAAGGGCTAGGAAGAACTGACCAAGGGCCAAAGTAGTCTGGCAGTCTGTGGCGGCTGCTGCCAGACCAAGCACTAATCAGTTTGTTTTAATAGTAGTGATAAGCATGCCCTGATAAAAATGCTGCCTGGGGAGATGGTCTGTTTTTCTTTATGGACACTTTTTATTTTTATTATTTTCCAGGAAATTGGTATTTTAATCAAGCTGCTGGTTTTTTGTTTTTTTTTCTGAAAGAAAAATCTCAGTGACACTTGGTTAGGGGAGGATCAGTTACATGTTAGGTGAGATTATGAATTTGGGATGCAGCTCTGAACACCTGTTACTGTGTTATCTGCATCACCCTGGAGTATTGCCTGGAGGCACTACAACATATCTGAGTTCCAATCCCTCCCCTGCTTCCTCCTTGCTTGGAGTGCAGTAGGATGGAAGAAGAGAGATTTAGTAATTTGCCACTTTCTTTACACTATCAGCAAACTAAGGCAGACTCATGCTGGCTCAGTAGGGGAGATGGAGCCAAGGCTTAATCCATTCCCTACCTGTCCCTGCCCACTTCTTCTGGGTTAGAGGAGTAAGTGGTTACATGGTATTTGCATTATGGTTTTTGTTTGCTTTCTGTACAAAGCTTTTACATGGCTCTGTTCTCTATAACCATGATTCCATTCCACAGAGGCTGCAAAATTGTGTACAAGTGAACTCCAGTGAAAAAAGGCCAGTTTGAAGCTCCAGGAAATGGCAATAAACTTGACATGAATGCAGAATTTCTGCCCAATTTCAGCGTGAATGTGAAGAATGCATGAACTGACTTGTATATAAGAACTACTATGGCAAGAATATGACACTTTTTTGTTTTGTTCTAGCATGATTTTAAAAAAAATCCTTGAATCTGCACAGTACATCTGGGCCTGGATTTCTATGCCAGATAAGGCAAGGGTATTAATGTCATTAGGGCTGATATCCATCATAAAAATATCTGCTAGATAATCTATTGAATTAAATAACATTGGCAGGTTTTTGCTAGCAGTTTCTTGCTCTTTGCTGAACGAAATCTCTAGGCAAGACACGAAAATTTGCCCTGTCTTTTTGGTAAAACGACTAAAGTCACTACCAAATTCTAAGAACATTGTAATGTTTTAAATATCTGTCTAATTACTATTTCTCTGAAGTTTTATAGAATTTCTTATCTGAACCTTATCAGATGATATGACAATACTTGACCTGAACTGGAAAAGAAAAAGCAACGTATGCACAGCAAAAGGGATAGTGTGCTCCAGTTTTGGTTTCCTTCCTATTTTTTCAACTGGCAGTAGTCAGAAGCATGGATACTCACCCACATCTACCTACCACCGTCTGAGTCCCGACCAGACATTTGCATCCCATTTATGAGCTAAGGTATTTTTGAAATTGTCAGGTATATCTGAATCTAAAAAATACTGGGATCTGTGCATATACCCTGCTATATTCTAGTGTGTTGGTGCCATTGTTTTGTCTTACGAATTTTCAGAAAATTCATTAAAACAAAGGTCAGGCAGAACAATAGGTCAAATGTATCAGATGGGATGATAGGTAGAATAGGCTCTTAATTGCTACATCATGAAAAAACAAATAGTAACTCCCCGTAAGAATGAAGAAAGAGCATTTACCATTCTGTTTCATTTAATTGGTCCAAGTCTAGTAGGCTTTCTCCTTACAGTGAGGAAAACTAATGCTTCTGAGGTATTAGGAAATAAAGCAATCTCATCATGCAGCTATCCAGTTGTGCAAAGCTATCCTTGCATGTGAAAAATTCCTTGAACCCTCCAATGATTATTTTATAAGCTGATGCATGGTTTAATTCAGACTCAGTTCTAAGGCTTGGGTGAAGGTTCACATACAGTCTCATTGTATACATTTATATAACATATTTAATTATAAAGCATAAATTTCCATTGCTGGGTTGTGTACAGGTGAGTCCTGGTGGCCTGTGATATGCAGGAAGTCAGTGAATCACTTTACCCACCACAAAAGTGCAGACACGTCTGAGATGACTGTAAATTACTCATAATGGCACTAAACAACATTTTAAGTCATGAAGTGAAGAAAAATATAGTAATTGGAGACTGTAGTAGAATTTAGGCAGGAAGAATGTAATTGTCAGAACTGAAATTTGGGCAGGCCCCACTGGCTTAATATTCCTGACCAAATAAAAAGGGATCTGTAATGACTGCAAGTGATGAGGGCTTCAGTTTTACACATGATCTGAAAGACAGTAGGAGAGTAAGGGCAGGTCTATACCGTGGTAGTGTAGACATAGCCTAACTCTTAACACCATGTTGGGACATGAGGTGATTCTGAGGGATGTACTGCCTATGGAATCATCAATACCGCTTCCTGCAGACACTGAGTGATCCTTGGAAGTTCCCTATCCAAGCACTGAACCAGCTTGACCCTGATGAGTGTGTGGCTGCAGAGTAAAATATGAACTGATTTTTCCCATTCCCAGTTTGAATCTAGCAGCCATTTACTACACCATTCTCCAGTGTGTTTAATTCTTTCTCCAGACAAATGAAATGTACTGAGCTCTTTTGCAAATCTGTCAGTATGTTTCTAGCCCAATATGACACGGGGAGTTTTTAGGTGAGCTGGAATTGAACCTAATCTCCTGAATTCCAGACCAATACTTTAAACACAAACCCATCTTTCTTGTTCTTTTGTTCTGCTCCTTTTTTCTTTTTTTCTTTTTGATGCAATTTTCAAAATTTAATTGCTTCTGTTTTTTTTGCAGGCACAGCTTGCACTTTCAGTTGAAGTACCAGTGCATAGCTCAGTGGTTGCATCTCTACCTTCTGAGTGTACAGATCAGGTAGATCCCAGACTTACCATAGCAGTTCACTTTTATGGACAAACAATCTTCAACTGCAAAACAGGAGTCTGGGCCTCATGGGGATAAATAGATTACTTTACTCTCTGACTGTCAATGCAGCATCATTATGGACTAATAAATTCATTAAACATATTAGGAATTACCAAATGGTGATATCAGAAATATTCAAGATATTTCTCCCCATTCTTTGGAAAGAAACAATTGTGGGAGATGTGTGGACTGTATTGTCAAATATTGACTTTCATATATTGCATGTAATTAATCTGATTTAGAATTTCAAAAGACTTGCAAGGATTTAGATACATATTCCGTTAAAAGGAATGGAAGTTCCTATCCTGCCAAACCCAAACATGAGTCTGCCCTCAGAATATTGAGATTTGCTTAAAACGCATGATATCTTAATACAAATGTTGATTCTTTTTATTCCTCTTCTGATTTTTGAGCTTTTAGCAGTCATATTTTCAAGTTTTTTCTCCAGGAACTGGAGGGTTAGAAATTCACTTTCTCTTCCTAGCCCCCTCTAACTCCCCGCCCCCAATGAAAGGTGAGATTTTTCACATAATCAAAAGATTCCAGTTGCTGGAGTTTTAAGAAAAGCAACAAATCACAAGACTGCATCTAGCTATTTGCTTTGGAAATAACCTAACACAACTTTTAAAAGGATACTGTTAAAAATCCTATTTACTTGCAGATGGTAATAAAACACTAGATTATTAAAATGAAATAATTTAAAAATATAATTTACCTTTCCTTAACATGATTACTTTTCACATTTCCATCAGCTTAGCCAACACTTGTCAGTTTTCCTTTCATTTGTAGTCCGTCTGTTTTGATTCACTAACAGAAGGCTACAGTCTTTGGTTTTGTTAATACTGAGGGGAAAAGGTTAGGGTTTTTTTTATATATTGTTTCCTTTTCAATTAAAAAAGTCATAGGAACATTTCTATCAGTCTTAGGTTTTGTTAAGGTTTGGTGGGTTAAGTTTAATATTTTATATTGCTTGTACTCTTTTTTTTTCCAAATAGAACTCTCTATAAACATTATATAAATAGTTATAAAATAGTTGTAAGTCCAGGCCCTGCACTGGTGTAAATTGGCATAGATCCATCAATGTCAGTTTCTCACAAGTACACCTTTTCAAATGAAAACAACATTCCTGTAGTCTAGGGGAAAAAAGCAACCACAAATAATGGGCTAATGCTGCATGAAGCTAGGATGAGGCAAAAGTTAGACTGGAAAGGTTGATGAGGGAGTTTCTATTACTTTATCCCAATTCAGCAATCAGGATTACTGTCCCTGTGCAGGGATGGAGGCACTGGGGTCAAAGGCACTTGTGGCTCAGGCACCTCCTACATTGGGTGCCATCAACCTGCCCTGCATGGCTCATCACCGAAAGGGCTGCTGACTACACTAAAGAGTAAGAAGGCAGAAGAAGTGTCCTACTGGCCTAGCCAGTGCAGGACAAGTTGATGGCAGCCAATGTAGCAGGTGCCTGAGACACAAAGTAGTGTGTGGGAAAGGGTGTACTGTAGGCATAGCATAACACCATGCTGACTTTGTCAGCACTCTTGTGCCTAAGTAGCAAATTTCTGCAGATTCACTAATCTGTTGCACCCCAATTGTACACATTAACTGGAGTGAGTGAGTGCTGAGTGGCTGATTATCTCTGATGTCAAAATGTTACTGGCAAGTTGTTTTTTAAATTGAGGGTGAGATGTAGCTAAAAGTAAAATCTTAAGTGCTGTGAACATATGTGGGCAACAATAGAGAAACTATAACTGAAAACATGAGACCTTTCAGTAAAAGTAGATGCCAGACATACTTGTTTCTGCTCCCCTAGATCTAAAAAAGCGTACTGCTAACATGCAATTAGTATTCCCTATAGGTAGTAAAAGAAATCTTCCCCTCTGCCCTCTACAATATGTGTACTGAAATTCATTTTGACTTTTAATCATTTTCTTGTTTAAAAAAAAAACAAATTAGGAAAAATAGAAGTTCCCTAGACCTTTTCAAGTGATTCATTAAAAACAAAAAAGCATGTTTGCCAAGATGCCTTAAAATTGTCAGATTCCCAAGTGTAGCGTACACTTTTTAAAATGTTTACAGATACTGACAGTTTTCCAATCCTGGATAAATGCCTAATCTGTTTGTGAAACAGACTGCCCCAGTTTTCATTATTGCTGACATCAGTGGTTAAAGTGCATGCAAGATTCATCATTTTCCCCCTGTGGTATAAAAATCACTTTCTTTGAAAAATAATGTATGGAAATTACTTTCCAGTCACAACTTCCCTTGAACAGAACCCTGTTGAAGGCTTTCCCCTTTATGCAGACCACCAAATTGGTGCTTAGAAAATGGGATATTATGGATTGCTTGGTCTTTATGTAGCCTTTTCTAAATGCATTCAGTCTATGGGAGCTCTGTGTGAGGGCAAAAGGATAACATTGTGTTGGAATCTCCTGCAGTGAGATTGGGTGCCACAGAACGGAGAGCCTAGAGAGCAGATAGTGAGGAGCCTATCTGTGCAGCCACCATGATGTCCTGTATCCATGCTCCAGGGAAGGACTGGGCTCCACTCTTCTGCTCCTAGTCATGCAGAGATGAAGAGACAACAAGGTATGGCTTGGGAGAAAAGGAGCAGAGCAACACTTACATGCCTCCAATTAGAATGCTGTTGAGCTCAGCCAATTTTTCTATGGATGAGGTTTTGCTTAATGGGCTAGATTTCAGATGTCTGCACTGTAGATGACTTCTCCTTTCCTTATGTCCCCTACTTCCCATCAGTGGTGATGGCTCCAAAAGAGCATTCATCTCTCTGGCAACTTGGTGTTTCTAGGTTTTCTTCATCTCCAGAACATACCTAGATCCTATTCCCTTGTTTTCATTCTCTCAAACCCCTTTTCACTCTGACCCAACAGCCCTGGACTCCATCTCCCTTCATATTGCCATTATTCTGCTCCCCTCTCCCAGGCTAAGGACCTTTCACCAATCTTAACCTGCTTCAGCAACCACCAGCTTAATGTTGCCTTCTTCCCCAAGTCAGATTCCCACCCTGTTTTCCACTTCCTGATCACATTCTTCATTTGGTTACACTTCAGATGCCTGTGATACCATGCCTCATGCTCTCTAATCTTCCATATGCCAGTAAATATGGGCAGAGCCTTACTCTCTTACTGCAGAGCCCTTAGGCTTCATTCACATCTTCCACATAAATAGAACTTTGCATTCAGCTCTCCCGGTATAGCCTTTATCCTGTCTGCTCATGGTTTGAGCTACTAAAACCTTCACTAATCTCTTTTATTGCTATGCATTGTGAAGCTATTTGAACTGTTTTCCTTTTTAAAGGGGGGGGGAACCTCTTATATAACTGAATATTTTTCAGCAATACATTTTTAAACCTTTTTTTTTTACTTATGCGTGTTGTAATGCCCGCTCCACTTCTTGACGAGCTGTCCACTGACAATTTAGCAATGAGTATAAAGCCATATCTTCCATTTTAGCTCTTGAGATGCCATTTGCAGTCTCAATGGTTTTTGGCTTTTTCTTTCCCCTTTTACACAACCAGTCTCCCTTCCTCCTTCTCCCTCCACTCACATAAAATACATAAGTTCTTCTTCGAGTACTGTCGAGTAGAGAATGCTCCACTGCAAGTGCACCTGTGCCTGTGATCGGAGGTTTTTTTTTTTTTTGTAGCAATGCTTGTTCAGCCGTATGTGCACCCCACGCATCCTTGTGTTTCATGCTGAGGCTATGTGTGGGCAAACCACCCTCAGTTCCTTCCCAACAGCCTCTGGCCAGAGACAGATCCCATGTGCCTGTTTGCTATAGTATTCTGTAATTTGTTAGGTAGCATTTAGTTAGTTATCTTATAATGTGTGTAAATAACTATTGTTGTTGGAACAATTTTCCCCTTTTTTTCTTTGCCTTTAACTGAAAAAAAGAAAAGGTATTACTAGATACAGTTAAATAATAGTTAAGAGCTTTCCCCCTTTTTAGGGGTCTTTTTTGTTATATTACTCAAGTCCTGGGATTGCTGGGATATAAGGTACCAAAGTCCTCAGTAGAGGTAGCCTTGACAGCTGCCTATAAGCCAGAGGAGGTAAGGAGTAAATCTCCAAGAAAATCCGTCACTGATGCAGAAGACGACTATGGGGACCTCAAGTCCTAAGGGGAGTTCTGTGCAGACTCTGAGTGATGTCGGTACCACAAAGGCAAGAGGAGTCAGCTGTCTAAGACAGACTTGGTACTGAGTTTGGGTATCTGTACCCAGAGCAGCAGAGACACTGGTGAAGAAAGTTCTAAGCCAGTCCCTGAGAAGGAGGAGTGGAGGTCAATTTTAGACCTTGGCTCTCCAAACAGATTTGTAAAACAGCAGAAATTCAGGATGGTGACCCTTGCAGCAATAGTTCCCTCATTAGATGTAGGAGATTGGGTTGCAACTCTTCACCTATAAAAAACATATTTTCATATCACTATTCACCTTTCACACAAGAGGTTTCTTTGTTTTCTTATCCACAACAAGCCTTACCAGTACAGGGTGCTCCATTTTTGCCTATCTTCTGTCCCAAGGATATTCAGATTTTAATGATAGTTTCAACCCACCTACGTATTCTAGGTGTAATCGGTTTCATGTGTGTGGCTGATTGGTTGATCAGAGGCAAATTGTATCAGAAGTGAAGCAGTGAAGATAATGTGTTCTTTGTTTCACAGCCTGGAACTTCAAATCAATCTCAGAAGGTCCATTTTGACTCCACTTCTGTGTCTACATTTCATAGGGGCTCCCCAGGATGTAGTGACAGGCAGAGCATGCCTATCATCCAGCAGACTTCTCACATTAATGAATCTCATCTCAAGGATTCAGGGAAGTCCTCAAATTGCAATAAAAGATTGGCTTCAACTGCTGGCACACATGTCCTCATGCGTCTTTGTAGTGTAGGATGCCAAATTACATCTCTGAGGTCTATAGGGTTGGCCTTGAATGGTTTACAAACCAAGCAAGCACAGCGTAGGCAGCTTACTGTTGGTCTCCCAGTGAGCTCTATACCCACTCAACTGGTAGAAGGACCTGACCAAGACTTGTGCAGGTGTTCCATTCTTTCAGAATCCCCCTACCATAGTGATAATATCAGACACTTCACTTCACTCACTGCTTGGGGAGGCGCACATATGTAACCTCACATGGTGCAAGGAAATGGTCATTCCAAGAGCTGCTTCTCCACATCAATCTTTTGAAATTGAAAGGAATCAAAAACACTTGTCTACCCTTTCTACATCTAATCAGACCAAAGTCAGTAAAATTAATGACCGACGTGACATGCATGTATTATATCAACCATCAGGAAGAAACACGTTCCCCATCTCTCTATGCCAAGGCAATAAAACTCTGGAATTGGTGCATAGCCAACCAGATAGTGATGGCAGATCTCCCCCAACCCCATTGATGGTATTCATCAGAAAGTATGTGTTTGCACTCATTCCAGACTTTTACCTAAGTTGTCCTCAGAATTTCATATTCATGAAACCATTCATCTTCTGTTTTTCCCCCTCCAGAACCACATCAAACTGCTCAAGGTCATATTCCATACCATAGATGTCAGGAGGCCATTAGTCTTGTATCTACAGAGGACCAAACCATTTAGAAGATCTCCTAGATTACTAGTTTCTGTCTGCAGTGGAAAAAAGTGCTTGGCAATTTCAAAACAAAGATGATCAAAGTGAATATCTGAATCGGAGGTTTTTAAGAGCAGGTTAGACAATCATCTGTCGGGGTGGTCTAGAATAGGTAATACTTAGTCCTGACTGGAGTGCAGGGGACTGGACTAGAAGATCTCTCATGATCCCTTCCAGTCCTATGATTCTATGTATTAAGATCTGTTATGATGGAACCTGTGTTCAACCCCCTTCAAGGGTGGTAGCACATTCTATAGCCTTAGTGTAGGACATACCAGTATCAGACATCTGTAGATTGACATCTTGGTCCTCTGTTCATACTTTATCTAATCATTGTGCTTTAGTGCCTGTGGCTAGATCAGCTGTGGCTGTGGGCAACACAGTTCTCTCTTCTGCACTGGACTCTGCTCTGAACCTCCCAGCTTCTTAGGGGTGTATTGCTTGGGAGTTACCTGAAGTGGAGCATGTACTGGGATGCTGCTTGTGTAGTAACTGGAGTTCACCTTGTGTAGTAGCTGGAGTTCTTTTTAGATGTGTCCCCCTATGGATGCTCCATTATCTACCCTCCTTTCCCTCTGTTTCAGAGTCTCCCTTGCAGGAGGAGGTGGAGGAGGAACTCAGGGTGGTTCACCCATGCAGCCCCATATAGCCTTGGTGTAGAGCACCAGGATGTGTGGAGTGCCTGCATGGGGTATACAAGCAATGCTACCAAAAATCTCTGGTCAAAGGCATAGGGTGCAGCTGCACCTGAGATGGAGTGCCCACACGGGGACACATCTCAAAGAACTCCACTTAATGAACAAGGTAAGAAACCTGTCCTCCTTTCCTCTTGTTTGTTGTTGGATGTCAATACATAACAAAACATATGATTTCTGTTTTTATTTATACAAATGATATATTTTCTGTTTTTATACTGCAGCTTTTTTCAGTAGAGACTTAAACATGAATGCTCTCAGAAAGCTTATGAACAGAGCTGACTTTCTCATTTTATAAAGAGGATATAAAAAGGGTCAACGTTCCTGTAGGAGAATTCTTTTCTGTTGACTTATGACAAACATCCTATCTGGATGCTGCTTGTTGAATGCATCCAGTGAGCTTAAAAAGGCATTTGCTTTGTTAGCATGTATTTTCTTTTTTTATTATTCATATAAATGTATGTACAAAGTAACCTTCAATGTTGTGGTGACTTTTTATAATCCATATCTGAAAGCCATGCATGGCACTGAATATTTTCTTATTACTAATGTAAAGCACTTAGTATCATGCAATTGCTGGATAACTTCATTGGTTACTAACTATGCATTTATTGTATGAATGTTTGGGCACTGTAAAATTTAAATTATAACTTTGCATGCTATAACTGAGCATTACTGAATGTTTTGTTGTTACTGCAATCCAGTGTGGATACTGCATTATGGTCTCACAGTAGCGAGCCTATAATTAAAGTTGTGTCCGAATTTTCAGTTTTACAGTCTGTATTTCAGTGTCACAAAAAAGAATGTGTTCTGAAAAACAGGTAAGTATTCCATAGAGTATGTGAACCAAATTTCAACCACTAATTAATACGTGTGGAATGATGTCCAATATGTATTTTGTGCATTGTGATTTTTAGGAAATTTGGTAAAAAATAGAATGTCAAAAAAGAATAGAATGTCAAAAAAGCCTAATTTACCATAAAGCCCACAATTGCTTCCACCTGTGGCTGCCTGAGCAGTAATGTTGTGACATCAGAGATAATCAGCAACTCAGCACTCCCTCCTTCTAGTTAATTTGTACACTCAGAGGCAGTAGAATAGTGAAGGGTAAATTCCGTCTACACACTTCTCATTTGGGGAATGTTCCTTGACTTTAGCAAAGCTTTTGACACGGTCTCCCACAGTATTCTTGCCAGCAAGTTAAAGAAGTATGGGCTGGATGAATGCACTATAAGTGGGTAGAAAGTTGGCTAGATTGTCGGGCTCAACGGGTAGTGATCAATGGTTCAAAATCCAGTTCGCAGCCAGTATCAAGCGGAGTACCCCAAGGGTCGGTCCTGGGGCCAGTTTTGTTCAATATCTTCATAAATGATCTGGAGGATGGTGTGGATTGCACCCTCAGCAAGTTTGCAGACGACACTAAACTGGGAGGAGTGGTAGATACGCTGGAGGGTAGGGATAGGATACAGAGGGACCTAGACAAATTGGAGGATTGGGCCAAAAGAAATCTGATGCGGTTCAACAAGGACAAGTGCAGAGTCCTGCACTTAGGATGGAAGAATCCCATGCACCGCTACAGACTAGGGACCGAATGGCTAGGCAGCAGTTCTGCAGAAAAGGACCTAGGGGTTACAGTGGATGAGAAGCTAGATATGAGTCAACAGTGTGCCCTTGTTGCCAAGAAGGCCAATGGCATTTTGGGATGTATAAGTAGGGGCATTGCCAGCAGATCGAGGGACATGATCGTTCCCCTCTATTCGACATTGGTGAGGCCTCATCTGGAGTACTGTGTCCAGTTTTGGGCCCCACGCTACAAGAAGGATGTGGAAAAATTGGAGAGAGTCCAGCGGAGGGCAACAAAAATGATTAGGGGACTGGAACACATGACTTATGAGGAGAGGCTGAGGGAACTGGGATTGTTTAGTCTACAGAAGAGAAGAATGAGGGGGGATTTGGTAGCTGCTTTCAACTACCTGAAAGGGGGTTCCAAAGAGGAGAGACCTAGACTATTCTCAGTGGTAGCGGATGACAGGACAAAGAGTAATGGTCTCAAGTTGCAGTGGGGGAGATTTAGGTTGGATATCAGGAAAAACTTTTTCACTAGGAGGGTGGTGAAACACTGGAATGCGTTACCTAGGGAGGTGGTGGAATCTCCTTCCTTAGGAGTTTTTAAGGTCAGGCTTGACAAAGCCCTGGCTGGGATGATTTAATTGGGGATCGGTCCTGCTTTGAGCAGGGGGTTGGACTAGATGACCTCCTGAGGTCCCTTCCAACCTTGCTATTCTATGAATATGGAGTGCAGTTTAGGAGTCTGTCCAGTTTATTTTGTTCACCATTGCTCTACTGTTGGGGGGCAGTCACTATTGCCCTGATTATCATGGCAATGGCTGTCTTTGGTAACTGATATCTTAAAAGACCATGACATAATTACAAAAAAGGGTCTTGAGATGACCTGTAATGAAAGGAGACTGGGTTGGGATAAGCCCCCTACTGTCGTCCTGTGGGTTTGCACTGGGATAAGTTACACTTTCTTTTCAAAGGGTAATTGCTACATGAAAATAAGATACATTGTAGCTCCCCTTCCTGGATATGGTTTATATGTTTCTTACAAATTGTGGGCTGTGGATTTCTGGATGCTTACCTTTATTTTAAAAAAGCTGGGAAATTATAGGTATGAATCCCAACTGAATTTTCAGTTTCACAATTTAAAAACAAAAAAGGTGATTTAGAAACTGCAATAAAAGTGAAGTTGCATAAAATGTTTTGTTTGAATACAGTTTAATTACTTGCAATATATTAGTCAACATGGCACTGAGTGGTGAAATATAAAGGATAACAATGGCAATAAAATACACCAAAGCCAACAAATTTGTAAGTGCTTTATTATTTAAATAGCACACATACATATGTAATTTTTTTCTATTAAAAAAAAACACCCTAAAGAAATTCATAAACCAACAAAAATCATTTAACCTTCGTTAAGGTTGCGCTCATCAATAAATTAAACCATAAAAATTAGGTCATACAAAGTTAAGGATTGAAAAGGATTAAAAGAGTATGATAAAGCATGTGCACAAGGTGGCCAAATTATGACGCATGGGCATGTTTTTTTCTGTCATTTCCTAATTTTAGAATACTTGACTTTGCAACCTTTTAATCATTATCTTTAAA
Organism: Chelonia mydas; assembly: GCF_015237465.2. Classification (NCBI taxonomy): domain Eukaryota; kingdom Metazoa; phylum Chordata; order Testudines; family Cheloniidae; genus Chelonia; species Chelonia mydas. The sequence goes on from NC_057854.1 coordinate 58,663,551, forward strand.
TAATGAAAAATAGGAAATTCAGTTGATTGATGATCACAAACACTGATTAGCTAAACATTAAACCAATTCTTTAGTCTGTGAAAATAGCTATAATGTATAAGTTCTGTGGGTGTATTTGAATATGCCAGTTGCCATGATGTCTAGGCTATGCTGGGTTTGTTTTCCAAGACTTCACTTACAAAGTGTTGTATCCTTGAGTCCTATTAAACTACCTAGGCAATGAAATCTGTGCTAAAAGGACAGATGGAGTTTCCCTGGTTTAGTTGCATCTGCAGGTGTCAAAAGGTGATGTAAATAGATCAATTCCACCTGCTCCCCACAGCACAAGACATTGTTTTGGGGGCTTAATGGGGCCAAAGCAGTCATATCTAGAGTGCACTGTGATGTGGTGACCTTAATTAGTGTAATTACCCTGGGCGGGGGGAGGGTGTTACATGTTAGTAATAGTTCAGGTGACTCTTTAGCTGGTCTAACTTGTATTGCAGGATGGTCCCAGAATCTGGGAAGGATGAGTGATGTTTGAAAACCACTTTTGCCTTCCCTCCCACTCTGCACAATTGCACTGTGTAAGAACAGCCTGATATTTCTAGTACTATTGTTGTGGGGAAAATGTTTGTTTCCCTACAGGGCTGTGTGAATGTTCAGGTGTTGTACCTACATTGATATGCTATTAATGCTCAAATATTGATGGAATGTGTCTCCACTCTTGGGTCCAGTTGGCTCTCCAGTATTTTCCAGTGGTAGTTCAATGCTTCATATAATCTGAAAGGGATGGACTATGATCTAAGTGGGTCTCCTAAGAAAACTTTTTGTTTAGTGAGTTTTGGGATGGGGATAGATCCAGAAGGCTCCTTAAAAGCGTAGACATGAGCTTACAAGAGAATCTCCAGCTTGGGAGTTGGATATTGTTATGCACATACAAACTGATGAAAAAGTGTTGTAGGTACTATCATGTGCCATGTAGCAATACCTTGCTTGCAGCCACGAAACAATGATTTCTAGAAGATGCATGGTTGTATGACAAGCATTGCTAATAACATCTTGGAGCATATTTTGTTTATCTCCCAGTTACATGAAAGATCATGTATATCACTACTATGCTTCAGTACTGAAAATAAAGTGATCCGTTCAAGATTGCTTTAACTTATTAGGATATATTAAGAGAATGAAGTGTATTTTTGCCTTCGACAAAAACTTCCTCAATACTTTATTTGCTGGTATTCTCATATTTCTCACTGATATTCTCATATTTCTGAGAATGAATTATCCTAACTGTTTATATAAAAACCCAGAGTTCCTTAAAAAATCCAGATCACAATGGATCGCTGCCAGCATCCTGTTAAATTGAGGCATTTAAAGTTTGTGTAGGCTGTTATGAATTGACCTAGCATACAATGTGTGCGTCCATATAACTGTGGGGTGAAACTGCCTGCAAATCTCAAAATTACCGGGATGCTGTAGGATTTGATCTTGGTAATTCAGTAAGGATATGCCTACGCAACTGCCAGGAGCAAGTCTTGCCGCCTGGATTGAAAGGATTGTGGGGTGAGGGGTAGAGTGTAGATGTTAAAATAGCTAATAATAGCTGTGTAGATGTTGCTTTGACATTCAGGCTTGGCTGGAGCTCTGGCTCTGAAGCTCCCCTCTCTTCCTCCAGTTTTCAGAGCCTGAGCTGCAGCCCCAGCTATGGGGTCTCAAGCCCCGTACTGCTATTTTTAGCACACTAGCCCCAGCCCTGCTGGCATAAGTTGTCAACCTGGGCTGTGAGACTTGCTCCCAGCAGTAGTGAAGGCCATACCCACTGTTGTTCTCTTCCTTCTCAGTCAGTACTGAACCAGTGTCCCAGTATGATGTTAAGGGGCATTGAACTACATCTTTTGACTGAGATGACACCAAATCTTGATCACTTGAGGTCATTAATTTCTACTAGTACTTCTTGCTACTAAGAGTTTTTAACTCTGATGTCCAGACTATTTCCAGCCTAACTATAGAGCCTGCTATCAAGATCAGCATTTGCCAGCAGTCACTGCATGGTAGTATTTGAAATCACTACAAATGTTCCTCCAATTTAAAATAAGAAAAATCTTTGGTCGCTGTGTGGCAAATGTTGGCTATTTAATAGCTGTTTTTGTAGTTGCATTCTGCTTAAATAAGTTTTCCTTATAGTTTGTTACACACAGTATTTCTTACTTCCCCTACTAAATTAACATGTAATGTTGAGGGCTAGTTTACACTGGGAATTTACATCAGCATAACTAGATTCCTCAGGGGTTTGAAAAATCTACAACCCAGAGCGATGTAATTAAGCTGATCTAAGCCTCAGTGTAGACAGTGCTAGGTCAATGGAAGACCTCTTGGGGAGGTGGATTAACTACAGCGATGGGAGACCCCATCCTGTCAGCATAGGTAGTGACTGCATTGAAGTATTACATTGGTGTAGCTGTGGCATTGCAGGTGTACTGCTGTAGCACTTCAAATGTAGACAAGCGCTGAATGTTTCTCCCAAGAGATGAGTGTATTTCAGGGAGGGAAAGTCATTCCTCATACAAGTTTGCAAAGTTTTTAAGAGACTTAGGGGCACTCTGGGTTGAAAGATAGTACGTAAAAATTTTTTTTGAAAAGTGTTATAACTTATTTGCAACCTATACTTCTGTTCTGAATTTAGCTTAAGAAAACCCTCTTCTTCTGCATCCCTGTAGTTGGATATCAAAATCACAATATTAATTGCAATTTACCAGATCTGGTTTTTTTTTGTTTTGTTTTTTTGGTTTTTTTGGTACTATGCAGTATTTTAGTTTGGGTTTTATATCCAGTGCACCATTTTATATTCCTTTTGTTGACAGCTGCACCATAACATAGTGGTGTTTGCAACACAGAGTGAAACACAATCTGTTATATGTAATGTTTAAACCTCTGACTGAACTGAAATACATGGTTTAGTGATATAATAAAAAAATATGTATGAGCTTGGCATTTCAAAAAAGACAATAAAATATTATTGCAGAAATAGGTTGGCTGAACACTTCTTGCAGACTCTTTGATTATTCTAAAAAGCAAGGACTATTTGCTGATATTCAGCTCATGAACTTTACTAGGAAGGGAATGATGGCCAGAGGGTGATGTGTCCATGTCAGAATAAGGATGTAATCTTGAAAGAACAAAAAAGTATAAGAAGCAGGAAATAAAATACAAAATTTGCTTCATGCTGAGTTTTTAAATCAGTCTTAAACACAAAATAGCACCATAAAATCAAATTTTAATTTTCTTTAAATTGCATCAGCTTGCCAGAATGTTGAACTATACATCAGATGTGCTGAAATTAGTTATGGCAGAGAGTAAGATGTAAAGCAAGTGATCTGGAAATATCAGTGATTGAGAGAGCAGCTTTAAACACTGAGAAGTAGGAAACATGTATGGATGTAATGAAATAATTCACAGGGCATTTATTCCGTGAAGTTATCAGAATATGAAACAAAGCCATTAGGAACTTGCTCAAGCAGAGGATTACCACCTGATCTTTTCAGACTCCTCTAACTCTCATTAATAGCATTAACCATTTACTCTGCTGATCTTTTTGCATAGTTTAGTTTGTTTTTATCCGTACTGAAAGTGTCCTTGTTAAAAACAATATTACAACAAAACAAAAACATAGGAGAATAAGCAATAGGGGGAAAAATGAATATTTTCCTGTCAAGGGACTGGATGCTATCAGCTTACTCTACTGGAAGCTAGAGACATGAGAACTGGAAGGGTGTGCAATAGGGCCTGTGACTAAGGGTTAGGAGAACTGGATTCTGTTCCCAGAACTGCCATGGACTTGCTGTGTGAACTTAGATAAATCCGTTAACTTCTCAAGCTGTTTGCACTGCATTCAAAAGGTGTGACTGGAAGTATGTGTGGGCATACCCAAGATAGCTTTGATCTAGCTAGCTCAAGTAACAATAGTGTAGATGTGACAGCATAGGCTGGCTGCCCGAGTACAATCCTATCTGAGATCCTGGGCACATACAGAGAAACTAGTATGTGCGGCCACCCATGTAGCTGCAGCTACGCAGTTATTTGAGCTATCTCTATGTATATTTCAATCACACCACTGATTGCAGTGTAGACACATCCTTAGTGTGGCAATCTGTAAAATGGTGATAATCTAGTCTATTTATATAGACCACCTCTCTGTATAGCTGAGCACCTCAAATCAAAAATGGATTGCTTCTCACAGTATGAATGTGAGGTAGGGTGGTATTGTCCTTGTTTCACAGTTGGGACAATGAAGACACAGGGAAATTAAATGACTTGCTCAAAGTTCAAAAAGAAGACTGGTTGAGCTGGGAATTGAATTCAGATCTCCCGAGTCCCCTGCTTGTGCCATGTGCACTACAACATCCTTTCTTTCACTGTGGGGAAAACACGTGAATAAGTAAAATGAGTTGCCCAGTCTCACACAGTAGAACAGTAGTCACACTGGGAACAGAACTACTTTTTCCTGACTTCCAATTCAGTGATCTAGTGGACAGTGCACTGAACATTCAGATGCCATCTTGCTGAGTATTAGGTATAAAAATCTGAATAAAAAAGACTCATAGCCTTTAAGGTCAGAAGGGACCATCATGATCATCTAGTCTGACCTACTGCACATCGCAGGCCATAGAACCTCACCCTCCTACTCCTGTAATAGATGTCTAATCTTTGGCTGAGCTACTGAAGTCTTCCAATCATGGTTTAAAGACTTTAAGTTACAGAAAATCCACCACTTACACTAGTGACGCATGCCCCATGCTGCAGAGGAAGGTGAAAAAAACCCAGGGGCTCTGCCAATCTGATCAGGGAGAAGATTCCTTCCTGACTCCAAATATGGCAATCAATTAGACCCTCAGTATATGGGCAAGACCCACCAGGCAGATATCTGGGAAGTAATTCTCTGTAGTAACTCGGAGCCCTCCCAATCAGTGTCCCTTTTGAAGCTCAGTCTTGAAGCCAGTTAGGTCTTTTGGCCTCAATGCTCCCATTGGAAGGCTGTTCCAGAACTTCACTCCTATGATAGATAGAAACCTTCACCTAATTTCAAGCCTAAACTTATTGATGGCCAGTTGATATCCATGTTTTCTTGCATCCACATTGGCGCTAAACTTAAGTAACTCTTCTCCCTCCCGGTACTTATCCCCCTGATGTATTTATAGAGAGTAATCATATCTCCCCTCAGCCTTCTCTAGCTTAGGCTAAACAAACCAAGCTCCTTAAGTTTCCTCTCAGTAGGCTTTCCATTCCTTGGATCATCCTAGTAGTCCTTCTCTGCACCTGTTCATTTGAAGAGTGCATCCCTGCCAATATGGTCTACTAGCCAGCCATTTATTTTATGAGGTTTATAATTCTATTTTCTTTTATTTACTTATTTTAGTTAATCCAACTCTTAGTGGGAGAAAAGTAGCCATTAATTAGACTTGGAAGCTCAAAATGGACTGCAGCAAGATGCTGAAGATGGACTGTGTTGGAGCTAACTATTAATTTCAACAATCTGATTTAACACATTTTTAACTAAGTTTAACAAAAGAAAATACAGCTTCTCAATTTTTTACTTGTTTTTTACGATGGCAGAATTTTGGACAACTTAATGAATTTAATATGTAAACTAGTACTACCAAGTAAGAGAATATACTAAAAGAACAAATCACTTGTTTTAAATCAATACAGAAAAAAAGCTTAGGATATTACATCATTAAACAACTAATCACACTGCAACCATCACCTGTGTGAACAGTATTTGAATACTTTAACCCACCATTTCTTTAGGTCTGAGGAATTTGGATTAATTTCCATGTGAGTAAAGGTTTTGAGTTAGTGCCTAGATACAGTGTTTTATTCAAGTTCTTCTGTGTGAAGCACAGCATTACTATGCTATTACTTCCTATTCATATAGCATTAATGACATTTCTCAGACTGCTAACCAATGTGGTTTAAACTTTGCACATGCTTTGTAGAAGAGAGTAACATACTACCAAAGAGCTTTGCTCTTTGCACCATTATGGTCACCAGTATCTGAGGGGTAGTGCCTGAGGGTGTCAAGCAAGGGAGAATCTCCTCATTTAAACCAGGTAGGAAAGGAGCCAGTATTCAGGGATCTGTCCAGGCACTGATGTGGTTGTGGACTCCCCAGCACTGGGGCTATGAAAAACCTTTGAGAAGAGTTTAATCCAAGATGCAGGTACCCACCAAAAATGGAATTAAACAAATAATGAAACCTATGTTTTTGTTTCACTCTCTCACAGGACCAAATTCTTTGAGTTGCCAAGTGTGCCAAAGGTGTGAACTTTCAGTGACTTCAAAAGAACAGTGAAAATACAATTAAAAGGACCCTCTTATTATTTTGACAATAGTGCTGAAGTTGAAAAGGGTTGCACTACTTTATTATATTGGGTGGCTATTTTTCTGCCCTTTTTATGAAGTGCCCACATATTTGGAAGCACCTCAATCTTCTGCTGGTAATTCTTCACATCTGATATGGGTACAGTAAGTAATAGCTTTTTAGTTGGCTAAATTCTTTTACAGAACCTGGGATCTAATCTAATTTTGGGAAAAGTTGAGACTTAAGTTGTCTTAGTTTTTTTTCCAAAGTATATAGTTGTACTAGAGCTCTTTTAATAACATATTAACTCTTCGCCTGTAAGTTGAGACTCAAACTTTCATATTGTTTGACTCCCCTGTGGCTTTTGGCTCTATGCTCTTTTCATATCAGGTTACTCATAAAATAATATGGTCCTCTGACCCTAAGGACCAAACACATTTTAGATATTAAAGCTATGAAATCTTGCTTCAGACTGCCCTACTTTGATTTTTGAAAGAACTATTATTTCTGTGCTGATGAAACATCATCTTCCTTCATGCCTTTCTAGCACTGTTTTAATTTGAAACAAAACACCAACAATATATTATACATTTTGTAGAATAAGAAATACTAATTGATTTTCCTTTCCCACAAACAAGGAAACAAAGCTTTGTTTTATTTTTCTATTTTATTTCGAGGCTAGCCATCTGAATAAAGCATAGCAGGAATCACAGGTCATATTTCAAAACTTTTCTCAAACCACCTTTTTGACATCTTGTTTTTGTTTCAGCTTTAACAAAGTTTTCCCCTTAAAATTCACCAGTTTGTCATCTTATTGTTGTACACCATGGTTAACTGTTAGATATCTAAAACATAAACTATTGTGGTTTTAATTTACACATGCTTATAATGGGTATCCAAAACAGGTACACATGATGACTAGGAATTTGGTCATCTACTCAGTAGGTAACCCCCCAAACTAATAATTTTCCTGCTAAATAGTGTATCCTATGCTCATCATCAGGGTTTGGGCAGCTTCTTACATATTTATGAGGACAGCGCATACATTACAAAATCATACTTATACAGAAAAAAATCAAGGTCAAGAGTTTTTTGTTGTCATTCTTCAAAACAGATAATTACTTATTGTATTTTTGACCACAACAGACTTAATATAGACTTTAGCAGACACTATAGCTAATGGCTAATAAGGGGGAAAGGAAAAAAATTCTACTGAAAACTGCTCTAATGTGCCAAGCATCAGACTAAATACAACACAAGGCAGAACTCTATTGAAAATTATTTTGCTAAAATTGATATTGTTTCTGGCTCAGGGTCTAACAGGCAGCATTCTTGGCTTTAGCCAGAGTTTTAGTCTTGCTTTCATCAGCAAATTCATACACATCACTTTTTAAAACAAAATTTGAGTCTTTTGTTTATGCACTTGAATTGCTATTACCTCTTTTGAAAATACTCAGTCCTACACGTGGGCCAAATTAGTTTGTTAATCTTTAGATACTTGGTGTCTTAAAAGGGATGGTTAGCACCAAAAGGGAAACTACCTAATTTAAGCTCCTTGTTGGCTTGAATAAGCAAATGGGATATTTTGTGTCAGTGCCTCAATCTGAACCACTCCAAGAATTCTATGATCAACAAGGATGCCACAGGTTTTTGGGATGAAACTTCATAGAATATCAGGGTTGGAAGGGACCTCAGGAGGTCATCTAGTCCAACCCCCTGCTCAAAGCAGGACCAATCCCCAATTTTTGCCCCAGATCCCTAAATGGCCCCCTCAAGGATTGAACTCACAACCCTGGGTTTAGCAGGCCAATGCTCAAACCACTGAGCAACTTGTCCTGGTTAAGGTAAGGCATTCTCCAAGAAGGACGTCTGGTCTCAGAACTCCCTAGCACAGGACAGCAATGTCTTCCTTCATTCAGAGCACAATACAAGATGCATATGTTTGCCTAAACTGTCCCAGAAGTGATGCCCTTCTGACTGGCATATCCTATTCCCCCTCAAAGAAATACGACTCATGAAATCCTGCCCCTCCACATTCTTTGTTCAGCCCTTGGTCTTTCCAAGGAGGTACCATGCTTCAGTGGGTCACAGCTGAGAATACCAGATTCTGGACAAACTGCTGAGAAATAGGGCAGACACACCACAAATTAGTGGTTACTCTATCAGTAAATTATACCAAGCCAGTAGCAAAAGTAAACTTCCATCTCACCACACCAGTTTGTAAAAAGCCAAAGATGCAGTCTCCTTAGGCATTGCAGCCCTTGTCTCACCACCCAGACATTGGACACGCTGGGTGGTTACTTTCAAACCAATTTAATCAAATTTAGGCTTCTTCTAATTCCATGAGATCAGCCACTTAGCCAGGTCAATATATAACTCAGATCTTATCCAATAATCATACTGATGCCAATCCTTTAGTAACTAAAATCTAAAGGTTTAATAATAAAATGCAAGAAGAGAGTTGTTAATAGTTAATAGATGATATACCTACAAATAATTGCAAAACCCTTATATCAGGTTTGCAACAGTAACAGAATAAACCGCAGGCTTGTAAAGTCTCTCTGGTATCCTCCAAAAAATTGGAAGGTTCTCAGTTTATCGTTCAAAATGCTCCTTTTTATTATAAATCCATAATCCAGACAATCAGGGCAGGGAAGAGGCAAGATGGAGATGTTTCAGGGGTCTTTTATATCCTCTGCCATGTGCCTGGAATTTTACTGTCTCAAACACAGCTCACAGCCCATGTGCACGGAAAGTTACTGTCCAAGATGGAGTCTCGGTTCACCTGAGCATATCATATATACTTGAATCCTTTGACTCTCAGGGGTAGCCTATGCCCATGTTCTTGTTGAGGCATCCACAGGAAGGCTTACTGGGTGGGATGAGTTTCTTCTATGGCCGGCCCACTGTTAGAGTGAGGTATCTGTAATGGGCCATCAACACATAGCTGTCTAGCCTTGATTAAATCTTATCTGGTGGGTGTTACCCACAGGAACATATGTGTATGATGCCACTACATAGCCAATATTCATAACTTCCATACAAAAATGATACTTGCATATAAACAGAATAGCCATACTTGGCAAATCATAACTTTTCCATCAATACCTTACATGACATACTTTGTACAACTTTCGTTGCAAGTGTGTAACGTTGGCAATATCAGTGATATAAATGGTCGTATTCAATCACAAAGCATCACACAGAGCCATTTGCATTTTTTGCCCAGCTACCATAGTGTTTGGCACACTAAAAATATATGGGTAGATGACGGACAAATCTGCAGAACAGATGTGATCATTTACAAAAATGACTGCAAAATGATGGCGAATTTGCAAAATGTGATCAAAGTGGGAAGAGACCTGCACTGCAAATAATTTTCCAAAGTGAAACTCATTTTTCATTGTTGTGTGAAGGTAGGTTGAAATTTCCATACTTGACAATCACTTCAAACAGAGTAGACACTGTCTTTCTACTTAATTAAATGGAATGCCAGCACTTTACCTGTGTTTTACTTGTGCTAGGTGTCATGGTTAAGTTGCATAACTTTTCAGTAGCATGTTCTCCCTCTCCCTCTCCCTTTCCTCCTCCCTCCTCCCTCTGAGTGAAATAAAAATGCTTGAATAAATGCAAGAGTCAATATTGTGGTTGTCATTGCATATAGTATGGATGGATATCATTCAGGCTGATAAATCCAAAAGTTTAAAAATGAAAACATGAGTAAAAAAAAAAATCATGAGATTAGACCCAAAATAATGAGATTTGTTTTTAAAAGATTAAATGCTCTTTTTAATAGACTTCTGAACTCCATTCCCCCTCCCCAGTGTGTGTGATAGTTTAGTGTTGCCACTTTTATAATGAGAAATGATATTTTGGCCATTGCATTCCTACATCAGTTAATTTTCTGCCTCAGCTCCTAAATCAACTCTGCAACCCCTTGCATCCCAGCACTCATCTGCTGGTCCTGTAACTGTGGAGGTTCTTCGCTCCCTTCCAGGCCTGGGGTGGAGGGCAGCTCCTGGGGATCTTCACACATCTGTCCTCTCACACCTTGTATTGCAATATTGGAGAGGGAAGGAGCAGAGAGTAACCACCCCTCCAAGGAGGGAAGAAGGAGCATAGCTGCTCTTTATGGCTTGGCTTTTTCTTCTCCTTTCTCTTCTCCCCTTTCCACTGTTGTGAAAAGGGTATGCATGCTTCCTCTCCCACCTCCCCCACAAATCTTCTCTGACTCCTGAGGACAGAGACCTGATGCCTTCCTGGAACAGCGCTGATTGACTGTTCTTTCCCAGAAGGCAGGGAAGTGGGAGAGGTCACCATTTAAAAGAGGTTGATTTTTTTTTAAGGCTTCTCAGTAGAAATTATGTAGGCTGGAGGAGTCCTGGGGAGACTGGCTCCAGCAATGGCTAAAATGGCATTCGTTGGAAGAGTTGGCAATATATAGGGCCAGGTTCTCAGCCAGAGTAAATCAGTATCACTGTATGTAGCATAAGGAAAGCCCAGTGGGTAAGGCACTAGACTAGCAGTTGGGAGACCTGAGTTCAATTCCTTGGCCTGCTAGAGATTTCCTGTGTGTCTTGTGCAAGTCTTTTTGTGCCTGTAAAATGGGAATAAATAGGGAAGTACTATCTCACATCTGTGTGAGGATATGTTCTAGATTGTTAGGCTCTCATATGCTATGGTAAATAGGTAAATGGTAAATATGGTAAATAGGGAAGTACTATCTCACATCTGTGTGAGGATATGTTCTAGATTGTTAGGCTCTCATATGCTATGGTAATGGGTACCATATACCATGTGAACACCCAGCAGAGGAGCTGAGTATCTGTCCCATTATCTTAAAGAATTACCCCTTGTTCTCCCTATAAGGTCATCTGTCTTCATTATCCAGGGTGATAGGTCTTCTCACTCTCTGGACAGGGCCAGCAGCAGAATGTTCTCATTTATAAGTAGAGCTGGTTGAAACTCAAATTCCATTACACAGGACATTTTGACATTAAAATGTATTTACCTTATAATTTGTAACAAACTTTAAAAAAAAAAATCCCCACAAAATGAAAAGTCCATAAAAATGCCCTTTCAGAAACAAAACAAATAGTGTTTCTGAAACTAAATATGCTCCTCAGGACCCTGGTAGCTTCCGACAAACACTGATATGATTCTTGTTAGTTTCACGGCTGCCCACTTCTGGTTACCAGAACTGAAACTGGCAACTGCTGATTGACCCAGAATGTGACAGATGTGGTAATTTCCTGTATATCTTTGGGAGATCTTATTGAATTAACCATACGTATCTTTGGGGTCCATTGTGTTGTGGGCCAGGATTTCATGTAATCTCTCTAGTGCTTGGTTAGAAAGTGCTGTATGGTAACTTATAACTGCTGGCAATACACTGGTCATAGTCTCTGGAGAGAAAGCAAAGTACAGATGCTGGCCTTTTAGGCAGTCTTCTTTTCTAGGGATATCACAGTGTAAGCAGGGAACTGTGCAGCCTGGAAAACCCAGGTCAGGAGGGAGTGAGATGCAGCTCTCCACCCAAGAGCTGTGGTTGCTGGGAGCTGAGAGCCTAGAGTGTGTGCCCTTGTGGAATCATGAGGGGAGAGTACAAATGTAGTTGCCCTGGACTGTGACATACGCTTTCCAGACTTCGGGAGCAGCTGGCTCCCCAGACACTGGGAATCAGGAAGCTTAGGGAGCCAGGTGGCCCAGGAGTCTGGAAACCCTTGGATACTGGGGAAGTCTGCATGATGTGGTTGCCACAGGCCCATAGACCTTGGAAGGCTTGGGATCCTTAGCCCGAGCAGCTGTCTACCCAGGCTGCAGACACAAATAAGTGGGGGGAAGCACAATCAAAAAAGTTTAACTGTTCTAGATTGTAATAGTGTAATACTGTGTACATTGTAGCTTATCTGGAGATGTCCAGTGGTTTAAGGTGCTAGCCTAGAACTCTTGAATCCTGGGATGATTCCCTATCCTAGTACATATTTCCTGTGAGAACAAGTCCCTTAATCTTACTGTGTCTTAGTTCACATCTGTAAAATGGGGATAATAGTACTTCTCTACCATACAGAAGTTGAGGATAAATGTACTAAAGATTCTAAGGTGCTCAGATATATAATAATGGGGAGCTACAAGAAATAATTATTCTAAAACTGAATAAAATGTCAGAGCTTTATATTTCCAGCCCTCTGTCCCACCAGCCCTCTGTCCCTTTAAATTTGAGGATCAGCAGCACAGCTCTGGAGAATAGGAAAGGCATTCCTTGAGTTTTGAGTTCCTTATGACAATTCATGAGCATGTTTCCTTTGTGTTTATGAATGTACTGGTGTTCTGGATCACACAACATCCTAGACTGTAGGTGTTACATAGACTCCCTGTGTTTGGATTACATAAATATATCTGCAAGAAAGTACTGTTGCTGTTCTCTAAACTCTGAAATTACTCTCCTCTTTATCTGCTTAGGAGCCTGATCTTCAACTCTGACTCAGTCACAGTTTCCATTGGCACAAAAGAGTGGGTCCCCTATTGGATTACTTTTTAATTTTTTTTTCTACTCGTTAGCTAATATTTAAGTTATCTGGAGACTGCAGAAGTGTTTAAAGCAAGAAATATATTGCATTCTTCAAATCAAAAATACAGCCATTCCAAAACACTTTTGTGTAATAAACATAGCATTTTTCATAAGAATACAAATTTAGCGAAAGGTCGCAATATATTTTGAAGTGTTGCACAGACCTGTGAAACACTTAAAATGGTTTGTAGTTTGGTTTGCAAATTCTCATTTTTTTGTTAGTTTTGATTGTATTTTTCTGAATAGTGATTGTTACAATAACATCAAGATCCAAATTAAGAACATAAGAATGTCCATACTGGGTCAGACTAAAGGTCCATCCAGCCCAGTATCCTGTCTACCGACAGTGGCCAATGCCAGGTGCCCCAGAGGGAGTGAACCTAACAGGTAATGATCAAGTGATCTCTTTCCTGCCATCCAGCTCTATCCTCTGACAAACAGAGGCTAGGGACACCATTCCTTACCCATCCTGGCTAATAGCCATTAATGGACTTAACCTCCATGAATTTATCCAGTTCTCTTTTAAACCCTGTTATAGTTCTAGCCTTCACAACCTCCTCGGGCAAGGAGTTCCACAGGTTGACTGTGCACTGTGTGAAGAAGAACTTCCTTTTATTTGTTTTAAACCTCCTGCCCATTAATTTCATTTGGTGGCCCCTACTTCTTATATCATGGGAACAAGTAAATAACTTTTCCTTATTCACTTTCTCCATACCACTCATGACTTTATATACCTCTATCATATCCCCCCTTAGTCTCCTCTTTTCCAAGCTGAAAAGTCCTAGCCTCTTTAATCTCTCCTCATATGGGACCTGTTCCAAACCCCTCATCATTTTAGTTTCCCTTTTCTGAACCTTTTCTAATGCCAGTATATCTTTTTTGAGATGAGGGGACCACATCTGTACGCAGTATTCAAGATGCGGGCGTACCATGGATTTATATAAGGGCAATAAGATATTCTCTGTCTTATTCTCTATCCCTTTTTTAATTATTCCTAACATGCCGTTTGCTTTTTTGACTGCCACTGCACACTGCATGGACGTCTTCAGAGAACTATCCATGATGACTCTAAGATCTTTCTCCCAATTAGCTAAATTAGCCCCTCTATCATATTGTATGTATACTTGGCGTTATTTTTTCCAATGTGCATGACCTTACATTTATCCACATTAAATTTCATTTGTCATTTTGTTGCCCAATCACTTAGTTTTCTGAGATCTTTTTGAAGTTCTTCACAGTCTGCTTTGGTCTTAACTATCTTGAGAAGTTTAGTATCATCTGCAAACTTGCCACCTCACTGTTTACCCCTTTCTCCAGATCATTTATGAATAAGTTGAATAGGTTTGGTCCTAGGACTGACCCTTGGGGAACACCACTAGTTACCCCTCTCCATTCTGAAAATTTACCATTTATTCCTACCCTTTGTTCCCTGTCTTTTAACCAGTTCTCAATCCATGAAAGGATCTTTCCTCTTATCCCATGACAACTTAATTTATGTAAGTGCCTTTGGTGAGGGACCTTGTCAAAGGCTTTCTGGAAATCTAAGTACACTATGTCCACTGGATCCCCCTTGTCCACATGTTTGTTGACCCCCCTCAAAGAACTCTAATAGATTAGTGAGACATGATCTCCCTTTACAGAAACCATGTTGACTTTTGCGCAATAATTTATGTTCTTCTATGTGTCTGACAATTTTATTCTTTACTGTTGTTCCAACTAATTTGCCTGGTACTGACGTTAGACTTACTGGTCTGTAATTGCCAGGATCACCTCTAGAGCCCTTCTTAAATATTGGCGTTACATTAGCTATCTTCCAGTCATTGGGTACAGTAGCTGATTTAAATTGTTCCCTTAGTGATTCAAACTGGATATGCATTGAAGCTAGTGAGAGTTCTGTGTGTGCATGTTTGATGGCTGGTATTTGGTTCTAAGATTTTAATGGAGAAATTAAATGAAGAAGAGGGATTTTTATGTTTGTCATCTTCACCAATACAGAATATGGTTTACTTTATTTTGTTATGAATACAATTTTATTAACATCTGGGACATTTTTGTGCCCTTATGGGAGAAGAACAGCAAACTGGGCAGCTGAGAGAGCTTCTATTTCTCATACAGCAAGCATCAGACTGAATGAAAATACGGCAGGTATGCCAAGTATCACATTCACCACGTAGTATGTTTTGAGACCTGACAAGATAAGTATTTAAAGAATGAAGAACCTATGCCATCTTGTTAATTATCAAATGAACATTAATCATAAGGAGTCCTGTTATAGACTGGCAATATTACTTTCCTTTTTATTAAGATTACATTGAGTGATAGTTCCTTTAACAAAATATACAGTAAGAATTAATTACACTTTTTAAAGAGCCAATACCTAATGTTCAAAGGAACTTCATTTTGTACATCCTTTTTTGTGAGGAAGGAAGAACTAATATATCTGATTCTTCTTAATTAATGAACCATGGAGGAAAATGTATCTGAGCTTCGGCTAGTTGCCCAAAGGATCCTGGGGTGTGGCACTGAGAAGGTATGTCCAGGTGTTTTTACAACCAAATAACTCATTGTGTTTATTATGGAGGCATGGTAGTATCCAGTAGGTTGATAACATGAATTGTATACATTCTGATTCAGAAGATGGTAATTCTGTGGCAATAAATCGGTGAAAAATGATTGTATCCTAGCTGAAAGATCCAATCTTGATGACTAGCTCAAGGAAAGGTCCCACAAGATTCAGAACATCTTACTTCATCAGACCACCCTTGCCAAACAGGCCAAAGTTTTTCTCGGTACTCTCAACCATGATGGCAGAACCACTAAAGCAGATTAAGAGCTACAAACAGCTGTTGCATTTTTCAGGTAATAATCCATGCTATGACATTGCTAATATAATATGGAATCCTGCAGTTTGTTCTGACCCAGGTGCCCTTGGCAAAATCCCACTGAAATTAGTGGAGCTTCCTGGGCAACCAGTTGGAAGACGAAAGCCATAGTAATTGACTTCACAAATCATGCTTCCAAATGGCAGTATTTAAAATTTTGTGAGTGGTATATCCTATTTGATTTCTTTGTGGTAACTTTGGTATTGGGGGACTTTGTCAGGCAACATGAATGTGCCATATGTTTCCTGTGTATCATTTGATTATTATAGGATGGTGATAGCAGATACAAGTACTGTGACACTGTTATTCTAAACCATTATCTTCATCTGTTCATAGGTTTCCAAAAATTTACAGAATGCGCCACTGAATTTGATCAACAGGGTTGGAGGGAGGGAAGGGAAGACTGCATATATGAAGCAGGGCCTCATTTACTTAGACACCTACAGATACAGACAGGTGTCTAATTGGATTTACTAGAGCACCTATGTGAGTTAGGTGCCTAACTCGCCTTGAAAATCATAACATCTTTAGGGGTCTAAATACCTTTGTAAATCTGATCCACAGTCCTAAATGTTTGATTATAGTAAATATAGTGATGTTAATTTCTCTTGCTGATGCTGGTAATTCACCTTACTATCTTCTTATCATTGATCTCAAAGCTGTATTTTATTATTGTAGTAAATTATTAAAAAGATATTAAGAGTCCAACAGGACTTTCTGTCTCTGGCTAGCCATTGCAATCTATTTATATGAAGTAGCCAGAATGTTTCCTTTGAGCTACAGGTGATGCCCAACCTTTTGTTGTTTTTTTATATTAATTCCTATCTCCAATAAGTCATTCATGTGAGAGATGTTATGAAATTTGGAATTAAATATTTGTTTGGCTTTGTGAACATAAAGATCTTAATCCATTCTCTGTTAGAATTTAAATGAGAGGATTTGTCACTAGGCGGCCAAGTAATGCTGGAATTGACTCCTGGTAACATGGCCCAAAATCATGAGGTTTTTGAACATGCCTAAAGATGTGGAAAAATACCACTCTATGCAAGACATAGGATATAGAGATAATATTATTCTTGTGTATGTAGGACCTGATCCTAGGTAACTCTTGTTACTGCAGCATTGTAGGGCAGGCTGTGTCTGGATTTGCTTCAGTGTACAAACAGGGTATGCCACAAAGAGCTCCCCACTTACCATTACTCTGGAGAGTTAGAGCCACAATTCCATGTTAGAGCTGCCATTAGTGTTAGCATCCCATGAGTAGTAGGAGAAGGCCTGGGGCCTGGTCCATCCTTGCTCCTCATTAGCCAGGTAGCTGGGTCACAGAAGCACATTCCAAACCTCAAGGCTAAATAGTATCATTGGGCACAGTAACGCACTGAGAACATAGTGGAATCATGCTGTCTAAGGCAGAGCACAGTTTATGGCATACAGATTATGCTGTGTGGATAGCCAGCTCCACTTGCCAAAACATAATGGGGTCCTGCCTTCTGTCCCTTTGTGCATTGTGTGTCTCCGATCACGGGAGTGAGAAGGGAAAAGTCCTCTGAGCACAGAGCTAAACCGCAGCTAAACCTGTAGGTCCCCCAAGATCTATGTCGCTCTCGAGGCAAGGGCCATTCAGTGGTGCCTATTTTCTCCCTGCTACTCCTACAAGAAACAGCCAAGCTTCCAGGGACCCCACTGATCATGGCTGCATCTCCTCAGCAGTGGGTCCATAATATGAAGGGGGAGCAAAGGTAAGATAATGCAGTGGAATAATTTGTACATGGAATTTCCAGCAGGCATGGATGTGGGAGCGGTGGGGCAGTGGGCGGGGTTGGGCAGAGCACAACCAGCCTCCTCACCCTAAACTTCTGTTCCCCTCCCACTCTGCAGTCTCATGGAGGTTTAGAGGAGGGGATGGCACAGAGCCATCTCTCTTCATGTCTGTTTCCCAGACAGATCCAAAATTTGTCTTCCCAGCATTAGTGGATGTGGAGAGCTGCATAGTGCTCTGTGACATCCCAGGGTACAGTCTAGACCAGCGGGGGGGGCTGTGTCACCCCTGCCCTGAAACCTCCCATACCTTACAATGCCTTGCTGAAGTAGCTCCCATCTGGGCTGCTCACAAACAGCCTTCCAGCATGCAAGCCACACCCTGAGTATCTGGGTGTGCAACTGCAGCCTGCCAGCCATGCTTGGGTTACACTCTGGCTCTCACCAACCTTGCTTACACTGCAAGATGACCCCAGCACACTCCCAATCTCGTATTTTCAACAGAATGTAAGTCCTCTATTGCCCAGTTCTCTCCTGGGCCATATTAATATTTTAAGTCTGTTATTCTTTAAAGGGAATAATATGACAGTTTATCATCTCAAATAGTCTTTCAAATGCTTTAGTTTAAATGTAATAGATTAAATAAAACAGTAAGAAAAGTTTATTAACAACGAAAAGATATCATTTAAGTGAGTACAGGCAATGAGGCATAAAAGTCAGAAATGGTTACAAAAAATAGATAAAATATTTACTAATGCCTAAGTTAACAAACTATATTAGACTTGAGCAAAGTTTCTCACCACATGCTCCAGCAGATTACTGACAAAACGCTCACGTCAGGACCCTTCCCTCAGAGTCTAATGAATACTTCCTTTGTCTCTTTTAAGTGTAGTCAGTATAATGGGCAGAGAAAGAGAGTTGTCTTAGGGTGTTTGCCCTCCTTTTTATAATTTCAGCAGGGCCGGATTAACCTTATTTTGGGCCCAGATCCAAACATATTTGTGGGCCCCCATGGAGACAATGGCGCATGACACAAGAAGGGTCAGTCCCCAGAGTGAGGGGCCAGTCAAGGGCAATGGGGCATGGCATGGCAGGGGTGGCCCCGCTCCTCCCAGCCCAGTGCGAGGGTACTATGTAGAAACCAGCAGTTGCCAGATGCACACTGACCTCACGGGGCGGGCCCATGCTGCGCCACACATCCCCCTCCACCCCCGCCCAACACAAACACCCCCCGACTCCCTATGGCCAGAGCCCTCCTGGACCGCTATGCCCAGTGCCTCCCCCAGATACCGCCACAAATGCACAGTGCCCTGCACAACACCATCCCTGCCCAGCACCCCCCTGCCCACAGCCCCACCACAGCTGCCTTGCAACCCACACAGAGCCCCCACACCCTAGTGACTCAACACACACATCTTCCTCACCCCCTCACAACCCAGCACCACCCCAGACCCCAGAAACCCCCTCCCCCATGCCCTGCCTCCCGGCCACACTCACCAGCACTCCTGGGAGGTGACCGTGTCTGCCGGGCTGAGCCAGCAGCGCAGCCAGGGCTGGTCCCGGGGCAGGGAATCACTCCAGCCCCTTGGGAGTAGCGCAATCTGCCAGGCCAGGGCCTGCCCCAGCTGGGCTCCCTCAGAATCCACTTGCCTGTAGGGGCCCAGCCAAGCCCCCACACACACCATCCCCCCCAGACCTGACTAAAACTGGCAGGCTTCTGCACCAGTCCCAGGTGGCTCAGCTCTGGGGAGAGAGGTGAGGCCCCACAGGTGGTGGGAAGCATAGACTGCCCGGAGCTGGAAGTGCACTGGGGTCTGGCCAGGGACCAGAGAGGAGCCCCTCGGCCAGCTGGTGGGCAGGCCGAGAGGAGTAAGTGGTTGGTGGCTGGGGGGAGCCAGCGGCTGGTGGGATGTCTGGGCGCAGTGGAAGTGGAGCAGGCTGGGGCCCCTTCTGAGCATGGCACCACTAGCACCATTGTAAACCCCGGACTGAGTTTCAATAGGTCTCTTTGAAAAACATTTCCAGCTGGGCACTAGAAGACAGAGTCTATAGGGAAGGATGACCCCTGCTGGCTTTTTCTCACCTGTTTGAGCTTTCTTTGTTTCCCTCCTCACTTGATGACTCCGTTTACTGTTTAAATGCAAATTAAGCAGAGCACACATTCTTTTGTTTAGGATCCGCATGTTTGCAAATTTCTTTTTAGGCAGGACTGTGGGATTTGGGACAGGTGTTGTTAACACCATATGGGGCATCTTAAAACTTCACATACAATGTTGACCCACATATTTTATCAGGACAATACTGACCAGCAAATTAGGTTTTCAAATGATACCTTACAAACATGTTTTATAATAGTGTGTAAGGTGTGCATAAAGAGGTGTGTTCTGTCACAGGCTCTGAACAACGACTTGGAAGATCTGGCCCAGTTTAATTATGCTGTTTATGGGCTCAATCATATATTTTCACAGATCCATGGATGGAGTGATGTGGAGCTACTGTATTCCTTTTGTCCCAGATGTTTACATCTCTAAACAGGGAATTGTGCGTCAAACTGACTGAAAACACCTTATGTGCTGCAAAAATACATTTCCTCCAGTGATGTTTTAATCAGAACTAAACAGGAAGTGCCAAATCCTGCTCCCAGTGAAGTAGAAGGGAAAGGTCCAGTGGACTTCAATGGCTGCAAGATTTGTTTCCGAAATTGGTTTACAACTTTGTTCTGGAATCAAATTCTACTTGTGTTCCATGGGGTTTTCAATTATTTCACAAGCTGGCATCCACCAGCAGCTGGATCGGGAGGAGATCATTTTAACTAAAATAAAAAACAGACCAATACATTTTTTGTGAGGAGAGCTTATGATTGCTCTGTTGAGATTTTAAAAAGTCCTGTGCATTTGTTTTAAATTATATATATAAACTTGGAAGCTTATATTTCTATTTTATTTCTGGAGTCTTAATTGAATATTTTATATCCCATTATATCAGCTGCTCACACCTGGCCTTTCTTGCAGACTGAGTCTTGGGTCCAGTGTGATGGGAGAAAAATACCTCCATTAGAAATAGCCTTTAACTCTGCCTTTCACCTTTAACTTTCCCCAGTTTCCCATATTCCCAAAGGCTTTCCCAAACTACCCCCAGTTTCTCCTTGTTTCCTGTTTGCATAATGCACCCCTTGCACACCAGACACCTCTTTGGCTGGGGACATGATGATAGAAAATCACCCTTCTCCTGGATGCTCCCCAAAAATCCTTGATTACCCAGTGACCACTAATTTGGCCCACAAGTGGATAAACAGTTCATGATGAAGGGTATTAACTCCCAGTGAGCATTCAGGACACAAGGATCTGTAAGATATTTTCATATATTTTTTTCAAAATAGCTGATATTCAGAAGAGAATTTGAGCTAGATTTTCAGCTGGAGAAAATTAAAATTGTTCCATTGAAGCTTTTAGAGCTATGCTTGTTTACACCAACTGAAGATCTGGCCCTTTGCAAGCAATACATTAGATGAGAGCCAAAATGCAGGCCTAAGGTGCCAAGAATATGGAATAATATGAAATGTAATGCTACTGATTAGTTGAGATGTATGAATGTAATGTAATATACCTATTAAAACAGCATGTTGCCTTATTTCAAATGTTCATTGATATGTTTATTGTAAATTACAGGAAGTAATGACAGGTTTCAGAGTAACAGCCGTGTTAGTCTGTATTCGCAAAAAGAAAAGGAGTACTTGTGGCACCTTAGCGACTAACCAATTTATTTGAGCATAAGCTTTCGTGAGCTACAGCTCACTTCATCGGATGCATACTGTGGAAAGTGTAGAAGATCTTTTTATATACACACAAAGCATGAAAAAATACCTCCTCCCACCCCACTTAGCTTAGATTAAGCTATTATCAGCAGGAGAGTGGGGTGGGAGGAGGTATTTTTTCATGCTTTGTGTGTATATAAAAAGATCTTCTACACTTTCCACAGTATGCATCCGATGAAGTGAGCTGTAGCTCACGAAAGCTTATGCTCAAATAAATTGGTTAGTCTCTAAGGTGCCACAAGTACTCCTTTTCTTCTTACAGGAAGTAATGGTAGTCCTTCAAGCTAAAATCCATCGCAGGATCTGTTTACAGGCTGCTTGCTATTCACTAGAATCTATTTTATGCCTGAAGCAGGAGTGTAGGATCCAATGGTGTTTATTTAAATAATGAGTTATAAAGCTACAGTGGACTTGTATGAAAGTAGAAGCCCTATGTGAGTAGTTAATAAGATGCTAATTGGGTGACTGGGTGAGAATAAAAGGAAGCAGGCAAACTGGCCAGGAAGGGTGTATTGTGACTAATGCTGAGCTTTGTGATTGGCAATTAGGATAAATTGAACTCTCTTTGCTGTGCTCTTTATTACTTGGCTACTGGCTCTTTCTCTCTCTCTCTCTCTCACTCTCTCTCTCTCCCCCTGACAGGTCATGTCATCATGCTATATCTGTCTATTTCCCCATTATGAAAGATCACAATCTCAACCACATCCGCTGTGAAATTTGAAAACTGTTCTTTTTCAGCAGCTTCCAATTATTTTAAAGGAAAAGTCAACTATATATATTGCAAGGAATGGTTACCTCTGATGTTGTGGCTTTCCTTTTAGTATAGTAGCTGGATGATTATCAGAAAGAGGAATGAAAATTCCAACACTGTTGTAGCTACTGTCCAATGACACCCATATACTGTATCAAAATATTTGCAATCCCGTTGTAGTGCTCCATAGGATATCACTAGAGTAAGCATTGAATTACTTTAGATAAAGGACAAACACTGATTTACCCACAGATCTCCTTTTATTTATCAGCAGGTATATCTGTGATTTAGTTGTCTGACATGTGTTGATTGCTTCAGCTTCCAGAAGGCCATTGTTGTATCTAAAGCCACTTCTGTATAATAAGGCCTATGCCATCTTAATCCTTATCTCAAGCACTGCCAAGTGTGCTTTTCAAAGTCTAAGAGAATTCAGTAAAAGCCTCTTCTAACTCCTAGAAATGAATTTTACAATTCTATGCTTTACTTAGTAAACTAGTGGAAAAATTGACTATGTAACTGCAAGTCATCTTTTTCCCTAGGTTTGTGCTCTCAAAAGGCTTTACTAAGTTAGGCATTTGGGGACAAAAAAAAGCCTTTAGTTATTATACTTTTTTCATCTCTGTAAAACCCATATGTTGTTCAAACATTGGATCTTTCTTTGCAGAAATTGATTAAATAGATGAAAAGAAATACCCAGAAGCAGAAAAATAAAGTATACTTTAATAGTAATCAAATCGTTTTAAGTGTATGGAAAGTTTCTAAGTGGCCATTATCCATGTTGTGAAGAACCTGGATCAGTATGGGGTGCGCAGAAGGAAGTGGCTAGCTGTTTCCTAGTGGGGTAAGTATTGGCTTAATTAAAAAAGAAAAGTAAATATGCTATATAGACTCGATCTTGTGCATATAAGTGTTTAAAACTAGAACACCTTAAGATGGCATTTTACAATAAGGATGCAGGGCAGAGATATGGCCCGGTGAGAATAACTCAGGAACTGCCTCAAAAGAGGTTATTATTAGCAGTCTAAGGACGAGAAAGTGGTTGTGGGTTTTTTTGTTTGTTTGTTTTTTTGTAAATTCAGAATATAGTTAATATCAAATAAGTTAGATGCAGTAACCACACTTTTGTCATATTTTATAAGAAAATACATGAACAAGTTATTTCAGTTCACTGAGTTGGTAATGGAACTGGGATTCATGTAGAAGACTCAACTCTACAAAAGATCTCAGAACCTTTTGGGAGATAATTTTGTTGGTGTTGACAGTCCTACTCTGAGAATTTCAAAGCTTCTTATGCTACCAGGATACCCTTCCCATCAATTTCTCTTAGGCAGCTTTGAAAATCCCACCCTTGCTTTCCAGTCAATTATGAACATTAACATGCAATGCACATCCATATGCACCACTGAAGATGAGCTTTGGCGTATGCACACATACCTTGAGGAGTAGCTGACTTCCTGAGATGTATGCTGAGGGGTTACATCTGTCAGAGAATGGGGTCAATACTTTGAGGCTAGGAGGACTATCTGTTCCCGATCACAGCCTATACAGTGACAGTAGCAATGGACAGGAAAGTGATAGGTCAAGAGGGGCAAAACTGGTTCAGAAAATTGTGAAAGCCTCTAATAATACCAAACTATCCATTGACTGAGGGAGCATTTGATGATCTGTGACTGAGATTATTTAGCACTACCTACAGGAATGGACCTTGAAGGCAATAGTTTGACACAGATTTTTCTTGCATCAGAAGACAGTAGTTTGAGTTCTGTTTCCATAAATCATTCTGTTTTAAATGGCATTGCCAGAAACCATTGCATAGACGTGGTTTAGAGTTCTGATTATCATTATAATGGAGCCCATCTCTCTCACACTACTAGTGTTACCAATGGTAAAAACATTTATTTTTCTTGTAGTTTACCTCAGGAATATCCTGCCTCCAACACAGAAGCAGCCAAAGTATTCCAGGGTCTTGTTAGGACCTCATATATAAGAAACAAATGCATTAATGATTTTTCTTTAGCTAGAGCTAAATTATTCTTCTTAGTGTATGAGCAATGTACCTCAGGTGGCACGTGACCAGGATTCATCACTGAATTTGGTCTGCTGGTTGGACTATTAGCTTGCCCTGGCCGGGCAGGGTACTGACGGGAGGAGTGTGATGTGAACGCTGATCCATGCCGCACAAGCTAAATTCATACAATGTAGAGATTCCTGATTATGATAGTCCAATTTGAGGATTTTGAATATTTCCTTCATTTATTTGTATTCATTACTTTATCTATAGTTTAACTTCTCTCAAAGTAGGGAAAATGCAAAAACTCACTGAAGAATAACCCATAATTATAGTCTTTATTATAGTACACTTTAGTTAATTTGTTTCAAATTTTAGGTAGTGTAGTGGCAGGGAACAGGAGACAAAGAGACACCAGATAAAGAGGGAAATTTAAAATGGGATCAATAACCAACTAGAGAAATGGACAAAGACATACAGGTAAACAAAAAAAAAATATATATATATATATTTTAAACTTGTCTTACAATTTAACATTACCATTTACTTCTGTGGAATGTGGGTAGATCAACAATCATCATTTAAACAGAAATATGCTTGTGCAGACCTCAGATGAAATCCTGGTCCCATAGAAATCCATGAGACTTTTGTCACCAACCTCAGTGGGGAGGATTTCACCCCTCATTTTTAGGAAATATTTTTTTCCCCTAGTTTGCCAGCTAAAGTAATTATTACACACTTTTCATTTGCTGCACTGCATTATCTTCCAAGAATCTTCTCTTTGCAGGCCGTATCTGTTCGTGTTTTAATCCCATCATATCTACAATGTACAAATTAGGAAGAGCATATCTCGGCAGATTCAGAAGGTGGGCTAAGATAAGGACACACTAGTTCAGACATTGATTCTGAGCCTTAGCCAAACTATCCAGATTTCTTGCATCTGCTAACCTAGGTTGTAGTTTTAGACAAAAAACCTTGGGTTTTCTTTTTAAAGCAATACAAAATATTTTTATTTAAATAGGTTTTTAAAAGGTAATCAGATCTATTTTATTTTCCATATTCTAGTCTTTTACTTCCTCCCCGTTGTATAGCAACATGCTGCTAGTGTGGATGTTTTGTATTTACTTGTTTAGTGGCATAATTGCTAGTGGTGTTTCAGTTGTTACATAATAGAAAAAAATCTCAAAGAACTTCCATACTTAAAATATTCATCTCTGCTGAAAAGGACCAGTTCAGGTGCTCATGAACATCCTTACTGCAAAAACAACACAAAGTCACGCACAACATTGATAAGCAAATAGCCCGTGCTATATTTGCAACCAACACATCATTTTCTGATATATTGAACTTGCACAAGCCAAGTAAGCTGGAAAGCTTCAACTAGTCTGTACTCCATCCAGGCTGTCAGTTAGAAGTCAATGGGACTTGTGCTCTTCGGAGCCTAAATATAGACTAATATTAAAAAGTTCACAATAACTTTGTTTAAAATATTGAAACTCTTAAGTAACTTCATTGTTAATGCTTAATTTTACTTTGCATAAAATCTATTTTGCTTCAACTAAAAAGTTTTTAATAAAAATAAACTGAGACCCTGATTTTGCAGATATTTCTGCACATGATTAGCTGTAAGCACACGACTGCTATTGAAGTCAGCAAGAGTACTCATGTTAGTAAAGTTATGTACTTTCTTAAGTGCTCACAGGATTACAGGCTACATATTGAAATTTTTTTTTTTACCTATAGCAGTTTTGTAAAAATTCAAATAAGATATCCTAGCAGGTTTTTGTTTTTTGTTCATTATAAACTTTAATCTAAAGTTTGCAATGGCACAAATTAAAGCATCAAACTAATTTAAATCAATGATATTTGTTTTTAAAGCAAGTCATTTAAACGATTCTGCCCTGCTAGGCTGGAAACAAGAACAACTTTTGTTTTTATTGTACTGTGTTTAATCCATTCTGCTTAGGCAAACTATGCCCAGGAAGTGGAATGGAAAAAGCCCACACCAAAATAAAATAAAATAAAATTCATTCTCCAGAAAGATTAGATTTGTGTTGATTCTTATTTTATGCAACCCGATTTACATCTCTAATCTGAAGAAATGTGCTGCAAATTTAGCTGTTTGAGAGAGAGTTTGGTTGAAAATTAACTCAGTGGGATCTAGATTTAAAGTGCCATTAAGTTCAAATCTTACTTTAATCAGGGGAACTTACAAATTGCCATACTAGATGGACAAATAGTCCATCTAGGGCAGGCTGTTGTTCTGTCTCTAGCAGTCATCTTCAAAGGAGACGGATAATTATGCAATAAAACATCTCTGAGGAAGCTTTATCCCATCCCTCTGCAATTAGTGGTTGGCTTATGTCCTAAAATATGAAGATTAATATTCTGTATAAATTTTTATCCTTGGTCAGGCTATTATTGCTCTGGTCTTCTTCAGCACTATCTGACTGACAATCCATGCATTAACACTGGAAACTTGTTCTGTTGCCCACTGTTATTTTCAATGTGTTGTACAGCAGCATATTTAACAGCGAGGGTGTGAGGAGGAATTTCATGGTGAAAACAATGTAGATGAA
This sequence comes from Chelonia mydas, assembly GCF_015237465.2. Classification (NCBI taxonomy): domain Eukaryota; kingdom Metazoa; phylum Chordata; order Testudines; family Cheloniidae; genus Chelonia; species Chelonia mydas. The sequence goes on from NC_057854.1 coordinate 58,690,254, forward strand.
GAAAATAAAATAGTTGGAAGAAACTGATACACTTGGTTTTCTCTCTTGATTAAAAGATCAGCTGTGGTCTCATACAAAAACAGAAGAGAACACATTTTAAAATAATACACTTTTCTCTGTTGTTGAAATGAATTATCTGCTACAACAGTAAATGACAAATTATTTCTATTGATGATTACTCAGTCAGGATTTTGTTAAGTCAGGTGCTCTCAACTATATCCAACAAAGGACTTGCCAGAGTTTTGAGGGCCACCTGAAATTAGCATGATACTGAGCTGTTTGTGACCATGATGGACAATACAGATCCCAAGACGCAAAACTCCATTTTCATCCGTGTGCAGCATTAGATCTTGGAGCCTGTAGGCTGAATTTCAATACTATTGATGAAGGTAGTTAAATGCCACAATTTGGAGATGCATTTGGCCCATTACACTTCAGTTACACCAGTCCTAGGCAGCACATGTTATTTCTAGATGCTGGAGGAGGAACACAAATGCAGTGTGAGGCTTGCAACTTTCATTAGGCCATGTACTTAATGTGTTCATTTGTAACTTATAGTTCATAGATTTCTGCTCAAAATCAGGACAGAACTCTTAATGATGTATACTGTATATTTTATTGTTGGGATGACATATTGTACTCTGTAACAGTAAAATAATGAAGTCATTAAACACTTGCTGCCAGTCACTTAGTAGGGAACAAGCTGCTGGAGAGTCTGTTTTACTGTAATGAAATTTATTGAATTCATGAGTTTACAGTTATGTGAGGAAATGAAATTTGCTATACTCATAAGGAGGATTTATAGGTATCCTGAAACACTAACTGGAAAATATTATAGGACTGACAATCATGACACATACTTCGATCTCTCTCCAAAGGAAGCAGTTGCACAGAGTATCTAAAAAATATCTGATGTAGATTGTGGTGACGCTTCTTGCTCAGGTTTTTCAGAGGGCAGTGGAATACTGTGAAAGTATTTCAGTTAGGCCTTGAAAGTCAATTTGCGTATCCTTATTATAAATATTTAAGCAGTTCATATTGGTGAACTGACCAAACTATAATCTAGTTATGCAAATCCAAAGAAAAAATTTCCTGCCTGTATAGAGTGTGCTTCTAAGCTGGTGATCAATGCCTTCTTCAATATCTGTGCCCTTGAAAGTACCACCACTAAAAGTGACCTACTTCTAGGAATAACCTCAACACTGATTGGCAGAAACAATTTATAGCGGTACATACTGTGACACTTTTGGGGGTGGTACTTTCAAGCATGATGTGCACAAATGAAGCTCTGTTTGCAGTAATTTAGTCTGAGGACATTGTCAGGGCCCAGACTACTTGCTATTGACTTAAATGGGAGTTGGATCAGGCCTGTGGAGAATGTTCATAGGCAAAAGGTTGACTCAGGCACAATGGTTCTCAGATTAAGGAACATGGATCATCGCAAAAATGATTAAAGACCTAGCAAACATGACCTATGAGGGAAGATTGAAAAAATTGGGGTTGTTTAGTATGGAGAAGAGAAGACTGATAGTGGACATAACAATTGTCAAGTACATAAAAAGGTTGTTACAAGGAGGAGGGAGAAAAAATGTTCTCCTTGACCTCTGAGGCTAGAACAAGAAGCAATGGGCTTAAATTGCAGCAAGGGCACTTGAGGTTGGATATTAGGAAAAAATTCCTAACTGTCAGAGTAGTTAAGTACTAAATAAATTGCCTAAGGAGGTTGTGAAATCTCCATCACTGAAGATTTTTAAGAGCCAGTTAGACAAACACATGTCAGATAGTACTTGCTCCTGCCAGGGGACTGGACTAGATGACCTCTCGAGGTCCCTTCCAGCCCTATGATTCCATCACTGATGGTCCTAAGAACAGAATGCTTTGACAATCAAACAGTAAGCTATTGGGGGCCTGACACAGAAAAGTGGGCCATGGAAGGACTGATGTCTTATGAAATGTTCAATATTGTAACAAAGTTGGAGAAAATGTGAATAGTTGGAGAGTTACTATTCACTCAATTTCATGGAGCACTCTGTCAAATGCTTGAATATCATTCAGATATATTCTGTACTCTGTTTCTCTGACACTCATCTTTTTCAATGTTATCAGTAATATCCTGAATGGCAAAAATTGGAAAATCGGGCATATATCTAATTTAAAAATAAACAAATATGTGAACTAAGTCATAAAGTAGGCACACATGCTTTTTCAGTGGAGTTCTTCAGCTGACAGATTGTTTCAAGAGCTTTCTAAAGATGGTAAAATTGATGTACATGAGGTTTTCATTTTCCTCTTTATTATGCAAACAGTGGACATTTCTGAGTGCTGAGATCTTTTGGAAATTTGGCCACTCCATTTCAGCACCTAACCTGGAGCTGTTGACTGTTCAGTTTTTTTGAAAATTTTGGCTAGTATGCTTTGAAGAGCAACTTGTTGAAAAAATCACAATGTATACTGCACAGGCAGCTCTGTAATGCACTGTCTTTAAAGTAGTCTGGAATCTTTTGTGATTAAAGCAAGCATAGAAATCTTTAGTGATTAAAGCAGGTAATGAAAGTTTAATATTTGTAGTTTTAAAATCCGTTCCCGTGTAAGTAGGTAAAATATTACTGTACCCATAGTAAACATTGTTTGACTTTTAGACCAAATGTTTTTGTTTGCCCTCAGTTTCATCAATTTCTTCTCACATCTATCCTTGACCAGTGTTATGTTTTGCTTATATAGGCAGAAAGCTTTGCAAACCTGGGAAAAGCTGAAAAGTGTTTTTGTTAGGGCTCTCTCGGCCTTTTGTATCACCTATGCTGCAGAAGACAGCCATATTTTTGTAATTGAATCTTGCCCTCTGGTGGAATTCAGGGTGTGAATATATCTGAATAGTAAATAATGTACTTTAATCGTCTGGGTAACCCAGGTACATTCATTGCATTTACTATAGCTTATCTATTTAACCCTAACATTTTGCATGCACATTTGACAAGCCACATTTTTAGCAGTACATATGACAATGCATTGTATAATTTTTACTTTAAAAATCTTCATAGACTCATCTCTAACACTTAGCCAATTAGCTACTTACCATCATCATCAAAGCAGTTTTGGTGGTGTTTTTTGTAACTTACAACTGCATAGTATTGGTTTAGTGTCGGAAAAATTGTCTAAGTGATTTACCTATAAAATCAGCCTGTGCTCTAGCATAGCAAAATCCTGTCACCGTGTCATACAATTTATCCAGTCGAGCAGCAAATGCTAAAAGAGACGCTTAAAAATAAAATCCCTGCAGCAAGGGATTTGTAAGATTCAAAAGGAAATTTGCATTACTATACATTGTTCCCTTTTATTTCCTGCAGAGGGATATTATGGAACAATTACATTCCTCTGAGCTCACCACTTCAGTTACAATCAGTGCAAAAGTCCTCCTCATAGCTGCATAAATAAACCACTTTACAAAGGACTTTTACAATGACTGATGCCTATTGCCTTTAACAAATGGCACGTTTTTTATTCCAGGCTAAGACTGACGCTTTTCAATGAAGTCCAAGTCAGGAAATATTGGCTCCTGAACAGCTTTGTCCAAGATGCTCACATCTGATTCACTCACATCTGGTTTAATTTTGGTGATGTAAAGCACGCAGGGAATAAAACACTATTGGTAGATTTTTAAAATTGTGCAAGCTGTTTGTTTACAAAAACTAGGTTTTGGATTTGAAAGCAGAGGCTTGTTATATACAGATATAGACTGGGCTCAGAACAGCACATGCATGACTAGTATGTGCCACACTGACATTCTACTCATGTTATATTCACAATGTACAAACAGCAAAATTAAATGAAAACATACACATATTTTTGCTTTAAAGTTGAAAATTAACACTACTTTGTCTTAGAATCCAAAATGATAATACACAAGAACCCAAAACAGAGAGAGAAAAAGCAGACTCCTCTGTAAAATGGAGAGGCACGACTCACCCCACCATAATTTAGGCTGTTTGGCTGTCTGAATTAACATTGATCTTGTGCTTCCCTACAGAGCCCCCAGGCTGCAAACAGGACCAGGAAAACCCCATAGAATTTAAAGTGATCACAATTTTAACACAGTTTTCAGTACATCACCACAGTAGACTTACTGCTGGAGGTTTTACAGATTTCAAAAGTGGAAGGAAAGTGGGTGGAGCTAGACAGCATAACCATATAAGTGCAATTTAAAAAAAAAGAATTTATGGAGGCATCTTAGAATCATAGACTTTTAGGTCAGAAGGGGTCATTATGATAGTCTAGTCTGACCTCCTGCACCACACAGGCCACAGAATCTCATCCACCCACTCCTATAACAAACCCCTAACCTATGTCTGAGCTATTGAAGTCCTCAAATCGTGGTTTAAAGACTTCAAGGTGCAGAGAATCCTCCAGCAAGTGACCCGTGCCCCATGCTGCAGAGGAAGGCAAATGTAGACAAATGAAAACATTAACTAAGAAGAATCACTTCACAGAAGTGTGTAAGCATCAGCCAAAATGCCTGTAATTAACTTTTGTTGTCATGGTACCTGCAGATGTCTGGATTACAGAAAGCTCAGAAGGCTTGCATGCAAATACCTTTTTGGTCCTTGCTTAGGAAATATTCCAGGCAAATATATGAAGATGTAGGGCACTTTAGGGGACCAGATCATTAACCCCCCTCCCCATTCATACTGCTTTGCATTGCTCTTTTCACTGGGTAAAAACTTACTAAAGACTTCAGAGGGTGCCAGACCCCAGCGTGCCTCATACTCAAGTCTTTACCTCTAAGTTGTAGTTTAAACTGGTCCCCACAAAACTGGGAGGTGGAGGAACCCCTACGATCAAAGCCTAGAAGGGGACCACCAGATTATCTAGTCTGACTTCCTGTATGTTGCAGGCTACCCAGCACTAATACACTAAACCCAACAATCAAACTTAGACCAAAGTATTACAGAGCCCCCCAGGAGACTAAGTATTATGTGCCATAGGGAGAGAATACAAGTGACTGAGGTGCACCAGTAGTGGCAGGGAAATAATTATTTGAAATATACCTAGATAATCCTAGCAACACAGAGCCACATGCTACAGAGGAAGGTTAAAAAACCTCCAAGATAACTGCCAATCTGACCAACGGAACAATTCCTTCCTTCAGGGTGAGCAGCTAGACCCTGGGTATGTGAGCAAGAACCAGCCAGCCAAGCACCTGAGATACAGAATGCTCAGTGCCATCTCAGAGCTGTGGCCTATCTCTGGTTGTGGCTATCTCTGGTGCTTCAAAGGGAGGAGACCAGCCTCCCTTCCCCCGAACATATTTGGGGGAAATCCCTTCCTGACTCCTGCAGTTGGCCATTTGAAGCTCTGAAGCGTGGGCTTTTAGAAACATAAGATATAAACTGTAAGTGAGCCTGTGACCATGGTTACTGGAGGGACAATATTGAGACTGCTCAAACAGGGCAAACTGCAAAGAATAGGATGGACACAATCCCCCCAAACTGGTGGTTTATTCTATGATTAGATTTCACCAAGCCAGTAACCACACAGCTTCTGTAATACCTTCCTAGTTACCAAGAAGAAAATGGGAAAATACAAACATATGTAGATCTTAAAAATACTAAATGAAGCAGTAATGAGAAAAAATATATCCTCCTAACATAGTAAGACTTTGTCCCTAAAGTCACAGGAGCTATTGTATTAGTCAAAGAGTGTGCTAAACTTACTACATTATTTACACCATTTGGGAGATTTTGTTTTCAAAGATTGCCAGTGCTCTTGTAGTTTTCCAAGTTCCAGGAGAGGCAAAGCTGCTTTTGTCGTGAGCCAGCCACTCCCAGTCCCTATTCAAGCCCAAATTTTAATAGTGTTAAATTTGCAAATGAATTTTAGTTCTGCAGTTCCTCTTTGAAGTCTAAAGAAAAGGAGTACTTGTGGCACCTTAGAGACTAACCAATTTATTTGAGCATAAGCTTTCGTGAGCTACAGCTCACTTCATCGGATACATACTGTGGAAAATACAGAAAATGTTCTTATACATACAAACCATGAAAAAATGGGTGTTTACCACTACAAAAGGTTTTCTCTCCCCCCACAAACCCACTCTCCTGTTGGTAATAGCTTATCTAAAGTGATCACTCTCCTTACTATGTGTATGATAATCAAGGTGGGCCATTTCCAGCACAATTGAAGTCTATTGAAGTCTATTTCTGAAGTTTTTTTGTTCAAGTATGGCTACTTTTAAATCTGTTATAGAATGTCCAGGAAGATTGAAATGTTCTCCTACTGGCTTTTGTATGTTACCATTCCTGATGTCCGATTTGTGTCCATTTATTCTTTGCCTCTCCTGGAATTGACACTTCCTCATCAATTATTGGGAGTGGACTACATCCACCCTGATTGAACTGGCCCTGTCAACACTGGCTCTCCACTTGTGAGGTAATTCCCTTCTCTTCATATATCAGTATAATAATGCCTGCATCGGTAATTTTCACTCCATGTATCTGAAGAAGCGGTGTTTTTACCCACAAAAGCTTATACCCAAATAAATCTGTTAGTCTTTAAGGTGACACCAGACTCCTTGTTGTATAAATGGGACTGTAATTTTTTATAGCAACATTTTAGCATATCTGTCACCAGTGAAAGAATATGACAAAAACCTTCAATGAAGTTCTGAGCTTAATCATTGAGTCCAGAGTCAAACTAGCTAAAGAAAAATGTTTTCTGCCTACAGCAAATTGTTTATTATCTGTCCCATCTTAGAAGGCCTGTGTTTAAAAAAACCTGATATTTTCATTTTACAGTGTGGAATTCTTTGTAATGAAATTCCATTGTTTAAGCTTAGATTTCTTCTGAAGTTTTGTCCTGTATTGTAACCCAGATCAATTTCATCAAGTTATTTCCTTAACATTATGATACTATCTTCCTATAAGCTAAATATTTTAGCCTGGGAGTATTTAGCTTCCTGGGGAGGCTGTATTTCAATCAGCTATATTTTCTGTGAAGTTAACATTTTTCCATTCTACTAAGGTTCACTGATGTCGAGTCTGGTGAATGGCTGTTGGGAAATTGCCCTCAGAGCTTTATTTGCAGCCACAACAATCTTTTAATAATGAATTGTTGCATTGTGAAAGTCACACTCAGTGTGTCGATTCTTTTCCTAAGTGGCACTGTTGAAGCATAACATACATTTAGTTACCTGCCTGACAAGTTGTCTATTTAACAGGGAAAAAATGATCTGACTGTGATTGATGGCATAGCTGCCCCTTCTCAGTGATGGGGAAAATAAGCTGAGTCAAAATAGATCTGGCTACACTATGGCACTTCTGTCCTTACTGCTTTTTCCTCATTTCTCTTCATTTGGATAAGAAGGCTTTGCTCTAAGCACACTTATTCCCATAGTCTCAAATCTACCAACCACTGTGCTTATTGCTTTCTTCTTTTTCACTTTGAAATTAAGTTAAAGACATATTACTCTGCCCTGGTCTACATTAAAGAAAACCTTTTTTAATGTTTTCTCTTTTGTGCACTCCAGGTCAAGGACAACAGTGTTGATAATTTGAGCTCCAGGTGGGGAATGCTTAGAGTGTTCATAGAATCATAGAATATCAGGGTTGGAAGGGACCTCAGGAGGTCATCTAGTCCAACCCCCTGCTCAAAGCAGGACCAATCCCCAACTAAATCATCCCAGCCAGGGCTTTGTCAAGCCTGACCTTAAAAACCTCTAAGGATGGAGATTCCACCACCTCCCTAGGTAACCCAGTCCAGTGCTTCACCGCCGTCCTAGTGAAAAAGTTTTTCCTAATATCCAACCTAAACCTCCCCCACTGCAATTTGAGACCATTACTCCTTGTTCTGTGGTGTTTACCTTGACACTCTATGTTCCCCTCTAAACACTAACATTCTGATTTGGGCCCTTTTCGGCCCCTATGCTGCTGAGGTACTGTGGTGTTCTGGCTTAGAACTTGAATTGCAGATTGCTCACATGCAATGGGGATACTACAGGATAGTTCTAAGGCTGGCATGCTGGCTCAAGAGAGAAATGTTTTTGACCGCTGCTCCCTCTTTGTTTTAGGACCCTGTCATTTCTGATAAGGTATGGAGGAGGTCTTGTACCTGGGAGGCTAGTGGGAAAATGTCTATAGTTGTCATTAGCTTGTCATTAATTGAAGGGTTCTGCAAATAAAGAAGCTTGCTGCTGATCATATCCAGGTGTCGCTATGACAATGGAAAGAACTGACTTGTGGAGATTAGAGGGATATAATTCATACAGTCACAAAGGGTATAAATAAGATATTTTAAAAGGCACTTTCCCAGTGCAAGAGGGAAAATTATACCGAAAACTCATATCTCAAAACTTAGTCGGCTGTTGACCTCAAATCATTTACATTCAAACACAATGCTCAGAAGACTTGAAATTTACACTAGCCTTGCTGGAAAGGGACTCTTTCAGCACAAAAGAAATATGAGAGATGAAAAGGGGAAGTGAGAATTACTCCATAAGGGCAAGAAACAAGGCATTAAAAACTCATGATCTGTCATGTTTTTCACATACTCTGTAGCCTAAGAAAAGGAAAAAATGGCAAGTTGCAATCTGCAGAATAACGAAGGCCCTAATCCAACTAGTTTATTCATTGTCTTCAGGTGGGAGTTAGATCAAGGCTAAAAGGTATAAGTACTGTAAACTGTTTCAGAGCTGGAGCTGCAATACAGGTATACACTATTATACAATTGATCACTATGTATGAGTTTTGGGTTTGAGTCTATTTTCCCCACTGTACCTGTTTTCGTGTTCCTTCTTTCAGTGTTTCTATATATATATATATATATATATATATTAGGGATCCCTTCAGGTGCAAAGTGTACATTTGCCAAATAGGGTTCAAGTCACACTCAGCTTTCACTGGTTACACACTAAATAAACAAATAAATAAACCTTCTGTTCCCACCAGGAGCAGATGTGGGTGAGACATGATGTGCTATTAATGGCTTACTTATTTTTTGTGCTATCTTTAGAAAAGGTAGTCTGCTTTGCCTAAAGGAGATGTGGTCAAGGCCAAATCCATGGGTGCTTCCCTACAAAAGAAGCATGATGAAGGGAGCTGGTTAATACTGCCTAATTTGGCTTTTAATTTATACCTCTTCCATCCTCTGCATGGGCCCACAGAAGATATCAGTGTTAGCATGGGGTTATGACTCACTGTGGGTACTCTGCGTAATTACAGGATTGACTGTAGTAAATTGAGACTCATTTGTTACTAGACTGTGATGCTGCTACTATGCATTTATTGGATCTTGTATCTCTCAAGATGTGGGGTTGGTGTCGAGATCAATGCAATGGATGGGCTGTTTCCAAGTGAGTCAGATATGTTATGGGTATGTTTCTTCATTTTAGTATATTGATAGTTTTTGCAGGAATATTTTAACAAGATGCTCCCACAATAAGTTCTCTCCTTAGCCTGCAATAAAGACTGTGTACTCAAGATGTATGCATTCTAAGAGAAGAGAAAGGCAAGGGACTCGGGGAAACAAATTAAGAGATTGCCATTAAAATTCACAGGAGAGGCAACACCACTTGGCAAACCAATTAATACAAAGAGCCACTTTGAAAATGTTTATAGTTCGTTTGTTTTTCCTGAAAAATTACCTGTGTGAGTATAGGCTGTGTGGGACAGTATTGCATCTCAATAGTGAGAAATAATTAAAGGATGATTGGTTTTGGAATTGAGGAGCTACCCTGCTGGTTAAATATTTTTGAAAATACATGGCTCTCTTTGCAATGAAATGCATTCCAAAAGCAAACATTTTGTTCTTTATTAGATTATGAACCTCAGGCATAACATTTTCTCCTCAGGCATAACATTCTCAGGGATGATTAGTAACACAGCTGTATCTTGAGAAATAACAAACTTCATCAGAGGGTGAAAAATCACCTAAGTTGCTTTCTCATTTTGATGGCAGAATATGAAGAAAAGGTTCTCCAGCACATCGCTGGCATTCTGAAAATGAAAATACCCAGGAACCATGTGTCAAGCAACATGTGAATTACTAATGGGAACACCATTCCAGAGCTGACTGGTGTTCTGAAGATACAGTGAAATGGATACTGTGGCTCAGTCCCCCTCATGGCTCAGAGGCTTAGACCCACTTTGTACATCCCCAGGAGGTACCAGGAGACTCACTGCTCCTAATAATTTCAAGCCGTTCTATTCTCTGGAACTGTTTCTGAAGAAAATGATTTTCTGAACAGCTTGGAACAAACTCTCAGAACTGTTCATATATTTTCTCACATGTTAAGGGGTTTTCAGAAAGTGAAGGTAGAGACATGTTTCAATGTTGTGTTTTTCCACAATAAAAACACATCTGCATTTCCCTTCCTTGTTCAAACACATATTGGGCTTGAATAGTGGTCAGATTTTGCTGCCAAAGCAAAAGGAAGGTTTGTGAGGGGGCAGGAAGGGTGGGGGGAGGGAAGTATAGGTGTTTTGGGATGAAAGAGGGGAAAAGATGGAGGTTAGGGATGGTGGAACAGATCAGAATACTTAATCAGGGAGTAAATTAAATTATTTTATTTACTTAATACAACATACACTGGTACTAAGGAGGTTAAAAAAAACAAGGTAAAAAATATTTTAAGGTTAACTAAATATCTGTATCTTGCCTCACCTTTTGCTTTGTGCCACTCTTCCCTCCCACTGGGGGGGGGGCTTCCTTATGTTTAACTGTAGGATTTCCTAATGCTAATGACTTTTCACCATACAGTGTCAAAAAGCCTACATCCATTATGACCATCTCTTTGGAGCTTTTAAAATGTAAATAGATGAGACACCCCATGTCTTGGAAACAGAGGTCCACCTCTCTCACAATTTCAATTTTAAACCCCAAACCACTGTATTTTGATACAAAGCAAGAATCTTTTGTTTTCATATGATGTTTATAAGGAGATAAGGATCTCCTAAGGGATCCAAGACCGAGGTATACAGTCTCACTATTCAACAAACTCTAGATATATTTAGCCTTGAACCATCTAATCCAAATATTGTCATCTGTAACCACATATTTCTTTCAACTCCCTTTGTTTTAACTATTCCTCCATCTCACTGTAACCCACACACCTTCTGGGTGTGATGTTCTGTCCCATCTAGTGGCACCGAGACCACTTAGAGAGAGACATTGAGTCTGATCTATAGCTTGAGCTAACAGCAAGTTGGCTTTTAGCTCATGGGGTAGAGGCTTATGCACTAAGCTCCAGATGACCCAGGTTCAATCCCACCAATGACCGGGGTCTGTCGGTGTTACATCATCACTTGTTCTTGGCCTGTTGAGAAGGGTCAGAGACCTGTGGGATTCTTGGTTCAATAGCAAAATGAAGTGAGAAAGGGAAATAAAGTGGATAGAAAGATGTAGAAGGGACAGGGAGGAACTTTTGATTCCAAACTAAAAATGATCTCATCCATTCATGTCAGAACCTTATCCATTTTCTCTTTCCCCTTCACATAACAGATAGAGAGCCTGATTTGCCTTTATCTTCTGTCTGTTGAGTTGTAAGGGTCCCCATATTTCTTTGCCAAGATGGCTCACAGAATTTTCTTTTGTATTCACCCATATGAGTAACAAACTCTGTCCTCTGATAAAAAACACTTTAATATCCTTCCCAATACAATTAGGGTTGTACTATGCTGCAAAATCGGCCTGTTGCAGTTCTTTATAAAATTAAAAAATACTCAATATCCTGTTTAATATTGTGAGCAACTTACTTAGTATTTAATGTACAAATGATGGACTCTTTTCTCAAGATAAGCCGCAATGGCCTAAGATCACAGTGAAGTTTTGTTGACAAGGGAATAACTTTATTTCATCACTAGAAGTCCGTTTCAATCATCTGATTGTTAGCCAAAACTTGAAGAACCAATCCTCTGCTGTCTTTCTCCTTCCAATGTTTTTTTTTGATAAACTGTCACCTTTATGTCAACATTTAGCATTAGCACCATTTGGATCAAACTTTTTTACAGTATGACTTAAAGTATTTCTCACTAATTTAAGAGAGATCTTGGTTCTTTCAAACACTGGAATATCTGCCAACTCACAGATTAAGTGAATGCTCTAATGTCCACAGAACTAATTAGAACAGAAGAGGGCTTATAGATTTTCATAGTCAAGGCATCTCATTCTCAAAGTGCATTGCAAAGTAATTGGTTAGGTATGATGAGTGCAATGATGGTGTCAGCAAATGGAGCAGCCATTATGCATTCAAAAATAGCTCTCACACAACCTTGGACATTACAGCTACTTGCACTGAGAAAGGGAAAGATGGCCTAGGCCCCACAGTTATCTGGGTGTTTTTTCCCAAATAGTGTAGTGCTCTTTAGCATCTATCTGAATAGCCACTTTAGCAAAGCAAAAGGGAATTTGGGCTTAACAGACAAACGGTAATATGAAGCTTGTAATGGTCACAGCATTCTTTCCTAACACAGCACTGCAATTCAGCTTTGAGTTCTGAGTTCAATATTTCATTTATTCCAGTTTTTAAAATTTCGTATTTACTCATGGGAAGCAGTGTGACCAGCTTGACAGAGCACTAGATGGGGACTCAGGAAACATGGCTTCTGTTTCCATCTCTGCCACTGGCCTGCTCGGTGACCATGGGCAAGTTGTTTCACTGCTCTGTGCCTCAGTTTTCTCTTAAGTGAATCAGGAATAATGACAGTGACCTGCTTTCTAAAGTGCCTTGAAATCTACTGAAGAAAAGCTCTATATGAGACGTAGGTATTTTTATTAGTATTATATACTGTATTTAATGCATGTTAGCAGTTATTCCTTTATTATTATTTTTTAAACACCAATCCCCGCTTCCACTTCCAGTTACTGGCAATGTTAATGCCTCTACCTTATTTTTCAAAGTCTAAAGTATGTCAGATGTTTTGGTGATGAATACAGTAGAAATGTAAATATTGACTTGGGGGGGGTAGATATAGGCATTAACATAAATATGTACGTTCTAAGTATCATGACTGGAAATAACACGAAAGGTAACACATCTCACGGATGGGGATGCTTTCCATTGCAACATATACATTGTGAAATGACTCATAAAATATGACATTATGAACTAGTAAAAAAAAGTAACAAGTAAAAGCTAGTAATAAAATAAAATTCAGGGATGCGGTATAATTCATATGTACAAGATTTGTAATGTAGAAAATCCAGCCCCTGCTAAGAAAAGATTTTATATGTACTTGTGCCTCTTCTACTTCAAGAAAATAAAAACCATGTACCAGCTTTTCCCCCATGGAACTTAAATAGTTGTGCCATTTGCAACATCTGTTAAGCAAAGACAGAAAGGAGGTGAGGGGGAGAGGGGATATTTTAGGAATGCCATGCAAATACTATGAATCAACACTGATGGTGGCTTGGAGACGCTTGGCATGAATCATATTTGTGCTTCAGTCTATCAACAGAAAAGAATAATTTAAATTTAATCAACCTGTTCTTTCTAATCCAATCTTCCCAAGTACCCAATCACCCCAACCTCCCCGTTTCTCCTTATATAAAAGCCAAAGGTGGCCGGAAAAAAGAGCCTGTTTCTCCATGTAATATGGGCAGAACTACATTTTAGTATTAGCAGCTTATATTTGAACCTTAGCATTTAATGATGAATGGAAAATAGGTTATTAAAATCAAGGTGAAAATATTTTTATGCTGCATGCTCCAAAGGGCAGAGGTTATTTTAAATTCCTAATTTCAGGTCTCCCAAATTGCTGTGCTTCCAAAGTACCTTAATTTCATGACAATGCGAGATCCCAAAAGATGAAAAATAACACCAGTATTTTTCCCCAGAGCCCGACTAGCCATTAAAAATCTCCCTTCCCCGAACCATACTGGTCCTACTTTATTGTTCCTGCAATGTTCATGTCACTGGAGGCATCACCATATCCAGGAGGTCTTGGCAGTCAGGTGCTACCCATGCAGTGATATCCAGAGTCCTGACATAACTGTTTTTAAATAAATATTTTTATTTAAAAGAAAAAAACCTGAGTGCATAATATTTATAGCTAAAAAGCCACACACATGCATCTCTATGCCAGAATGTTCATTTTAGCTATGTTGACCATATTCTATACTATACCAAAAGTTTGAATTCATCCCATCACTTCAGAGCTAGTTTAATTGTATTGTATTGATTTAACTAATCTCTAGCATTACCAATCATTTTGTTCCTCCATAACATTTTTCTGCTGCCCCTTAGGCATGATGCTGCAAGCCCTGGTGACACTGCAAGGTGGTTAACTCCAGCAAGAGTGTTGGGAACCTATACATGGGAGCAAACCCCTGCCATGCCTGCTCCCTTACTCTTAAAAGTGAAGAGTCAGGGTGGAGTCCAGGAAGATGGGGTTATGTGGGATCCTCAGTGTGCAAACGAGGCAGTAGTTCCTTCTTTCAGCTTACACCCACTGCTAGACAGGAGTAAACTGGAAACCACATAAGTTTATTCAATGCAGTTCACTGTCCTGCTCATCCCTTTTTACTTTGCTCTTAGAATGCCAAGTTCCACACTCGAGCTGTGCCAGATAAAACCTCTAAATTATTTAAAGCAGCTTTTCTCAAAATGGGGTCTGCGGGCCCTGCTGATCAACTCCTCCCCCTCCCTCCCAGCACCTCCTGCACACCGTGGAACAGCTATTCGGCTCTGGCTCCTTGTCATCCTCTCACATACCTATCAAGCAATATAAATAACATATGGTACGCTAAAGTAAAAAGAAATTGCTCGGCTAAGCTAGTACCATCACTAAAACAAATATTACAAATGTGATGCTAGCCAACTGAAGTTGTCATCCCTTATTAGTGAGGTTTGTAGCATTTTGCCATATGACTGTAATGTGGAACCTTCAGATGTCGTGTGTTTTTTTTTTTTAAAGTTTACATCTATATTTTTGATGACAACTGGGAATAAAAAATGTACCATGGGAGAAAAAATCAAGTCTATTTAAAAAAAACTGTGTGCGTATTGATAGCAATGTACTTTGAATCTCTTTTCAAAACATAGGCACTTCTCATCTATGATATGTTGTCATAAATATAAAGGGAAGGGTAAACACCTTTAAATCCCTCCTGGCCAGAGGAAAAACCCTTTCACATGTAAAGGGTTAAGAAGCTAAGATAACCTCGTTGGCACCTGACCAAAATGACCAATGAGGAGACAAGATACTTTCAAAGCTGGAGGGGGGGATAAGCAAAGGGTTCTCTCTGTTTGTGTGATGCTTTTGCTGGGACCAGACCAGGAATGCAGGTCAGAACTCCTGTAAAAGGTCAGTAAGCAATCTAGTTAGATTCTGTTTTGTTTAAATGACTGATAAAATAAGTTGTGCTGAATGGAATGTATATTCCTGTTTTTGTATCTTTTTGTAACTTAAGGTTTTGCCTAGAGGGATTCTCTATGTTTTGAGTCTGATTACCCTGTAAGGTATTTACCATCCTGATTTTACAGAGGTGATTCTTTTACTTTTTCTTTAATTAAAATTCTTCTTTTAAGAACCTGATTGCTTGTCATTATTCTTAAGATCCAAGGGTTTGGGTCTGTGTTCACCTGTGCAAATTGCTGAGGATTTTTATCAAGCCTTCCCCAGGAAAAGGTGTGTAGTACTTGGGGGGATATTTTGCGGGATGAGATTTTTCCAAGTGGGCACTTCCCCTTTTCTTTGTGTATCACTTTGGCGGTGGCAGTGTTTAGCCTAAGCTGGTAAGAATAAGCTTAGGGGGTCGTTCATGCAGGTCCCCACAGCTGTACCCTAGAGTTCAGAGTGGGGAAGGAACTTTGACATATGTATACTGTACAAGTGATTAGATATTGTTTCCATCTGTTACAAATATTTACTGTAATTTTAACAGATCTCCTAAATTGTTGTGTGACATCTGCAACATTTCATAGCTCATAGGCAGTTGGAAAACTCACTCAATCACCACAAACTCTCTTTGAAGAATAATCCAAAAGTCTAATTCAATGGTAAGCATTTTATGGACAATGACTGTTCTTTCATAATATGTATGTATGGTGATTGCACAATGGGATCCAAATGCCTGACGGGGCATCTAGACACTGCCTGAAATACGAAGAATAATAAATAGTAATAGTCATGGCTATTTCTCATCCAATTTGTCTAATCTTTGCTCTGATACTACTTCAAAACTACGGCTTCTATTCTGATGCTTTGCTGAAGTGGGATCTTTAGAAGCCATCACTAAAGTGCGACTGGGTCTTAAATGACATCTTGAAAAACGGAGAAATCTCTTTTCTCCACTCTTCCTCATTTCCATGTATGGAATTCCATATCTAATAATATCCTCATAAAGCTACGGTAAATTGCCATTTTTTCCATGTCCTCAAGCAGTAAAGGTTGCAAACTCCCTGACAAAAAGAAGCTACAAATTAGACCTTTTTAAATCATAGGTCCAGTTAATTTGTATCCAAGACTTTTAAAAGAACTGGCTGAGGACCTTGCTGGACAGTTAATGTTGATTTTCAATAAATCTTGGAGCACTGGGCAAGTTCCAGAAGACTGGAAAACAGCTAATGTGGGGCAATTTTTGAAAAGCGTAAATGGGATGACCCAAATAATTATAGGTCTTTAAGCCTGACATCAATCCCGGGTGATATAATGGAGCCTGATGTACAACTTGACTAGTAAAGAATGAAAGGAAGGTAATGTAACTAATCTAAATTAACACGGGTTTACAGAAAATAGATCCTGTCAACCTAACTTGATATCTCCTTTTGAAGAGATCACAAGTTTGATTGATAAAGGTTATACTGTTGATGTAATATACGTAGACTTTAAGGTGTTTTCTTTTTTAACTTTATTTTTTTTATTTTTATATAAATGCACAATGAAACAAAACATTAATAGGTGCACAAGGTGGAAATAGCATATAAATAACAAAATTCAATGTTCATTATTTTCAAAACCTGGGGGGTGAGGGGAATCAAAACTGAAACCATGGAGGTCATGCAAGGTATCGATTGTTAAAGTGACTAAATAGATAAATAAGTGAGAACATAACTTATTCTTAGACTTCTCTAAGTTGTTTGAGTTGGTACTGCATGACATTTTGATTTAAAAACCCTAGAACAATGTAAAATTAACACTGATTAAATGGATTAATACCTGGCTAAATGATATAATTCAAAATGTAATTGTAAATGGGGAACCACCGTAAGCAATTGTGTTTGCAGTGGGGTCTATCAGGGATCACTTCTTGTCCCTATGCTATTTAACATTTTTATCAATGTCTTGGAAGAAAACATAAAATCATAATTGATAAAGTTTGTAGATGACACAAAAATTGGGGAAGTGGTAAATAATGAAAAGGTCAGGTCAATGATTCATAGTGATGTGGATTGTTTGGTAAACGGCACAAGCAAACAGTATGCATTTTGAGATGGCCAAATGTATATGTCTAGGAACAAATCATGTAGGACATATTTACAGGATGGGGAACTCTATTCTGGAAACCAGTTAATCTGAAAAAGATTTGGGGGTAAAGAGCTGGAAGTTGATAACTTGGGGAGGATTCAGAGAAGAGTGAGGAGAATGATGAAAGGATTAGAAATATGGTTTGTTGTGAAGAATCAAAGAGCTCAATCTATTTAATTTAACAAAGGGATGACTTGATTACAGTTTATAAGTATCTACACAGGGAACAAATATATAATACTGTACTCTTCAAACTAACAGAGAAGATTTATAACATAATCCAATGACTGGAAGTTGAAGCTAGACAAAGTCAGACTTGAAACAAGGTTTAAATTTTTGATAGGGTAAAAGCAATTTACCAAGGGTTGTGGTAGACTATGATTTTAAATCAAGATTGGATTTTTTTTCTAAAAGATATGTTCTAGGAATTGTTTTGGGGAAGTTCTATTTGCATTATACAGGAGTTCATACTAGATGCTCTGTGGTCCCTTCTGGCCTTGGAATCTATCAGTCTATGGCTTCTCTCCTTAGTACCCCAGTTATTTATACTATCATTCCCTTTGTAATATGTTTGAGCTCTGTCTTTTGCTGATGGTTAGTAATAGATAGGAACTGTACTTGGCCTGGACAACCTCATCTTACATTGCTAGAGCCTCATTCCCATGAAGTACCCAGTTCAATCTTGGTTTTCCAAATTCACTGTACTTCTGCTCTTGGTGTCGATGCTCAGCAAGTGAGAAGATTTTCAGGGATGTGGCTATGAATGGAATCAATGAGAGGAGGTGGTGGAAATCTATCCTGACTGAATAAGCTTGATAGAATTTTTATTTTGTTTGTTTTTTTGTGTTTTAAATAAAATCTTTTGAAGAATGAACATTGTTATTACACACCTCTGAAACAAATGTTGTAGCTGCCTTGATCCCAGGATATTAGAGAGACAACGTGGATGAGGTATATCTTTTATTGGACCAATTGTTAGTGAGAGAGACAAGCTTTCAAGCTACACAAAGCTCTTCTTCAGACCTATAAAACGTTGTTGGCCTTTGTGTATGAAAAGCATAATGAGGTAAAGACATGTCATCTCGAAGGCCTTGTCTCCTTAATGACTTAAACCATTTTCCCACTGACCTGACAAAGAGCTCTCTTTAAGCTTGAAAGCTTGTCTCTCTCACCAACAGAAGTTGGTCCAATAAAAGATATTACCTCACCCACCTTGCAACTCTGAAATAATGCAGACAAATAACTTTCGGTAATGATTCATCAAATCCAAAGCAAAATTGTGTGGGGCAAATGGTTTAACTCATTAAGAAGCTAAGGCCTTTGACATGACATCTCTTGGTGTATGAAAAGCATAATGTGGTAAAGACCAACAGAAAGTTTTAATTCAGAATGACCGTTTTTGGCCCATGTTTTAAAACAGCAACAACAAAAACTATGTTAAAAGAATGGTAAGAATGCAAAATAGAAGCATGGAAAAATAAAGAAATCCCAAAATTGATTGATTGATTTGCTGCCACTTGAACTCTGTCCACTTATGCATATGCATTATGATCTCATATTTATCCTTTCTGCAGCATGACTGAGTAATTCAGTGCGGACACTGGAATTGTTCAAAAGGTTTAACTAAATTTTTAAAGTGCAAACCTATGTCTGCCATTTTCTTCCTTGAAATAGCTAAAACACCTGTGCTCTACTTTAAATCAATTCTGGACAATGAACAGATTGCCGGTTTCATCCCAAATTGTAAAAGTTTGATGAAGTTTGAACAGCATTTGTAAATAACTCTTCAGAATGAACATGCTTGTCCAGCCTTAACTATAAAGTTCACTGCACAGTGTGTCTATAATTAAAACTATACAAAAATGTAAAATCTCTGTGAATCAAGCACACAGTGCTGTCTTCTTTACAATGGGCTGCAATACTATGCTTTACCAAATGGCAGCCATATCTCCTCCACAGAATGGGGTTATAAATCTCCAAATCCCATTTTAATGGGATACTACTGAATAAATTCACTGCACAGAAAACAAGACCATACGTTATTTAGGGGCATACACCAGAAGAGTCCCCTTAAAACAATAGTGTAATGTCACACATAGGAAGGTTATTTTGCTTTTTCATTCTATGATTGAACTTGAGCTGAAGGGTGGACTAACCACTGTTTGATAACTATGGCAGCAGCAACAGATTCACGTGAATCTGATGTACCCATTGTGGTGTGTAGAAGAGACTTAACATATTCCACAAGCAAATATTTGTTTAATATAAGTGAGATTCAGGAAATCCTCATTTTCATCATCTGAAATTCCCCAATATATATTATGCAGGGTTGTTGTAGCCATGTTGGTCCCAGTATATTAAAGAGACAAAGTGAGTGAAGTAATATCTTTTATTGGAGCAAAAGATAATACATCACCCACCTTATCCCTCAATATATATTACAAAATAATATGTATATTAAATTAATTATTACAGCCTGTATAAATGGGTAATTCTGTGCTTATTTTTAGAAGCAGAGTGATATGCAAAAAAGACTCACAAGAGTCATGCTTGTAGTTCTGCTTCGTAAAAGTAAAACACTATAGAGAACTTGACTGCAGTGAAAGTGTCACCAAAGGTGAGCAACCTTCCCCCCCACCCCCCACCCCCACATTTTTTTAAATTCATTGGAAATGCCTGACCAAATTGTGAATATTACTGAAATCTCTGAGAAAGTTATTCAAGCAATATTGAACACAAGAAACAGCTGGTCTGCTCCTATAAACAAAGATTTATTTAAGGCACAAAAACAATCAAAACTGAAGATGCAGGGCTTGTATTATATATATGGCTGCTCTGGCTTTCATTTCCAATAGGCTACATGCTAGATTATTCCACTGAGCAAGCAGAATCTCTAATTTTACTTGATTGCACTACAGAGACTGCCCTCATTCATTATAATTAGTTTTGAAAAAGCAATTTCAGAATTATTTGTTGACAATGTGACTTGCTCAATGTAAATTTACTTCAGAATGAAAAATAAGATGTTGTTAATTTGAATCTCACACTATTCCTTGAATCTTGAGGTGTGTTAGAGCAGAGCTTGCTGCGCCTGAGGACAAAAAGGAGGGAAAGAGGGAGGGGGAGGATCTTTTTTCCTTTCCAGGAGTCTGCCCCAGCCAAGGATCCCCTCCAGGTGGGAGACAAGTTCAGCTGCTCATTTTCTGGACAGCTTTAAATCTGCTTTGTGCCACTGGAGTGGCACAAAAGGGATTTAGGGTCAAATCCTTAGGCATACTATCTTTTTACTTCTATAGGTTCAATACCATTATGTGAAAGAGCTTGTTAAAAATACAGCATGGTAAGTCAAATATTGGATCAGATGCTTTAGCTGTAATTAGTTACAGAAATGCTCTTATAGTGGCAAAATGTTTAGGGGGTATTAAATTGGGGTACAATTTGAGATTGTACCCCAATTTAATTGGTAATTTAACCAATAGAGAGATTAGTTCTGAGCCATAAATATAGTGGTTTGAGGTTTGGAAGGACAAGTGTACTTATAGTACCTGCTAAATAAATTCAAGACTATAAATAGGCTTGGCAGAATTTGATTTTTATTTTATCATTTTGATGGATAATATCAATGTTTATTTTAAGTTTTTTCTAAATGATTTAAATGTTCACAATTGCAGGAGAGGGGTGTCAGACAGTAATTTAATTAATGACAGTAGGCAGTGAGATTCAAAAAGGTAAAGCTCTATAACTATTAAAACAAAAATTTCCAACATCATATGTCAAATATACAAAGTAAATATCCTTAAATACAACTGAGTTTTCAAACAGCATTTTTCATTCTTTGCCTATATGTAATTTTTTATTATAAATGGAAATATTTTATTCATCGGTTTGAAATTGAAATTTACTCACATTTACCAATAAAAATTGAATCCTTCCAAGCATAATTACAGGCCATTGGTAGAGGTTTTTGAAGAGAGATTTGGCAATGATTATGATATGTGTTAGTTAAAGAAGATCTGGAAACCAACTAAAGAGGAGAAAAATATATCCTGAATAAGCAGAAGTCACTCATTAGTAGTTTTGGCTTAGCCAGTTATCCCTTCCCCTCTTCAAGATGGCTTATACAGGTTACAATTTGTTGGTATCCCCAATCTTTGCTGATTACACTTGGTTGTAACTATGGAAATAATCCTTCACAGAATAAAATTGAGCAGCTGCCGCCCCCCTCGATACACACACAAGAAACACTCTGATATATTGAATCTGCTGTGCAGTGTTCCCATGTTTATTTTAACTTTTTATTGGGTGAGTATGAAGGTAAGAATTCACATTCTTCTGGATGTGAATCTGGGCCCTTCTCAATGTGCAACATGTGGGTGTCAGCACCAATTCTGTTTTCTAATGACTGTATTTCCTTTGGAAATGGAAAATCTACCCATGCTTTTGCCTCATGCACTTGTGGAGAATAACAGGACTAATTTATTAAAAAAAAATCACTGACAATGTTCTAAATTGACAAACAATATCTCCAGATGTAAAATACTAATCTAAGTCCTAGAGACTTTTCAAACTTAAAAAAAAAAACCCTCCATCGCTGAGTAAGGTTTTTTATGTTTGGTGCAGTATTCATGTTACTGTATCAAGAGGTCTGATATAAGCTCGTACAATCTTCTTTAGGAACGACAGTCTATTACTTCAAATTTCCATTCTGTGGAAAACATCCCCAGTAGCAAAAATCTGTTCTTCTTCGACTTTCAAAAACCAGCATAAATAAGGCCAAGGGTAACAGACAAACCAGAAACCTTAGAGAAGTTGTAGAATATATTTGTGGATTTAAAATTATATCAGCCAGTAAGTTAATTGCCAGTTTTCCATTTATACATAAAGATGGAAATTCACTTGCATTAAGCTGGTAAAGTGAAGAACATGTCTTCTTCAGAATGCTGACCTGTACCAAGCACCTTTGCTATATTTGTCCTGATTCTTTGTTTGCTTACTCCAGCTTTACTCCACTCTAACTAATGGGATTATTTCTGACTTTCAATGACATTTGTGCTCCTGAGTTACCTCTGTGCATTTGAAAATCAACCCTTCCCCAGTGCATGTACCTGATGTGTTCTAGACAACATTTTTGTGAAAGAAAGGTGAAGTGCTGACAACTGAAAAGATCACAGGCCTTGCTGCTTAATTATATATGGACAGATATCCTTTGGAACATGATATTGTAAGCATTGCTACTATGAGGCATTTTTACCCTTATGAGAGATGCTGTAAGTACTTTGCAGACAAAGAAGCATGTGATGCTGAGCAAGAGGAAGGCAAAGACTGAATCAAATGCCATTCACTGTTCACTTTTCTGCTTTCCTTTCAGCTTGGAGTATTTGTTGGTAGTGGATATTATATTTGTGAATTGCAGTGTACATGTACTGTGACTTTAGGCAAAGAATATGAATTTTGGAGCACTGTCATCACTAAACTCTTTATTGTGAAAGAGCAATAGATGCTGATGGCAATTTTGGAATAGTGAATTCTGTTTTGCGGACTGTTAGGTTTCTATTTGGCTCTTCAGGAATTCAATTTAAATAGTCAAGGACATCCTTTTATTTACATATCATTGATTGCTTTGGCTGTAACATGGACATACATGCTGGAAAATTTAACAAGGAACAGGTAGCTCAACTGCAGCATGAGCCCCATGCCAAAATGAATATAAAGCACAAGACATAATCTAGTCCGTAGGGAAATAATACAAGAAGTGGAAATGAGGTTCATTTGGGCTTATATTGTCCCTGTCCTGGTCACAGCTCTGATAGGACTGGATGGGAACAGGAGAAACTGAGAGCATTCTTGCATGTGTTGTTACTGTCTTGTTCTATTCTGCTGTCATGAGATATGGGTATCTGCTGTATAGATTTAGGGACCATGCAGAGATACTTGGGGATAGCATGTTATCTGCATATGTCCTCACATAGCTTCTTATGGAACTCCTGCTGATTTATTTCTCTGTGTTTACAGTGTTTTCTCTCATGGCTTTGAGTTTTTCATCTCTACATCTGTTCTGATGGTCCATAAAAGTCTTGGTTTTTCTGCCTTTTCCAACTTTTCTCTTCTGCTCCTTCTCATCTGACTGGACACACACTCTTCTCATTTTTGTTTTCTGCCACAAATGTCATTTTTATTTCTCTGCCTTTTGGCCGTGAGATTTGTCAGGCACCCTCACCCATGAGTTGTCAGATATGTGCTCCTTTTCTGAGCTGTGATGGAGTACCACTTCTGGGTCCCATGCACGTAGTACTGGAGGAATCCAAAATGGATAAATAAAGCAAAGTAGGTTACTATCAGTAGTATCCCCTGCTTTCATATGCCCTGTACAATGACAGAATGAAAATTTGGATTCCCCTAAACTAGTCACTTTATCCAGCCACAGGAAAGAGACATACTGACAGATTCAAACAGCGTACATTTTTTCCTAGTGCACTTTACATCCATCTGGGGCAGCTGCTCAGACTTCCATCATAAACAAGAGTGTTCCAGAACGATCAAATGCAGCTGAACTCTGATCTCCTCTTCACCCCAGATCTGCACAAATTCCTTGTAGTCTGCCAGGAGTATTTTAGGCTGGCTTCTGAGAAGCAGATAGGACTTTGATTTTTAAAGCTGGTTGCAAAGCTTTTACTGCAACACAACAAAGTGGATCTACAGAAGTGGATGCTGGTGAAAATGTGCGTAAAATGAGGCCTGAGATGTATGCTGCCCATTTTTTCCCCAAGGTAAGACACTTGGGTGACTTGACCCCAGGGCATTAGAGTACAGAAAGTCAGGCACAGGTCACTGAAGAGGTAACTGATGCAGTGTGAGAACGTGCTGGAAGGACCAGATGAATGGATGCAGCTGATGTGTCTATGCTGGCACTTCAGTGATGCAAAGTGACACCGTGGCAAATGGTATATCTATTAGCCTTGCTCAGAGAAACGGCAGTCACAAGAACAATGTGAATGCTTCTGTTGGAAGCACTATTGTGGATATATGGTATATTACAGGCATGCTGGGGTATAACAATGGTGCTGGCAATGTGCTCTCATGTAGTCACAAATCAAGCAAGGAGGAAGGTGGAAAGAAGCAAAAGAGAAATAACCCAAGCCAGGTTTAAATAGGTTTAAGAAGAATATGTGGAAGTGAGAACTTGATGGAAGGGAAATAGAACTTGCTCGGAACAGCTATATGAAGCAGCAACTACGCACCATTTAAATCTCTCCCAATTTCAAGAGCTGCAAGAGTAGCTGAGAACGTTTGAGTTCATCTACTATGGGCATCAGGTATAATACTAAGGCAATCTATTGTGGTTTTAAAAAACAAACAAACACACACTAAAATTTGGCATTCACAAGCTCTACTGCACAACTACAGTTTCAGAATCTTCACTTTCTATTTAATACTTTGAATGGAAAATGTATAACAATGTATTTTAAGTAGATGAAAGAAAGCGAGAAAAGAGAGAGTGGTTAGAAGCCAAGGGTGGAAAAAAGTCACAGGGGAAAAAGAAAATGGCAAAGAATGCCTTCAGCACATTACTGTACATCAATAATCTCCCTAGTCCTATTTACCTAATCTGAATATCTTTAATTTTATGTGTTTTTCATAATTCTTCCCATTCCTAATAGTACTAATGCATTATTTATATAGCACCAGTATTGCGGTTGGCACTTTATAGACAAGTAAAAATTCAAGTCATTACTCTCTCAAAAGGTTACAATCCACATAGACAACACAGGAATGACTGATAGCATGCAAATATTAGAAATGATGCACAAATGGTAAAATAACTGAGTGGTATAATCGACGTCTTTTTACTTCTCTGAAAGCTGTTGAGTCTGTTCTCTTTTCTATAAAATTCTAATGTTAGTATACAGACTTGCCAGGCCATAAATCCTATAGCTATAGCAGAGGTTGATAGACATCCGCCAGCTGCATTCATTTGGCTAACAATGTAAGCAGTCCAAGGCTTGTGCCTTATCAAGTGTCAGTGATGCCTATTCTATGTATTTAATGTGTTTTCCTATTATTGTCTGAAGTGCATTAATTATTGTCTGTCAAAAGGCATCCTAATATCTGTTGCCTGAAATTGCTTTGATAAATATGGATTGACTAAGTGCATAGATTTCATATAAGTAACCCAAGCTGCAGTATAATTTTGAATATGGCTTAGATTTGCCAAAACTATGGGTCTTTACTGGCTAAATTGAAACAAAGCTAGGTGAGTGAAGAGGAACACTTTTGGAGCAGTCTGGTTTTGTTAAAATCAGACTAGTGCCTGGGGCATCTCTCAGGGTATGTCTACATGGCATTGTAAACCCAGGCTTGGACTCAGGTTTGAGCCCAAACCCACCTACTGTCCACACACACAGCTGTCTGGCCTTGGATCAGCAAGAACTCAGGAACTAGGCCCTAGGACCCACCCGGGGGACCGGGTCTGAGCCCTAGTCCTTCTGAGACTTGGGTTCAAGCCCTGTCATTTTGCAGTGTGGAAGCAGCTCAAGCTGCAGACCCAAGTCAGATCTGTGTGGTGCTATATGGAGACATTAGCATGTCTGTGAGACCTGGATCTGGCAACTGTAAACCCGACACTCAAGCACAGCCTTGGAACACCAAGTCCACAAGCACAGCTTCCACAAACCTGGGTTTTCAACAGAGTGTAGACAAACCCATAGGGTGAGTCTATGCAGCATTTTGGAGTGAGCCTTCCAGTCTAGGTCAACAGACTTGGGCTAGTGGGGTTCATGCAAGTAGTCTAAAAACAGTTGTTTTACACAGCACTTTGAAGATGCAGCTTGCTCTCTGACGTCAAATCCCCTCCCTAAATTTCTGAAGACCCACATACCTTCAGAATCCTCTTCACCACATTACACAGAGTTACACATATTACACAGGTTCTAGTGTGCGAAATGACTCCTAAAGGTGGTCACCTAGTGACTCTACCCTACTGCTCTCTCACAGCTAAACGAGTTCTACTTTTTATCTCAGTAACAATGCGCTGTGTTTTCAATTCCAGGTTCTGTCCCCACTGACAGCGTGCGTGTGTGTGTGTGTGTGGTTGTGGTTGTGTGTGTGTGTGCAGGGCAATGGATTATTACATGACATATGGTTAATAAGTGCTTGAGTTTGGAATTAAAAGATTGCAAGTGTTATAGAGGGAGTATTTTCTAATTAGTAGAACACAAGACTAGGAATGGAATACTTGTGGCACTTTAGAGACTAACAAATTTATTTGAGCATAAGCTTTCGTGAGCTACAGAAGTGAACTGTAGCTCACGAAAGCTTATGCTCAAATAAATTTGTTAGTCTCCAAGGTGCCACAAGTACTCCTTTTCTTTTTGCAGATACAAACTAACATGGCTGCTACTCTGAAGACTAGGAATGAAGATTTTATTTTGGGTTCTGCTATCAATTTCCTTTGTGACCTTGACCAAGTTACTTAGGGTAAAATCCTGTATCTAATCAATGAGGTAAAAAGGGGTGCAATAGCTCCATATGTTGCATAAGATTTTGGTTTACTGAATATAAGAATAATCCACCCACTGAGCAAGGAATGTGCACATGTTTTGGGTTGGGGCGGGGGGGAAATGCATGAGCATGAAAGGATTCCATACTTTTTCAAAAGGCAGGAGCCACAGGTCTGCTCATGGAAAGAGCTTTCTGCCCTCCTGAGCAGCCCTAAGTGAATCCTGATTCTAGGTCTTGCCTCTGTCCCCAATTGTGACAACACTTTAGTCTAAACTGGGGCGGTAATGTTACGTTAGGTGGATAATGGGGGTTGTGTGGGTGCTCTCTGTACCTCTTCCTTCATCACCTGGTGGCCTCATCCAAGCTCAGTTGTTTTGGAGATAACAGCCAGAAGAACTCTTTAGCCATGGGGTCCTGTCTGGAGTACCCCTGGGGAGATTATGACGCCATTGCCTGTGTGACATGGCTCCTTCAATATCACTCCACAGGCTCAACAAGAAAGTAATAGTTGAGCAGCCACTTTATGCACTGTGCAACTGTAAGCTACTTGTATCTGGGTGATACGGGTCCCTCTCTATACCCATCAGTAGAGGGGATGAGTTGTTACAGCCCCCACTAAGGAGCCTTGGCTCTTTAGCTCAAGGTGTAGCAGCTTCTGTTTTTAGCTCTGGGGGTCCCTGGTTTGTGTCAGCCAAGATGGCAGTCATCACACAACCAGCTCAAATGGGAATTTCACCATTCAGGTGTATGATAATAGTTGTTTCTAGAATGCTTTGAGATCGTCACATGGAAGGCATTATATAAGTGCACAATATTATATATTTTTGAGTGTTCGGTACCGCTACAGTGCACTCTGATTTTCTAGCACTAGTAAGAAAGATGGTGTCGAGACAGTCTTCACGCTGCTTTCATTTCTCAGATGGTTTCTTTCACAGCTTTGTGAAACTTTGAATGAGTGTCTTGAAGAAAAGAAAATAATCATCATTCACTACCAGTATTTGGATCAATATTTTACATTTTTCAGACACAGACCAGCAATTTGACAATCCGATATTTTTTCCATTTCCACAAAAAGTACAGCATCGCATCTGAAAATAGCTTTTTCTGAGGATAGGATATTTTCTCCTGCAGCCTTCTCACTCTACTGTATTTTAATGGTGGACGAAGATTTCCACTATAAAATGTTCAAATCCCTTTTAACATGAATAAAGACGCCTCCTTTTCTACCTTTGATACCTAAGTGTTTTACTGCGAATGTAGTTTTTCTGCTGTAGACAGACTGTATTTTTACTTACTTAAGAACCCCACTTAGTACTTCATTTGCCTGAAAATTAATCTTAACTGCTTCCTGATAATACAGTTCTTCAGTTTTCTCTGAGCACTAAGTTAATTGAAGTAATGATAATGAAGCAAATGGTTGAACTGGATAAGGAATCAGCAAGATACCAAAATTCTATTCATATATATATATATATATATTTCTTCACAAAATGCTAGTGCATTCATGGTGATTTATCTGCAATAGGGACAAACTGTTGATGGTCTTAAAATGATTCTCAAGTTACATTAAATAATCAAGTCTGTAAACAATATTTCTCAGTCAGGTTGCTGCTGTTCTCCCCAGCCACTATATTGCTTGTACACCTGTTTACTGTTTCTGAGCCTCTATGTTAAACAAGAAAACATTATTATAGATCACCTAGTTGATAACCTTGGGTATATAACTGAACCTCTTCTCACTGGACAAAAAGAATACACTGTACTATTTACGGTAAACCTGCAGGATAATCTACTTTGCAGTCTACATCAAATGCAAATATTTAATTCTAACAACTAGAAAATATTGAGCCAGATCCTCAGCTGTTGTAAATGATCATGGCTCTGATGATTTAAGTGAAGGTATGACAATTCACAGTACCTGAGGATTTGGCTATATATCCAGTTCTATGAGACATTGGGTAGATTTTTCCACCCCTCATGCTTTCTGTAAATTTAAAAAGCTCCTGATCATGTCTCTCTGATCTGTAGACAGTTCATATCCTTCCTGTGTAGAAAGGGACGGGTGGAACAAACACTAATGTGGCAGCATATCTTCCCCCACCTCTGCCCTTCCCTTACCAAGGGGTTTCTGTGGAAACAGGGATCTGCAAGTTGGGCCAAGAGGATGCATATTGTTTCCCTCCCAATGCCCAGCATATTTCCCCATGAAAAATTAATACAGACTCACCCTGTATTCATTTTCCTCTGCTTCTTCTGCTATCATGGAGATCAGATGGGTCTGCTGGATGGCCAGGGCTCATGGGGGTAGGGGCAAAGAGTTGGCGGAGAGGCACGGGGTGCCTCTGCAGATGGTGAGGTCTCCTGCTGCTCCCCAGGATCTGCAGGTTTTGTGGGCTGATCTGTGGTCTGTTCTGCAGGGAGCAAGTCCCATCCCCCGCCCCTAATGGAGCATTGAGTATAAATCCCATGAGGAAAACTGAGGGTGACAATCCGATCACAAGGGACAGATCGGGAATCAATGCAAAGACACCGTATCAGGTCACAATCCTGCAAATGGCTTCCCACACGTGTCTGCTGCATGCAGAAAATGGCAGGATCAGTAACTAAGTTACTAAAATACTGCTAGTAAGATGTTTGCATGTACAATGTGGTGCATGCCCACTACGACAATCCTGCTCCCATTGAAGATCCTTGTAGTTTTGCCATTGATTTTGATGGGTCAGATTCTGCATCCCTCTCTGAATTTGAGAAATACTTACTCAGACCTTCCATGGCAGTCCTCACTTGTATAAGTACTACTTCTTAGGAATGAAGGATGTAGTATCTAATGGAGAGGAGAAGGATAACAGCACTAAAAATCACATGGCGACATAGCTTACAGCGGATGGAATATCTACATAACTTGATGGATAGAAAATATTTGTGAGGCTTTCTTCTTTTTGATAAATAAATACATTCATCTATCCTGATCTGCCACTTAGTCTAGTTAATTTCCAGCACAAATCTTGTGTAACATGTTTCCATTTGGGTTTAGTCATTCATTGGTGAACAGCCAAGATGGTAACCTTTTATTACTCAACCAACCCTCAGCTCCCACCCCCAAACCACATTTGTGTTCTTAAGGCAGAATTAATTTTAGGAGGAATTATTTTTTTTAAAGAATTCTAAATCAATGTGGAACATATTGAAAATCAAATATAATCAGCACTTACTTATAAATATATGTAGCTTCTTTAGATGTACTGAATGTGTGCATCAAATTTCTCTTAAATGTGCAAAAATTAAGCACTCTAAATAAGAAATGAACTGTTAACAAACTGATCCAATGTTAGTTAAAAAGCTCAGGCCTATGTTTTTGGATACCCAACTTTGCCTAAAAGAGGTTTAATTTTCAGTGGGCAGGTGCTCATCGTTAATATATCCCATATTTGGGCAACCCATAGACTGAGGTACATACAATCACCTTTTGAAAATGTAGGTGTCAATAGAATCCCAATACCCTCCTTCGAAGGACAGCTATACACACAGTCTCTGTGTCTCTGTCTCCAAAATACTTCCTCAGAGAATAGCCTGTACAATTACATAGGGCTTGCAGCATGCCTTGAAAGTCACCTAACTGTGGTGCTACTACATCAGCATGAGAAGAGAGTTCCACATTTGCGGGCTTTTCCCTGAAAATGCTCTCGCATCAGTGCCAAAATGTGCAAATCTCCAGAGGGGTTCTCCAGTGCCTCAGCTGATCTTGACTGTCAGGTTAGAGCACAAGGAGAGAGGGTGTTATGGATAAATCCATAAAACATCAGATTTATAGTAATTGCATGAAAGCCATGTAACAAGTTGTGTGAATTCCCGGGTAACTCATTTAAGAGCTTTGTAGAGAAGTGTGTGTAATCCAGCACATGATTATGGCGTTCTAGGAACATTTTAATGAAGAATTATAGAGAATCAGTCAAGCCTTTTTCTGATTAAGAAGCACATAGTCCTTGTTTTACCAGTAATATGACATTTAATTGTCCCTCAGTGTAAAGAGAAAATATACATTCTCACTATTCTTTTAGAATAATCTGGTAGATTTTTTTTGGTTGTTCTTATTTTCTATAACCCTCTGTTCTGTAATTAGAAGATTAGCCATTTTCACTTTTGAATTATTTTCTGATATTGTATTTATAGTGTTTGGTTTTTCATTATAGTAATGTAGAATCAAAAGCATTCAAAGTTAGAAGGGGACATTGTAATCTTCTAAATTAACCTCCTGCCTAACACAGGCCACTGGATTTCCCTATATTAGTTTCCTGTTTCAGATTCAGTAGTTGTGCTTGAACTAGAGCATATGTTTTAGAAAAATATTCAATCTTAATTAAAAAAATTTCCAGTGACGGAGAATCCACCATAACTCTTGTTAAGTAGTTCCAGTGATTGGTTACCCTCAACCCTCACTGTTAAAAATTTCCTCCGTATTTTTAGACTGAATTTCTCTAGCTTCAGCTTTCAGCCATTAGTTCTTGTTTCTTTGTCAGCTAAAGATTATCTTAATATGATCATGAAATATCTGTTCCCCATGTAGGTACTGTATATATAGACTGTATCAAGTCACCCCTTAATCTTTTCTTATCTAGATATATAGATTGAGCTCCTGTGACATTTTGGGGATCACCCAGACTGGTAAGAGGTTCTGACACTGCCTGCACTGTAACCTTGAGGATCTTTATGATATGCAGTTCTGGTTCAATTCTCTGACACCAGTACCTTGCTTGCAAACACAAAGTCCCACTCTGGCTCTCACCAGCTAGTTACCCCTTGCAAGGTGACACCAACAGCCCTTACAATGCCGAGTCTCTTCAAATCCACCCTCCTCGAGTTCTTCAGTACCTGTCACTCAACTGTTCCTCTTTGCTTAGTCTCCCGCAAAGGCATGAAACCAGCCCCGCTGATGCGAGCTTACTTTGGCGTGCAGACTCTGCTTCTCAGAGACCTGCTTGGGTAAATAATAAACACAGACAGCCTCCTGCCACAAGACTTTCCCTCAAGGTCTGGATAAAACCCGCAGTCCTAAGTCTGTTTTTAACAGGCTTTTTCCCTCCCTCAGTCAATGGGAGGCGACTGTCAGTTGGTGGCAACTTATGTTTATACAGGATAGGGAGATTTCCTCTTGACTTGATAGCTGGGATGTCTTTCCCTTTTCCCTCTAATAGTCCATCATTTTCTTTTCCTGGGCTGGACAATGGATCATTACTTGAATCTAGTTTTAACTCCTGGCTTTTAAGGATTCTCTCTCTTTTTTTTAAATGCTCACTGCATGTCTGTGAGGCATAGTTGGAATTGTAGTACAGATTATGATCACAGTTTTCCATGTGTACCAATACATAAAATCATAACCCTAGTCTGTATACATATCTCATAATGACCATCAAGTTCAGAATATTACAAGCTTTCATAAAATACCTTACTTAATATACTTTTCTAGCACAATCATTACAGTATGCTATTAGTTGGTTTAATTGCTCATTTTGAGGAGTTAAACCTTCTGTTCTCCCCAGAGTGTGTCTCGACCCTGATTGTCATAGCTCCTTAACAATGCTTTCACGATAAAGCAGGTTTTCCAGTCCTTTTAATCGTTCTGATGGCTCATCCCTGAACTCTCTCGAATTGTTTTCAAAACCCTTCCTGAAATGGGGACACCAGAACTGGACATAGTATCTCAGTAGCACCAATGCCATATACAGAGGAATATAACCTCCCTACTTCTACGCAGTATTCCCCTGTTTATATATCTAAGGATATCATTAGCCCTTTACCACACCATTGCAATGGGTGCTCACATTCAGCTGATTATCCACCATGAAACCCAAGTCTTTATCTGAGGTATTAGTTCCCATGATAGAGCCCCCTCTCCATCCTGTAAGTTTGGCTTGCATTCTTTGTTCCTAGATATATGAACTTAATTTTGGCTGTGTTGAAATGCGTATTGTTTGCCTGTGCCCAGCTTACCAAGCAGTTCAAATCACTTTATCACTGACCAGTCCTCCTTATTATTCATTTCTTTTCTTTTCTTTTTTTTTCAAGTTCTTGATAAAAATGGTAAATACCATGGGACCAAGAACAGAGCCTGTGGGATCACACTAGAAACAGTCACTCAATCATTGCCCGTTTATAATTACATTTTGAGACCTTTCACTTAACCAGCTTTTAATCCATTTAATGTGTGCCATGTTGATTTTATATCATTGAAGTTTAATAATCAAGATATTGTGCAGTATCAAGTCAAATGCCTTGCAGAAATCTAAGTAAATTATACCAACGCTATTACCTTTATCAACCAAATTTGTAATCTCATCAAAAAGACAACTGATTAGCTTGACAAGACTTATTTTTTATAAATGTGTGTTGATTGGTATTATTGATACTACCCTCTTTAATTCTTTATTGAGTCCTGTATCAGCCATTCCATTTTTTTCCTGGGATCAATATCAGGCTGACAGTCCTCTGGAACTTCCCTGGTGTTCAGAGTCTTGATGATCAACATTTAATGATCCAGAGATCTTCTTGGCTAGCTCTTTTAAAGCTCTTGGATACAAATTATATGTCTAGACTTTAGTAGCTGTTGTTTAACATTATCCTGAGTTACTGTTGGAGTGGAAAGTATTTCTTCATCATCACCATCATACGATAAACATGAATACATGATCTCCCCCCTCCCCACTATACAGAAGGGAAATGTTTATCGTAACATGCATATTTTATTCCATCAATTGCTAATATAGCATTATAATATGGAATATATTACAATTGAATGCATAACAAGTGAGATTAGCAGAGCTGCTTGAGTTGCAACCAAGTTAGTATAAATGAGAAGGGGCTTCTGAGAGTGTGTACTGTTTGAGGGCCCCAACTTTGGAATTTTCTTCCCCACTTTGCTTCAAGTATAGCCTGACATTGGTGACCATCAGGGCATGTTGCAAAGCTTATATTTTTTCCCAGGCATTTGAAAATGGGGCAGGGAAGGCTGTGTAAGCGTGGAGGATTGTTGAGACATAATGAAGTTTTTAACTTTCCTGGCTTATTGCATAGCCATTCCATACAATCTCCCATTGACTTTAATGGGAGTTAGTAAAAGCAACAGGATTGGTCCTGGTGTATGTCTGAGTCTGAATATGTATCATAGTAAAATCACCTCCATAGCACTAGACAAACATTAAGTGTGACATTTTCCCTACCAGGAATGGTGTATAATCTAGCGGTCAGATCCTTCCCTTTGCTTCATTGAGGAGAGGAGCCAGAAGAGTTGGAATGTGGTAAAGGGACACAGAAACAGTTCCCCGGTGTGCTCTACCACCTTAAAAACCCTTACAGAAGCCCCTCTGCTGGAGCTCATTCACATCAAGCCTCTGGTTTCTGTGGGGTTGGATAGGGGAGCGGCCAGACTCTGTAGCATGAACCTCTACTGACCCCAAAGATTTGTAACTGGAAATGCACTCACAAATAATGCTGCTGTGGACAGTATTAACTTCCACCAAGTGCTACTATGTAGCTGTAGGGGGAGACCATCAATTTCTTTGTGGAAAGCACTGTGCTGCCAAAGGGAAGAGATGCCAACAGGGCTCTTTGTAGAGAGGCTAGAACTGGTTGAAAAATTGGAACACTTTTTGCAAAAATAAATAAATCACAATAAATGTTTCCTGGAAGATTCTCTGGAAAATGTTCCTTCCAGCTCTAGTGGAGGCACAAGGTTTCTATGGGTATCCAGAGTACTGCATAGAGTGAAGGACATTTGCTGCACTAAGATGTACCCCAACTGTTCT